>NC_059078.1:119062413-119680746 GCF_020497125.1 Mauremys mutica
TTCTTTTAAGATCAGTTCATACCTCCTTAGGAGAACTATAATTAGGAAAGCCTTGATGTTTTACTATGTGACTAGTTTAGAACCATGCCTGAGTCAATGCTTCATTTAGATTCCAGTGTGCATTTTGCACTCAATATAAAAATACAACCACAATTATAGCCTATTGTATAGGTAGAACACAGACACTCAATACATTTTAAATTATTTCTCTGTCAATTCAATCACAGTCTATCCAGAATTACAATTCTTTAACTGGATATATACTTTGGTGGCTTCCATAACATGCAGTGAGATGGCAAAAAAAGGTAACTGATAAAACTTACAAAATAATCAACGATGAGGAAATTACTAGCATGTCATCATACAACACTATTCATTAGGTTGATATACAAAAGGATTTAAAGTCTCAAAGATTTGATAAAAGACAAAGGCATGGCCTTTTACAACAAATGCTGAATTATCTAATTTGTTGGCATGTGGTTGTTTTAATGTCCATCACTATCATTATACAAAATTTACTATTTAAGTGGCAGCTGTGCTCATGTGTGTTCTGCATTCAATTTTGAAAGTATCTTGCAAATGGTCAGTAACCATGTTTATTTAAAAACGGCCATAATTTGTTAGCAAAATGCTCCTCTTGCAGCCTTCTACAAATGTACACATATATGCACATCTATGTGCTTCCATGAAAGGGTTTGGCAAGTGAGAGTCTAAAGAACTATCCTTTGCTACAAGTCATATCTGGTCTTAACATGTCAGAAATCACATTATTAGAAACCTTGCAACAACGTTCTTATCTGTTTAAATACAGGGACTATAAAGAGAATATTAAGGAGGGGAACTAGGTAATGGAACTAGGGAGGGCTTTCACTTGGTCTCTCATATTTACTTTGTTTTTAAGCTTTCTTTTTCTCCTCATTATCAACCTATTCATACCAGATCCATTTTGGGCAGGGAAGGAGAGACAAGCTGCGTATCTGGGACACTGGTGGAAGATTCTTTAAAAAAATTAAAGCCTTGTTACATCAAGAACTCCCCTTTGTTGCTACTGATTTGGTTAGTTCCCAGTTCTCTCCCATCATTACTCCTAGAACTTGCAACAAATACTTTTCCCAGAGTGTAATATCCATTATTGATGTGTCAGTTCATCATCATCATCATCATGTTGTTCAGTCAGAAGGTAATAAAGACAAGACTAACATACCATATGAAAATGTTAATACTGTGCTTAGTAGGAGGTCTCTCTAGGAGTCTAGCAACTATGACTCTACTAAACCCTTATTGGTAGTAATTAGAAAAAAAAATAATAAAAGCAGTGCAAGTACCTGCTTTTGCGCATGCGCACACACTCACCCCACCAACACCACACACTACAGTGGACAGCACCTTTAGAAAATACACTACAAATTTTCAGTAATTGACCATTAGAACTTAGATTTCTGGCTCTAAATATTTATGAGCCATTTCCTAAGTGAAAGGACAGGTGCTTCAGAATACTGATCTTTAGTGTTACACCTACAGATCTACCACATACACACAAATAAATAATAAATATTGATGTGTGTGTTCTACTTGTACTACATTTTCATTGTGTATGCAATGCGTTCATACAATAGGTATTTCAATTGCTCTACACTAAATTCAATGCATAGTGAAGTATTACATATGTTTGATAGTGTTACAGTAGAGGTTTTCACCAAAGCAATGCTTACATTTACAATACCAATGTACAAATGTATTTACCCCATCAAAGATTTTGTGATGCAAACAAGATTATTACTACACCTGATCTGATCATGATATTCTAACAGATCAAATAGTTTTTTCCTTCTTTTTCCAGTGCCTTTAAAAATTCTCTCTGCTATCAAAGAATGTTAATTTCTAAGGTTTGATCTAGGGAGTCCCATTTAAGTGTATAGTTATTAGAAGAAAAAAAGACATAACAGTGAATATTTTTAAACAATGTAATCAATATTTTTGCTTTGTGAAGATTCCCCTGCAACAGTAAACAAAAAGATCTACTTTCAGATTTGGAAACTCAGCTTTAAAGGGAAAGCTAGACAACAAAAAGCAAGGAAGTACTCACCTCTTCGCGTAATTTTATCAACTGCAACATGAACGCACAAAAAAGATAAAAAGGAAAGAAATGGCAGGAAAGAAAGATCAGTTGTGTGACAGGATACAGAATTAACATTGACAATTTATCTGTTTACATGTTTAGCATTTAAAAATCACAGACAAACACATTAAAAGAACCTAAACATAGACTACATGCAGAGTTTTTTGAACGAATAAAGATCACTTTCTCACACTGTCACATTAAACAAAGAGAATAGTGTGAAATTCTCTTTTAAACCACATCTAAGACACCATCATGAAATAAAGGGGAATGACTTCATAGAAGTCTATATTATAAAGAAAAAAACAAGTTTACTGTTCTCTTCTAAGATTGTACAGCTGAAGTGGTTTTGTATATACAAGTTTTCAGGATGTTTTCTGTATTATTTTAGTTGTGACAACTGGTTTCTTATTTTACTAATAGATCTGACTTATTAATAGACTATAGTAGCTCTATAGCTTGTCACTGGCACACCAATTGTTATACGGTAATTCTTATTCATAATGTAAGTGCATTGTTATTATTGAACCTATTATAGCAACTTTTTTTCCAGTTAAAAACAACCCAGCTTATGTGGTTTAGTGTAAAAGAATACTTATTTAGTGCACAATACATTTAATAATAGGTAAAAGGAATCATGGCTATCATGAAACATGATTTCTTTCAAAAAACATCCACTTTGCATATGCATCCTAATTCAGGATCACTATATTTTATATATTGTTACATAAAGGTGTATTCATAAATCAGTCCAGTTCACTGCAATCTACCTTTTTAACACTATTAATACCATTGTATTGGCAGGACTATTTAAAAAAAAAAACTAGCTTGAATACCAACTACATTGTAACATGTATCTCTCAAAATGGAGAGCAATCCATTAGTTTGTTGTACTAGAACAAAATAGTACAATTACTCACAATAAGCAAAGGGATGGTCTTTATGAAAAAACAGAGCTTTCTCACCGATTCCAGTTGAATTGGACAATGACAATCTCAGTCTATGCTCATGTTTCATTTACAATTTCACAAGACTAATAGTCAACTTCTATATAAGATGAGAATGTTTACAAATACTGAGAATCTCCAGCAAGAGAGAAGACCAAAAATAAAAATCCATTGGTTGCCTAGTATTTCATATGGTTGGTCTAAAATTAAACCTGTGCTTCACCTCATTACTAAAAAAAACAAGAGACAAAAGGTTACTAACCATATAAATAAGGAGGGTAACTACTGCAGTAACTTAAAATGAAGGATAAAGGAAACTTCCAAGAATTTGATATAAAGAAAACCACACTCTTTACCCACCAAACCACTTCTTAAAATCAAGTACTTGGCCTAGCATAAATCGGTCTCTCTCTCTCTTTCTATCTTCCCCCCCTTCCTTTCCCAAAAAGGCAAACATTACGTCTCTTTAGAAAGAGATGATCTGGGAGTTGATCACATAGCTATCTTTTCTTTCTGAGGTCACCATTCTTCAGTTAACTATGATACTTAAAGGGCCAAAGTTTAAAACTACTCTCCTGCAATAGAGCCCATTTGGGGCATGCCACCCTGCTATAATCAGTGAGAGTTTCAAAACGCTGCACGTTTGTTTTTTCAATAGGTCCCAAACAAAAAATGTTCTATCTTGTTTGTGCTGCATGGCTGAATTTAAGCTCTGCATAGGATTTGCAGCTAAGCTAGGTAACGGGAGATTTTTTTTTTTAAATGTTGTCTGAGAGATATTCATTCAAATTAACAAAAGATGTATTTTTTTCCATCTAACAATGCACTTGAAGGAAACATATTGCCTTTTTAATTTTTATGTATTTGTTTTTATTAAGCTTGCTGCTCAGCTGTAAACAGTATTTAAATGTGTACTGCCACCATTTTAGTTTATGATAATCAGCATATTTTTGAAACAAAGATTTTTTTCCCCCACTCCCAATATGGAATTGATACAAGAGGTAATCTGTTCCTTTGTAGGCTAAAAAAAAAAAAAAAAAATCTGGTTTATGCTGGTTTCAACCAGCGGAATCTCTTGTGGCTAAGCCTTCTGCTGTGACTAAAATCAAAACTGCGCCGCAGTGTGTGTGTGTATGTGTGTGTGTGTCTGTGAGGCGTGTCACGTGACACAGAAAACTACCGAAGTTTTTTTTAAAAAGCTGATAACGCTACTGTTGTCTCTGTCCGCATACAGATAACGAATAAATGCTGAACTCTATTAAACGCCCTTTACACATTATCGTGGGTCGAACACACAATTTTCTGAACTTATGATGACAGTCTATTTATTTTGCTATAAACCCTCGGCATGTAACGAAGAGATTTGTGTCTGGTAATGATCTGCTCTGCCAGGGCTATATGAAATGATACCAACCTTCTTTAGATCTTGGGGAATTAAATTGACCAACTTCACCCCCTGGTCTGTAACTGAAGTTTGACACACTTTATGCACAGCAAGCCCAAATCTAATATTATCAGAACTTTGTAGTCAGAAATTAAGTAGCCACAACATTTGTTTACCACATATCACACATACAGTGTGTGGTGTGTGCGTGTGTTACACAATTTAACCTTCTGGTTATCTAATAAGGATTTACTCAAACATATTAGAGAAACTAGTTTTTGGAATGGAAGGCAACAGTATTACATTTCAAACAAACAGGTTTGTAATGCTATAAATACCTGCATGCTATATTTTTGGTACAAAAAGGTTTCTTATTTAACCCTATAGATGCTTTCTAAAAATATATGGAGTCATCACATAAAACAACTGTACAACTAATAAATGGAAGCCACAACTTTAAGCACTGTATCACTGTACTGAAGTGCTCAAGTCTTTCGAGGGATTTGATAAATGCTGCCAGTCAGAATGACAAATAAGTCTTGAAAGTAACAGTCCTGCTTAAGACAATGGCCCTGGAAAAAACGATAAAAAAAACCAACCCTACTGTGCATGTTTGGGTTGTCTCCTATTTTTATAACTCAGAACATGCTTTATCTGATTATGTTCACTGGATTTAAATTAGGAGAAGATTAATGTATACAAAGCAAGCAATTACTTCATTAAATACAGCATGCAATCACTAGTATCTATCATACCAAACAAAGATAAATTAATTTTAAAAAGAAATTTTGATTGCTGGAATTTGTACATATTTGTACATATTTTGACAACACCAGCAGCTTTTATATACTGTACCTATTATACATTAGTCGTATCTTGGCGTAAGCATGGAGTCATGACCATATTCTCAGACATAGTACACCCTCATTTGCAATGTTTTGCAATATTAATTGTTCCTATGCAGATCTGTTGTGAGGAACAACTGAAGACTGAATTCTGTGTACTTGTTTACCTGCATAACCTGTGTATCCACTAACTCAGTTGTGTATATTGCTCCAACTATATCTTTGAAACACGAATACAATGCTAACAGTTGAATAAACAAAAGATTAACCAGGCAACTGATTCTTCATTCCCCCCCAATCTTATTTTTAAGTGAACTTAATCCACTATCATATATAAATATATTAAATTCCATTTCCCTTTCCTCTCCAAGAAATAGTTATAAAAAAGTTTAATATGACTGCCAATGTTCCATCTAAAGAATTGTACAAGCTTAGAAGTTTCTCTCCCCCTCAGCTGACTAACCCTCAAGCCTACCCTGAGATATTTATCTCCTCCACTGATGGATTTTACCAATATTTCTAGTTTGCTAAAGCAGCAATTCTTAGACAACACCTGTTTTTCACTGATTTGTTCATTAAGAAAAAACTAGGTTTGAGTATTGCAGGGAAAGATAAACAGCACTTAATTTCATCAAATTAATTCAAACCTAACAAATAATTAATTAGTCTAAACGCTGGATAACAGTGAGGGTTAGTCCTTCCACCTGCACTTATTCTGTCAAACAAATTTTCACACATTAGGACACCCCTAATATTTCATATAGTTTTCAGTTATATTGGGATGTTATGTTGGAGAGGTAAAGTTTTATATTTATAAAGTGCTTTTGATATCAGTACAAAGCGCAAGAGCTTTTTGGGTTATTGGATTAAATATTCATACATAGTTGACTAATTATTCATATAAAAATACCCAAAACTTACATTTATGGTTGATTTAAAAAAAACAACAGAACCAAATGGTATGTCATACTTTAGACTAAAAAGTTTGTGTGTGTGATAACCAGCCAGTTGATGAACTATTGACTTAGCTGTAAGAAATATAGATCATCGTTATATTTTCATATGAAAAAGTGATAGAAAGAATTGAAGCAGTCCAATAAATATGAGGACGTTCTTTGTGAACATTAGCCTTCATGTATTTAAAATAAATAAACCAGTTTCACAGCAAAGTTTCATGCTTATAAAGTTTGTCAGAAAAGAAAAAAAACCACTTTTTTTCCCAGTGGTACAAGTGTGTCAACTTTAAGATATTAGTTGCAAATACATATTAATATTTAGAAGAGCACCAACTGTTCTCCCCCCTCCACATTTTACCCTAGGTAACAAGTGGTCATATCAAAGACCAAAAAACAAAAACCCCACCATGTTGGCAAATTTTAAATTTACATTATTATATAATTATTTTAGGGGAGACCGTTCTTTTTTCTTTTCCTGAGAGTTTCTAAAAGAGATCACAACTCACAAAAAGTGCACCCATGAATCAGTTACTCAGCCTTTCCTTAAAAAGCAAAAACAACATTTTATCTCGCACTCACACATTAGGTATTCTGTTATAAGTAAAACTTCTTATCACAACTGCCCTTTTATGTCTGATCTCACACAAATTTCTCTTAAAATGTGAAAACAGCGGTGTAGTTAAAAGACATGAAAACCCAAATTGTATCTTAACACCTTTATATGTTTGAACTTATGTTGATGACATGCAAATTATGAAAATTCTCTCCCTAAAACAAACTATCATACTCTTTTGTATTAAAAAAATTTAAAAAAAGCTTTCAACTTATTCAAACCCTGGAAAAATCTCTTGCCATAATACATAAATATGAAGACGCATACCTTGTATATCTGCCTCTTTAAATATGTGTCTAAAGCTATTACAGATTATTTTTATGGTATACATTAATATTAAATACAATATATGATTTCATCAATATATGTATTAAAGTCCATCATGTAAATTGCCATTTATCCTTTCAATATTGTTCTGATAATACTGTACTTGCTCAGAACTCAGCCTTTTTAATCTCAATATTTTGGACACTGAGGTCTTCACTTAGTTTAAATCAGCTATTCCTGAGGCAAAAAACTCATACTGAAGTCAGAACTGAATAAATCTTAAAAATTTGGTCCTTATTTCTCCCCAATTTACAATATCCAAATAAGTGAATTTATTGTTAAGTAATCATTTACCAAGCTTCATTTGTAAAATCAAAGTTACCATAGCAAAAAATATACATTATTCAAGTAAACTTTAAAATAACTTTAACTTAAAAGTACCAAATGCTAATTTTGGTGTGAGGGAAGACAAGGGGATTGGTTTAAAATAAAATTCAGTATTCAGATAGAAAACCTGTAAGACAAGTTTGAACCCCAGATGAAGATGGGTTAAATCCCCCTGAAAATAGTGTTTCCTTCATCATTTTTTTGACCTCATAAGAATCTTGATAGTGTCCTGAATAACAATTTCATGATAAAACTCAAGAAGAGCTTACAGTAATTAAGCACCCTTTCATTAAAAAAAAATGTATATAACATTATAAACTCTAGTACAATGTGTGTGTGAGAATTACAGGCTTTTATTGGTGCAACTTGCATTTTTGGTACAAGGAAAGAAAACCTGGTTAAGAAAGGAAGGCACACAAGGAAAGTGAGGGGTACTGTTCAGTTCTGAGAGCTCACTTTCATTTGTTTTGCCTGCCAGTGTCGATTTAATTATACTGCATTATTATCAAAGCAGCATTATGTACTTTTTTATTCCTTTTACATGTGTTTGAGGTGAAGACCCTGGCTTTGTCAGCAAACAGTGCGTTTCAAGTTATTCCTTAAGTACTAAATAATAAAGAAAAGAGAAGAAAAGATTTTTTTAAAGATAGCAGACAGTGATCACAAGGTAAAGGGTTAAATGTAAGATCTCCAAGAAACATTTTGAAGTTGATTAAGACCCCAGCTTTGCATTAAACAGTATCACTTCCACATGAGTTGTTGCTAATGCTGTTAAGGAGCAGCTTGAGAAGCCCAGTGTGCCAGTGACCTCCTTCACCCTCCAGCCACCCACTAGGGCTTCTTGATTAGCATCCTACCTGGTTCTCTGAGGAATTCCCATCATCCCCTAGGAGCTCATTCCGCACCTCGTCACTATAGGCAATCCGTGACCTTTTCTGTAAAACAAAAAGAAAAAAGGGTTAGGAAGTAAAGCTTCGAAGCCATCAGTCTCAAGGCTGATCATTTTAAATCTCGAGAGCCCCCTAATGGATACCTATTTGATAAAAATCTTCAAGTAAAGTTACTGAAAAGTTCCTTAACTGCAGAATTTCAATATATATTAATGGAAAAATATTGAGGAGATTGTAAAAAGTCACATTCATCAACAAAGCTTGCCTAGTAAAGCACATGGATATACAGTATGCAATTCCAGTTTTGAAAATTAGAACATTTTAAAATACTAAGTTATTACAGCAGAATCACTGCAGATGTGTTTATAGAGGCATAGATGTATTTATCTGAAGTTATCCTATTACCTGGAATTGAAACTCTTGAAATAAAACAGTAGTAATGTCATTAAACAGGGAAGGAAAGGCTGAGCTTTTCCCACAACAAAAAGATAACTTTTTAACAATGTACATTGGCCAAAAAGGGTTTAAAATGACAGATCTAGAAAATAAATAAGGTTTTCTTTGTTGTTATTGTAAAGGCCCTATGGGGAAAAAGGACCATGAGAAATCTGAGGGCTGGGTATATGTATGTGGAGGTACAACAGTATTGGGAAATGTAAGTTTAGTTCACTTTACATAAAAACAACAAAACTTGGTAAAATCAGAAAGCTAAATATGGGCCTGTTATAAGAGATCATGCCATGATTTGTACAGTCTTCAAACTCCAGACTGTCTCATTAAATATTCATGCCTATTGATTCTAAATTAGCATATTTTTAAGAAAGTTATGAACAGTTGAAAACAAGGGCTCAAACAACCATCCCAAGGTCACTCAGGCCCCCTGGTGTGTTAGAATTCCAGAGACAGAGCTCAGCCTTAAAGTTTTGTGACTGCCAGCAAATTATACAGTGCCCTTTTACTTTCCTGCTTCCATTTTCTACATTTACCACTGAAAGGGAAAAAGGTATTTTAACTGATTGTTTTATAGCTTTTTTATTTTTATTTAAACGTGATATGACGAGTTTTAATATACATGAAAGGAAGAAACCTAAGTGGCTAGAACTAATACTACTACAACTGGACTGGCCTTTGTGGAAGCTTCCCGCACAGTTCTGCCAAAGCACTCCAGTTCCGACCTACAGTAGTACCCATAGCGACAACTCATGAAACACAGCAATCCTAGACCTTACCCGAGTTGGCTGCCAACTGTGCCAAAAAAACTTGCCTCAGTTTGGGATGCAGACAATAGTTCACTAGAGATTAGACTAAGCACGTGGAAATTCATTACATCTGTGACCAAATAAAAATCTGAAAATAGGTCACCACTGGGAAGAAGACCATCAGCAAACTAAGCCAGGGCACCACCCAGCTTGCTTGCAACACTTTTAAGCTCTTTATCCTCTATGATTTAGGTTTGCCCTTTCACTGTCATCATCATTATAATGCTTACCAATTTGTGGTGCAACTGCTAGTGTTTAATTCTAGATTATATACTAAATCTACAGCTGTACATAGGAAGGACAAAGCGTACCATGGACCTACTACAAGAACTGAACTGTGCTAAATCTTTTTTTCCCTATTTGGAGATCTCAGCCGCAGCAGTTTCATACTAACCAAGCAAAAGTAGTCTACAGCATTAAAGGAAATGAGAACCTTTAAACAGGCTGTGGTATCAGAGCTGCCTGTTTAAATTATTCATTTCATCACTATGGGGGACTAAAACACTCCACAGTATGCAAGAATATCATATGGAGATGGGTTTTGTTTTTCTCTTTTTTCACCAAAAAGCCAACAAATTGGCATAGATTGCTCAATTATATTATTTTCCTATTTTTACTTGATACACATCAAACAAGGAAGGAAATTACAAATATATGTCAATAAATATCAAGAGAGACAACGTGGGTGAGGTAATATATTTTATTGGATCAACTTCTGTAAAAGATATTACCTCACCCACCTTGTCTCTCTAATATCCTGGGACCAACACAGCTACAACACCACAATAAATATCTAATCTTTTTTGGTTAAGATCCAATCTCTACATATGAGGTCCAGCAATCTAAGTGTGCAGTCTTACACAATTCACCTAACAGCACAGCACCATGGACATTGGTAATGTTAACCATATTTGTCACTATTACCTTGCAATGGTAAACATCACTCTCCACTAGTTGTCAGGTGTACCACTTGGCTAATTATAGACAGTTTGAGGAGTTCTTGGTTTCACGTAATTCATTTGAACGATTAAAGTGGTGATTGTTCCAATTTGCAAGGGACTATATGAGAAAAAGTGTGCTTTATGACAAAGAACAACATTTTTGCAATCATTCTATTTTTTTCAAAAAGACACTATACATGTCCTTTATGTCAATATAAGTGCAGCTAATAATGTTTGCACCACTGTTCTTCTATTACAATGATCTGTCCTGATTAGAAAATCAGCAGTCGTACTAGGTGCAACTCTTTGCCTTAATCAATAAATAATTTGATATTACTTTTTATCACAGTTTCACCACCAACTGGATCAATAATATAAAAGGACCTTGGAACTAAAGTGCTCATTTGTTCTATCAGGATTTGTACAAAACATCAATACTTCATTTTCTTTAACAAAACATAAAAATTGTAGTAATTTTGCTAACACTTATATTTGGCTAATCAAAATTAACAAGAAAACAGATTAATACAAATCTGATAATGATAAATATTTTAAGAATTTTTTCTTCATAACCATCAACTGTATATAAATATGTACTTTAGCCAAATGCAAGCATGATAGTTTGAGCTGGAAATGTCACACATTCTGCTACAGTTTGAAGGAACCCAATTCATAATGCATTTTATAAATAGTTAATGACTTCTATACATAAGCTAACCAGGCAAATCAAAAAATTGTCAACATTTTTAGTCTTAGTTGTCAGTTACTACTGTCTACTGGTACTTTATATGTATGTTTCTAGAAAAGACAGAAGCTTTACAGAGTTTGTAATCCAATGCATTTTCTGGGCACCTCAATATGAGTTTAAGAGCTTCTATGTACAGTTTTTCTCTGCAAAGGTTTGTCAAATACAGCAGAAGTTTTTCTTGCATTTTGTATATATATGTGCTAAGTTCTGGGCACAAGTGTTTAACATTACTGAGTGTATTGGTATACATGTACACACTCAGAAATCTTAAGTAGTATAGTATACGTGCACACACAGTTACACAAAGGGGCTAAGATACTATCCACAAGAACTTCTAGACGGAGAAAGTTTCGGTAGCTGCTTTAAATGGACTACAGTACTCAGACCTTCTCCCAAGGAATAATTTCTGATTCCAGGCAGATCTCACTTGGTTTATGAACAAGATTTTTGCATACTGATTGGGTGATTTTCTTAAAGGCCTGTTCACACAGATACACTTGCTCAGTTCTGTCTGGCAATTTGGCTTTAAACAATCTGTCTACTTGACCCAAGCCTTAACACTTCCCTACTGAACTGAATTGTTCCTGGGCAGGACACAATTAAATTAGAAATAAAATGAATTAACTCAGTTTAAACTAATTAAGAACTGTGATCCACAGTACCACCCCCTGTATGATTTTACATGTGAAGTAAGGTACATGCAACCAGAGTGTAAGAATTCTGTTATATTACTAATCTGAGCATAACAATGAAGTTAGTCTATTACTAAAGCATACTAGAAACTAATTTCCATAGCCTACACATGGCAAACCAATTGCTTAAATTGCCTCACCTGGGAACGTAATACAATGTTATCATCAGACCAGCCACACTGTAAATAGATTTATAATGCTTTCCATATGCTAGGCTATGTTGCATATGAATTAAGTAATGATCTGGTATTACAATACAATCAGCTAGTTCCCACACCTGGCAGACAGGATATTTTGCTAAATTACTACCTATATAGCTACATCACAAAATAAAGAAGGAAACAGCAATGGGAAAAGAAACAATCTACATGGCATATGACTGATTTTACATAGTAATCCAATAAGATGTAGATAGAGGTGCCCGAAATAATCTATTTCCAACATCTGTACAACAGAATGCATGCTTATGCATTTCTAGTCAATTCCGGCCTAATTTTCCACATTCTGTATTTTAATTACTCATCCACATTCAGCAATGTTCACATTGGTAAGGGCACGCACTAGCCAGTGCTCCTCATTTCTATGTACTTTCAGCAGTGAGCCAAATAACGGATGCAAAAGCATTGCATGTTTTTGTAACTAAACTAAGGAACAGCGTTTCTCCCAATTACTAATCAAACTAGTCTACAGACACCCAAAGCTAGACATATTGCAGACAAATGGCCCATTCTAGCCCAGTTATTCCTTTTGTCCCAAACATAATTTTCCACCTAGATGTATTTCAGATGGTTACATTGGTGTTTTTTTTTAAATAAACCATGTGATAAATCTATAAACCATAAAAAGTTTTGCCAATACTTTTTTTCTTTTTCAATATTAGATGCGGTTTTCTAGAGTATTTCAGATGGTTACAGAAACACTGCCCACTTGAAAAATCACATTTCTGCCTGAAAACTGCACCTACTGTAAATACAGGTAACCTCTAAGATTACTATAATTTAATGCAGTTGGGAGAAATTCTATTTTTAAAAACATATTTGTGTACTTTGTGCATAAACAGTTTCATGTTGCCCCTGTAAAGTTGGAGAGCTAAGACTTGATCCAGCATGTACCATGTTTGAGCAGACTGCTATCCTCACACATTATATGTTGCAGGATTGGAACCTTAGTTCCTCCCTTAAAGCATCCTCTGTGAAGCAGAAAATCTCTTCAAGCATGTTTCCTGATTTTTAAAAGAGAAAAATTGAGCTCACTATTTAAAGGGTGCTCTCACAGAAACAACAGAGCTTTTTTTTTAATTAATCAGCTTTTAAAACATTAAGTGGACAGATTCTTTTTATGGAGAGTTAAATCACATTGACGACTTTTTTAAGAAAATGCATTCAACTTTAGTGTCATGAACAGATCTTATCCTAACTGCTTCAAAAACATTTTTCAGCAGATGGTCTCAAAAACAGGTCACATGAAGACAACAAATTGAACATCTATATTTCTGTATCAATGAGGTCGTTTTATCATAGTTAAACTATTTCAGACCTCAATTCAAAAGGGGTTTAACCAATTCTAGAAAGCTAACTTCTGATCAGTTCTGTCTACAAGGCAGGAAAGAAACTGATTCCACATTGCTAGTCTGATATGTAATATAATACTAACTTTCAATTGTTTTCAAAGAAAAAGTTAAAACTTAAAGATGATATGCTTTATAGCCACAGAAAATAAACCACTCTGATCACTCCCCCTCCCCAAATAAAAACTAATGTGAATGAAAGCATCAATCCAACAGAATTGTTTGGATGACAAAGGTCAAAGCCTGAAACACTTCAAATCGCCCTCCTCCCCCAAAACTGTTACAGGCAAACTACGGAAGACAAGATTATAACCTATAACTTGAACCCTGCCAGTTCACAAATTCAAATGTCTTCCAACAAGAGCACAGCCAAATCAAACCATCAGTAGAATATGTTAATGAGAAGTTAATGCAGAGAGAGCATCACACATTCTAAGCAGAAGTCACAGGTCTATAAATCTTCTTTTCAACAATTGTCTTAATATACTCTTTCAGCTTCATTATGGGGTGGGAGCAGGCATGAAGGTCAAGATAGCCCCCATAAGGATACACACCCTGTATTATGTTGGTGAAAAATGCAGCTTCTGCCAACAAAACAACTTTCTATCTCAATCCTCATGACCAATGGACTATGCATGTCACCAAGATGGCCAATGTTAAAACAACCTACTAGTTTGTACACATAGTTAGGGAAGAATGCAGGTCACCTGTGAGAGAACTGTAACTCATTGTTTCTGTGTGCATATTAGGAGTAACAGAAGCACATTTCTAATGTGAAGACACATTTGTAGTCACAGAAAAGTCCAGCATTTAGCCGAACTCTGCTTTCTAACGTTAATAACTTACTAAAGAAAAGGCTTTCCAAAAAGCAAAGGTCACAGACCAAAGGCATCCTTTACAGATGGTGCTCAAAAGTTCATCATCACTACTTCTAATTCATATGGACACAGCATACAAAAAGATGATGTAATACAATATTAAGGATATAAATGTAAATATGAAAAAGCTAAGGAAGGCACTGCATTACTATTGATTATATATGTATCCCCAAATACCATGCCAAATAGTTCCTCTCTACTTGGTGTTTTTACCTTTTGGATGTTTTTGAAGCTACCACACTCCGTCTCCCAATTTTAGGCATTGCTTAGTCAAGTTAAATACCGTATATACTCGATCGTAAACCAGTTCGTTGATAAGCCGACCTCCCCAAGTAAAAATGGAAAATTTTTATAACCTGTTCATAAGCCTACCCTATAATTTAGGGGTCAGCAAACTTTGGCTCCCGGGCCATCAGGATAAGCCGCTGGTGAGCCAAGATGGTTTGTTTACCTTGAGTGTCCCAACGCACCAGCTGCTTACCCTGGTGGGCCAGGACAGCAATTAGTGAGGAAGGATTTTTTTGGGGGGGGGGAAAAGAAGCTGGGGGTCAGGGAAATAACCCCTGTGACCACCACTCACATGACCCCACCCCTAGCCCGGGACCCCCACACTCTCCCCATCCCATCCCTCCCCACCTTATCTGGGGTGGGCCAGGGGAGGATGTTTCTGGCCTGGCTGGAGCTGCTCCGGCAGGCTGGGCAACACGGCCGCAGCCTGCTCCAGCGGACCAGACCGGGTGGTGCAGCCGCAGCATGCTCCAGCGGGCTGGGCCAGGCAGCACGGCCGCAGCGTGCTCTGGCGAGCCGGGCGGCATGGCCACAGCCTGCTCTGGGGGGCAGGACTGAGCAGCACAGCTGCAGCCTCCCAGCCCTGGAGCTGCAGCTGCTTCAGAGACTTGGGGGAGAGACTCTGGCCCCGCCTCTTCCCCTTTGGCTCTGCTGGCTGTGCTGCCTCTCCTTGCTCCCTCTACTGGGGGGGAGAGGGGCTGTGTGCCACCTCTCCCTCTCTATACCTTTTCATAAGCCGACCCCCTTCTCTGGTGCTTCCCTTTTTTACTAAAAAAAAATTCAGCTTATGAACGAGTATATATGATGTATTTAAATCTTTTAATCCTTCATCAGAAGTCTATTCCTTCCGTCTCTTTAGACAAGTAGTTGGTTCTTATAAGTGCTGTACAACAGTTTGTCAACAACTTCAATCAGATGCCATAATCTGGTCAAAGTACTCTAGTTGTGGTCTCACCAGAGAGAGAGGGATTATTACTATTAAACTAAAGCCTGGTCTACACTACGCGTTTAAACCGGTTTTAGGAGCGTAAAACCGATTTAACGCCACACCCGTCCACACTAAGAGGCCCTTTATATCGGTATAAAGGGCTCTTTAAACCGGTTTCTGTACTCCTCCCTAACGAGAGGAGTAGCGCTAATATCGGTATTAACATATCGGATTGGGGTTAGTGTGGCCGCAGATCGACGGTATTGGCCTCCGGGCGGTATCCCACAGTGCACCACTGACCGCTCTGGACGGCAATCTGAACTCGGATGCAGTGGCCAGGTAGACAGGAAAAGCCCCGCGAACTTTTGAATATTTCCTGTTTGCCCAGCGTGGAGCTCCGATCAGCACGGGTGGTGATGCAGTTAAAAATCAAAATAAAGAAAGAGCTCCAGCATGGACCATGCGGATGTGATCGCTGTAAGGGCAGGCAAATCTGTTCTATCAGCGCTCCGTTACAGAAGACGAAATTCAAAATCATTTTTTAAATATCTCCAGACAGATGCCATAGCAGGGACTCAGCGCACTGCTGCGTGACAAGCGTAACGGAAAGCCAAAGAATCAAATGGACGCTCATGGACTGGAGGACTCAAGCTATCCCACAGTTCCTGCAGTCTCTGAAAAGCATTTGCATTCTTGGCTGAGCTCCAAATGCTTCTAGGGTCAAAAACAGTGTCCGCGGTGGGTCAGGGCATAGCTAGGCAATTTACGCACCCCCCCACCCACCCCCAGAAGTGAAAGGGAAAACAATCCTGTGTTGACTCTTTTACATGTCACCCTATCTTTACTGAATGCTGCAGATAGACGCGATGGTGCAGCACTCAACACCAACATCCTTGCTCCCCCCACGCTATGGATGGCTGATGGTGCAATACGACTGGTATCCGTCGTCGTCATCAGCCTATTGGCACATGGGGCAGTGCAAAAGGACTGGTAACCATGCTGACTAGCATCCGTCAGGTCGATCAAGGGCGCCTGGCCCTAATTTTTCCTGGTAGATGGTACAATATGGCTGATAACCATCATCATCATAGCAACAGGGGGCTGAGCTTCATCAGCCCCCACCCTTCATGTGTAAAGAAAAGATTCAATTGCTCCTGGACTAGCAGCAGGATGCTGGGCTCCTCTCCTCCACACTCCTTAATGTCCTATCTGGACTATCATAGCAACTGGAGGCTGCCTTCCACTCATTTCTCACTAACAAGTATTCCTGCATTCTTTATTACTTCATCACACAAGTGGGGGGACAATGCTATGGTAGCCCAGGAAGGCTGGGGAAGAATGGAATGAACAGGTGGGGTTGTTGCAGGAGCACCCCCTGTGAATAGCATACAGCTCATAATCTATGCAGAATCTGACACAGAGCAGCTGTGCTCTCTGGTTCTCTGATACAGTGGTTCTCTAGTACACTTGCCCATATTCTAGGCAGGACTGATTCTATTTTTAGATACCAAAAAGGAGGGATTGACTCAGGGAGTCATTCCCAATTTTGGCTTTTGCGCCCCTGGCTAAGAGCAGCCAGGGGCACTTATGACAGCAACAGATGGAGCAGTGCAAAAGGACTGGTAGCCACGATCATCTTATTGCCAATTTATGGTATGGGCGATGGTTCAATATGGCTGATAACCATCTCTGCTATCATGCAAAAGCAAAAGCATGCAGCTGTGTAGCGCTGCTGAATCGCCTCTGTGAGCGGCATCTAGTACACATACGGTGACAGTCACAAAAGGCGAAACAGGCTCCATGATTGCCATGCTATGGCATCTTCCAGGGCAATCCAGGGAAAAAAGGCATGAAATGCTTGTCTGCCGTTGCTTTCCCAGCGGAAGGAATGACTGACGACATTTACCCAGAACCACCTGCGACAATGATTTTTGCCGCATCAGGCACTGGGATCTCAACCCGGAAATTCAAAGGAGCGGGGGAGGCTGCGGGAACTATGGGATAGCTACGGAATAGCTACCCACAGTGCAATGCTCCAGAAATCGACGCTAGCCTCGGACCGTGGACGCACACCACCGATTTAATTCGGAATAGTCCCGTAGTGTAGACGTACCCTAAGAGGTGACTCTCTGTACGCAGCCTGAATCCTCACCTGCCTTTTGCACTGCAAACTCATATCTAATCAGTTGTCTACTATTACCTCCAGGCCTCTTGCAGCATTGCCGCAGTCCAGATTTCTCCCTTCCATTGAAAATTACTTCTGATTATTATTCCCCAGATGTATTCATTTTTCCCAAGTTAAATCTCTTCTTAAAAAAATTCTGCCTATGTTTCTATCTACTCATGGACTTTTGTATAGTTCCTCTATTTTACACAGGAAAACCTCTCAATGTAGTTTCATCTGCAAAGTTCATTCACGTGCTATTTGTTCCCTTTCCAATATATAAACAAAAGTGTTAAATAAGTGTGACATACCAGGGTACAATTCAGACCAGTGAGGGGTGCCTCACAATGGCTTGTTGAAGTAGCTCCCCCCTGGGCCACTCACAAACAGCCTTCCAGCATGCAAGCCACACCCTGAGTGTCTGTGTGTAACTGCAGCTTTCCAGTTACACTCTGGTTCTCACCAGCCTTGGTTGTACTGCAGGGTGGCCCCAACTTACCCGCAGTCCCAGATGTTCCCCCAAAAACGTATATCCTGAACTGCCCAGAAAGGTATGTCCTGTACAGTACAAATATTTTAAGTCCTTTATTCCTTTAAGGGAACGATATACCAGCTTATTGTCTGAAACAGCATCACTCAAACACCAATTTAAAGACTGGATTAGAAGTTTATTAACTACAAAGAGATAGATTTTAAGTGAGTACAAGTACTGAGGCATAAAAGTCAGAAATGATTACAAGAGAAAAAATAAAATGCTTACTAGTGTCTAAAAAATAATATTAGATTGAAGCAAACGTTTTCATCACATGCTTCTGGCAAAGTCACTGACCAAACACTTCAGGTCAGGACCTGTTTGGATCATAAACTCTTATCATCATACAGGAAAATCTCATAACTTCACATACCATGTTGCCACACGGATTTTATCAAGACAACACTGACCAGCAAATTTTTAGTTTTCAGACGATACCCTTCAAGGCATACAATGGATGAAGATTATTACACTAGTGTGAATATTCTGTCACAATAAAACAAAGTTAACGCCAATCCTTCCAACATGCCACAAGACACCTTCCAGTCTTATTAATTTTTGATTACCACTGGCCTTTGTTCATAGTCCTCTGACCAGTATTTGGCCTCTCTGACAGTGTTCATTTCTAAATTAAAATGTCACAAGAAAGAAATTAGACATAGAATATACCAGCTAGACCACATTTCTACCAACAGAGGATTTCTCCTGACATCAGTACTTCAATCTAGTTTCAGTATCCTATACAATGTGTCTTCCACTGCTTCCCTTGGGGAACTATTCTATAATTTACTGCAAACACTTCATCCAACAACTTTGGGAGAAAGGAAGGACCATCTACTGAGTGAGGTTGAAGGGGAGAAGACAAATTTAGGAAGAAAGAGACTGACAATGTCATTTTGTTCCAGTAAATAACTAAATGCCTGAGGTAGCATGTCATTCACTTTTGTCATGTATTTAAATGAAAATCTTATGAAGGTATTTAGACCCAGGTTAAACACCCAGAGGACTAAGTTTGAGCTTCTCAGCTGCTGCTATTGAGTAGTTTTCTCTTGAGATCTGGTCTACCTTGTCTCACCAGGAACAGAAAGGTGACAGGTAAACCTGCATTCAAATTCTTGCCCAGACCATTCTGGAGAAATGTTAAGAGGGCCAGGATAAGTCATCTAAGGGGATACAGCTGCCTATCTCTGCACTATGCCCTGAAAAACACTTCAAACCAAGTTAGACAGAAAGCAGACATATATGCATGCAGCCTAATGATTAACAGGTATTTTTAAGGTTCCTCTTACCATAGACTCTAAGTGCTGAGTTATCAGCTGTTTGCACCTGTTCCAAAACACCCCCTTTTTTATGCCTGACTGCTCAAGACAATGACAGCAGACACACAAATAATCACGGAGATTTAGGCCTGAAGACAGCAATATCACACATTCCGTAGGCAGACAATTGTGGGTACAACTGTGAATACCAGAATGACGACTTTCATCAGAAGCTGTGCTATTTTCTGGAGAACCTGGATCACCGTGGAAAGGTACAAGCCCGGTCAAACTTACAATGGTGTTGGGGAACACAAATATTCAGTGTGTACAATTCTGACCCTCCCTCTCAAGTTAAGAGATGGACTACCACACTAACTGCCCACAAGCATCACCATTTTCCAAATAACCTGGTTTTCAGGAGGCCTCTGACAAGAGGACAGGATGACAGAATTTCACCAGAGCACAGAGGCAAACTTGCTTAAGTAATCGGATGAAATCTCTTGTCTATGAGAGAGGGTCTGCTGTGACCTGTTATGCTTCAGGAGTGCTCGTGATAAGCAGGGCCTAACTACAGTCACTAGACTTCCTTTATCAGAGGGGTAGCCGTGTTAGTCTGGATCTGTAAAAGCAGCAAAGAGTCCTGTGGCACCTTATAGACTAACAGACGTTTTGCAGCATGAGCTTTTGTGGGTGAATACCCACTTCATCGGATGCAAGTAGACTTCCTTTGTTTCTTCAGAGGGCCCCAGGAAAAACATTGACTAACCTTTCTGTAACTGTTGTTCTTCGAGATGTGTTACTCATGTCCATTCCATGTTGGATGTGCGCATGCACTATTACTGGAGATTGTTCAGTGGTATCCGTCAGGCTGGCTTTAGTGCCCTCTGGTGCCAAGCACTTATATTCCACTATAAGGAGCACTACTGGCCCCACACCCTCTCAGTTCCTTCTTGCTGACTAACTCCAACACAGGAGTATGAGGGTGGGTCATGGAATGGACATGAGCAACACTTCTTGAAGAACTGTTTTTATTCTGCTGTAACTACAATAGACCCCTGCTAAAACAAAACAAAACAAACAGACAATATCACCAACTATCAACCTATCTCTTGGTCCCCTTTGGGAAAAGGTTATTGAGTAGGTGGTGGAAGGCAGCTCTGATATATTCTGGGGTCATCTCATTGGGCTTTTATAATCCCATTTAATTTGAAATTCAATCTGACTTTGGCATGAAGTTTGCACCACTGTTGTTCACTGATTGCCTGCTAAGAGAGATCATATGTCCATTTGGATCCTTTTAATCCATCTTTTCATATGCTTGACCATGAGATTTTGTTGAGCCATCTCACCACCAGACGTTAGCTGGAGTACAGTTATAAGATAGCTCTCAAGGTGGTTTGGGGTTGTTGGTCTGCCCTGAGAACACTCTACTGTGGGGCTGTGGAAAATTCCTACTGAATATGCATGTTTTCCAGGGTCTGCAAAACTAAGGCTAAAATTCCAGCCTCTGGACCAGACAGACACATGAACTGGAAATGTGAAAATAAGGTGCTGTTTTCCTGTAAGCCTCTAAATGAAGTGGTGATGTCAAGGGTACTAAGTAATTATCTAACCAATCCTGCTATGGAAAAGGGTTAAAAGATATCAGAATAACCAAACACAAACTAAAAATTTATAAAAACCCTAGTTTCATCTAGCAGAGCCATCTGCTATCTATCCAAGTTCTTGTGTCTAGTGATACTGGAACACCTGCTGATATGCTCAGCCAGGTCATTCCCCTTCCGAAAGGGAAATGATGTCAGTTTTATTTCCTGCCTCCATCTGTTGATTAGTGTCTTATTCCCTTCTGCCTGGGCTCTCATAATTGGGTATTGAACAAAAAGGGGTTTGTAATAGAAGTCTATATGTAAGTGGTCTGAAGTGGCTGCTCTCTGTGAATGCTAGAATTTTTCTCTCTTTTTCTACTCTCCTACGTCATGTACACATAGCAGTTTAATCTAGCAGCAGAGGAACCCCCTGAAAGTTGATGTCTTTACATGATTTTTAAACCTCAATTTTGCAGTTTTTGGTTACTGTGACTCTGTCACAGATCTCATCAACCCTGTTGAGTGCATATTTTATCTGCTGTCTAAGCATCATTGGGAGTCAAAATGATCTCTTCTCTTATTAACAAGGGAATCTTGCAAAAAACATAGGGAACACCCACTTATCTCCAGATTTGGCTATGACTGACATCCTATAGCATTTTTTCCTCACCACAAGAGTCGAGTAAGTACTGTGAAAATTATACCATCACGACAGGGCCTAATTTAGAATATTAAAGCCTTTAAAATGGGGCTTTCCATAGGTTAAATATTAAAAAGAATCCTTCTGGCTACTTTTAAGTGTCCCCAATATTATTATTATTACTATTTTGGTCTTATGAGGTTTTACTCTTGTCACCAAAACGTTGGGTAGAAGAAAATCTCAGTTAAACATTAATAATGTTGTTTTATATCATCACTGAATAGTAAAAAACAAACATCCCATTTGCACAGTAGAGAATAATTTCTAATATCTCCATTGGAAATATAATAAAGTTATGTTTGACAAAGAATAATTAAATGGAAAAAAGTCTTATATAGCATTAAGGTTGCAAGCGCAACAATACATCTGCCACCTTGCACATTCTACAATTTTAGAGTATAAAACAGTTAACATATTATGTAAAACAGTTAACAAAAAGAAAGAAAAATTACTACATGTGTGCAACACTCCTGAGTTAACGATACTATCCGAACACTAATTTCTAAATTTCCAGAATTTCTTATTAACATTAGCACTCAGATTATATTAACAGGTCTGTCTCACTCTCTCTCTCTCTCACACACACACACACACACACACTTACTTTGTTTGCTTTGTGTTTAATAATTTTAGCAGTTGAACAGCCAAAATTAGGCTTTCTAGTTCACAGCATATTGAAGGAGGAGTACATTCCCACCTTTATGGCAACATACCAGGCTGCAGGCAGGCATTGCTGGGATAGAACTAGTAGATACATGCTGTGCTGAATCGATAGCTAACTTGATAAAATACTAGGTCAACTGCTCAGACTTGGCTTTTCCTAGCTTTTTTTCCAAAAGCTGATGACTAGCAGTTCCTGCTTTATGCTCTATCAGATGAAAGTCAGTAAGTAATCCACTGCCTATATTTTATCGACTTAAAGCCTGTCCTCTTTATACTTTTCCTCAGAGTTTGTGATTTTTTCTTTAAATTCAACTATTCATACTATCATGCCAATCACTAAGCTTATGAAACTGAAATGAAACTCCCAAGAAAGTCACAAGTAATGGTCATAACATCAAGCCAAATTAATTTCTATGAACAGTGTTGCAGAACATTGTAACATCTCTTCTACTGGACATTTCTGGGACATATGACTTAAATACCAGGGTTCTGAAAGTTCTTCGTAGCTTGGATTTCTCAATACTAGAGAGAGCATCTAATAGACTATAGTTGTGATGGGTTGGATCACAGAAACTCCCTTGGGAACTGCCAACTGATGTGGCAAGACTACTTCTGCCCCTGCGTTCCCTGCCAGCCTGGGAATCCAGCACCCTGTCTTGTTGAGCCAGACATGCCCATCTGCTCCAACACAGACCCAGGGTTTGAACCATGTGCCCCCCAAAGCCACAGACTTAACTGAAAGCAACTTACAGAAGTGTTCCTGTCTTTAACACTCAGATGCCCAACTCCTAATGGGGTCTAAACCCCAAATAAATCTATTTTACCCTGTATAAAGCTTATACAGGGTAAACACAAATTGTTCGCCCTTTATAACACTGATAGAGAGATATGCACAGCTGTTTGCCCCTCCACCCCCAGGTATTAATGCATACTTAGGGTTAAATAATAATTAAAATGTGATTTTATTAAGTACAGAAAGTAAGATTTAAGTGGTTCCAAGTAGTAGCAGACAGAACAAAGTGAATTACCAAGCAAAATAAAATAAAATACGCAAATCTACGCTTAATACAGAAATAAAACTGAATACAGATAAAAACCTCACCCTTAGAGGAATTCCTGTTAGCTTCCTTTTACAGACTAGTCTCCTTCTAGTCTGGGTCCAGCAATCACTCACACTCCCTGTAGTTACTGTTCTTTGTTCCAGTTTCTTTCAGGTATCTTTGGGGGTGGAGAGGCTCTCTCTTTAGCCAGCTGAAGACAAAATGGAGGGGTCTCCCACAGGTTTAAATAGACTCTCTCTTGTGGGTGGAGACCCCCTCCTCTCTCCTATGCAAAGTCCAGCTCCAAGATGGAGTTTTGGAGTCACCTGGGCAAGTCACATGTCAATGCATGACTCCGTTTTTACAGGCAGCAGCCATGGCTAACCTGCTACCTTGAACGTCCTCATGTAGACTTCTTATGTGGACTGGAGCCTCCCAAGATCCATTGTCCCTTAAGTGCTTCTTACTGGGCACTTAATTTGCACATTCCTTTCTCTAGAAGCTGACCAAATGCTTTACAAAGCCTACTTAAAAATCAAGCCAATGCTCAGCCAATATTTATAACTTTGAATACAAAAATGATACATGCATACAAATAGGATTAATAGATTCAGTAGATCATAACCTTTACAGAATATCAGAGGGGTAGCCGTGTTAGTCTGGATCTGTAAAAAGCGACAAAGAGTCCTGTGTCACTTTATAGACTAAGAAGTATTGGAGTATAAGCTTTTGTGGGTGAATACCCACTTAGATATGTTACACGGTATACGTAGCATAAAACATATTCCAGTTATATTATACATACATTCATAAACATATTCCCTTGAAGCCTTATGGGGAACACTGTCACAATATGATCTCCAATTCATGTTCCTACAGGCTATTTCCCCTCCCACTCGTGTAACAATCCTGTAGCAAATACAGCAATTGCTTAGATGCAAAACAGAAGTATGCAGATAGCCATAGGATCTCTCTACTCTGGTCCTCTCAGCTGGATAAAATAAGGAAAACAGCTAATACCACATGACCAGCCAGCTCTCCCTCCATGCACCACCACCAAGTGTTTTGCAGAGCATAGTTTAGGAACATTTTTACCAGACCATTTTGCATCAAATAAAAATTATCTGCTACATAGACAGACAGGAAGCATACAGTGAATGTAGTATTGCCAACCCCACATACTTCAAAATAACTCTGACAATTCCCAGAGATATCCAGGGCTGTGAAACACCTAACCACATGAGGAAGTCTTAGCATGAGGAAGTCTTGTCTGTGCCTGCTCTGGATAAGCTCCCTGAAACCACCAGCTTCTGGCAACACAAGCTACCTTTCATCCCTCCACAGGTTGGCGATAGGCACACACACACTAACCCCCGAGTCCTCCAAGCATCCCTCTGGAACAGTCAGCCCCTCTTCCACTGAGGGATCACAGAACTTTCAGATTTACTGTTCCCAAAAGAGTAGCACATACTAGTTTGCTAGAACCAACTCCAGATCACCCCACTACTTAGCACAGAGTATACATATTTCATAAAAGAAGAATAAGTTTATAAAAAGAGAGATACAAGTGATGTAGAGTGAGAAAACTGGAAACAAATAGTTACATATAAAACAATCATAACGCTTTCTAGAGCCTAAACTTAACTAACAAGGCATCTCCTTATCTCTTACAAGACAGCTTATCCCAAGTCCTTTCCCCAGGGTTTTCAAACAGTTTGGCTAAGATGCCTTCTCACAAGATCAAGCCTGCAGGCAGCTTGCCCTCACAGATTGCAGTAATCCCTAGGGATTCACATGCACCCCAGATATAGTTTCAAAAGTTCATTGTCTTACTTCTAAACAGGATAACCTCTGCTGTTTTCATTTTTTCCTCCAGCCCTTTCAATGTATTGATGGGCATTTTCCTCAGACTGTGACTGAGTGTCCATTGTGACCCATACAGTATTCGATTTGCACATCATCAGCTGGAGGGAAGTAAGAATCTCTTTTACACACACACACACACACACACACACACACACACACACACCCCTCTTCACATATATTTTCTGTACATACATCTCACAATGATTATGAAGACCAGTATGCCATAGGCTTTCATTAGAGACCTTATATAACATTCTTTGGCAGACTTGGATCCAAGGGATCCCTGTTACCCTTATATACCTCATACCAGTTGGTATCAAGAGGTCCTTGGGTCACAACAAAACAAAACCTCCACCCCAAGAACCAAACATCACCAAGAGACTGTATTTAAAATAAGATTTAAATAGAAAATAGTACAATACACTTGTTTGTTCTACCATCCATATTTTGAGCCTTCAGGGAAAGCCCCCAACTTTTGTAATGACTTCAGGTTGAAAATTCAACCTTAAAATGCACACAAACACAAATATCACACTAAGACTGATTTTTCTTCACTCTGCTAATCCCTCAGGTGGTGGATCTGTCATTCTTTCCCTCTCCTCACCCTACTAACCCATTTACTTCTGTAGTCACCTTTCTCTCTCACAGCAAGATGTCCCCTCATGTTTTCTTCCCTCCCCTTTCACTCCATTGTCACTTACCCCAGCCTCCCTCACATTCTACTGATCCCCTTTCAGTCTCCCACTAGCTCCCCCAGATTCCTGGATCTCTTTCTGTACCTCTCCCTTCATCCCCCATACACTATCAATTGCTACATGATGAATGGGGGTGGCCATTTTAAGTGAGCCCAATCTGGCTTTAGAGTCATTGAAATTTCAGCATGGTGGACATTAGGTACAGCCTAATTTGGCTTTAGGATAATGGCAGCCATATTAATGGGGCGGGGTAGGGGAATAATGTCTCATCAAAAGTAACGGGAGACAGTGGCCATGGAGTAAAAGTTTGTGACATTGCTGGAGGAGAATACAAAGTTTAGAGTTTTTTGTTTTGTTTTTTAAAAGAAAATGTACACACTTAGCTAAATATCTTAAGTCATGATGTTATTGCAGTGAGAACCTCTGAAAATGCCTACAGGCTGCTTATCTGCAGCAGCTTGCTGGGTAACCCATTAAACCACTCCTGGTATAAAAATGTATGGAACATCAAAATGCAGGCCGGAAGCATTTTGTTTAAAGAACATTCCATGACAGAGGCGGGGCAAGTTCAACAACAAATGAGAGAAACCAAGACACAGGATATGTGCTTGTACTGAAAGGTCAACAACCAAATGAAAACATGCAACTTCAACTGACATAGACTAGATCACATAATCCACTTTCATGTGATGAAAGCATACAACAGAGACTTTGCTTTCATTTACTGAAACCACCCAGATTTTGCAGGACATAAACAAATTTATGATCAGAGAAGTTAGATCAAATGGGTCCATAAATCTATAGAGAGTGAAAGAATCAAGATTAAGATCTTTCAGGAAATACTTCTAAAGAAATAGATAATAAGTAATGAACTAGTATATTTGTCTTCATAAAACTTCTATATAAAAATTATATGCCTTTCACAAATTACTTCACAAAGTCACAAGCTATGTACTAGTATCGATGGCCCAACGAGCTTCCCATTAGTCAGGAAGAGGTCTTCAGGCTTAAGTATATTCTTTGATGAGGGAGAAACTTGCCTTCACTAATAAGGTTAGAAGGATCTGAGCGTTCTCTGTGCCTGACAAATGTCCATTGGGTGGAATAAGAGATCCATCCCTGGGCGGAGAGAAGATGTGGGTGGTTGCCTAAGACCTGTTCTACACTACAAAGGTGGGTCAACCTAAGTCACCTTGCATCAATTTATTTCTGCTACTCAAATTTGTCTCTGGCTGACATAAGCACCCCATTATGGCGATGCAGCAAAAACAAATCCCCAAAAGGCTTTCAACTGTAGTCGACCTACTGAGGTCAACACAGTGAGAGCATAGACACTGTGTGACTTATGTCAACCACAACATGCCTCCAGCAGCTGTTCCACAATGCCCAGCAATGACTGCTCTGGTCACAATTGTGAACTTCACTAACCATTTGTCATGGAGACTGGACGCCATCCCCACCTCCGTTTAAAAACTCCTGTGCATTTTTTAAATGCCTTTTCCTGATTGGCCAGCTTGGCAAGCACTCCAAGCATCTATCCCTTGTTGGGTGCAATTGTTGAACTGATCGTGTCGGCTCCATGGACTAAATGCACTCCTCCTTGGAGAAGACAGGAGGTATTAGATCTCCTGGGGAGAAGAGGCTATGCAGGCACAGTTATGGATGAGTCATTGAAACATGGACATCTACAAAAAGACTGGACAGGGGATGCAGGCAAAGGGGTATGACAGGGATCAGTAACAGTGCTGTGTGAAAGCGAAGAAACTGCGGTAGGCATACCACAAGACCAAGGAGGCCAAAAATCAATCTGGCACTGAGCTGCAGATCTACGGATTTCACAACAAGCTGCATGCCATACTTGGTGGATACTCTATCAGCAGCCCAGAGACTACTGTGGATACTTTTGAGGAGCACAAGTCACAGAGCCCAGACATGAACAGCAAGAAGGAAGAGGACAATTGCGGTTGTGGGAGGGAAATCCAGCTATGCCTCAAGCCAGGATGTTTTTGAGACTCCACTGCAGTCTCTCTCGTCCTACCAGCGAAGCATGCAAGAGCCCAGTGAAGGGGAAGGAATCTTAGGTGTGAGATTGCATTTTTCCTTACAGTGGTCAAACAAAGATGCTGTTAAGACCATCTCCAAGTTCACACAGGTATCGATGACTTTTCATTGTTTTACTCATACGAGAGGAGGTAGTGGTACAACAGAGGAAGAGTTATCAGTTTTTTATTCCCCTGTAGGATTAGGCAGGCGATTTGCCTTGTTGAACACTTTCTTTATGTAGATAGGGATGTCCATAGTACGCTCCTAAGAGATCTCAATTACATGTTCATGGAGGGAAGTACTCTGCAATCCTCTTCCAAAGGTGTCTAGGGATGGCAGCCTTATTTCTTCCCCCACAAAGGACACTCTACACAGTGAGTTCAGCAGCCACCATTACAGTACACAGGCTAGTGGCATACAGGCCCAGATGGCTTTTGGACACCACCAGCAGCTGTGCTCTCTGTGTGCCTTTGTTACCCTCAGAAGTGAGATATCAGCTAAAATCACCACTGCTTGTGGAAAATAGTGCCAGTATTCAGTGCCACTTCTCTGTACTTGTACCCATGGAAACAGGAAAAATATTATTGATTCAAACAACTGAAAATTCCCTCCTTACTTCCCCCTCCCTTGCTCCAGCAGGCCCTGGCTGAGACTGGAGAGCGGTGCTGTGCAGAGCCACTCCAAAGCTGAAGTTGCAATAAGCATGTGAGAGCAACGGATGGTGTATTTATTATAGCCAAACTGAAATGGATAGGAATATTTTCTACCATTCTGATTTTAAAGTTCTGTTCTGTTAATTTATCACATTTGTTTTTTAAAATTGCATACAATTTTTATGCTGTTTTTGGTACACAATAAGTTTTATTTTGTAGAAATTAATTCATCTTTATTATTATTTATTATTAATATTTACTTACATTTATTACTTCACAACATATACCACAGAATGCCTAGCACTATTCAAAGCACCCACTACTTGTAATTGTGCAGGACCACAGAACTCACAAGTTCAGTGAAATACACAGTGTAATAATTGTGTGTGTTCAAGAGGCACCTCATAAGTCCGAGGTTTATATTGATAAATGTACAGCAAGCACTGCACAATTCCTAATAGCCCCCAGAACTTCAGGGTAAGGTAGAGCACAGTCCACTAGACCACTGTAGCAGATGGTTAAAGTGTTCTTTCAAGGCCTTCCTTAGCCACATAGCTCCATGCTGAGCTCTTCTAATGGCCCTTGTGCCTGGCAGTTCAAACTCAGACAGCCACTCCACCTCTGCCCTCCACTGTGGCAGCAACTTTTGCCTCAGAGATATTATATAGGATGCAACAGGCAGCTATAACATTGGGATACTTTTCTCACGGAGATCCAATCTTGTGAGTAAAGTATATCAGCATCCCTTCAATCTACCAAAAGCACATTCAACTGTCATTCTCTACCTGCTGAGCTGGTAGTTGAATCTTTCCATGGTATTGTTCCTGTTTGCAGCTTTCTGAACAGCCCCGTATTCTTAAAGATGCAAGAGTCATGCACCTCCCTGACCAGCCTACACTGATATCAGTGAAGTTTCCCCACACCATCCTGTGTTTGCAACATTCATGACAATAAAGTAGAGCTCTGCAGGCTCCATGCTTTTGTCAGAGATGGCAGGGAGCTAAAACTGCCAGAGCAAGTTTGTGGGATTTTAAAAAAAATTATGGGATATAGGTGGCATTATGAGATGCAAAAAGTTGCATGATGGAAACTTGATCCTCTGCACCATTAGTTTCTGACCCATTATGCACTGCAAACATTTCCTAAAAGACATTGTGGTGGATGTGGGCAAATGGCACCCTGGTATATCTGTCCATGGCACACCTGCTGTGCATTGACACAAGCACCCCTGATTAGTACACACAGTGGCAAAGCAACCAACATGCACGCACACAATCAATATACTAACTCTAGTGGCTTTCCACCTACATAACTTGCATCAACCAAAGATTGTAGTGCAGACATGGCCTAAGTTTTATGCAACTGATTTGTGAGAGGCGCTCTTACCTCAGGATGCAAAGTAGTCACTGCAGTGCCAAGGTACTTTGTTGATTCCACAATTGCAGACCCCAAGATTGCTACCCTAGATATTAAAACCTATTTTACTGAGAAGGTATTGGCCAGACCACAATGCTGAGGTACCAATTAAGGTTTATTACTTTCAATGCCATGCAAATCTAACCTCCACCAGGCAGAAAAGATTTCAGCTTAGTATTTTATTCAAAGGAGTCCTTAGAAACAACATATTTTTCCACTATGAATCAGAGCAAGCTCCACCACATGTAGGCACTAACTCATCAGAGTACATTTTCAGTCTTATCAGCAGGTCCCACAATGATGTTCCATAGAAGGGCACTAAGGATGGTACACAGTCTCATTCTATGCACCAAGCTGGAAGGCACTGCCAAAGATCCATAATCAGGTTTAGGTTCCATGGCAAGCCCTTCAAAAATGAAGTTAGCAAAAAAAACAAACATGTTATAAGTCAGAACAAAACAATAATTTACTTCAGTGAAGCCACTGTATGCTGAGGAAAAGGTAGGACAGAAAGCAGTCCATATTTTTTAAGACAACTCACATTTCTCTTTAATTTCAGATTGAAAATCTCTCATAACATCTTTTCTATTGTTCTCATAGGTTAGATATTCCCAGCTGTTATTATGAAGAAGCTACTAGGTCCATCAAACAAAATGGTGTGCATACATATTTCTCCTTTCTTTGTTTGATTTGCAGACCTGAGGAATATGTATTACTTCTTATCTGTACGAACAATCTCTGCTACAATCTTGGCATTCAGTCAGCTTTTATCTTGGGGACTCCAAATTGTACTGTTCGGCAACAGAGAGCACCTATCTAGATTGAACTCTCATACAAATAGATTTTTGTCAGCCGTTCAATTTGTATTGGGGAGCATGCCAACAAAAACAAAAGTCAGCAATTTAAAACAACAAACTAGCCCCTGTGCTGACAGGAACAAATTACTATATTCCAAATGAATAAGAATTACTGTAGATCACAGTTCCTGAGTACGAACACTACACAAAAGGTGAAAAAGTATTCTTGGAATTAATTCCGTATAGCAGCTCTGTGGTCTGAAGCAAAGGGAACAGGCTGAGTATAGTGCTTCTTAATACAAATACATTTATAAAAGCACACAAAAAGACATTACCACAGATTTATTAAATAATTAATAATGCTAAGACAGTAGATGAGAAGGGACTAGTTAAAGTTCAATACCAAACTTCTGCAATTGACCAAATGGTGCATCAGTGTGCTGTGCGTCTAATAACTCTACATTTCTAGGCAATGACCTTGTAGAGGATGAGTGCACTGCTGAGAATGCATGCACTTTTGGGGGCAAAGACAGAAGTAACTGCATACATACAATACATTTTGTTAGCTCACCTTATGAGCAAAACTGATTCTGTTCTTCCAGAAACCACACAGGTCTAGCAAAATCTTTTCAAAGAAATCTTCTGATCACGCCATAATTATTTTTTCTCCCGTGACCCCATTCCATACCACTCCATTCATGAACGAACCTTGAAAATCACTTTCTCTCTATAACTTGGCAGTATGCTACTAAATATAGACCTTACTATTTGAACTAGAAGTTATCCCTTCTTTATGGATTATAGTACTTAAAGAAAATTTCATCTTGGAGCTAATTAGAATTACATTTGTCTAAATAAATGTACAGCTACTTTTAAAACACTGCAATTGTGCCACTGTGGCACTTCAATGTAGACTCTCACTACCGCGAAGGGAAGGGTTCTCCCATTGCTGTAGTTAATCCACCACCCCAAGAGGTAGTAGCTAGGTTAACAGAAGAATTCTTCCAGGGGTTAGAGTGCCACAGCTACATGTCTCAGGGGTGTGGTTTTTTCACACCCCCAAGAGAGAGAGATATACTAATGTACGTTTTTCAGTTTAAACCAGTCCTAAGTGTCCATCTGCTGTTTTCAATATTCCTTCTGTTATTATTCCAGGGCTTTTCTTATTTGGGCAAGAGCTTATTCACCCAGACCCCAGCTTTTCCTTCTGATTGATGAAGCAGTAAAGGTACAATCCTGATTTTGGAATGTCACAATCTGTTCTCTTCAAAATTATTGTGATGTCACAAATCCAACATAAAGTTACACTGCAAAAATCAAGTAGTCCACAGAAGGAAGCAAGCCCATCGCTGAACACAAATATCTCCAATAATTAAAATTATATAGAAATAATGAAAAATAGCTCATGAAAAATAAACAGTTTACGTCTCATATGTTTGAAAGTCCCCTCCATCAGACAGACTTCAATGTAAGAATAAGACACAAAATCTAGAATAAAAACTATTAATAAATAATTACAATGCACACTAGAAAAAAATAAACCAGAAAAGCCCACCTCTTTTGATTATGCTCTCAAAGTTAATTTATGTTGGTTCACTCCGACATATACATTATTTAATCTATATACTCATTTCAAAGCTGCAGGGTCAAAAACTACAGTGCCTTTTATGTAAAAATAAATTTTTCCTGTTTCAAGCCATTCAAGAGAATGTCAAAAATATTTGGTCATTGTACTTTACCTCTAACTTAATATAAATTGTAAATGCACTAAATACTAAAAAGAACAATACTTTTTAAAATGACAAACAATTGTATGCAATTAAAGTTATTCTGAACTGCATCTTTAGGGCTGTTTTCTCCACTGCTCAGTTTGGTAAGTAATGGAAGAATGAATCATTTGACATCTATGTTGTTAAGCTTGCAGTATTGTTTTCTTTAATACAACACAACAGCATAGTCCCAACCACATTCCAGCATGCTAAAGGAATAAAAACAGTTAAAAAATAAAACCACAGAAACTATATAATGTCATTTCTTCATGTCTTCCAATAGGAATAACTTTCCCAGACAGTAAGCATTTCAGTTCTGTCACATAAACCTTCACTGGAAATTGGCTGTATGAGCTTCTTATCCACGTTCCCATCACCACTACATGTACACAGCTTTTGCCCAGTTTACTGGATGTATTTTACTCAGAGGAGCTTTTCAGAGGAGTTATTTTGTTGCTCTTAGATTGAATAGTACCTAGTACGACCTTCATTTTCCAAATTTCATTTAAACACAGATTTGGTTATGTCTCCCAGGTGCTACAGATACTGTAGCCCTGAATGAGAATGACCAGATTTCATCAAATGAAGTGAGCTGTAGCCCACGAAAGCTTATGCTACAATAAATTTGTTAGTCTCTAAGGTGCCACAAGTACTCCTATTCTTTTTGCAGATTTCTAGAGTGACTGACTTTCAAGGGGTTGTGCACCACCAAGGCAGTCTCCTTTAAAACTGGCTGTTCTGCTAAGGCATCTGGCATGGTCTTTAATCAGCTCTAGGGAAAGGGACACTGAGTCATAGAGTGTTCACCTTTAAAGGCCATCAGTGTTCTCCTCTCAGCACATCTTGAGTTGTTGGACTGAGAGCTCAATCTCATTACTTCTGTAATTCACTTTTCAGCTCAGACCCATTATCCACAACTCCCTTTATTCAAAGATTCCTAGTATTCTCCAATTCCTTCAGATAAACTAACATCAAACTGCATTTGTTTAGAATGTTTCAGTTTTACAGACACACCTCTCACATAACACATGTAAAAGATCGTCACCACCCCTGGTATAACGTAACCAATGGCAATAAATGAAGGATATGGATGATTTATACCAAGGGATCTCAATCTGGGAATTGAGACCATACAGCCCTTCTCGTATTGCAAAATAGGAAAGAGTTTGCAGCCGATCTCAGTTACGGCATGTAGAAGATGGTAACCATATGGAGAAAGTTCAGTACCACTATGTTACACCATTCCCCACCCCTCAACCCCAAGGCAGAGTCATAAAGGTCCATGACAGTGTCCCACGGATTCTTCTGTTTTGGTTTGGGCTATGTTGAGGGAGAGGTTGTATTGTGTGGGAAGTGTCACCTTAATTCACATTTCCTGGTTTTCAAATGTTTGTGTTTTGGTTCTGTAACACTAATTCCTAGAATGGGGGTACATAAGAGGACCTTAATTCAGCATTTCCTGATTTGACTTTGTTTTGGGAATTAAGCTCTCACAACTGGGAAGGGCAGGAGAAACACAGGGCAGTGCAGAAGGTCTATAACCCTAACTCCATATTAACAGTTGTATGTGTGAATGGTTTATAATAAAAATAAACTTCAACTTAATAAAAGCACCAGAAAATATGGAACAATATAGAAAAATAGGAACAATTTTGCTTGGCAGAAAAGATAAATGACTTAATAAGCCTTTGTGACACTCCACTGTATATAAATAAGTTAAATTAGACAGAGAGAAAAGATGAAAAACAGCTTTCACCAGCCGTAGGCCTGACTTCAATGGGAGTTATAGGTGCTCAGCACCTCTCAGAATGAGGCTCTTTCTGATTAAATCCCTGTTTTACTAGAAACTCAGAAAACAATGCATAAAACTTTAACAATTTAGCATCATTAACTTACAAAAATCTAGATTTAAGTTGCACATCTCCTACATGAGGAATTTATAAATGAGATTTTTTTCACCCCTGGAAAAGTTCATAAATTCATGTGCAGCAATTGTTGCTTGGCCAACATTAAGAAAAAAGTAGTTGGAGCCCAGCCGTCGATTTTTTTCCTCAGAGAACACTGTATTCTGAACATGAGCAGCAAAAAATTACAAAGCTACTGATTATAGCATTGCTAATGATGGATTTGAGCCACATACAAATTGAATGGAAATTCAGATGAAGGTGGACCAAAAATTGAATTTGGAACAAATATTTAACCAAAACCAAATATACTGCATTTCAAAAGCTCACTCTAGCCAACATGAATGAAAAGAGAAATAAGATATACATATATTTTGATACTATATACTGCACATAAAATGTACAGAGGGATACATGAAAGCAAATGTACACAGTACATTAAATTATATCTATGAGAAGCAATATATTTTGTGTGCAAATTAAAGGAATATGAAAATGAACACTGTAAAATAACTGCCATATCACCAACCCTCTACTAAACTACCATAGTTAGAAGAAACAAATGGTAGTCACGCTAGAATCCTTGTGCTAAACCAACAGCCAGGATTAGTCTTCTGTAATTTTGAAAGAAGTCATGAAGGACTAGAAATCATCAGTAAGCAGCAGAGTGACAAAAGATGGCCATTACTCATAAGCATTCTTTGTATATTTGTTTTAACAGGACACACTGAACTCAAATTTATTATTTTAGTATATATGTACAACCCATGTTCCATGGGCAGTTTATTTTTAATTGCAGATTTTTCTTCAAAATGTGTTTTACTGGCAGTTCAACAGCCCAGGTGGTGTGTTGAAATCCCCGGCAAATCCAAGCCTGTAAGGGTGCATATGTATGTGGAGCACTCCAAGCTTGAGCTGCTCCCACCATCAACATGCCTTTCCTATAAAAACAAGATGATCTGCTTCTGAGAAAGTCAAGGAGGATAGGAACATTCTAGCCTGAAGCATTGCCCACCAATTTTTTAAAAATCCTCTATTATGCACAGAAATCGTCTCCACAAATCATTCAATGTGTCTAGTAGTAGTAGTAGCAGAAATCGAGTTCATTGGGGCTCCTTCTCCCTATCAGGCTTTGGCTACACTTGCACTTCAAAGCGCGGCAGCGCTTTGAAGCGCTAAGTGTAGTCAAAGCGCCAGCGCTGGGAGAAAGCTCTCCCAGCGCTGTCCGTACTCCACCTCCCTGTGGGGAATAACGTGCCGCACTCCCAGCGCTGGGGCTTTGACCACACTGGCGCTTTGCAGCGCCGCAATTTGCAGCGCTGGAGAGGGTGTGTTTTCACACCCTGCTGCAGTGCTGCAAATTTGTAAGTGTAGCCAAGCCCTCAGTCAGATTCTGAGAGGGCTGCAGCTTAGAACTTTTGCAGCCCAAGGGAAGTGCTAAAGTGGCTATTATCAAGCTAGCATGAGTGTAAATAGTCGTGTTGCCACAACAGTACAGGTAGCAGCAGCGGAGGTACAGCTGAACCATGCCGGAGTACAAACCATACTGCAATCTCTGAGTATGTACTGCCACTATCAGATGTGCTACTCTGGCTACACTGCGCTAGTTAGACTGTACGTACACAAGCAGGGGGATCACAACCCGAGTTCACCGTGTAGATGTACCTTAAGTAACACAACTAAGGGGAAATAATCTAAACGTAAAAGTGTCCCTTTTAAATAAAGCTTCCTACAGACAAAAGTATGTTTGTTCTTTACTAACAGATCCTAGTAGGGGTCACATTCTCCTGTGTTAAGGTCTTCGGAGCGGGGACCACCTCTTTTTTGTGTGTATCTACAGTATCCACCACAATCCTGGGTGTAGCCACCAATCCTGACCAAGATCTTTGATTACTACTGGACTACAAATAATTTAGTAACAATAGCCAACATTGCCTATGCTAAAGCTAAGGCAAAGAGAGTCAGGTTATATGTGCAGTTACATAAAAGAAAAAATCACTGAACTTATAGTTCAACCTGAAAACCTAGCCAGCCAGTCATATTCAACATTTTACTAAAAGATTTTTATTTCAGCCCTACCCCCACATCCCACAAATGCTACCCATACAAGTTTGAATAGTTCTAGATTTCAGACATCAGGGGTGCTACAGTTAATAGTCAAAATTATTAGTATTCTCTTATTTGGGCACAGAGTATTTTTATTGAGTGGTAATGCAAATGGTACAACGAGATCTGACAAACTGCTTCAAAACTATAGTAAAGAACAGAATTATCAGACACAAATAATGACTCTTTCCCCAACGTATTGTGTTCTACATGGCTTCTGTAAAGGGAAAGCATGCCTCACCAATCTATTAGAACTCTTTGAAGGGGGGAACCATCTGGACAAGGGTGATCCAGTCAATATAGTGTACTTGGATTTTCAGAAAGCCTTTGACAAGGTCCATCACCAAGGGCTCTTAAGCAAAGTAAGCATTCATGGCATAAGGGGGATCTCCTGGATCAGTGACTGCTTAAAAGATAAGAAACAAAGGGTAGGTATAAATGTTCCATTTTCACAGTGGAGAGAGGTAAATGGGGGGGCTCCCAGGGGTCTGTACTGTGACCCGTGCTGTTCAACATATTCATAAATGATCTGGAAAAAGGAATAAAACAGTGAGGTAGCAAAATTTGCTGATAATTATCTTGAGTAATTTTGTCTTAAGTCCCAACCAGACATCATAGAGTTACAAAGGGATCTCACAAAACGGCAGATTAAATTCAGTGTTGATAAATGCAAAGTAATGCACATTGAAAAACATAAACCCAACTATACATACAAAATGATGACGTCTATATTAGCTGTTACCACTCAAGAAAGAGATGGAGTCTACATGGATAGTTCTCTGAAAACAGCTGCTCAATGTGCAGAGGCAGTCAAAAAAACTAACAGAATGTTATGAACCATTAGGAAATGGATAGATAATAAAAAGACAGAAAATATCATAATGCTGCTATATAAAGCCAAGGTATGCCCATACCTTGAATATTGCATGCAAGTCTGGTGGCCCATCTCAAAAAAAGATACATTAGAAATGGAAACGGTACAGAGAGGGGCAACAAAATTAAGTAGGGGTATGGAACAGCTTCCATATGAGAAAATATTAAAAAGACTGGGACTGTTCCGCTTGGAAAAGGGGCAACTAAGAGGGGGATACAATAGAGGTCTATAAAATCATCAATAGGGTGGAGAAAGTGAATAAGGAAGAGTTATTTACATCCTTCACATAAATACAAGAAATTAATAGGCAGTAGGTTTAAAACAAACTTCAGGAAGTACTTCACACAACACACAGTCAACCTGTGAAACTTATTGCCAGGGGATGTTGTGAAGGCCAAAAGTATAACTGGGTTTAAAAAATGAATTAGATCTATTCTCTCTGAATATATTTATCATTGGCTATTAGCCAAGATAGTCAGGGATACCACCAGGGGCGGCTCTACCTTTTTGGCCGCCCCAAGCAGTCATGCGCAGGAGGCGCCCCGGAGCCGCGGGAGCAGTGGACCTCCTGCGGGCATATCTGCAGAGGGTCCGCTGGTCGCGCGGCTCAGCTGGACCTCCCGCGGCTGCGGACGGTTCGCAGGTCCGGCGGCTCTGCTTGAGCTGCCGCAGGCATGCCTGCGGGAGGTCCAGCCGAGCCGGGGGACCAGCGAACCGTCCGCAGTCATGCCTGCCGGAGGTCCACTGGAGCCGCGGGACGAGCGCCCCCTCCACAGTCATGCCTGCGACAGGTCCGGTCGTCCCGGGGCTCCGGTGGACCTCCCGCAGGCATGACTGCAGTAGGTCCGCCGGCCCAGCCTGCCGCCCCCCCGGGAAAGGGCCGCCCCACGCGCGTGCTTGCCGCGCTGGGGTCTGGAGCCGGCCCTGGATACCACCTCATGCTCTGGGTGTCCCTAAGCCTCTGACTGTCAGATGCTGGGACTGGACGACAGAGGATGGATCACTTGATAATTATGCTGTTCTGTTCACTACCTCTGAAGCATCTGGTGTTGGACACTGTCGGAATATTGGATATTGGGCTTGATGGACCATTGGTCTGACCCAGTATGGCCATTCTTACATGAACGACTTGTAACAAATGTATTTTAAAATATAATTCCTTTCTGTTGAAAAGGTCTACAAGACAGACACAACATTCTCTAATTTATACCTTCAGCAAGTAATTTTGGGTTCCTGGATAGCTCACAAATTATTTATGGTGACTATTCAAAATGTGTGCTGTTAGTTACATAGGTCATGTGATAATGTCCTGATCCCTGTTGGATGATTTATATAATAACCCATGTTGTGTAAAATTAATAGCTCTGTATTTGTACTATTCTTCAGTAGGTATGCAATTTGCATCTGTTGAATATTCAAGCTTAACCTTTTTGCATGAATAGAGGTGGTTTTCTAGAATATTCAAGAGAAGTGAACAGACAAGGTACATGTATACAGCTGAAATTCATTTGTGTAAAATTCCAAATGATCATTTGCAGAAATCCTAGTGTACTGTTTGACCAGTTTTTGTAGAATTAGCGACCATTCCAGCACAAAAAAGCTTAAATAATGAGATTGAGTAATCAGACTGGGTTTAACCACCATTAACAGCTGCAACATGTCATTTTATGGCTGCTACTCCAGCTCATATGCTGGAAAAGTGACGACAGCTTCTCAAAGCAGTTTCTCCAGGTTCTTGGAGGATCTGGTCTCTTATTCCATGGCCCCAACCTATCCCAAATGCTTGTAGGTACTGACATGAGCAAGCATTGCACTCCCTTCTGTGGTACCCAGGGGGCATAGAAACAAGTCTACAGTCAGCCTGTGAGGTGCATAACCCCAATGCAAAGTCCTCATGTGGGCTCTTCATACCACAGATGTATTTCACTCCACTGGTAGCAAACTTATTAATTAATTTTACCTGATTAAAGAAAAGTCCATCAAAGTTCTGGGCATGACCACAGATGCATAATGTAGTGAATTAACTGAATGTACCGTATGAAGAAGAGCTGACACTTCTGGACATAATATAGGATCTATTCCCTACACATGTCCCAAGAAGTTTCTTCCCACCCTGCAAAAATACCTAAAAATCACAGAGCCCCAAGATCTGCTGTATAAATGAATATAGCTTTTTTATTTGTCTTAAAGAGAACCTTTGCTGACACCTAGCAGATAAATGATTAATTGTACTTCTTACTATCTTTGGGGAAGCTGTGCATCAGAATATTTTCTTGCCTAAAATGAAAAAAAAAAGCATATCCAGATACAGAATATACACACAGACACACACAAATAGTAAATATTTTTAAAGCTATAGCGTGTGAGATATATGAGATTGTTCCCCATTGCTTACAAATGTGCTCTTTTGTCCTGTAAATCTAAGCAGGGCATGTACTCAAATTTAAATAGATAGCAGTAGTCTTTAAATACAAACTCACCCACCAGATACAGAATATCGTATACTAAAGTCCAGATAATAATTTGTTGTAAGCAGACCATAATGTAATATGAATTATACAGAGCCCAAATATATTAAAAGCTTTACAGATCAAATAAAAGCCACGGCATGGCCTCTGAAGATCATATAAACTAGTTCCAGATAGGATGCAACAAGTAATAAAACAATAGGGTGGGTATGTGTTACATCTGACAAGGTTACAGAATATTAGTATCTGCATTGTCAGTGTTACCAGGAAAAGTGTTACCTCTGGCCCTTCCTGGTCTCATTGAGTGCACATGTGCACACCTTACACACCCATCAGGTCTCAGGCCTCTACCCATCAAAGGAATCCCACAGTTCTCCCACTCTCAGACTGGGACCTGGCGTTCCCCTGGTACTAACCATAATTGCCTCAGCAGGTATAACAGGCTCAGACCCTGCAGTTCTGTTCACTCTGGGAGCAATGACAATGGTAATTAGAGACCAAACAGCCTATTTTACATAAAGTATATTTATTAAAACAAAGCATTTCCCAGAAAATATCTTAGAACAATGAAATAGACTACATACTTGCCTCTCTCTCCCTAAGGCTTACCCTGTTCCACAGATCTGGAGAAAGATCTACCTCGCTCACATGCCTTCGCCCTGTACCAGCCTGTCCCTTTTGACAGCTTCTGAAATCTGACCCCCATTTTTCTCCTGAGAAGTGCATTTTAACAGTTTACTCAGATCTCTAGTTCCCAGCCTGGCAAAACTTGTCATTTCGGCCTGGATCCTGGAAGGAGGCCATATTGTCTTACAATTGCCAGCCCAAGTGTTTGGTTGGAGGTTGCTTCTCTGGAGAGCAATTGTGTTGCCTTCTTGTTTGTTCTTTCCACAGCGCACACCCCCACCCATTAAGCTAGATCAATACATTTCTCTAGGAAAGTCTATGCCAATTTTAATAATTTTCCCTCACTGACCAGGTCACATACAGTATTCATAACATTGTTACATCTTAGGATTCTTAGCTTATTACATCTCAATGCCATTTTTGTCATGAGCACATCTTGATGCCATCCCCCTTACATTTTGTATATTTTAAAAATAAGGTAACTCGCTCATTGTGGACAACATGAGATAAGTATTGTTTTAGGAGGGATCTGAACCCAGCTTCCATAGCCTTGAGTGACACAAGTCCCATTCAAATATCATAATCTGCCAAAGCATGTGCTAGGCAAGATCACATTGTAAGTGCTCTAGTGTTCCAATTATCCTTCCAAGATCTAGGGTTCAGTCCTTTGAGCCTCCCCCTATTTAAGCCCCATTGGCTTTGGGAAGGTTCGTGTCTCTATTAAATATGTTTACATTTTTTATTACTATTATTGCCAGGGCCTCTGGGTGCCTTACAAAATACAATCATAAACATTACTTCATAAAAAATGCAACATGGACTAATAAATTCCAAAAAAACAGCAAAACAGAAATCCCTCCAACTTCACCTCTCAAAATGTATTAAACAAAACAAGTTGCTAGCCTTAAAATGTGTATATTTCAGGTTATTAACTAAGTTTAGAACACATGGCCCTTTAGAACACATGATCTTTAGCTATGAACACTAATTAGAATTCAAGAAAATTATGTATTCACAGTGTAACAATATCTTAAAGAGGTATTTCTCGTTTTTTTAAATCATTACTCACCCTTCCTCCTCTGCCTTGTGACAACACTTTGGAAGTTTGAATCCGAAAATTAATGCTTATTCTTTATGTTCATATAAATATTTTAACCCTTCCCCAGAGTTCTCACTATCACAGAATAAGATCCTTCTTAATATAAAGACTAGAATACAAGGGCGTAAATTCAAAAGCACATGAGTAACCTAGGAGCACAAGTCCTGTTGAACTAGGGGAGCTAGGTGCTCAACTATGGATGAGAATTTCAATGGGACAAATGTTACTTTGGAGCTTTTGAAAATTCCATCTTAAGATAGGAATCTCACTGCAAATCAATGTGATTTGGGCACCTAAATGCAGGAGCCTTTCAAAATCCCAGCCGAATGCTTTCAGACATAAAGAGAGCTCCCCTGTAAAAAATTATAGTAGATGCTTACAGAGACAAGCAATGACTTGGTAACAAAACCAAAAAAGCAATAGGCACTACAGATGGTGGTGGCAGCAATAGTCAGATATAGCGTTTTACAGAATCTCCTACAGACCTCTATCTAAACAAATCAACATTTGATGATGTCCTTGGAAGTGGCTTAGGCTGTGGCTACACTTAGCGCTTCAAAGCGCTGCCGCGGCAGCGCTTTGAAGCGCTAAGTGTAGTCAAAGCGCCAGCGCTGGGAGAGAGCTCTCCCAGCGCTGTCCGTACTCCACCTCCCTGTCGGGAATAACGGACAGCGCTGGGAGCCGCGCTCCCAGCGCTGGGGCTTTGACCACACTGGCGCCTTGCAGCGCCGCAATTTGCAGCGCTGGAGAGGGTGTGTTTTCACACCCTGCTGCAGCGCTGGGGAAGGAAAAACAAAAAAAAGTCAATGTGAGCCAGCAGAAGAGATTAAGGTGTGTGTGAAGGGAGCTCGGGGGGGACGGCAAAGAGGAAGACAACCATAAGATTGGCCACTATCTGATCAAATGTTAGGCTGGAGGAGAGACCTCTGGACAAATATAAAATTGAAAAATGCTTCAAAACACAGCACCTTTATTAGAAGAAATAATTGTGACTCTAGTAAATATCATCAAACCACCAAACTGTAGCAGAGAGGTTAAATCACTTGCCCAAGGACTCAAAGCTGATCAATGGTAGAGGGAGAGTTGAACCAGGAGGTCTAACTCACAGGGCCTTTATCTAACATCTACAGTACACTCTTTGCTTAAATGAAATGGATACCACCATTTATTTTGCAGCTTTTCTAGTTTCATGCTTGAGGTGTAATTCTGGTTTCAGTGTAGAACCAAACTATCTGGCCCACACTCCTTTCTAGTAGGCAATATGAGGCATTGCCAAGCTACCACTCCAATTTATTTATATCTTTTGTATTTATTTGTGCATAGAGAAAACACAACCACCTTAAAAAAAACCAACCAACTTCACATTAAGGATCATTTCAAAAGTAACAGATTTTATGCCATTTTTCATTCACACATGTTTCAATATTCTTCTTGCTATATTTGTTTATATTGGAAAAAATGTTTTAACTAGTGATGGGTGAACTTGTCAAGTACAAAGCTTAGCAAAGTTTTCATTATTTTGGGTTTCACAAAATTCATTCAAGTTCATATACCTTTCACTCTCCTCTAGTTTAAACCATTTCCTGCCTCTATCTTCCCCCCCACACACACCCCTTTGTCCAGGAGAATCAAGTACAAAATTAAATAAAACATTTTTGTAATTTAAAAAAGACTTGCTAGTAACCATAGTAAGTGTACAAAAACTGTTAAAAGCCAGATTGGTGTAAATGCCATATAAAACATTACACTGCACTGTATATACATACCATGCAGACGCAACCTCCCCTCCACTTAATTTTACATAATTCTTGCGGAACACACAAAACATTTGTAAACCTAGCAGAGGAACGAAGGCATTTTTGGATAAATGGAGTTTAATAAATTTTGAGTTTACTTGTACATAACTATTATAGCTTATAATTATCGAACTATGTAACACACAAGCACTCACTGTAATTTTTCATCAATTTCTCACACCCTCTCTATTCCCTTTTTGATTAGTTTCTTGGTATTTCATTCTGTTGCTTTAGATACCCTACTATTTTATTCTGCCGCTTTCCCTTCCCACAGTCCACTAAACGGAACATGAATCTATAATGTTTCAACTGGAGTCAAACCCTTAACATTTTGTGTGGATTCCAAATGACATCAAACAAGTTCCCCATTACTAAATGAGGGGTTTTCCCCTCAAATGCTTCCCCTGATTTACAAATCAATTCTCATCTGAGCAATAAGATCCATCAGCTGTCCTTGCATCCAAAGAAGTGGGTATTCACCCACGAAAGCTCATGCTGCAAAACGTCTGTTAGTCTATAAGGTGCCACAGGATTCTTTGCTGCTTCTACAGAACCAGACTAACACGGCTACCCCTCTGATACATAATCGGCTGTCCAGTTTAACATGCACTTATAGTGACAACATTGCTGCTTCAATCTTACAATCCTTCTGGCTACTTTACCATCTGGAGGGGGGAAAAGGCATAACCAAAGCACCATCACCTATACTGAGAGGAAATGATGGTAACCAGGGAAACTCCCTCTCTTTGAGCTATCTTGGTTCTAGCTGAAGAGGTGGAGGTCTGAGGAGCTTTCCTTCCATGCACAGCTGTCTACTGTAAACGTAATAAAGAACAGTTCTAAATCATCAATTGTCGTCGATGAAACACAAGTGTTGAACCGTAATCTTTAAAACAGGATGTTTAATTTCATTGGCCTACAGAGAAACTTGTTCTCCTTCACAGGACTACTGAATAAAGGCAAACTAGATTCCCCCCCACACACACACACACACAATGCAGTACATTTTGTGCCAATAACCCCTCCGAGTTCAATGCTGTGTTCCAGATTATCACATTTTTTTAAACTGATCTCACATACCAATTTACCAGAAGTTATATGTCAAAGGGCACTAGCACAAATACCACAAAAATAAATTTAAGAAACATAAATAGGGGATGGGGTAGGGGAAAAAAAAAAAAGAGAGAATACTTTGTGTTCCTATTTTAAGTGCCTTTCTCAATGCTATATGCATAGCAGCTAAAGGCAAGCTGGAAACCAGCCAGGTCCTGGCTGCCAGCAAAAATTTTGTCACCTCCTTTGAACATCTGAAGTATGTTTACCCAATAGATTTCATTAAATTACACTTCCATTAGGAAGCATACAATGTTGATACTCATCTCAAAGATAAAAGGGATTGCTAAGAGGCATGTCATCCTGCTCCCCAGCTGATTGCTATTTCTGGGCCAATCAAGGAAAGGAGCCAGAACAATACTTAGTTAAAAAAAAATGCAGCATCTCCCCAAGGACTACATACTAAGAGACTGCAGCTCCATTATCAAAATGAGCATATCATTAATGACAATACACATACAGTGCGTTATTTTAATATAACTCATATACAACAAACAAACTGTATTTGGGTCATTAACTGAATTTGTAAAGCAGCATTTCCAAGAATTTGAAACTCTTTATGAAGATACGATGTTTATGAGGTTGTGGGGGAGAGGAGGGAGGGAACAAACATTTTATATGATCCCAAAATACAGTGCATAGAAACACACCATGGGGTTTGAAGTGCATTATAGTGGCTAATAAAACAATAGGCTGTTCAACAGAAGTTACTGTTTTAAAGTAAATCAGAAGTAATTTAAAACATTAGGAGCTATTTTGCTAAATATCTTGGAGGGATAATGAAACTAAAATGCCACTAGCACAGTTTAAACCACACGTGTCGCTTTTTACTTTCTTTTTATTGTAGCACATTTGACAAACTACAAAACACACAGAAAAGAGAAAGTAAATGTTATGAGTCCATTTAAAAAATAAACTGAAGAAAAATAATCTGATTTGGTGACAAGAGATAAGACACCATTAATGGAAATAGAAGGCACAAGACAAACTCACAAGTCCATTTGGAATAGTTAGGTGCTATCCTACTGCAAGTTGAGCCCTCTGCAGTGAAGGAAAAAAAAAAGAAGAGGGAAAATATACACCTCTAAGCGGTATTTCTCACTGTTTTTCCTAACCTCCAATCTACTTATCAGCAACAAAAGGGGAGGAGACCAAAAGCCAAAGCATTGCAATTAAAAATTGAAGTCACAAGAAAGGGGAGTACTGGGGGGAGAGATATCACAATTTGGAGTCAAGTTCTGTTCATCCCTTTTGCAGCACCATGTGATTATTATTCTCTAAGAACACCTCTTGCTCAGTATTACACAAACTAGGTTTCAGCTGATCTCTTTCAACATGAAGACAACCTTTTGGTTTAGCCATATTTGACATATCATATGAACTCCAATTATCCATCTTTTTGCAATTAATCATCTCACAATTACATTTCCTGCACTTATAAGCATCCAGCTGGGAACTGAGTTTTAATCTAGGAAATAAAAAAAAAAGGATTCAGGTTTCTAACAAATTACTTCTAATTAACCAGAACCTTTCCTAGTCATTCCAACCTAAAGATGCCTACAGCAAATCAAAGAATTTATTGTTTGCATTTTTAATGATATTTTAAAATTTCATTTAAATTTCCCCAATGAGTAACTTTCAGGAAATGCATTACACTTACATCTGCTTAAACAAACATTTGGTACAGTGGTAAATACACAACAAAAAGCCAACCTAGAAAAAAGGAATAGTAATACTCGGTGCAGTAAAATCACTAAATAAAATTAGATTAAAGAATAGGGACATTAATTATGGGTAAATTCCCAAAAAGGTACATAGAGTTTGAGCAGCATAGCTCCCACTGAATTCAATAGGAATCATACAGCTAAATCCCTAAATATAGTGCTTTGGAAATTAAGCAATACATCTTTCCAGATAAATAGTCACATCTAGGGTGATTCATCTGATACAAGCCTATGTTTAAAATATAATATAAAATGAGTGGTCTTGATGGACCCATTTGGTTCGCTAACTCAGGAGACTATGACATAGAGACTGTTAAACAGCATCTGAAAGAACCCGCCTTCCTCCTCCCACCGCTCGTTCAAATTTCCCACACAGAGAAAGATTTGGAGAAGGAACCCTGTGACAGATACTAGTCATACTGCTTAATGTACCACTGGAAGCTGCTCACATAACAGGGTGATGGACACAGTATAAGAATTGAATGCAATATGGCTGTAATGTATATTAAGTAACCTTAATTCTTCCCCACTCCCCCCAAAAGTGAACGCAACAATTTGACAGCTCTCAGATATATGATTGTATCAAAAATACCATGTTTTTCAGGTATTCGAGACACGTCATATATATACTAGAACAGTGGTACCCACACTGAGGTTCAGGAGATGCAAGTGGCTCTTTAATGTGTCCCGTGAGGCTCTTTGCAGCACATGATATTAAAACACTGTGTGATTTAATTACTAACCAATTTAAGTTATTAACCAATCAGGATGCTTTTACTATGTTATTAACCAATTGTAGAATACATAGTCAGTCATTTTGCTGTGAGAATAATTTATTTCTAGAGAGAGAATATGAAACAATGATTTTACACTACTGTAGCTCTTTTGGGTAATATTAATTGCTAATTTGGCTCCTGAACTACTGAAGTATGAGTATCATAGAATACATTCCAGTACAACCAATTCCTAAATACTGAATGGAATGTCGGACAGTTTTGGGGGATACATTTCCATCCAACTGACAAAAGGAAAAGAAGCATTTTCAGAAAATGAAAAATACACTTGAAAACTTGTTGTAAGTAATACATACGATATGAGCCTGTGTTTATGGGCACAGGTATATTATGACTAAAACAATTATTGTTGGTTAGCACGCTACCAAAGTTTCTAGTAATAAAAAGTGGGACTGCATTGTTTGATTATTACAAAACCAGTAAAACAGTTATTCAACTACAATCACAACTATTTCTAATAGAGATGAAGTCTATTTTTATATGGCAACACGAACCCATTTCCTTGAGTTTCACCGAGTACTACTAGAGGCATTTGTATAACAATACTGGTATTTTTATTATTTATTTTACTTAGATTCATAACATTTAAAAGGTCCCATCTGCTATTCTTGGCCAACTTTTACATTATATAAAATAATACAACACAACGAGCAGCATACCCGCTAGAAAAACTCCAGAAAACTTTCATCCCCAACACAAAAGGCAAGATTTCCCTCCAGAACTCCATCTACCATAAACAATTGTTAACAACAAGCTCCTCCCTCTTCAAACTCTTACTTTATCTCAGCATTCCTAGCTGTTAGAACTTTCAACACTACAGATACATTATACCCCATGAAACATCTACTAATATATTTTAATAGTGAAAAAGAGGATATTTTTGGAGCAAAAGCAGTAACACAATGGACATGTGTTTTAGTTCTGACATGGTAGTCACCAAAAGGTCACTAACATAAAAATTAGTGCGAGGCAAATCAACTGTGTTCTTCAGACCTCCAAGTTCTTAACTTTATAAAAACGAAATGAGAAATTATGAGCCAAATTCAGAACTGATCAATGGGAACTGTGCCCAATTGCACCAGGACCAAGTACAGTTTTAACATTTTAAGAGAAGAGCTGTTGTGCTTAGGATTCCAATGCAAATCTCATAAGAAATATCCCAGCGTGACACACAACTGATCTTGTGTTACCAATAAATTACATATGCATTAGCCAATGGAATGGATACAACTATACACATGGTCCAAACTACTGCAGTAATGGTATTGCTCCAATAGCTTTATGGATTTGGCCCAAATAGTTCTATAAGGCCAGTAAGTGTAAGAGAACTTGCAGGTCTGATAAGTGATTTAGCAGACTCATGCTGCTCTCAAGAGCTATAAGCTAGTGAAGACTCCTGTTTTATGGAGCTGACATAGGTAAGCTGTGGAACTACTGTTTTTGAGAGGTGGAGGGGTGGGAAGAGGAGAAGAGTATAGAGAGCAAGATGTAGGAAGCACCTGCCAAAATACCTTCCTTTGAAAATGGCTTATTAGTAATATAAGTATATGGTGGTGCTGTCTTTAGGCCTGATCCTGAGACATATCAATGCCCCAGTATCCTCATCTAAAGTAGTCTAGACAATTTCATGGAGACAGTAAGTGCATTTCACTGGGAGTTGTAGGTACTCACCTCTTCATAAGATTTGATAGCAATGGAGCTTCCTTACAATGAAAAAAAAAGGGGGGGGAGTCAAATAGGGGCTGTACACTAGGTTTGTGGCACCACTGGTTTCAACTTGAGAGGGGTCGAGTCACACAAGAGAGTAATATTTTGTACACTAAGCAGCTCTGCCCTGGTTTGGAGCCAAGGCCGCATGGCTACTGTAACAATAGCTGCTCTGACATGAGGAATGGAATTTTTTTTTTTTTATTATTGTATTGCCCTTGAGCCACCCTTACAACCGTTGTACACTTGGCAAGTCAAATATGAGCAGGTGATGCTACAGAAAGATTCAGTAGATACTAGATGAACATGAGAAATAAAAAGAATTAGAGAAAAAAAAAACTACTCTCAGCCGTAGTCATTTAAGTAGAAACACCACCGAGAAAAGCTCTTAAGTGCAAATCTTTTTTATTGCACTGCTTCTTTCAGTGGCACATGAAACAGCAATGATAACAGGCTCAAAAAAAAAAACTTTGAAAATAAAGTTAAAAGATACATGTAACTTAAAACTAACATCTTTTCCTACACAGAAAGGTTAAATTGTGGGGTTGACATTTGCATTTGTTACGTTGTCAACGCTTCCTGCCTATCAGCTTATGTACAAACAATATCTAAAGATGTCATCTACATATTTATACCAAAGGAGCTTATGAACAAGACCTGTCAGTATATTTTAACACCTTTCCAAAACGTCAGCTTTCATCAGGTATAAACACAACATGTTTAATTTATTAGTATGGTTTAATATAAAAAGTTGACAATCATATGTCACCACAACTATTGATAAGGTAAATAAGGACTACAGGAAAATGTCAAAAAGTTATTAAAATGTTTCTCAGCTTCCTGAATCCAATTGGGTTTATTGGCTCTTGTCTGTCAATAAGTGTGTCTCGTGTTTTTCTTCACCTGGCTATTTTCTAAGAGATTTGTCCAACAGTGCAGTCTAGAGACAGATTCTAAAATTCTTAAAGAATTATAGTTACCCTTGGCTGGTTTTTAAAATATTAAGATCACAGAAGTAGTTCTCTTATTTAAACACACACAAGATTTCATTTCTGAAATTATTTGGGACACATTAAATAAGGTTATTAGTTTAAATCTGATGTACAATCCAGCCTGAATACAGCCTTGCAACCGGGCAGTAGAACAAACACTTCCTACTGTCTTGTTTTCTGACAGGTGTCTGGAGCATTTCAACTCACAGTGCCATTGCTACTGTACTTCCAGCTCTTTGTTTGTAATGTCAGATGGACAGCCCACTCTTGCTTATGTCCAGACACTGTAGGGTTACGTAGGAGTGGACTGCGAGTCTGACTTGAAGCAACAAAAATATACATTTTCCTCTATAACACAGCCCTGTGGCACTCAAAAGACCTTCCAGTTGTACTAATGCAACTCTTTATAAATACACACCCAAGCGTACCCGAAGCAAGAGTCAACTCCTTAGCCTATCAGCTGAAACACTTTCAAAAGCTGGTTAAAATATGGAACAAACATCTGGAGTTGAGTCAACAAAGGCAAGTAGAATGAATCAGTTCAAAGGAGAACAAACATATTAGATGAGGAGGCTGGTATTAGGCTGGTCCACTTTGTAAGTGCATACATTTTTCTTTACCAGGTCCATGCGTACACTTCAATAAAATGTGCTGTATGGAACAGTTACAACTGAGACTAACCCATTCAGTGCTACTACATGCCAAAATATTTTAAAGCACTCCAAAGCTTCCAAATGCAACTTTATATCAAAATAAAGGACACTGATTTCTCAGAATACGCTAGGTTTGCCGAGGATACCACGAAAGAGAATTTGTTTGTTTTTCCCTTTAAGAAAAAAGGAATTTTTACTAGTTCAGTTAAAAAAAAAAAAAAGAGTACAGTGGGGACAATCAATACATGACTAACCAGATATTAACAGTATGTTTAGGGGGCTGGAGCACATGACTTGTGAGGAGAGGCTGAGGGAACTAGGATTGTTTAGTCTGCAGAAGAGAAGAATGAGGGGGGATTTGATAGCAGCCTTCAACTATCTGAAAGGGGGTTCCAAAGAGGATAGATCTAGACTGTTCTCAGTGGTACCAGATGACAGAACAAGGAGTAATGGTCTCAAGTTGTGGGGTGGGGGGAGAGATATTAGGAAAAACTTTTTCACTAGGAGGGTGGTGAAGCACTGGGGTGGAATCTCCTTCCTTAAGAGGTTTTTAAGGTCAGGCTTGACAAAGCCCTGGCTGAGATGATTTAATTGGGGATTAGGTCCTGCTTTGAGCATGGGGTTGGACTAGATGACCTCCTGAGGGCCCTTCCAACCCTGATATTCTATGATTGTAGTATCAGCCACTAATATTTGTATGCCACATGGGATCATAGACTGGATTTGAGGACTTCTGAAATGCACTAGAAATGTGGGAAACCTGATTTTTTTTCTGCTGTTCAAATTACAAGTGAGAAAAGTGAGAAAAACTTGACGTACAATACACCTTCCCATCTATTTCTGTTTTCTTACCAGTCCTTGTCAGGTGACTAAAAAATTAACCAAAATGGGGAGAGAAAAAAAAAAGTCATACTTGCAAGTCACCAAAATTCTATCTGCAAATATTTGACCAGCATTTATGTAGTCACAGTTTCCAACTAAAAACAGCCAGCATCAGGACAACTTGATAGGCTTTTGAACACTGATTTTCTTTAGTAACTCATCTGGTTGCTATGAGCAGGCCACAAAACTAAAACTCACAATAATGAGGATAGCTCTCAAATAAAATTTTCTGATATGACTACAATTAAAATAATAAAAAACCTTTTGTTTAAAATACAAGAGATCTGGAAATCCAAAGTTGGTTGGTTTTAAGGACCTAGAACACAAAAACATTTTATTCCTCAATTGAGGGACCAGACAATGGAGTGTTCCAAGGAAGCAGAACCTCATTAGCAAGTGACTATAGAAGTAGCTCAGGTGTGGACTTCATAGCTTTAATCACCATTCACTGCAGAACAGGCATGGAAGGCGTTCAGACCCCTTAGCCTGTAGATTTTGGGAGGTCTTCAAGGGCAAGGCCATCTTCACTCCCTCCTAGTCCTCACGATAGCATGGCAAAGGTAGTATTATCTTACACTACTGTCTGCGTAGCATTGGGGATGGGGAGATGCTGTGGAAAGTGGTAGCCTATCCAACATAGTCTCCCTGTCATGCCTATGGAAAGCCTTCCCTGGAGATTGGGGGAATACTACCAGTACTTCTGCCTGTTGTGTGTCCTCGCTCAGGCACACTTTCCCAACCAAGTCCCAAGTCCCCTCTGTTTGCAGAAGTGGGACAACAGAAGTGGTTGTTTATAGAAGTGGGATGGGACAATAAAGCCCTGCTTATAAAGATGTTTGCACATATGATCAATGCACATATGCACACACACAGTCATGTTCAGATTTTTAAAAAGTGAAACCATGAAAACATGGAATTATCCCTGACAGCCAAGAGAAAGATGCAAACTCATTTATCAAAGATATAGTTCTAACACAAAACTGCTTGCCATTAACCAGGTAGCTATTGATATATAAACCTAATTGTTGTCGTCGCAGAATCTGGAGTATCATCAGTGGAGTGCAAATCTGTATATTCCACAAAATAAAGTCATGCTGGGGAGTTCCCCACAGTGTTCACTCCCAAAATAAATAAAACAAACAAATAAATAAAACTAAACAGTCTTTCATAGGAGACAGGAGACATTTTTCTCAAAATCCAGTTATTGAAATGAGGAAAAGTGGCATGCACTTGTTTTTAATAATAGACAATATATACTTCAGCCACAAATTTGCCAACTCTTGTGATTTTATTGCAAGTTTCATGAAATGTGGTGTTTTTCTTAAAGAAGCGTCGCTAGCCCTCAGGGTTGTACAGAAAGCTCAAAACCACAAATGCTAAACGTTCAAATACTGATGGATAATAAAAGAGAACCCAAAAAGTATTATTTATAAAATATCATGAGTTTTAAGCCAATGTCAAGATTTTGACTGGGCTGAACTCAAGATTTCTGAATGCTTAGTGTTGGCAATACTGAACATGCCAAGGAATTAAGAAAAATATCCACTAATGTTTATGGCCTGTACCTTATCTTTCCCTGGCTGAATCTGACAGTTTGAAACAGATCAGAGAGAGAACTTGTCCTGTTTCACTAGCATGGTATTACAATCTGAAGACAAGAGTCATTCTCTTTTAGGGAAGGGGATAAAGCTGTAGAAAAAAAAGTGAGGTTCTGGAGTGCTTTGGGGATATTTTCTGTGCTTTTTGGTGGGGACAGTGGTCATCCCACAAGGGCTTCTCTCTCTCTCTTTTTTTTTTGGTATTCCGATGCGGGAGGCAATGAAAGGAGGTCCCAAGCCCTGGTGCACTGCATCTAAAACAAAAGAGAACAAGAAGTGGAGGGGAGTCTCACAAACAGGAGTCCAAATCTGCCATTTGGGAAGGAGGTAAGGCACCTAAAGGATGCCAGATTCCTGACAAAATGACTCAATTAAGAACAGAGGATGGGATCTTGGAGCTTTTCCCTTTCCAGGTGGATTGAGATGGGAGCGGGGGGGATTTTTTGATTTGTCCCTAATGAAATTAATGAAGATGGTTTTGCTTGCTGAGCCTGAAGTGCTGAAAAAGGCTGATCCACATTTATGGAGTTGTTTTCTGAGGAGTCTGAGCTGGTGATATGCAGGAAGGATGAGAAGGCCCCAAGAAAACATCAAAACTATGATCCCCCCCTTCCCACGACAGAGCAAGGCTCTGCAGGCAGGAAGCAGCTATGGTAGAACACACCTTCTGTGGCTCCTGGGAAGGTCCCCATGCTAAAGAAGCACTTCTTGGCCTTTCGCTTGCTCCATTTGGCTTGTTCCACCATAATGGGAGAAGAGGTGGAACAAACAGAAAAGGAATTCAAGGGTGGCCCTTGAAGGAGCAAAACCTCTAACATTTGGAAAGAACGAAAAAGAGGGTGGGGAGAAAATTGGAGGAGATTTTGCTTATTGCTGCCCTAAAATTATCTATTTAAAAGTAGGATTCCTATAAAGGCTTAGTATCTAGTGAGAGGATGGAAAAGGTAGGTCTAAGTCCCAGAGCCTTATAAACAAGTCTGAACTGCATCCCATATTTGCAGGAAGAGAGGTGCAGCCCAAATGTCTTGGGCTGAGGTGAGGATCCAAAAAGGACAGTATGATGAAGGCATAAAGCTGAGGAGAAGACAAAAGGGAATACTAAGGTTCCATCTAGACTAGAAAATTGAGATTAGCTACCTCTGATTTAACCTTTACCTTTTTTTACCATAACCCTAGAAAAAAAATATTTTACTCTTTTGGGGATGCTGGCAATGTAATTTATAAAGCCCCAAGTAATTTAAATGATAGTTCAATGTATAGCTACCCATAACAACAAAACTAACCTACAATTACCAGCGAAGAAAAAAAATACCCACGGTTACAAGAAACCTGTGGACTTGGCAACCTTATTCTCACCACATGGGACTACAAATATTTTTTAACCTATTATTTCTGTTTTGTATTACTGCAGAACCTAGGAGCCTCAGTCATGAATGAAGACCCCATTATGCTAGGTGCTGTACAAATACAGAACAAAAAGATGGTTCCTGCCCCCAAAAGCTTACACTCAAAGTGTAAGTACTTGAGCAAGCCCATAGCTTCTGATGTGTGTTAACTGATTTGCCTCATTTTAAAAGGTTGCTCAACTAGAAATTAATGAAGTTCTGTTAATGCACAATTTAAAATAAAACAAGATATAAAAAACAACTTTTCCTGAATCATTCAAAAACTAATGGCTTCATTACTGTCTGGCTATGTACCCTAGGCAGCTGTTGAAGGTCACACAAATACTTGATTTAAACCTAGAACAAAGGTTTGTGCATGTGAATTGATGCGTCTGAAAGGTGCTATACAGACAGCCTTAGATACTGTAGTTTTCTATTTATGTAGGGTATGATCAACGCCCACCTGAACACACTAGGAATCTGTCTTCTTTGACTTCAACAGGCTTTGTATTGGGCTCCCTACAGAATAGGTGTAGCAGCTGAACAGAACCTTCCCCTACAGCTTAGCTAATGTGTTTCCACTCTGACCAAAAAAGACCAATGCTGGAGTGAGTGAGTAATGCAGTGTCCTACTTGGTCAAGTTGCTGTAGCAGAGTGTGATGTCCTGGGTCTTGAACCCAGACCTGGGAGTCCCCAGACAGCCACCACATCCTGTCCTCCACCTAATGTCTGCTAAAACCTGGTGGTCTGAGAAACTAGAAGGACTACAGCCTCAGCCAAGGTACCACCCACAGGACCCCTGACTGGAGGAACACCGAGCTCTACCAATTGGTCCAATTACACTTCTTAAGCCAGGAGGTGGCACAGGAAGTTTGTCTGAGCAACATGGTGATTTTCTGTTGTGGCTGAGTTGAACCTTATGCATACCTGTCTCCTGGACCCAGCCATTTCTAATTCCTGCTCGGCTCCTACCTTCTTTCCTGTTCCCATCATGCTCATGCTGAGTGCTTGATCCTTGCCTCTCCTCCAGCTCCTGCCCTTAAGCCTTGCTTCTAATCATTAGTTACCAGCCCTGACTCCAACCCTGACCTCCAAATTCTGATCCTGACTTTGGCTTGACCCTTTGGATCCAGCATTTGGTATCTGATCTCAGCTCTGATCCGCAACTTTGATTCCTGGTTCCAACTCTGGCTTGACTCTTGGCTCTGGTAATTGGCAATTGACTCTGGCGCTGCCCCTTGGCTTCGTTTCCCAACCTGGACGCCTGCTCTGCCCACTAGACCCAACTCCTGTTCGGACTAGTAGGCCAGATTGTCTATGTGATGCAAACACCTGTCCACTGGGAAGTGGACTAAGGCCACCAACTTCATTTCACATCAGGTATTAATAACCATCAAATGGCAACAGCTTTCATGCTCAACCAACTCTGTCTGGATTTGATCTGTTAATCTACAGTGGAGAAAGGGCATACTCCTGTTTAATGTCTGCTTTTACTCTTCTGCCCTTCCTAATTTTTTTTTTGCACTGAGCATTTCCTTGTTTATGAGTGAGGCCACCGCAAGGATTGTCAAGTGCTAGAATGCACCTAATTTTCACAGCCTGATACCAAACACAAAATGGAGATGAAGGATTAAAGAGGCCCAAGTCTATTGGTCTGCTTGTTATCAATGTACACAAAAGTTAAGTTTCCAGGTAAGCAAAATACACAGCATATGTATTTTTGATGTTGAATTTCCTTGAAGTAGCCAGTTATTCTCCAACTCTGTGCACATTGCAAGTCAATGTAAGACTGTAAGCTCTATGGGGCTGGGACCATAATTTTGTTATGTGTTTGTTTCCAGCACCTAGTACAGTGGGACTCTGATCGATAAGGACAGCTACTACATGCTAAATTGCAAATGCGGAGTAGAGATATTCAATCCCTTTAATGTTAAAAAAAATAGATTCAGGAATAATCACTAGGAGAAAAACTAGTCTAACCCACTTGCTCTCACCAACCTCGTTCTGAAAAGCAAGGACATATTTCGACATGAATAAAAACACATGTCCATTTCAAGGTATTGTCCGCATCATTTAGTCTACTAGATTATGTAACGCTGAAATATAGCAGAAAGACCCTCTACTTCTGTGCCAGTTATGGCATATCAGTGCTGTATACATAATCAGCTGGCTACATCACAGGGATAACAAGTTGACACTTGTATGTTTTAGCAATTAAATAGAATGACTTAGACTTACATTTGTCTCAAAAACTTATTTCAGGAATTCATCTGTACAGAAAAATAGTATTTCACTCAATATTGATAGCTTTTCTAGAAATACCTGTAAAATTTGCCCTTAAGGTGAACAGCAACCTTGACAATATTCCAGTATAGTAGTGAAAAAAGAGAAACAGCAGAATTCACTGATCATGTGATTTCTGTTGACAAACTTTACCACCATAAAGTTTAGGCATACAATTTAGTTCCTAGCAAAGGCTTTTATTTACTCCATTATATCATGGACTTATCTGGAAAACTAAAAAAAGCAATTTGACTGAAATGTGGTTATTGTTTTATTAAAACCCAGTGTTCCGTTTTTGGTAACACAAGAATACAGAAGTAAAACTGTGCAATACATGATACTGTGCAAGTTCAATCTCCTGGAAAACATGCAAAAGTTAATACGGAACATCTCAAAAATAGTGTTCGGGAAATCACCAGAAAGGAAAATAGCTACCACTCACCACTATTCCTCCCCCTTCTCATGCTAACAAAAGTATAAATATATTTGCTTTTTGACAACAATCTTTAAAGAGATTTCGTAGAATAGTTCCCCATATGCTACCAGCTTTAGCACAAATACATAGGTTCACCTTACACGAATCTATAGCAAAATTCTGCTGTAAAAACAAGCTAAGTAAAACAGCTCTGAAATAGTAGAGTAGAAAGAACAAAGATTTTCAATACTGCTATTGAGTATCACCACCACAACATACAATATAAAGAATTAGCCCAACAGCATTTTTGTAGTGTCAGAGTATTATTTACTTTATAAAATGACTACTATCATGCAATAGTTATTTCAGTAACAGAGAAAATATATCTCCTTAAAATATGAAGTATATAAATACTAATCCCCCCCACATTTTGCAATAAAATTATGTATTTGTTTATGTATGATAGTTACTTCCTAAAAAAAATAATTATGCTCCTATTTAAAGTTTTGTTTAATGAAAGCCACATAGACTTCAACAAGCAGATACAAGAGGCCGTACACCATTTATTTATCAAAACAATTTTTGCCATGGAGCAGTTAATCAGTCATCAATAAAAAGTTGACCATTTGCCAAAGAGCAACTTCACCTTAAAAGCAAAGCTATTTTGGACCACAGCAATTAGTCTTTCCATGTTCCAAACACTAAATTCTATTTTCCCCATTAATTTTTAAATCTACGCAACTTTAACTTAAAATAAGCTGTACATCAAAAGAATGGAAAATAAACAGCCAGGAACACAATTTGACGAATTGGACTTATTTAGTTTATTTAGCTAAACAGGGTCCATTGGATCTCTTTAATAGGCTGACAGTTGCACTGGGCTGGTTAATAAAACATACAACACAGTATCTTCAGCCAATATAGAAATGCAAATCCCATCAGAAATATTTTATTCATGAAACAGTAATTTCAGTTACTACCAAACAGAAAAAAGGAAAGAAAAAAAAAAGACTTGCTTTGCAAACAAACAGTGCCATCTAGTGTCAGTGTCTGAACAAACTAAAAAAGAAGTTTAAAAAGCTCTATAATTAATCCTTCTAATGTCAAAACATTATCAGTAGCTCATGTCTCTCCTTATTCTGTAGCCAAACACAAATGAGATAACCTGTTTAGGAATTTTAAACATTGTGAATATAATCGGAGAAGTGACCATGTAAAAAATGATATTTCTTGTTCAATTTGCCAGCTCCTGGCATTTTCTGAAGTCATATGATTTCATTTTGGAGACAAAAATAAAAAAGTTTCTACTTTTATTAGTACCAGGGAGCCCATGTGACTATGGCAGAGTAAACTAGATTCTGTTCTGCCTCATGCATCATCAAAACTGACAGCTAAGTTCCAACTGTGGAATCTTTATTACTGGTGATGATATCAGAGGCAGAATGCAAACAACTTGATTCTTTTTGGAGCTGCCAGGTAGAAGAGTATCATTTGACTTGGATAAGGAATCGCTGAGCGAGAATAAAATATTAAAGCCATGATGTCAGTTTTATAGTCACATTCCTCTACCAGAATCACACTTCCTCTATATGAAGTTACCTTTGTGGGTGGTTAGAACTACATTAATTAGATTGGATGTTGTTTCTGCCAATGTGAACGAACAAACAAAAACAAACAAACAAGAGCAAACAAAAGATTTGAAGCTTTGCTGTTATGTACAGACGGGGAAACAAAAGTGTAGGATGGTGAGCAGGGAAGTCTGGTCATTGCCAACATCCAGGCATCTTTATACATTGAGTAATAGAGCAGATTGACAGGTGACAGAAATCAACACTGCTTCTGCACTAGAGTCCCAATTACAATCATACTGATTTTCCACTAAATGGCATAAGTGATACATTGCAAGTGAATTTATGCTAAAATTGAGTGATTTTAAACCTACTCTGATACAGTACCTTTTTTGTGGGTGCAATGAAAGAGAACTGGAATGCACTGGATGTTTCAGGGGACCCAATGCCTTTCATCTCTAGATCACTAGTTCAAATTCAAGACAGGTCACCAGGATCCCTCAGTCACTATCTGATGGTAGGTTTATTTGAAATAACTGGGTCAGTCCAGTTGCTGAGAGGCAGGGGTTTACTAAACTCATTATCACCATCACCACACTGGCATTACAGTTGTTGACACCCTCCAAGACTGAAAAATGATAATGTCATGGAAACTGAAGTATCTAGAGATGGTTCTTCCAGAACAAGATGCCTGCATGTTGGCACGGTGAAGATTTCTGTACATCTTTGAATAGCCTTATTAAGAACTGTACAAGAATATCAAGGTGAAATTAGTTGAGAGCATTAATATTCTTTAATCAGATTAACAATAACCCCAGTTCTCTACTTTCCCTTTTACTTGTCCCCCTCCTCCCCAACCCCTCCTCCGCAACCCTCCCCATCACCCCGTTAGGAATCATATTATTGGACTTAGCTTACTGATCAAGCACAGAAGAAATCTTTGTAAATGATACCTAAAGTTTATAAACCAAAAAATAAATGCTGGTTCACTGAACTGGTCCCTAAGGAATCACAATTCAGATAACCCCTTAGAATAATTATCAATGAAGCATATTAACTCTTCTTTTTCACACTTCTCTCTAAGAAGAGGGAATCATCACTGGTAAGTTTCATGGAGAAATAATTCCATCCAGCCGCTCTATTATTCTCATTCACTCACACACTCATGCCATAAATTTTCTCAAGGTGCAAGCAGAGAGAAGTGAATTTTCCAGATCCTTAGAGGTACCTAAGGCTTTACTACTGAGCCAGGTTACTCTATGGCTTAGCCTCCCTTTAGAAATTCAGTTTGGGGCTTGGGTAACGCTAGAGTAATCTTTTGCATCTCCTTCCCCTTTCTCACAACTCTTGTGTGTCATATCTAATTAATTGATATTAAAGCTGATATAATTTACTGAATGGGAATTCATGGCTAGTCTCCTCCCACAAGAGAGACCCTCAAAGGAGGACACAGGTGTGGAAAAAACTCATGAGGTTCTTGAATTTTCCTGGCTGTGTATCAGTAAGGGGGAGTATTTTGGGGAGGAGGAGGAGGAACTAAGTACAGAGAGAGGAAAGGCCACACAAATTCAGTAATCTGGAGAGTATGCAGTACCCAACTGATCCAACCACAGCTCCTGGCCCCAACTAGCAACATGGCTCCTATAGAAGATTTTTGCAGAGAATGGTTATAAAGAGAATAGCCATTCCTCTGTTCCTTCCACACAGGGCACTTGTTGAGCATAAGTGCTACAGCAGAGGCACTCTCAACCTTTTACATGAGCAGAGGTGATCAAAGGGTGGAGAGACCCCTACATGCACAAACACAGTAATAAATCCACTTGGCCTTCTTTCACCTTTTGTCTAACTCATTTTGTAAGTAAAAACCTGTCAATAGTCCAATTTTGTCCCCATCTTTAAAGTGATTAAATAAACTTCTCTTCTCCCCAAGGAAAGTGTGTTTGACAATGATTGAAGACAGGTGACTTGCAACAAGACCTTTTCATAGTAAGAAATGAACCCAGTACAGATGTTTTAATGTAATATGCTCCTCTGAACTAGGGCCCGAAAATGGTTTAATTGCCACCATACAATGGAGAAAATCAGTTTCAGAAGAGAGTTTGAAATTTGTCAGGTCAGCTTCATTGTGTCCATACTAACAGTAAAACGGCTTTCGGCACAAGTTCAGGGGAACCTATTCTCCCCTGAAGCTGTGCTGAAATCAGTTCTCTTACTAGCGTGAACAAGATTTAAATTATTTAAGAAACATCAAACAACTTGTTTGCAATGAGTCTGTTTCCTATTGTAGATGGGGCTTAAGTCTAATTCTTTTTTAAAAGTCGGTTCAGCTCCAAGCTGCATTTTATACACATCTGCTCAAAACACAATTTGTAAATACGCAAGAGAAAACACTGCCTTGCTCTTTTACAAATAAATTGAAAACATGATGTAGCAGAAACAATGTGGTGCAGAAGAGTTAACTTAGATATTTTAATTAAACCAGAAAGTGAAAGGGGATTTAGGCTCATATATATCTGGCACTACCTAATCTGGTTAGCAAGTGTTCTTTTATTTCCAAATAGTAGTATGGATGGCAGTAAGGGTGAACAAGAGTGGACTAGAAGAAGGGGTGGGAGCATGAAAGTAGTATCTGATAACTCAGGATTTGACAGGTGTACTTATTACCATGGTCCAGATCAATGTTTTTGGATTCAAATGGTACTTTATTACTAAAGTCACATGACAAAAAGCTAACTCCAGCTGACATAACCCTCCTCGATATGGCCACACTGACAACCTTCCTAAGTATTTGTAAAGCTTACTGATAGGAGCTGTTTTTGTAATATTCATCACAATTGGAAAGACTTCCCCCCCAGTTACAAGTTTGAAAAAGAAAATCAGGCTATTGGCCGAAATGCAACTATGCTACAATAGTGCTAGAACTTCAAAAATAGTTCTTCTACTGTAACTGTTAAAATCCTTGCATAATGTATTTGTCCACAGTGCTACTTTCTTCTCCCCATATCTTCCATTTAAGTTTCCTTTTTGATATTCAAAGTGTTCTGGTGTAGTTTTTATTTCAGCAATAGTTATGGGGCGTTAAAGGAATGATTGTTTCATGTATTGATTTTTTTGGACTTCAGATTTTTGTTACAGTACAGAAGTCTCCACCAGGGTCAAGGCCCCATTGCACCAGGCACGCTACAGAAACATACAAATTGAGTCCCTGTCCCGAAGAGCTCATAATCTAAGTAAAGACAGCAAGTGATATATGAAGGGTGCTCTGGGAACAAATCAGCTACAGTATATACAATGTTTTAATATTATACAGTGACTATCAATAAAAACACGGAGAAACAAATGGACTGGAATGCTTCCACAGTACTTTGAATGTGTAAGATGGGATGTACAAGTATGAGCACACAAGAAAATTAGCTTATTGGTCTAGACAAAAATGTAGCTTATGTGCCCTCTTCATCTGTGTAACTTGTGGTTGTAGGGGGTTTTTTATTTACACAAACACCCAGTTTTGGGACAGCTGGCACTTGCAACTATTTATATTCCTACAGAGAAGTGTTCTTTATGTAGAATAGTGTCCACTAAACTTCCAGTTAAAGTGCCTCTCAGTTAGGTGCCTTGCAGCTCTGCATGTTATTTGGTGCTGAATGGGAACGGATTCTTTCATTTAGCAAGAAGACCTGCTATATTTATTTCATGAAGGTGCCAATAGTCATGGAACAGTTTGGGGTGGCCAGCCCAACTTTGGCACTGCAAGTAGAAGGAAAGTGTTTTCCAGTGAGAACATTCTCCACAGTACATGCAGCCAGTATTGTAAAACGCACGTGTGAAGGCAATGTGGAGAGTAAGAAAAAATAAAAATTATATAACATGCACATATAGACTTCCTAGGGTGGAGGAAAAAAATATTTGAGTTAACCTTTGGAACATGCTGAAATCAACGCTCATGACCCTGCTCTGTTTACCCACAGACAAGATACAACATTAGAGGCAATAGTCCAAAGTTTTGTCCATTAAAGTTTTATCTGAATCCAATCCAGAGGGCATAATGGTAGATGAACAACAGCTCCTATGTCTGCAGTTCTTTGGAATGCATGCTGGCAGTTTTACACAGATCTATTAACCAGAGTTTTGAGTAATGGTTATTTGGTATTCATTTCTGTAACATGGGTACTTGTCTGCTAGAAAATGAGCCACAACCTAGCATGCTGACCAATATTATCTCATTGTTTGCTTGTACTTCCCTGTCTGTCTGTATCTGCTCTCTCTTGTCCACTATCGTACACTCTTTGGGAGAAGGAATTGTTTTTGTTTTGTTTGCAACCGCACCTAGCACAATGGGGTCCCAGTGTATGATGGGGGCTGATAGGCTCTATAATACAAATAATTTAATAATAATTTTCAGTTAGTGCTAATTCTGAAGTACAACTTGTGGCCAACACCAATTTAGGATGGATTCAGACGAAAAAGCTCAATATCCCATTATCTGTGCCATCCGGTTCTATAAAACATCAGTGTTTAAAGTGATATTGTCAAACAGAGAAAAGTGTTTGTTTTTTTTAATTAAGCATGCTCTAGTTTTCTCTGAGGTATTACCATCTAAGATCACTATAACCAAAAGATGACAGAAAAAAACCCACATTTTTTCACTTTTAGACTTTTGAGCATTTATAGCAAAGTCCATCATAGTCTGTTGTCACTATTCAGGTGGGTCCTTCACACAGCATCCAGAGAGAGAAAAAACATTTAACAGATGCAACTGTAAAACCATAGACAGTGGCGGAGGGACTGAGAGGCAGGTATAGTAACTGAAGCCACTTGTAAGTGAGTGGATTTCAAGTTGAGTGTTCCTTTAAGAGATGGCCCTAGGGCTTTAGTTAAGAGATTTTCTGCAAAGCAAAAACAAGCAGTATGCAACTCCACATTTAGCCACAAGATAGAGCCCTTACCATGGCATACATAAACTGCAAGCACATTCCACAACATAAACAAGTAGTGATATTTTATATTACCTTTAGCATTACCAGATTCTGGATTCAACAGCAGTAAAGGCTCACTCCTAGCTGATACTCACTAGGATGTATTTCATTTTTAAAAAGAGCTATTAAAACTAAAGTTTACCTACATTACTTGTATCCACATAAAAGGGCTATGTAAGAGTTTACTGATGGTATTTTTAGTACAAAACTTTCATATAGCTTGACCTTTTATGGGCCAGCTTCTCATGTCCTCGCTCATGATCAATAGTATCCTACTACACAAGTAAGTAACTTACTTGAAATTAAGGGGTTCCTTAGGAATAAGGTGCTGTACAACCCAAGTCATGGTATCGGAATCAGACCCTCAATGGCTGGAATTTCTTACACTATGAGATGTGACTAATAAAAGACAGTACCATCTGCATCTGCCCCGTATCTAGTCGGAGTCCCATGGAATCTGCTTCCTTTAATGACAAAAATAAGATACTGTTTTTAAATTTCATTAGTCCTGCAGAGCCAACACAGCCAAGAGTGAGTGAGTGAGATGCTATTCCTTCTTGGGCACCATTTATTCCAATGACAGAGCTATCGGTTACACCTGTGCAATCCTACTGAAAACTATGAAGTTGCACAGGGATTGCTAGGGGCATAATTTGAACTTAAAACTGCACAGATGTGTATGGAAGATTAGTTCCAGCTGCATGATCTTTATAGCAGTGATGTGTGGGAAAGAACAGTCAGATTCTGAAAGCTCAGGTTGAGCTAGCAAGGCTGGCACCAAGAAAAAAAAACAAACCCCACCTATATCTAGAAGTTAGCTTATGAGGCTGTAGACGAGAATGTCATCGCTCGCGGTACAAATCAGCCGGATACCTCTTACTTTGCAAAACCCAGTGTCCTTTTATTTCCCTGTTTTCGTTCCCACCACCATCTATATACAACTCTGTACAATTCAATAGGAGTTAGGTAGCCACCCGGCGGACAGCTAGTTCCTGTTGCTAGCTAGGAGCAGCAGTTCCTCATTCCTTACTCCTCCTGTTCCCCCCCTTTCCACTTCCTTCCTGCGAGCTTCATAGGCCTTCTCCCCAGCAGACTCACAGGTGATTACTCTTCGGCTCCTTTAATGAGCCGCACCCTGCCAGCTCCAATCAGTTCCCCTTGATGGGAGCTGCGCTAGCAGGTTCTGGTTCACTGCCTCTTAGGCCAGCACCCTGTTACAGAGGCACAATTAACAAAACCCTGCAAGGCCGTTTTTAGAGTTACCTTTCAGAGTGTGACTGCACTAGGTTAAAAGATTCATATAATTTCAAAATATACTTCAAGACTTAGCAAGTGTAGAACATTTACGAATGTTTATAAGAAGTATCATCCAATCATCAAGATGCCCAATGACCATATGACAATGTAATACAATGAGGTAAAGGAACCATTCACAGTCCAATGTCAACCCAATCTCTCGCCACTTTGGCCAGCACAACCTAAATGCAAGTGGACTTCCCATCTGGAAGCAGTCTGCCATCACTCAGCCTAAATGTCCTCTCCTTTACAAATAAAGGATCTAACCGTCTGCAGAATTAATCCATCCTGCTCTTAAGTTTTAAGAATATTGCCAAAATGTTGGTTTCAATAACTGCTTGAGCTGGGGTAAGTCTTCAGGACTCTGTCAGACATACAAAAAACTTGACAGAAGAGATTTTTTTTTATTACAATGTGTATAAAATTAAACTTGCAGTCCCAGTTATGTCATTCATTTTCAAGTTTGAGAGAAGTGCTGATCCAGATGCTTTATGCAATTCACTTTGAAGAGACAGTATTAGTCTTAAATCAGCTTTCACATTCTGTGGCCAAGAGAGGGCCATCCACAGCTATAATCATTACATTTCAAAACATAGAAGAGAAATGATTAAACCAAAGTCCTCTCAGTTGAAAAAAAAAAAAAAAAGACAAAATCTTCTAAGCCCCTGTGTTTAGTCCAGGGGTGGGCAAACTTTTTGGCATGAGGGCCACATTAGGGTTGCCAAACTGTATGGAGGGCCAGGTAGGGAAGGCTGTGCCTCCCCAAACGGCCTGGCCTCCACCCCTAATCCGACCCCTCCCACTTCCCACCCCCTGACTGCCCCCCTCAGAACCTCCGACCCATCCAACCCCCCCGCTCCTTGTCCCCTGACTGCCCCAACCCCTAGCCACACCCCCGCCCCGTGAGAGGCCCCCTGGGACTCCCACACCTATCCAACCCCTCCTGTTCCCCATCCCAACTGCCCCCCACCAGAACCTCTGCCCCATCCAACTGCCCCCTGCTCCCTGTCCCCTGACTCCCCCCGGGACCCCCTGCCCCTTATCTAACTCCCCAGCTCTCCGCCCTCTTACCATGCCGCTCAAAGCAGCATGTCTGGCAGCCGCGCCGCCCAGCCAGTGCCAGACACGCTGCCGCGCTGCCCTGCAGGAGCGCGCAGCCCCACCACCCAGAGTGCTGGTGGTGAGCTGAGGCTGTAGGGGAGGAGAGACAGTGGGGGAGGGGCTGGGGCTAGCCTCCCCAACCTGGAGCTCAAGGGCCGGGCAGGATGGTCCCGCAGGCCGTAGTTTGCCCACCTCTTGTTTAGTCCCAAAATGAAGTACTAGGCTCTAGCCCCAGTACTCTGCTGACTGATAAATGCCCACTTACAGCTTCACTTTCCTTCACACAGTAAAGAAGAGTAGGAGTAGCCAACGTAAATGGGATCCAGGTTGAGTTTCCAATTCCACTTATAAAGAACGATGTCTAAATCTGCCAGCCCACATGTGCATGCATCTTTTGGAAGAGCAGCAAACCTCGAGAAGGTGAGTCTAAGAAAATCCTGCTCATAAACTGCAGCATTCCCAGTTAGAAACTTACCCTCAACTGCAGTAAAAGTGAATTTGTTTCAGAAGGCACGTACTTACCACCACATTTTCCAGGTGTCATCTAGCACTCCTATTAGGCTGTAAACTCTTTGCTTACAACCAACAGATCACAACTCAGTCAAGATGATTTTCACAAGAGTATTCAAAAGGCATTTACATTTCAATGAAAATTTTCAGCGGCTTTCCCCCAGTCACTATACTATGAGAGCAGCTCAAAAAGCCAAGAGAGTTTATGCCGTATTTTCCTCCCTTGTCTCCTTGAACGCGCAGCCAAACCACTGTTACGTAAACTTTCTCAGAAACTTCACCTTTGGGTAAAGAGCAAGCCTGCAAGAATCGCAGCCTGGTAAGTAAACAACTTGCGAAAATGATCAGTGTCTGAAAACAAGTATTAGAACGCAAATGCTTTTGTCACCTTAGCTACAGTGGCGTCAGTGAACTGAACCATTCAGCTCTCATAACATACTTCTAATCATAACTATTGCTTTTTTCATTCTCTTTTCCATCCTTTACTCTTTTCCTCCATTTTTCTGGAAAATATCTTGCTTGGATTTTTCCATCACTTTGATCTATTCCCTCTTTTCTTCTCTCTCTGCGCTGTTTGCATTCCCTCATCCCCATCCAAGGCTCTTCCATCACTTATTTTCTATTGCTCAGTCATAGGCCCCTCTCATTCCTTCTCTTCCCACAAGCAACCCTGTTTCATCACTATACAGATCCCAGTCTGTTCTCACTGGGCCCTCACTCCCTGTGAAGGTGACATGGCTAATCTCCCTTCTCTTAGCTGTTTTGAGCATGGCAGGCGGTAAGAAAGGGGCAAGGAGTTTCCATGGAGACATAGGGGGTTCTCAACATATATAGTAACGTTCACTCCCCAACTACAGATAGCACTCTTGGTCAGCCTGGTGCCCAACCCTCAGGATGCAATGGAGCATTAAGCTCCATAGTGTCACATGTACTACTTACACCCAGAAAGAAATAGCTGATGGATTTGAAGTCTTCAGCCAGCCCTTTTAGAAGCAATTTTGTGTGTACAACAAATCCATTCGCCATTTTAAAGTCAAAAGAAACAGGACCGGTGGCTTGCAGGCTATAACACAAGCACACAGACAGGAGAACCATGCTAGTTTGCATTTGGTACCTGAAAGATCCACTGAGGATAACTGATTTGCAAAATAGCCAATGAGTATCCAAACAAAGGAAAAGAAATCATGGATATTGAGTAATGATGAAGTGAACTTGGGATTCATTTCATTTGAAAAGCGTAGTTTATAACTGGTAACTTATAAACATGGTACTTCGTACTAGTCTCATAAGTTTATAATACCCTGTAAAATTAAGTGACTTCTCATAGCATAAGTACAATGGTCGGCTATTGAGTCCTTGCCAAGAAACAGGGCTAGAAGAGTGTGGACAGAGAGAGATGAGGGCGGAAGAAGGGGCGGGGGACACACGATGGTAGGAGCAAGTAGTCTGCAGAGTTTAACTGGGACTGCAGACTAGCAAACGATTAGGGAGGTTCTTCCCCACATAAGAACTCTGCGCAGATATGATTGCATTTGCGGACAGGGAGAGGAGAGCTCTTTCCACCCTTGCATGAGTTAAGACTATTCTCTCCCCCAAAGTCTGCCCATGTGGAGTTGATTGGACAAAGTTGGGGAAATGGAAGAAAGTGATTACTTCATTCTGAAACACAGTTACACTAAGGTAAGTTTCTTCTTAAATGCCATCCTTTATCATATGTAAATATACTCACAAAATCTGCTTCCAGTTTTCCCATTTCTTGTTTGTAGCTCCTCATTCTACTGCTATACATTCCTCGGCTTTGGGCGGGGATTTCGCGAACTTCAAGTTCCATCTGTTCAAGCTAGTAATTGAAAAACAGGAGAGAGACTTAAGTTTATTTTATGTCCATCTACATCCTTGTTTTGTTCACATTTATATATGAAATTTCAGTGACAGCCTCTAGCTTTCAGTATGGTCTTCTGGCTACCTTTTCCTCCCCCTTGCTAAGTGCGCTGACACTCAAGGAAACTGCACAAAGTCAGAGTGAATCAGAAGTACACCGTTACCTCAATATAACACCACCCGATATAACATGAATTTGGATATAACACGGTAAAGCAGTGCTCCGGGGGGGGAAGGGCTGCGCACTCCAGTGGATCAAAGCAAGTTCAATATAACACGGTTTCACCTATAACACGGTAAGATTTTTTGGCTCCCAAGGACAGTGTTATATCGAGGTAGAGGTGTAATTAGAACCCAGGAATGGTGTAGCTGCTAATTATTTGCTCTACCCATTGGACTGCAGCCTCCTTAGTATGCTGCTGCCTGTTTAGAAATGGTATTTTGCCACAGTGAAGAATCCATTATCTACTTTTTAAAATACTGCTTTCAGTTCACTTTAAAAAAATAGCACCTTTCCACAATAGCAGTAGGCACGCTGGACAATATTTACTCATTTTCCACTGATCTCAGACATGGCAGTATGGCACAGGAAGAGAAATGTCTTTCATTTAGGTAAAGTCCCAAGCTGATATTTGCAGAATTTTTTAAGAGCTAGATAAGCATTTATACAGAAAACTCTTATTTCCAGTTTGAAATTTCAGGAAAGGCACTGGATTTAATCAATAGATTTACAAAATATTCACTTGAAAGTCATTCAGCCTGATCTATTCAGAACGCATATGCTACTTAATGGGAAACTGTACGGCATAGTTTCTCTAAATGATTTTCTGGTAATAAAGAGAAATAAATATATAAAGCAAGTTTTACTTCTATATTATTCTTTGTCTTAGGCCCAAGTTTCCTAAACTGAAGGTTAGTGGTTGTAAATTTAAATGTCTTGCATAGCACCAGTTTCAGTGGATAGTTAAGAAAAATCTGTCATGTGAAACCTCTCCTTAACTATAGAGATATTGAGATTTAAAAGATCAAAGGGAAAAAGCTTATGAAAAACAACTGGAAAGAATCTTTGTTCCTTTTAACAAAACAAACAAACAAAAAAGAGTTACCAGGCCACCAAGCAAATCCTGTTGGACTATAACCTGTTACTCGGGTGAAACAAAACTGCCCAACCTCAGACCCATTTACTCAAGTCCTATGCACCATCCAGGAAGAGGTGAAGATCACTATCCTGGGACATTTAGGCCTAATCACAAAACCAGTGCTGCAGTTTTTCCTAACAATTTTTCAACCGAGACCCTAGAAAGGGAAGGGGATTGACTAGATGGACCTGACAGGGATTCCACCAAAACATTTATCAAAGCTGTGTATGGAATACGGCTCACCTTAAAAGTAACTCCCAGGATTTGGATTTCAGTAACTATTTATCTCAATTTGATTTAGTGTTCCTCCAAGAAACTGGATTTCTAAGTATGAGTCTGATTTACCAGGCTTTGAATCTGTATTTGAATTCTGAAGAGGGTGGTAAGCATGCAAAGATGGGTAAACCTGCAAATGGTCTTGCCCTGCTCATCTCTAAGTTAAATGTTATAACTAGTAAATAACACCAGGCAATCCCTATTTTTAAAGCCTCTAGTATTATTTTCTCAAATAAATGTACTCCATTAGCCCTGAAGATACATATGCCCCTTGGAGCTTCCCTTTCTATAGTGTGTCTTTCTGAGTAGGGCTTGAATCTCTCATTGATTTGCTTACGGAAAAGTTTTCATCAGCAATCTTAGTTCTTCTGGGAAATTTTTATGATCAACCAAGTTCTGGGGATAAGGAATTTTTTTAGTTTCCCCCCACACCTCATTTAACAGGGTGTGATCTTCACTTCCCCCGGACACGCTAAGGACAAGGTAAGAAATACTCCAGGTTGTAAATCTTCTGTAATTTTAAATAGATTTTGGTTGGAGACTTTGAATGGTAGAGATGGCAAAGATCTGGAGAGTCATTTTTTACTCATCTTCTAGATGGGGCAATGTGTTTGACTATATTGCAGTTTCTATTTTAAGGTGGTCTCGTTTCTCTAGTTTTATAGTGGCTTTTACAGACAGTGATCATTAACAATGGAGGTGAATTTCTGCCCTTCAGCCACGTTTTCTAAAAGGGATTTTGACAGATTGTGTTTTACTCCTGATTTTGAAAGTGTAAACTCAAGGTATATTAAGTGGAATCTGTTATTTGGTACAGTGATTAGGGCACAAGCCTACGACTTGGGAGACCCAAGTTCAGTTTCCTACTCCACCGAATGGTCTTATATCACCTTTGGCAAGTCACTTAGGGAATTAATGCACAGAGACACTCTCCGTAAAAATAGGGTTTCTAACATTTGCCAACTTTGCAGAGGTGCTGTGGATAAATATATTAAAGATTGAGAAGCAGTTTGAGATCTAATGAAAAACACTAGTTAGTAGTAGTAAAGCCTCAAGGTCAGAGAGACGCTCATACCCAGTGATTTGTTAAGTTCTGAAGAATAAGCTTTTTGGACCTTAATTTTCGAGCACAAGCACACACAAACTGAGACTGTTAAATTACAGGATGACTTGACCATTAAAAAAAAAAAAAAGATTTTTTTGTATCCTTTAGAAGATAAGAGAATCTATCATGACTCGGATTGCTTCACTTTATAAAAAACATTTTCAGATTATTGCAAGAGCTCTGGGAAATAATAGTTCCTCTTATTCTATCAAGATATTAGTTATGCCTAGAAACTACTATAAAAAAAGCTGAATAAGAAAAAGTTGGATTATCAAAAGGTCCTTTGGAAGAAATTTGAATTCACTGCCACAAACAAAAATCTCCTTTATTTTGGATGATGGCAACAATGGTCTACCACAGGGGTAGGCAACCTATGGCATGGGTGCCGAAGGCGGCACGCGAGCTGATTTTCAGTGGCACTCACACTGCCCAGATCCTGGCCACCAGTCTGGGGGGGCTCTGCATTTTAATTTAATTTTAAAGGAAGCTTCTTAAACATTCTGAAACCTTATTTACTTTACATACAACAATAATTTAGTTATATAGTATAGACTTATAGAAAGAGACCTTCTAAAAAGGTTTAAAATGTATTATTGGCACACAAAACCTTAAATTGAAGTGAATAAACGAAGACTCGGCATGCCACTTCTGAAAGGTTGCTGACCCCTGGTCTACCACAAGATTAACGTAAAAATTGATGCTCTTACCCCAGACATGCTTTGGAGAGACTTTTTTTGCCTTGTACAATGATAATCCATCTATTAACTCTTTAGTTTGGTCTACCTCACCTGCTATCCTTATCCAGGCTGCCCTACAGTCTCCACCATGGAAGTCAGAATTTTGCTAAAACCAATGGGGAGGATTTTATCCCAGCAGAAGTCTATAAGGACTATATTGTTTGATGGGGCCCTGTGTTAGCAAAATTATTTACTAATAAAAATATGTAGGGATTGTCACCCTCCCCCCCAAGGTGACAAATGACCCTAGAAATTACTGACCTATTAGCCTTTTAGACATGGTTTTTAATATCCATACCAAGTATCTCCTGTTGGGATTAGAGGACTGGAAAGAGTTATAATTTATTTGTTTAGGAACAAGCCGATTTCAAGAAGGACTGCTTTACCAACAGTTATTTTGCCCTCTCTCACCCAATTTATAAACTTTGTTCCTCCAAGAGGGGAAGTTTTATACAGCCTTCGTTGATCTGAAATCAGATTTTGATTCCATTAAGAGAGTCAGTCTCTGGGATAAATTTGTGAGGATCTGCATAGTTTTTAAGTTACTCTCTCTTTTGAGAACCCTCCATAGCCAAAAAGTGGCCAGAGTTAAAGATATGATCAGTTAGGGTGAAAAGTTAAGCTATGTCCATCATTATGGGAATCGGTCTGGGCTGCTTATTGGCTCTCTCTTTCTTTAGTTTTCACATTAAATGAGCTTGCAGCAGTTTTAGAAGGGGAACAGTATATCCTGCCCAAAATTTTGGATTAATCTGTATTTGTCCTTCTTTATGCAAATAACGTGGTTTTGCTGCCCCAAACGATATATAAGTATTGCATAAGTCTACATGCTTTGGTGAAAAAGAATAAAGTTTCTTCTTTGCTGTCATCATGAGGGTAGATAAGCAGATTTTTTTTTTTTTTTGCCTAGGCTGGTAACTTTTCATGAATATCATGCGAGGTAGTGCAGTATATATACTATAGCAGAAAAAACAGATTTCATTCTGCAGCTATTAAATATAATCAAGTTTCATGCTTATTCATAGATTTCAGCATGCATTGTTACAAATATTACATTAGTCTTTCAAATACAATCAAGGTGAGTAGAGCCAGATTTCAACTTTTTTTTCCTGAAAAGCATGAAAAAAGAAAACTGAAGGTAAACTTAAAAAGTATCTTTTGCCCTACTATTACCAGTACTTGTTCAATCATAATGCAATGGAAGCTAAAGGAAAAGTATGTAACATGTAATCCTGGGAGATGTATTTTTTCAGTTCTTACAGTGCAATGGTAGGGACAGCTGTTCAGAATCATTCCCACAACAGCAGCATTACTGTCTACTCTTATTTCATAATAAGGAACAGATTATAAATTTAGACAATTGGAAAATATAGCTAGATCTCTTGATTCACATATGTTTCAACTTAACCTACCCACACCCCCATTGGCTAAGAACAAAGCTTAGAAATAGACCACAGCAAGCTTAGAAGACCACACAGCATAACACTCCTGCCCATTTCTGGTACAAATCTTAGCCTATCAAAAGTGATGTGTCCTTTAGTTATTAGTTTTTAGAATATCTTTATAGTCAACTGCAAAAGAACAAAGAATGGGCAAAATTACTGAGGTGTGCTATAGGGCCAGTATACACAGCCTCCTCTCACAAAGCTCTGTGAAGACAGATTCTCTCAGAATTTACTATGCATAGAGGAGTGCCCCGCTCCTGCCCCAAACAAAATATCAGATTTACTGGGGAAGGAATTGGATGCCACAGGATGGAATGCAATGAGCAAATAAATCCGTGATTCTCAACCCCCGGCCCGTGGGCCACATCACCTCACAGCTGCAGCCCATGTGACATCCTCACGGCCATACAGGTAGTATATATATCGTGTGGATGCAGCCCACATAACACACCGAGAGCTGCATATGAGCCCACAATGATAAATGGGTTGAGAACCCCTGAAACAGATTAAAAATACAACTGGTATCAAAATGTTTTATCTCAACCAGGAGCAAGAGTTACACATTTTACCCAATTTTCCTACTTTTAAAAAAAATAGATTTCTAATACAGTAATTCATGATAATCACATATATGCACATGATAGGTATCCAATAATATGCTCTATTTTGTGTCTGTCCTTGTACTGTGTACCAGCTGCCTTCTCCTGCAGGTAACAGCAGACCTGTTCCCCTCTAGTCAATGCAGCTTCAGAAAGGAAGCACCCCAATATTCAAAGAATCATGAATGTTTCGCAGGTTGCTGCTGCTAAGTACACATACTTGATAAATACTGGTGCTATTAAAGCAAATTAAACTACTTGGTAGCATATGCCATGGAAAGTGCCTACTTATCCCTGATGAAAACTCAGCTGACAGACAGCACCCTATGCAAGTACAGATATGGTAGTATTAATACTTAATAAAACCAAGCTGGTGATATAATAACTAGCAGAATTAGTCAATACAAGTGGAATCTGGCATTTGACCATAATAAAAAAACAACTACAAATAAATACTTCCACAGCACGTTCAAAAGGAGCATCTTTTTACATATCTACCTACCTCATTAGATCATGAGCCTTCCTCGTTAGATCATTTAGCTTCACCCACAGATCAAAAAAATGCTTGACATTGGAAGTTAATCCAAAGCCTATCCAAAATGAGTGAGCCTTACTCCTAACATCATGTATGCACCATAGTGGTAAGTGACAAAGATGCGTAGATAAAACCAAGGCTTCTCAGTTACTTACTGTTCTTACAAAAAGCCTTCCACATGTTGGTTAATGCTGGAGTAGATTTACATAAAGAGGATTTGGGATTCCTTACCCAACAGTTCAACAACTGCTTTTAGGATATTTATTGGAATAACAGATTACCAAATATTGTATTAGTGTCCTTCCAATTTTTTCCAGGCAAAGAGTAGGTGATGATTGCAGTTCCCTCAAATAGCCATTTAAAAAAAAATCTACATATCCAAAGCCAACTCTATTCAATCAACTGGCATTGCGCTTTGACCCAACTAAAAGGCAGAAAATATGGGTTAACACAATTAACCCTTAGGCATCATAAATAAATTCAAGCACTGTCAACAAATTCTGTTACCAAGAAGGAAGGAAAATCAAGTGAATTAAAACAAGAATTTTTTCCAATGATAGTTCTTTGATCAGACAGTACAACTGAGCAAATCTATGTACCAAGACTACAAGTGGTAGCAATTTAGAGCAATGGTTTGTTTTTTCTATTTTAGCCCTTAATTTAAAAGGAAACTTTTTGAATCAGTTCTGTTATTAGCAGTTTTTGTTCACATTGATTATTAAATCCAAGCCTTGGCATTAACCACGGACATGTTAGGTAATTGCTTAAAGCCAATAATTACATTAAGCACCTGTCTAGTAGCATTAGCGATGAGATCTAAAAACAAAAGCGTGAAAGAAAAATGCAGTACATTAAATTAAGATCATCATTAGGATAAAAATGTTAAAGGAGAATTTTCTTTTTAATCTTCAGGGGGAAAAAAATCATCCAAATTTGTATGTATTATGACACAAGGAGAAAAATGAGTCATTAAGTCAATTTCTGCTCATTTCAACAAGCAATGATAGAGAATTACTTGGCACAGAAAACCAAATTTGAATGATCTGTCACCGAAACACTTACAGTATAATTGCCTTGTACTAATACTGTGAGGGAGAAGGAAGAGAGAAGGTCTGTTATGTACTTGCATTGCTCCAATCATCATAATATCAGAGCACCTAGCAAACATTTAATTTATCTTTGGAACACACCTGCGAGGTAGGGAAATAATAGTATCCCTCTTTCTGAACGAGGATACTGAAACAGAGATAATAGGTAACTTCCCCAAGGTTACACAGAAAGTCTGTGGCTGATTCAGGTATTGACCCCAAATCTCGCAAGCCCCCGCTCATGGTTCTATCCACAGGAGGGATCTGACTGTGAAACAAGGGCTCCAGCAGTGTAAGTGAACACCATGCTCAGGAGTAAAAAAGCATTTCTACAGTATCATAAAATGTATAACAAGAATATGACACGGTCCCACCACTGGAGTGTGTACAGTTTAAACAGAAATCATCAGTGCTCATAAACAGTAACAGGGTCACGGACATAATTACTTAGAAAGGCTAGGAATGGAATCACTAAATTCAGCTCCACAGCCTAATTCTCAGGCTATATTTTTGAAACCAGTAGATCAAACTCATAATCCAATTGCTTTGATGAAAGGCTAAGATTACATTCCTCACGTTGATATAAATTTAACAAACATTAGAAAAAGAATTTTCACTCTTATACTGCCTACCATCCATGGATGTTATTACAAGCAGCGTTTCCTCTCTCCCACACACATACTCCTCTTGCATAACTTGCTGCATGAATACATACAATAAATAACTGCCCTGAAATTCTGGGCACACCCAAGCCAGGTATCAAGATATTTACCACCTGAAATCCATTATTTAATGTTTTAGCACCTATATTTTTCCTTCTTATAATTTCTGCACTATTTTTTAACAAAAGAAATATGACTGTTGATAGTGAGAATACTATAAAACCCCACAGCTGTTTATTGGAATGTGGTGTCTCTGTAGAACACTTTGAACAAAGTATATCCAATATCTAGACAATTTCTTCTAGGATCAATATCCAGTACTACCACCAAATCCCAGTAAGATATAGGGCATCTCACTTAACAGCTCTGTGCCTCAATTTACCCAATACCTACTTCACAAGAGTATTAGGCAGGTCATATTAATTAGGGTTTCTAGAGCACTTTAAGATCTTCTAATGTTAAGGCATTACAGAAATACAAATGTTATTTTTAAAGTTACCACACACAGATTTCTAAACACATACCTCAAAGCCCCTAAAAGTCTACTACAAAGGTACAGAGAATATGTTACTTAACAGAAGATTGTAATGTTTGAGACATTTCCTGCTTGTGTTTCATATTCTAATAAGAGTCTCACATTACTATGGGCAGGACATTATTTCTGAATATATGCTGAATATTACACTAATGGTACTTTCATTTATTTGTTTCACAGGAATTTTCATATAACATTTGAAATTCTGTGACGTACCAGTTCTCTTGCTTCTTCTAGCTGTTTCTCCACATTTGCAACCATCAGCTTCTTCTCATCTAAAATAGAATTATGAAGAGAGAAATAAAATTTTGCTCTTCCCAGCAAAGAAAAGTCACATATACAATTTTAGAAAAAGCTTATCTGTGCTAGTTCTTAGTATCTGACACAAAGGATTCTTTTTGGTGTAAAATTAGTATATAATTGTGACATACTGAGGTGCAATCCAGATCAGTGAGGGGCTGTGTCACTCCTGCCCTGCAACCTTGAGTGCCTTATAATCAGTGATGAGCTGCCAAAATCTTAACAACTGGTTCCCTATAAAAAGTTCTGATTTAAGCGGGGGGAGGGGTCGGGGGAGAGATCCTCGTGGGGCCGGGGGCCCCTGCAGGGCCTGGGTCAATTGCCCCACTTGCCCCCTCCCCTCCCCTCCCCTCCCCTCTGGCCAGCCCTGGAGCTTGCAGCAGCCCCCACACACACCTTGCTGGGCCATTCAAAAAGTGGCAGCAGGATGACTCCAGAGCTCAGCTGAGCTGCCCAGCTGGTGCCGGCGGCTGGCCCCGCTGCAGCTGGGGGGAAGCAGGGGAAGGGCCGGGGGAGCCTCAGCCTCCCCAGCTGGGATTCCTGGGAGCAACAGGATGGTCTGGCCCGCGGACCGGAGTTCTTTGCCCACCCTCTGGCCCTTTAACAACCAGTTCTCCACGGAGGTGTAATTTTAGCAACCGGTTCTTGAGAACCGGTGGGAACCTGCTCCAGCTCACCACTGCTTATAATACCTTGCTGGTACTAGCTCCCACCAGGATCACTCACAAACAGCCTTCTAGCATGCAAATCACACCCGGAGTGTCTGTGTGTAGCTGTCGCCTGCCAACTACACTTGGGTTACACTCTGGCTCTCACCAGCCTCATCATACTGCCAGGTGACCCCAACACTCGCCCAATCTCAGATTTCCCCCCCCAGAAATGTATGTTATATACTGCCCAGCCCTCTCCTGGACAGTCCAAATATACGAAGCCCGTTATTCCTTTAAAGATAATAATATACACACAATTTACCACCCTACATGGAGTTACCCAGACACTTCAATTTAAACACACTGGATTAGATGAAACAATAAAACAAGTTTATTCATTACAAAAAGAGATAGATTTTAAGTGAGTACAAGCAATGAGGCATAAAATTCAGAAATGATTACAAGAAAATAAAGATAAAATGCTTTTAGTGCCTAACTTAAAAAATTACAGTATATTACATTCAAGCAAAAGTTTTTCATCACATTTCCAGCACTTACTGACCAAACTCCAACTAAATATTTATTAATAAAAGAAAAGAAGGGAGTTATAAATGGTTAACAGATCATATAAGGACTTTGCAATCATTTGTATGTATATCAGGTTTGAAGCAGTGATGGAATAGACAGCTGGCTTGTAAAGTCTCTGTGGTAACTTCCAAAAGATTGCAATGTCTTCAGTCTATAGTTCAAAATGCTCCTTTTAGTTGTAAATCCATAGTCCACACAATTAGGGCAGGAAAAAGAGGCAACATGGAGATGTCTCAGGTGTCTTTATATCCTCTGCCATGTGCATGGAAATGTACTGTCCCAAATGAAGCCCATAGCCCTTACGTGTGGAAAGTTACTGGCCCAAGATGGAGTCCAGGGTCACATGAGCATATGAATCACAGTGGGTGGCTATTGGCCCCTTACTGTCTGAGGCATCCTCAGGAAAAGATATCTGGGCGGGATGAGTTTCTTCTATGGCCCATTGTCAGAGCTGAGTGTCCTTCATGGGCCATCAATACATAGCTGTCTAGATGTGATGTAAATGTATCTAGAGGGTGTCATCCAGGAAAACAAACACAGGTTTAAAATACAAGGACATAGCCAATATTCATAAACTTCAGATACAAAGATGAAACATGCCTATAAACAGTATAATCATGCTTAGCAAAACATAACTTTTCCATTGACACCTGACATGATATCCTTTGTATAAGATTTATGGAAATTATATAACAGTGATATAAATTGTCAGCTTTCTTATACACAGCATCACAGTTCATAACTTTATACATGATGGTGCTACGTGCATTTTATTGATTAGTAAGACTGAGTTTGTCACGGATTCTGTGACTTTCCAGGACCTCAGTGACTTCCGCAGTGGCTGGTGTGGCTGGCTCAGGGGATCCCTGAGCCCCTGGGTCAGCCGCACCAGCCGCTGCTGGAGCAGTCTTGGGCCACCGTGTTCCCCCTCCCACAACAGCAGCAGGAGGTTGGATGTGGGAGGGGGCTCAGGGCTGGGGCACAGGAGAGAGGGCTCTGGGCAGCATTTACCTCAGGTGGAGGGGCACCTCCCTGGAAGCAGCAACATCCCACGGCTCCTAGGTAGGGGCGCAGCCGAGGGCTCGACACATTGCCTCCGCCTGCAGGCACCACCCCTCAGCTCCAATTGGCCATGATTCTTGGCAAATGGGAGCTGCAAAGCCAGGGCTCAAGGCAGAGGTGGCCACGCCTTCGCCTAGGAGCTGAGGGAGGAGGATGTCGCCACTTCTGGGGAGGCGCAGAGCCAGGCAGGGACCCTGACAGCCCCGCTGACCGCCTCCTGCCCCCCACCCCTAGCACCAGCAGGGGTCCTGGGCCACACGCCAATGCCCCCCATCCCGATCACGAGACACCACTCCCCCAAGCACTCGCAGCACCCTCCCTGGGCCGCCCTCCGGCCAAGATTTAGTCAGGGGTATATAGTACAAGTCATGGGCAGGTCACGGGCTTTGAATTTTTGTTTACTGCCCGTGACCTGTCCATGACTTGTACTAAAAATCATTACTAAAAATACCCATGACTAAAATGTAGCCTTACTGATTAGCACGTTACAAGTTTTCAAAGATGCCTCACATGACATGCCTTGTACAAAGTTTATTACAGTAGTGTACAGGGTGTGAATACAGGGGTGCATTAGTACAAGACTGGGACTAAAACCAGGGTCCCCTCACTTCAAGAAAAGGCAAGCAAAAGTTTTTCCATCACATTTCCAGCACTTACTGACCAAATTCCCCCAGAGTTCAACTAAATATTAAACCAAAACCAACCCCTGAGGAACTCCACTAGTAGCCTCCTCCCAGCCTGACAGTTCACCTTTCAGTATGACCCGTTGTAGTCTCCCCTTTAACCAGTTCCTTATCCACCTTTCAATTTTCATATTGATCCCCATCTTTTCCAATGTAACTAATAATTCCCCATGTGGAACCGTATCAAATGCCTTACTAAAATCGAGGTAAATTAGATCCACTGTTTCTCCTTTGTCTAAAAAAATCTGTTACCTTCTCAAAGAAGGAGATCAGGTCGGTTTGGCACGATCTACCTTTTGTAAAACCATGTTGTATTTTGTCCCAATTACCATTGACCTCAATGTCCTTAACCACTTTATTTTATTTTATACTAATTAACATAGCAGATGAAAAAAGCATAACTCCAACGTTTCCTCTTTACAGTGATGTCTGAGGCTTTTTGTTAATAAAAGTTTTTACCATATAGCTTTATTTTTTTCAGCGTGAATTGCCTTGCGTTCACAAATTATCTTTTCTCACTTCATCTTGATTTTTATCCCACTACATATAATTAATCCAATTTGGAAGTGACAACTATTTCAGAATGAGTTATACTACTATAAGGGTCATGGGGAAGCATCCCCAGTTTGAGTGAACTATATCACTTCAGGTATCCCTTCCATTATTGGTTCACTCTGCATTACTTCACATCTGGATTGTTACTCTATCTGGTTACCTGTGCATCTTCCTCTGCTCCAGGTTCATCTTGACTGGAGACACCCCTCAACCCACTTTGTTTGCAATTCTAACTCATGTCAAGGTCACAGACACCACTTCCTCATGGTCCCATCAGGAGAGCCTTGAATTCCTTGCCCTCTGGGGAGAGGAGCAAATTCAGTCTCATCTTTCCAGTAGCTGCCAGAAAGCAAAGATCTACCATTAGAGCAAATGCTGGAGAATGGGTGTTCCCAGAACACACATCAGGGATAGCCAAAAAGCTGTGGAAGAATTGCAAAGTAACCAAAGACAAACACAAGACCTCCAGTAACATTCCTAGCACATGTGCATAATCTGAGGAGCTGGACCTGATTTTTGCCTGAGATGCCATCACAGAATCCCAGTAAATTTTGGACAGTTTGACGATGTCCTGTGATGAGGCAGAAACTTTTCAAAAAAAAAACCATACAGACAATCACAGGCCCTGACCAGGCGCAAATGACCCTGGACAGCCAAGATCTCTTCAGTATGCCTCAAAACCAGCTGGAGAAGCCAGTGACGACCCAGTCAGAGACATGGAGGGATAAGAGGAAGGCTGTCCCAGTGGTTAGGGTGCTAGCCTGCAACTGAGAAGACCTGGATTCAGTTTCTGCTCCACTACAGACTTCCTGCATGACTTTGGGCAAGTCACTTAGGGTATCCTCCACACCCCAAAAAAAGACCTGGGCAGCAAGTCTCAGAGCCCAGGTCAATGGACCTGGGTTCATGCTGTGGGGCTAAAAATAGCAGTGTAGATGTTTGGACTCAGGCTAGAGCCTGGGCTCTGAAACTCAATAAAGGAAAGGGTATTGGAGCCCAGGCTCCAGTTCGAGCCTGAATATCTACACTGCTATTTTTAGCCCTGCAGCCCCATCCCAAGACTGCTGAGACGGGCTCTGAGACTGGTCATTTTTTGCTGCGTCCATGTTCCCTAAGTCACTTTGTGCCTCAGCTCCCCATCTGTAAAAAAAAAAAAAAAAAATCACTTTCTTACTTCACAAGGGTGAGGATAAATACACTGAAGAGATTGTGAGGTGCTCAGATAGTAAAATAACTGGGGCATAAGATACCTCATAAGACCCAGACCAAAAAAAAAAAAAAAAACCACACCAGACAACGCTGGGTAGGGAAAACGTAGTGGGTTATGCCACAATTATCTGTCCTCTGGGTTTCCATAGCCCCTCTAAAGTGTCTTTTTCTTCCAGGGACTGGCTGCACACCACTGTGTCTGGTGGATTTTACAACACAGGGAAGTCACATTCCACCCCTAGGCAACACCTTCCATCCTCTGCTCACCCTGCTTTTCTCTAGCCCCCACAACATGCTCAAAACGGTGCCAAGCTGGAGAATGAAAAGTAACCTTCCCCCCTCACCCTGTCTGCCACCCAAATATATTTAATCCGGTGCTTACGGAAAAGGGCACTGTCACTTCCCTGCCCCAGGCACCTTGATGTTTCCTATCCCTACTCCTCAGCCACCTGTGCCTATCCTTCTAGAGCTGAGCTAGATGGTAACCAAACAAAGAACAAAAATATACACATTACACCAGTGCAGTTTTATTGTAGCCAAAAACATAGCAAGAAATATACCTGTAAAAAAAAAATGCACTTAAGTCCACAGTTTGATCATGACCTTGAGCTTTGTTAGATTTTAATACATGTGAAGTTAACCGAGGTAGACTGGGCATTTGAGATTAGAGTCATTTCATATTGCATAGATTCTATACGGCATTGTGGTTGCAAGTGTTCCAAAAGGCATCTCAAGCACTCACTAGTTGCAGGACATAACATTATTAAATCCGCTGTAGTACATCCATTGAAGCTGAAAAATCCTATTTATTTCATAAAGCACTTTGCACTGATCAGCAGTATTAGAATGAGAAGTTTAGGTAAAGATAGTAGTCTAGTTTGGTGCACACGTTACAAGATATTGCTGACTTCTGAGTGCAACACATATACATAGTGTTTCCCTTCCATTCCAGCTGTTCATAATGTTCTGAATGTCTCGCCACTTCCTACCCCCTTTGGAGAGGCTCTTCCTTGCTCTCATAGCCGTTGTGCATTGTGCAAAAGGCAGATCTTTCTCTGAAGCATCCTGCCTTGTCATGAGTCACTTTCACCTTCCTTTCAGTCTTCCAAATGCATACTCCAGTCATTCTGCAGCTACTCAGGGTATAGTTAAGCAGCTCTTTTCTCTATTCAAGCGTCCAGTAAAAGGATTAACAAACCATGGAAGCAAAGAGTGAGTTGGGTCTCCCAGCATAACAGATAGAATTACAATACCATTAATGTCCATAGTAGTTTTGGAAGAAAAAAAAGTCATTTCATTACAAAAAATAGGTAAGTTTTCTAAAGATCCTGGCACAGCGGCACTTTCCAGACCATGACACATTATGGTTAACAAGCCTGCCATAATGACCAAGAAGGCCTTGTATAATCAAGGATAACTTCCTCTTTCTGTTGATTAATTCCAATGCCTGGCAGAGGGGTCACAGACACAAACAGGCATGTGGCTCTCATCAATGGCCCCTATGTAATATGGAAACCACAAGTGTTCAAAGTCATCAATAATCCCCAAGGTTTATTATCCAGGATAACAGCATCCTCTTAACAGCATACACTTCTTTTACTACAATACCAGCAGTAGCTTTACCAACACCAAATTGGTCAGCTTCTGACCACCAGCAATCAGGGGCGTTGAGGCTTCCAGAAGGTGATGGCCACATGCCGTTCCACACTGAGAAGGTGATCCAGCATTGCAAATCGAGGATAAGTTTGCCAGAAAAGCAGCCCTCTGCATCCTAAAGTTCTGCAGCCACTGCTGGTCAACACAAGTCTGCAACAGTGTCCTGTCTCACCAGTCAGTACAGGCTGGCTGAGCCCTGAAGTGATGCTCTGCTGACTAAAGCCAATTCAGGAAAAAGTCAGGTAGAAGTCATTGCTAGCTTTCATCTTCTTGCTTCTCCATCAGGATCTGCACAGCATCATGGTGGTTCCTGCGATGACATCTCCTCCAAAGCCACCAACCTGCCCGAATTCCAATACATCTGGAGCACCCTGTTTGTATTGATGATGGTCAGAATCATCATCTTCAGCAGTGCTTTCTTCGTGCTCCCTGACAGCAGTTTGAGAAAAAAAAATTATTTTTTTTTGAAATTCAGTTTGAAAATGATGCTGGCAAGATGTCTATTGCCTCCACTGCCAACCACATGCGGATAAAAATCAACTGTATCTCATTTCTGTGCACACACAATCAGCACCATTATAAGGATCTCACAATGCATACAAGACATTTACATAGAAAATGAAAGTGACATCAAAAGAATTTAAATATACAAGATTAGAGACATTTCTCAACCAATATAATGGTCTCCATTTAACTTTTGTTAGAGAGCAAGCTGATTGGTGAAAGCCAATTGCTAACTTCTTCATTACTGTTTACTAATAAAAGTATAATAACTATTAAAAGCATAGTAACTGCTAAAAGATTTTAAATAGGTTTTCCAATAATATTTATAATCTAAAATTAATGACAGAGGATTAACAGTACTATTTCACCAAGAAAATTTTAATTTGAACCAGAAGTTTCTTTGATTTTTGTAATTTTATAATGTCACTGGCGAATGGCTGGAGAAATACATTAATCTTCCTGGTATAATGTCAGTTGTTCAAATAGAAAGAATACATAAATGACAAAATCATTTTAAAATGCAGTTTTACCCTGACAAGTGACTAAAGAAGAAATCTGCTTTCTGAATGTATTCAGAATTGTATCTGCGTAGTAATACATGTTTTAATCACATTTTACTCCCATCTTATTCAGTTCTCTCAAATTCTTATGATGCACCTATCACCATCATAGCCCTGCAAAGGCATCACATCTATAAGAAAGAGGGTTGTCTGTCTGCAGGCTCAGGAAAATAATGCAGAAACAGTTTACAGGTGCGAAGTAGTCTTCACAAGCTTAAGTACTACCATTTTTTAAAAGTTTTTAAATTAAAGTTTGAGTCCTGCCAAAAATGACAGATTAGGCCCTCCCTTCCCCCCATAACTAGCAAATAGGTAAAAAGATTTTTCAAGTCCTGAAATAATTAATGCTTACAACACTCAAGTAAAGGAGGCAAGCAGGATTCCCTCTTTCATTTAATACAAAAGAAAAAAACACACCCAAAGAAAACTGAAGAAGAGGTTGAGAGACTATTTGCCTACAAATATATAGCATGCCAGGGGAAAGTATTAGAATTCAGACAAGAGACAGTGTTGAAAGCATGTAACAGTTTTAGCACCTAGATGTTAGAGTTCTAGAAAAGCATCACCAGTCAGGGGATATTCTCCTTTGGCTCAAGCAGTCAAACTGTTATTAATATACTTTTGATTCATACCCTTGGAGGGACAGAGTTCTCAGACACTAAGGAACATTAATAAAACTCGTGAAGCTATCAGCTTCATTTCCTTAAGACCTGCTGGAGCTTCACAGAAAATCTATTTAGAAATCACTCCCCTTATCGAATTTTTCTTGGCTTTTCTAATGCTATTTGCTTTCACAGAAGACATTTCTTCCTCAAGACGTCTTTTGTTCCTTTGGCTTGTTGGTTCTGTAATACCACACAGCCTTGGTTAAGTTCCCACTTATGTATTGTGACAATAAGGACTGTTCGTTGAATCATCCTTCTAAACGAATCAATAGTATCCCAACATCTGCTAAATTCTTGAATGTTGGAAAAAAAATTAACCAGAAGTTCTCCTATTCAAATCAATTCAAAGGGAAGCTTCTAGCAGGTCCATCTCGTGCAGCAGAAGGAAACAAGGAGGTCAGCAGGATTCAGGAGCTCTGCCATATAAAGGAAATTTGTATTATGCAGAAGCAGCACTACTACTCCCCTCCCACCCTCTTGCTTTCAGAGTGGGGGAGAGGGCCATTAGCAGTCTTTCCCAAAAGCCTTCTGAAGCACACCACCTCACATGTATCACTCCTCATCTTTTTGTATTCTTTTTAGTTGAACAACTGACATTATGCTAAGAACATTAATGTATTTATCCAGCCATTCTCCAATGATGTTACGAAATTACAAAAATCAAAGCAATTTCCTGTACTATGGTAGCATCTGCATAGCATCCAATCACAGACTAGGGCCTTATTGCGCTAGATACTGTACAACCACAGAGCAATGTCTTTTTAAACAACATGCTGTAGATCAGCCAGAAAGTTATGGCCCGTTATGGAGAAGATCAAATGATCCTCTCAATGGTCCCGTCTGCTGGCTTTTAAAAATATGTGCGTCCATGGTTTCCACTTGTGACCAGAGTGCGAACGGAGCTACTGCCCCCTTCCTGAGCCTGCAGGCAGCGTCCCAGGGCATCCGCTGCTGCTGCTGCTGCTGCTCAGACCTCCCCCCACCAAAGGAGAAAATGGTTCAGGTTTGTCAGACCCTCAGTAGCTACGGTCTGACAGGGAACGGCGGACGCTCCAATGCAGCCCTGGGGCAGGTCCTGCTACAAACCCCGCGTCCCTGCGCGCGGTGGATGGCGGCCGGCGCCTCCCCCGGGCAGGAGCCCCAGAGCCTCTCAGCAACCTACAGAGAACGAGGTGCCCGGGATGCCTGCCCGGCCCTTGCCGTAGGGGCTGAGAGTAGCACGGACGCTGGGTCCCTCCCCGCCTCCTCGCCTCCCGCACACGCCCAGCCCCGCGCCGCGCCCCCCTCACTCACCACCCAGCAGCTTGGGCACCTTCCCGATCCTGCCCGTGATCTCCGCTGTCAGCACCGCGAAGTCCTGCTCGAAGCCCTCGAAATCGGAGGCCATGGCAGCGGCAGGGTGCGGGCCGGGGACGGCGGCGCTCAAGAGAAGCCGGCCTCAGCTGCGCTCGGCCAAGACGCTTCCGCGTTGCGCCGCAGCCAAAAGCGTCCCTCCCGGAAACGGCAACCCCCGACAATGGTTCCTACCCTGCCCCTGCGATGCCGCCCTTCCCCGGAGCGCTAAGAGCTGCCCATCCCCCTCCCGCTACCCGCCGAGTCCCTGGACCCGATCTCGGGGAATAATCGTCCCCTCAGGGGCTACGAACTGCATCCGGAATCAACATCGGCAGGAGAGTTTCCGAGGGGACCCACTTCTGAGCGGAACCGCCAGGGCCGGAAAATAAAGAAGTGAGGGCGGAAGAGAAGAGTTTTATGTCCGGGTCACGTGAGAGCGGCCCCGGAAGTGCTTGGAAGCGCTCCGCGGGGCATGGCATGGCATGGCAGGAGCTTGCGGAGGGGCTGAGGTGAGCTGGGCTGGGGGAGGCGGCCGGGGGAAGGGAGGCTGCGGGGAGGGGAAGGCTACTTGGGGTGGGGAGCCAGGGGGGAGGGGAGGCCGAAGGGGGACCCAGGGCTGGGGGGAAGAGGGGTGGCTACAGGGGGGGCTCTAGGAATGGGGGAGGGGTGGCGCCTGTAGGGTCCTTGCTCTGGGCTGGGCTCATAGCGCTACCGGGGGGGGATACACGTCTCCCCTGCTGGGCTCTTGGGCTGGCAGAGGGCAGGTGTGAGGGGAACCCAGGGGCAGGCCGAAGGGCACCCGTCCCCTGCGGTTGGTCGTGCAGAGCACAAACCATTGAATGTGGGAGCCAGAGTCGGTGCTCAAATGTCTTCTCCCAATAGCCCGACCATAGCACCTGGAGGAGGTAATCTAGATCTCCGGGCTGGGAGCAGGACAGGCTCTGCTGAAGGCCTGCTCAACGCTGCTGCTGCGTATTGTTGTAGTTACTGCCTCTCTGGCTTGTACGAGACAGCTTCCCTACAGTAGAAATGCTGTCACTGGCTGGAGATCTCCTGCTGTACATGCACTGAGTTGTTAATCCTGTGATGTGGGTCTCTTGTGAGTTATCCCAAATGACGGATGTGGTGTTTCATGATTTTAACAGATATTATTGCATTTTATATAGATTTTAAAAGTATAAAAGAGCTACCTATTCAAGGATCTAGATACGCTCTCATTAATATCACAATAAAATTGAAGCAATGTGAGAGTAATCATTTCATAGGAACTTGGCTTAAGTGACAACGCAACTCCCTGGGCTGTGCATTGCATTCTTTCATTGCAGTCAACTTACAGAACACATTTTGTTTTCCTTTATTTTGAAATTCTCCTATTTCTGTGTTTCTAGGTCAGGTATAGCGCCAAATTCTCCTCCTGAGATGGATGTGAAGAGCTCCTACAACTGATGACTCTTCCAACCATTAGAAATGTCTTGATCACAGCTACCTATCTGGCATTTGGAGGCATGACCGTTATTGAAGATATGAAATCTTATGACAAATGGAAAACTGTAGTTAAAAATAGGAACACTGAATATTACTTGAAATAGGAAAATACTCTTCTTCAAAATGGGTGCCCTGTGTTCAGTTATCAGGTTTGAGAATCTCCAGGAACTGAAGAGACTGTGTCACTGGGGCCCCATCATAGCCCTTGGTGTGATAGCAATATGTTCTACTATGGCTATGATAGATGCTGTTATGTGGTATTGGCCTTTGGACACAACAGGAGGAAGTGTGAATTTCATCATGCTCATAAACTGGACTGTCATGATTCTTTACAATTACTTCAATGCCATGTTTATTGGCCCTGGATATGTTCCCTTAGGATGGAAACCGGTAAGGAAATAAAATAAACTTTCACTAATAATTAATTTTCATGATGAAATCTTAATATTCATCTTTGTTAGCAGTCTGGCAATGCAGAAATTAAACTCAAACCTCGCTTGCCTTGTCAGCATAGATTGCGAAATTCTGTGAAAGTAGCATGTTGTAAGCCAGGAGTGTCAAGCTCATTGGAAGGAGAGGGTTGGATTCCATTTCAATATGATAAATGGGTTGGTGTATAAATTCAGGATTGTATACTACCCAAAATATGTTATAGAAAATTATCTAATGTCAATAGGAGGGTTGCACAGAGATCAAGGAGGAGAATGTGGTTTTTGTGTAGTAATTAAACATTTGGTTATTGTTTCTTGTCTTTTTGGTAAGTGCTTTCTTGTCATATTGCTCAGTGAGAAAATCTGTCCTTTGGGCATCCACTAGCTTGCCTTTTGTTTCTCTTCCTTCACCATCAGCCTTTCAGTTTCTACCCTCTTCTCGTCTCTGAGTTTCCTTCGCTCCAGCAACTCCCAGTTTCCAATCCAATGTGCTTCAGTCCTGCCTCTTATCCCCATTCCTTCCATTAAATGTTGAGTGGTTAATGTTGACTCTGCAGTGTTATTGTTGACTTTATTGTTGATACTTCAATCAGATTAATAGGGAACAGTGGTGTTCTCTGAGTCATTGTTTCAAGCTGTTTCCACACTCATGCAGACGTCAGTATTTATTACACTTGGTTCACATTTGGAAGATTATCTGCAGTCGTGAAGGTTAGAAAACTAAGCTTTATTTAAAAAAAAGAAAGAAGTTAGATTCTGGTGAACGTGAATATGTTATGTGAGCCATATAAATACATCATGTGGGCTGGATCCGGCTCCATGGCCATATGTTCAACACACTTCTGAAAGCTAAGGTAGGAGATTGCATTTCTTTTGTTCTTGGTTGACAATCTCCTCAAGCTAATTGAAAAAGTATTCACACACAGTCGAAGGGCAGAGGTACAACTAGGGTGGCCAGGGGCCTGTTTTCAGCCCAGTTGAAAAGGGGACCTGACAGTGTCCAGTCTGATCTACTGACCAGGCACGTGAAGTCCAGTTACTGCAGGTGGGGGAGGTGCCAAGTCATCACCCATGCCAGTCCCTACTTAGCCAGGGCTGCCTCCTACCTGTGTCAGGTGGCTGCAGCTCCCAGCCTCCGCTCTGCAGGTGAGTTCCTCCCAACCAGGACATAAGTGTGGGAGAGAAGGGAAGAGCAGTGAGCGATGGGGGGGAGGAGGAAAGAGGAGCGAACCAGGGTGGGGGAAGGGGCAAGGCAAGGGCGGGGCTTCAGGGAAAGGGGAGGGTCCGGCACGCCTGCTGGAGTGTTCAGTTTTTAAATATTACGAAGTTGGCAACTCTAGGTACAGCCTTTGAAGACAGTGGGCCAAAATCTTACTCACCAGTGTGCCAGTGGGGTGGTCATGGTTCTGGCTTTACAGTGCTCTTCAATAGAAAGGCGAGGCAGGGGCACCCTAAAGCTGCCCTAACATGGTAGCTGGGCATTCTATTTTATACAGAAAAATCACAGGCTTTATGCCATCCCCCTTCTGGCCCCTCCTCTTGCTCTACAGAGCATGTTGGGTTGACAAGGAGGTTGGCTGGAACTCCTTGCACTCTAGTGCAGTGGTTCTCAAACTAGGGCCGCCGCTTGTTCAGGGAAAGCCCTGGTGGGCTGGGCCGGTTTGTTTACCTGCCCCATCCACAGGTTCGGCCAATCACGGCTCCCACTGGCCACGGTTTGCCACTCCAGGCCAATGGGGGCTGCAGGAAGGGCAGCCAGCACGTCCCTCGGCCTACGCTGCTTCCTGCAGCCCCCGTTGGCCTGGATGGCGAACGGCGGCCAGTGGGAGCCGCGATCGGCCAAACCTGCGGACGCGGCAGGTAAACAAACCAGCCCGGCCCGCCAGGGGCTTTCCCTGAACAAGCAGCGGCCCTAGTTTGAGAACCATTGCTCTATTGATCGCTGGTAGCATAAAATACCCTTACAGGCCATTACCAGTTGGCATATATTAGCGCAGCCCTAAGGCTACTTTAACCTCCTTCAGGGTCTGGATTGGTCCAGAACTGAGAGAGGAGAGAGAAAAACAGACACATACATAGAAACAAATTTCTAAGGATTCAGCACTGCCGGTTATTCCACACAGGTTGACCTGCGCAGAAACCTGCTTGTGCAGAGTAACTTGCAAAGTGAGGACCTACATTTTTCAGGTGGAAATGTATTTCTTTTGTAAAGCATTACAATTAACAACGGGTTAATTGGAATGGTAGCCAAAAGTTTTGTTGATTTCTCTCATACACTCTTCTACCAGGGTGGAGACCAACCACACCCAGACAAAGCAAAGCACAGAAGCATCATAGTCAGTATGAAAGTGCTAAGGCATACTCTGCTAGTGGAATTACATATTTGTTTCTGATATGCCTCTTCTTATGCTTAAAGGAAAAATCTCAGGACTGCATGTATGTCCAGTACTGTAAAGTGTGCCAGTCTTACAAGGCACCACGTTCACACCACTGCCGAAAATGTAACAGGTACAGTCATCCTTGTGTTCCTTTTTGTTCTTGGCGTAAAGCAGTTTATGGTTTTAATGGTGAGTTATTAATATTTATTGTTTGGAGTATTGCACTGTGGGTTGTGCAGGGACTTCCATATTCAGAACAGTGTGCTGGTTTCCAATATTAAAATACACTGCTTGAAAATGGAAATGAATTTATCTTACTGTTCTGACAATAGAGAGCATATATGGTTAAAACAGCCATCTTTAGATATGCTCTTTTTTAAAAAAATGAATATTAGTTCCCATTAAGAATTTTTTAAATAGAAAAGCATTTGGATAGTGGGGTGGGTGGGCAAAAGCACCTGGGAAACTTTCATCTCCTAGTGACTCCTCCCACTCCCCAAAACCCCCCAAAAAACTAACCTCTACTTTTTATTTACTTAAAGAATACTGATTTGAGTGAGGGCCCAATTCTTCCATTTTTGTACCTGGATAAAACTGACTTTAATGGGAATCTTGAGCTGGAAGTTTGTGAAATCTTTGTCAGGAAACAAGAGCTAAATTTTTTTTTTTAAGCAAACCCCAAAACCTGCTGGCTCAGCATAATAAACCCGTAGTATACATTTTCTAAGTCACAGTGAACTGCCACTTCATAAATCTTTCAGTTGCTTTGTTTTGAGTTTAAATAGTTTTGTCAGAGCATAAATAGCTGCACTGGAAGGGAATGTGGCTTAAAAAGATGCACAAATACTTCTAGCCCTCTGCAGTGCCGCATGTATTTACAGTTCTCTTATTTAGCTCAGCAGTGCCTGATCTGAAAGCCATTTGAGAACATTGGAGAAGGAAGTTACAGCATACTCATAGATTTATTCCTGTTAACATTTGGTGTGTTAAACCGAGTCCATTTTATCAAGGCTGTGTTGAGCACTATCATTGTGTGCATTACAGGAAGTAAGGAGTCTGAAACTGAGGGACAGTACTATCATTTGTATGTACATCAATATATGATTCCTGTTTTTAAAAACTTAAAATTAGACTCCTGTCTACAAGTTACTGTTTTTTCCAGGAACGATTGATTGTGAAAGAGATGGCAGAAGTTTAGTAATATTCGCTTGAACTGTGAAGTTCTGTTAAGTTAACCTTTCACAAAAGAACATATTTGAAGAATTTAAACTATCAGTAGAGCATATTTAACTTTTTCATAGCTTGTGAGTAAACTCTAAGCCTTTCTAAGGTAAGGGGACTAAGGTAAGCTGCAGAGAATTGACCATGTTCTCAAACTAGTTATCAGAACCTCTTTCTTTTACGCTGCTGAGGTATATTGGTCTGTTAGAGCCCAGTCCATCACTCTGAACCTGGTTTACACACAGTTTCAATGATACATATAAAAATCACACTTATAATTGTATTTCCTTAAACTGATGCAACTTTATGTATGGACATTCTTATAGCAGTTTAATTTGTATCTGTAGGCCACAAGCTAAACCAATGTAACCAGTTTTAAACTGATATATGAGTGCCCTCAAGGGGTTTGTATTCATTTAACTAAAGAGAGTTTTAAATTAATTTTAACTTAAATCGGTGCATCTTGTGTGTGGGGGTTTTCCAGAAGCTTTTAAACTAAACTTAAAGGGACACTTATTTTGAAAATGACACTTCCATATGCAAATTTTATATCTACTATTTTTACAGTTAACCTCTAGCTGAAAGAGATTAAAGAAAAATGTTTTTCCCCTCTGGTTTTTCAGATTGTTTACTTGGGTATTTGTATAGTCCACTATTTTGTTGATGGTACTTGCCCTTCTATTAGGGCAATGTGATATTTACCAGCAGCAGAGCTGAAAGCAAAGAAGTATCAGGTGGGATTGTGCACAGAGAGGAAGGGGAACTGGGGAGGGCAGTGCCTGGGGATGTCCTGTGTGTCCTGGGGATGTCCTATGTGGCTCCTGTAGAGGGGGAAAAAGATGCTTCTACACATCTGCAGAGGAGCTGAAAAAAAAAATTATTTTTTTTAAAGAGTTCTAAGTCATAAAGGTGCTCTGTTAGAAACCGAATATTGTGAAACTGGTTATCATTTAATAATTAAAGTTGTCCCTTTAAATGAAAACAAAAAATTGGGGGGGGGAACCTACTCATCCTTTAGCTGTTTACTGTCATATCCAGGTGTTTGGTGTAAATTCAACTGTGATCAAAATTAGAGAAGTAGCAATTAGAGAAGTAGCAAGTACATATGAGGATGGAACCAAACTGCAGTGACCTGGACAGATTAGAATGTGGGGACTGCAGGCAATACAGAGATCTAGTACACACCTAGGGAGGGGAATTAAAGATACCGAATAGTGGATCTGTAAAGCTACACCCATTGCTTTAAAATTGGTTTATTTTCATTTTGTACTCTCCTAATACCTTTTTCACATAATCAAAAATTGTAGTAGTCACATGGAAAGCAGGGAGTCAGGAGTGGGAGGAAAAATGGAGATTGTTTCATGGATTGTCTTTTTAAAAAATGAGAACCAGAGGGCTGGATGATCAAATAAATCTTCACCTTCTCTAATTTTTATGATTCTAGGCTGTTTTAGAGGAAACTCAAGTAGGCTTTAATGTATGGAGGGAGAATTGCCAGAAATGTAGTTTATGCTTTTTATTTAAGTACTACTGATATACAGTCCAGTGAAATATCACTAAAGTTCTTGAATGATAACAGTAAATTTTTTGTATTCTTAGGTGTGTGATGAAAATGGACCATCATTGTCCGTGGATCAATAATTGTTGTGGGTATCAGAATCACGCATCCTTCACTCTGTTTCTCCTTTTAGCTCCACTTGGATGTATCCATGCTTCTTTCATTTTTGTTATGACCATGTACACTCAGCTTTATAACAGGGTAAGAGAACACATTTGAAAGTTCAAAGCATTGTTTAAAGTAAACAATGGACGTAAAGGTGCCCCAACCCTCTGTAATCTGTTCTTTTTTTTCTGTCATTCCTCACAGTCACTGTGTTTTCCTCCCACTTTGTTTTTTTATTGACTGGATACAGCTTCTGGGTAGCACTTTTAGGGGTCAGGTAGTTTTTTGCTTTGGATGGTGACCAGGTCAGGTATCTTTTTGCTTTTTTTCTGCCTGTTGCCAGAAGTCAGGAGATTTTTCCCTTGTGTTCAAGAACAGACTAGATTGATTATCTCAGTCTAAGACTGAAAATAACCTAAAGCAATTTTGTTTAAATCAAGAGAAGTTCAAATAAAAAAGAAGCAGAATTATGTTTCCAGTTCTAAGCTTTCATTTTAAAACACAGTTGTTTCCAGCTTGCGTGGTTGTGAAGAAAAGCTTTAAAATACCAGTTGAGTGTAACTGGAAAAATGACCTCTGCTGAGTTTGCAGACAACCCAAAGCAATAGCATGGAGAGGTGTGACCTGCCCCTTTCATCATTTTAGTTTTAAACCTATGGATGCAAACTTGTGCCATATTGTAAACAGAAAATGTGTGGACAGCATAATACTTATCTGGAGCTACCAAATAATTTCTACTAGTGTGCACAGAATTTAGAGAATTTGCTGCAGAATTTAGGACCAGCTTGGTATGGAGTCCACAGGATAGTGACTGTAGTTCTCTATAGAGTATAAGCTTTTAATCTTATACTCTGGCAAAGAACAAAGACCTACTTCTGGCAAAGAACAAACTTGTGAAGAAAATTGAGAAACTCTACTAGTGTGTCTTTTAGGAATCACTGTTAATGCATTAAAAACCTTGGCAGAGGCTTGAAGTCAGGTTTCTTGTTTTGTTTCAGGCATTGGAAAATAACAGCAATTAATCATATTTTCCATTAATAGATATCTTTTGGATGGAGTTCTGTAAAGATTGATATGAGTGCAGCCAAAAGAGACCCACTTCCTATTATTCCTTTTGGATTGTCTGCATTTGCTGCATCTTTATTTGCATTGGGACTGGCATTAGGAACAACCATAGCAGTTGGTATGTTGTTTATTATCCAGGTGAGTTTAACAGCTTTTGTTACAAACAGCTATAGGCTGTAAGATTTACTGGGGTGGCTACTGATGTAAATTGATGAACATAAGAATAACCATACTGGGTCAGACCAATGGTCCATCTAGCCCAGTATCCTGCCTTATGGCAGTCGCCAATGCAACATGCTTCAAAAGGAATGAACAGAATGGGGCAATTATCAAGTGGTCCATCCCCTGTCGTCCAGGCCCAGCATCTGGCAGTCAGAGGCTTAAGAACATCCAGAGCATGAGGTTGCATCCCTGACCATCTTGGCTAATAGCGATTGATGGACCTATTCTCCATGAACTTATTCATTTTTGAACCAGTTATAGCTTTGGCCTTCATAACATCCCCTAGCAATGAGTTCCACAGGTTGACTGTGCATTGTGTGAAGAAGTACTGCCTTTGTTTGTTTTAACCTGCTGCCTATTAATTTCATTTGGTGACTCCTGATTCTTGTGTTATGTGAAGGGGTTAATAACACTTCCTTATTCACTTTCTCCACACCATTTTTTTATTTTATAGACCTCTCTCGTATCCCCCCTTACTCTTCTCTTTTCTAAGATGAATAGTCCCAGTCTCTTTAATCTCATATGGAGAGAGATTTTGTTACCCTTCTCTGTAGCTTTTCCATTTCTAATATGTATTTTTGAGATGGGGCAGCCAAACCTACATACAGTACTCAAAGTGTGGGTGTACCATGGCTTTAAATAGTGGCATTATGATATTTAGTGTATTATTATCTATCCTTTTTTAATGGCTCCTAATGGAAGAGGAGGAACAGAATTCAGCATTAAAATGAAAACTGTTTTTCCAACTTTTTGGTTGTGTGCGACTCTTCTTTTAATTTTTCTTTTTGTGCTCTTTCATTTCCTTCATTTTCTCCCTCATTCCTTCTATCATTTTCTTTCTTTCACTGAAGAATTTAGGGAGTGTAATCTAATGGGTAGAGAGGATTTGGGCGTCAGAATTCCTGGGTTCTGTTCCCCAAAAAGCAAATCATTTAGCCTCTCTCTGTCTCAGTGTCCCCATCCTTGAAATAAGGATAATAATGGGTATTGTGGTGATACATTTTTTGTTTTTCAAGTGCTTTGAGATCCTCTGATAGGAGTGGTACAAGTGCAAAGCATTACATTTTAGGCCTCCCCTATAATGCACAATGAACATTTTTAAGGGTATGTCTACATTGCAAGTGGATAATTAGAATAGTGAAGATGTGGTGGCATAAGCTTCACTGTGGGCTAGAAACCCAAGTATGTACCCCGGTTCCCAGTGGGCATATACTCAGGCGGCTAGCCCATGCCACCACGTCTTCACTACCATGCTACAATCACATATCCACCCTATAAGGGTGGGATTAGAAAACATTTTATTCATGCTGAGTTTTGATATTTGTAATATTTTATAAATTGCCATGAACTTTTAACCTAAACATTTCCCAACAGTGTTGGAATGGCTGTTATGTTAAATGAAGTACAGTTTGCCTAGTTAATGTACCTCCTAGATGTAGCCCATGCTAACTTCCTCTAATTCTTTTACCTTTTTTAGATAAAAGTCATTCTGAGGAATAAAACTTCAATCGAATCCTGGATTGAAGATAAGGTAGGCTTTAATTCTAGTACACCCTGCAGTATATTCTATCACAACACTACTGCACACTATATATTCATCTCTTTTTTCATTATTTTGCCTCCCGGGCATTAAACCCAAGGTATTGTTGCACTGTAAAACATTGTTTCAGGTCACTACAGATTTAAGCTTGCCTACAAAACACAGTTGTACCCAAGACTCACTGAAACATATCTAAATGGAAGACAAACCCTCTAAGGATATCTTTTATTTGGGGCGTAGGAGATGAACCTGGAAAATAAATTATTTCCCTTTGGACAGTTGTGCTACCTGAAGCGTGTGGCTCTGTATCTGGAACTAAAGACGACCTTCCTCAACTATCTCTTTATCCAGGCTTGCCACTTTCATTGTCACACGCCCTCACCCAGTCTGGCAATGGTGCCGCTTTTGACCTCATCTAGGAGATGAGTTAAAACAAGTATTTTTGTGCTTTCTTCTATGACTACTTCATTCAGTATGGAAAGCCCTCCCTAAACTAATCCATAAGGCCATTACCTTCACCGCCTTTAAATCCCTCCATGAGACCCACTTTTTCTATAATACCTAACATGAAATCAGCCAGCTAACAGCTAAAATCTAAGAGTAATGGTGATACTTTTTTTAAAAAACAACCCAAGTACTCGGAACCACCAAGTCGGGCACCTAACTGACCTGTTGTCATCGTCCTCCCCCTCCTCTTGTTTGTCACATTCACTTGTTATTTCGTGTTTTAAATTGGACTGTTAAGCCCTTAGGACAGGGAGTGCGTGTTACCACAGTACCTAGCACAATAAGGCCCCTACATGTTTACACAGAAGCTAACACAATTGGGCCTTAATCCTAATTTGAGTCTTTCAGCGCAACCACAGTACAAAGAAAAAATGAGGCTCCAAGTGTGGCAGCTTCCTGTTAAAATGGAATAGAAAACTGCCTTTGTGCTTCTGTGTGCAAACACAGGGTCATAATGGTAAGACTCTCTGTACAGATTGACTGTACAGTTTTCACAAAGTAGTAATATGTTCCTGTTGAAAACTATACACATACAGAAATTTGTTTAAATTTCAAACTGCGCAGTATTAAATATATTTTATCCTTCTGTGACTGTACCACTAGATGTCACTATTACTTAAAGAATAAAAAGTTGTTAGGCCGGGGGTAGGCAACCTATGGCACGGGTGCCGAAGGTGGCACGCAAGCTGATTTTCAGTGGCACTCACGCTGCCCGGGTCCTGGCCACCAGTTCGGGGGGGCTCTGCATTTGAATTTAATTTTAAATGAAGCTTCTTAAACATTTTAAAAGCCTTATTTACTTTACATACAACAATAGTTTAGTTATATTCTATAGACTTAGAGAGAGAGACCTTCTAAAAACGTTAAAATGTATGACTGGCACGCGAAACCTTAAATTAGAGTGAATAAATGAAGATTCGGCACACCACTTCTGAAAGGTCGCCGACCCCTGTGTTAGGCAATTAAAGAGAAAATTCAGAATGTACATGTATGTGAAATCATTTGAGAGGTGTGGACATTATTTCAGATAATACCAAACTGCGCACATATCTTGAAAGTTATGATATAATCTGAAAAGTCCATGAATTCTAAGTTAGGCAACACATTGTACCAAGTTCTGAAAACTGGCCAGACATCAGCCTTTTTAAAACTAGCTCACACTATGGTCCAAATATTTGCTTATCAACTGACCCTATTGCTAGATGTTCTTTAAAAAAGGTGTTGGGTCCAGTGTATCTGTGACTTATTACCTGCTGCTCAGTTGAATTTAAGGGAAGGTGCCTGGGCCTTATTAAAAGGGAAGTGGGTGCAACCAGGGGATAAGAGAGCTGCTGCTGAAAAGGCTCAGCAGGAAAGCAGCTGGGGAACCTGTTGGAGGACTAGCCTGAGAGTCCAACAAACATAGGCCCAAGAAAGGAGCCTGTGCAACCCCCTGATTGCATGCAGAGGGACGAGCAGAGCCTAGGAGCGGGCTAATAACTGTGCCTAATGAAGAGGCTTGGAGCCAGACTCAGGCAGGAGGTGGCGCTGTGCCCTACTGCCAGAAGCTGGGCCTGGACAACAGGGGCTGGATCGCTCAATAAATGCCCTGTTCTATTCATTCCCTCCAGGCTCTAGCCACTGTCAGAAGACAGAATATTGGGCTAGATGGATTATTTGTCTGATCCAGTATGGCCATTTTCATGTTCAGTGGGAGACTGGGGTGCAGGAGACTTTACTGTGGAAAGAAAACAGGTTTGTGACCAGACATAAGATCCTGTGGATTATTCCTGGGAATCTGTGAAGGGAACGAGGCAAGGGCGTCCTTGCACGGCTGCTATGGTGTGTGTGTGTGTGTGTGCATGCACCCGGTGACACTACAGATGCTATAAATGGGTAAAACGCATTCCAAAATACAACAGTTGTATACGAGGCTATAAAATGTCACAAACTAGCAGGATTTCACTGTATCTCTCGCATTCTTGGCCTTATGGCACTGTAGGGCCTGTACAACCCTACTCTTGGCACTCTTAGTATTTGCTGTTAAGTCATGTTGTGTGTTTTTGTTTTGTTTGTTTTTTAATGTCATGTATGTGTTTTCTGTGTGCAGGCCAAAGACAGAATCCAATATTACAAAACGGGAGAGATCTTTATTTTTCCTTATGACATGGGAAGTAAATGGAAGAACTTTAAACAAGTGTTTACGTGGTCAGGGATTCCTGAGGGAGATGGCCTCGAATGGCCAATAAGAGAAGGTTGTCATCAGTATACTTTGACAGTAAGTATTCTTCTCAGATCTCGCTACTATTTTCCATGTACATACACACACCCCTCAGATGTCTGCTTACCTTAACACATTATGAATCTGTTTTTAAATAACCCCGCACAAAATAAGACTAACTATATCAGAGGTACAATGGAAATATAAGCTCTGTCAAATCCTCCCCCATCTGTAATACAGTAGATTCAAAATGTTTACTTTTGCATTTAAGAATTTTAAATGCCCATCATACTACTTCATGTTTGCAGTTAAGTGTTGCTATACCTGACTTTATTTTGCATGGATTAAATCTGTTTCTATTTTTCATTTAAATTAAATTCCTATTGAAAAAATGAATAAAAGATGCTTGTGGTTTTTTTTGTTTTGTTTTTTTCCTACCCTCAGTTTTCTTCCAAGAAAGGTTAAATGTAGCAGTTCCTGCTGGCTTAGTCACCCTTGCCCATCTAACTTGTGTGTGTAACTTTTCCTCACAATTCCAGTACATCCTATTCAGATTTCTGCAGCATCTCCAATTGAACTGTTTGGTCAGAGAGAATGAATATAGAAATAGGGTGTCTAGTGTAAAAATGTATAAAAAATTTTACAAGATCTTTATTTTTCTTATAAATGACTACTGTATTTGGTAAATAAATGTTTAACTTTTGCCTTGTCTACAATTATCAGACTTTAAATATGCTGTAAGCAGTATAACAGATTTATCAGTGAAGAATAATATACCATTTATTTTCATTCTTCACACTTTTATATAAGACTTTAGATTAACTCGGCCTCACTTAACAAAAGTGTGTCTTTTTTATTATTTTATAATCTGATCAAGGAAGCATCTCTTCATTTATATCTTATTATCCTAATTTAAATTACTCTGTATTTTAAATTGCTCAGCTCTAGGAAGCAGTATCTGCTAACAATGTAATTCACTATTTCACTGCTGGCTTATCTCTCTAGCTATAAATTATTCTTTTTGCTACTACTAGAACTATCATGTAGTATATGTTTTGCAATGTTTTTAATATCGAAGTCTCATTTTAACATAATGGAATAAATTGTAAATTTAGTCCTTGTGAATGGTAACTGATTGACAAGCATTGACAGTATTTATTCATTAAAATAGTTACAGCATGGATATCAGCAGTGAAAACTGCCTATGCACTTCTCCTTTAAAGTGCCTCTACCCTCTTATGAAGGGACTTCTAGGAGGAAGTTCAAGTTCTTGGTGTCTGCTAAGACAGCCATCAAAATGACAATTACCTGAGGATATATTCTAGTTTTATTATTTGATATTAAACACTTTTATTGTCCGTGTAGAGGCAAAGAAAGCTAACCTCTCCAGTATTTACTTAGAACAAGTGTAGGTAAAGCAAGTGGTACTTATAATTCCAAAGTAGTATGTCCCACTCTGGATCAGTTTTTGAAAGAGCGCTTAAAATGAGTCCATTAAATAAAGCAGGCATGCAATTCAAAGGATCCCTTTGGTAATCTAATTGTGAGAATCAGGAAATATTCATATGCTATGGGGATGAGTGTATAAGAACTTATATAAAATAGAAACTCCTTTTAAAATGTGGAAGTAAATCCTAGTGAGGAAAATAGAAAGGAGCATAAACTCTGTCAAATGAAGTGTAAAAATATAATTAGGAAGGCTAAAAAAGAATTTGAAACATCTAGCCAAAGACTCAAAAAGTAATAGCAATTTGTTTTTAAGTACATCCGAAGCAGGAACCCTGCTAAACAACCAGTGGAGCCAATGGACAATTGAGATGCTAAAGGGGTACTCAAGGATGATAAGGCCATTGGAGAGAAACTAAATGAATTCTTTGCATCGATCTTCATGGCTGAGGATGTGAGGGAGATTCTCAAACCTGACCCATTCTTTTTAGGTGACAAATCTGAGGAACTGTCTCAGATTGAGGTGTCAGAGGATGTTTTGGAACAAATTGATAAACTAAACAGTAATAAGTCACCAGGATCAGGTGGTATTCACCCAAGAGACCTGAAGGAACTCAGATGTGAAATTGCAGAACTACTCACTGTAGTCTGTAACCTATCATTTAAATCAGCTTCCGTACCAGGATAGCTAATGTGATTCCAATTTTTAAAAAGGGCTCCAGGGGTGATCCTGGCAATTACAGGCCTGACTTCAGTACTGGACAAACTGGTTGAAACTATAGTAAAGAACAGAATTTTCAGACACACAGATAAACATAATTTTTTGCTGAGGAGTCCACATGGTTTTTATAAGGGAAATTATGCCTCTTTGAGGGGGTCAACAAGCATGTGGACAAAGGGGATCCAGTGGATATAGTGTACTTAGATTTTCAGAAAGCCTTTGACAAGGTCCCTCACCAAAGGTTCTGAAGCAAAGTAAGCTGTCATGGGATAGAAGGGAAGGTCCTCTCATGGATGGGTAACTGGTTAAAAGATAGGAAACAAAGGGTAGGAATAAATGATCAGTTTTTAGAATGGAAAGAGGTAAATAGTGTTGTCCCCCAGGGGTCTGTACTTTGACCTGTCCTATTCAACATATTCATAAAGAATCTGGAAAAGGGGGTAAACAGTGTAGTGGCAAAATTTGCAGATGATACATAACTACTCAAGACAGTTAAGTTCCAGACAGACTGCGAAGAGCTGCAAAATGATCTCTCAAAACTGGGTGACTGGGCAACAAAATGGCAGATGAAATTCAGTGTTGATAAATGTAAAGTAATGCACACTGGAAAACATAATCTCAACTATACATACAAAATGGTGGGGTCTAAATTAGCTGTTACCACTCAAGAAAGAGAGTGTGGAAAGTTCTCTGAAAACATCCACTCAATGTGCAGCAGCAGTCAAAAAAAGTGAACAGAATGTTGAGAATCATCAAGAAAGGGATAGATAATAAGACAGAAAATATCATATGACCTCTATATAAATCCCTGGTAGCCCACATCTTGAATGCTGCATGCAGATGTGGTTGCCCCATCTCAAAAAAGATATATTGGAATTGGTAAAGGTTTGGGAAAGGGCAACAAAAATGATTAGGGGTATGGAACAGCTTCGGTATGAGGAGACTGGGACTTTTCAGCTTGGGAAAAAGAAAAAGACGACGAAGGTGGGACTTTAAACAGGAGGAAAGAGATTTCAGGGTGCTATTTAGTTTGTATTTAAAATTGGTAAGTGCTCTCTCTAAATGCTGCCTTAAACTCCTATTTATAATCTTTTGCAGATAGAGCAATTGAAACAAAAAGCAGACAAGCGAGTAAGAAGTGTAAGTATTTCTGTGCTGCTTGGAGTCTAACATGTTTCCCGTGTCAATAAATGTAAGTTATTACTGGTATACTAGTTCTTGGTAAAATGGAGCTTTAATACCACCCATCCAGTTTGACACTTTGGAAATACAAATTTTGATTTCTCACAAACAGAGAGCTGCAATCCTATTTAATTCAAATATTGATCTTATTTTACACTAAATTCTTACTCTCTAGATTATATTTGATAAGCAGGAGAATCAAGTACTATATACCCAAGGCACACAAATGCATCCATGACAATACAAGATAAGGATGACTCTAATCTTCTTTTTTTAAACAGTTAACATAGACTTTAGAGTGGCTGTGACAGTAGTTGTCATTACACATCAGATTCTCAGTATGCTTGAATTGATTTTAGTATGAAATTACGGCTAATGGAAAAGTGAGACTGATAGCAAAGGAGTGACTTCTTGCACTACAACAGGACTGTGATCTCTTTAAATTGGCAGGTGCGGTACCGAGCAGTAGAAGATTATAGTGGTGCCTGCTGCCCTGTGACTAAAGGTGTTAAAACATTCTTCACAACCCCATGCACTGAAGAACCGAGAATTGCACTGTGTAAAGGGGATCTGATTTTGGCCACTAGAGGTTTAAAGTTAGTGGCTTTATACATTTAAACTTGATTGAGAGAAGTTTGTGTGATTTAGCCCTACTGTCTAATGAATATATTTGCATCTTTTTCAGACACTGGATGTATGGAGACAAATTTCTTGACTCAACTACTGACGGTACAAAGCAATTACTTTTAATTATTCTTCAAGAAGCAAATCCGTGTTATAGTTTTAGCAGGATAGTCTAGGTTGGTGCACTGTGCAAATGTAAAAACCATAAATTAGATAATTCTATTAACTAAAATATGGTAAATAGTAAATGTTAATCCTCAGAATATAGAATTGACATACATTCAACTGCAAAACACACCCAGCAAACCGATCCAACTTTTTTGAATATTAACATTTGATAGATACTCAAGGTTTTATAAAGGAATAAAGGCGGTACTTTCACTAGTTTAATAAATTCTACAGAAACATATCCTGGACGGTACTAAGAGGCTCATTCTGTAATTTGGTAAAACACTAATATATTACTGCATGTTTCTCCGAACAAAAAAAACCCTCACTGTTGTCATGATTATCATTTTATTTCTGGTAGTCAGAGGGCAATGATTTATAAACCTGTTAAAAAAATATACTGAATGCAAAATAGACTGCTCCAACATCTGGAGCTTGTTAGTGTCCCTGAGTCAAGACTGATTCTAAAGCCATGTCTTATGAACCATCGTAACTATAAACAGTATGTAAGTTCTGTCTAAGTCTACAGAAAATTTAATTTCTAACCAGTTGTATCAGATTTTAGAGTCAGGTAGTTCTGACTGTCATCTTGCTATACCTAACCCCATCTGTACTTAAATCCCAATGACTTTTTTTTAGCAGCTTCTATCTCAAACAGTTAAGAATTAATACTTGATAGTGGAAAAGCAGCTTGGAATACCAGCTTCAGAATAGAAATTTCTAAGTTCCAAAAGTTGGCTGCTCCAAATCAGACCGGTAACAAGGAAAGATGAGGATAAGTTATGATGATGTGTGCGCCTTTCTTGGAAGGTCTGAGACTGCATAGGGCTAGACATGCTTTGGCAGTTAACTCCAGTAAATTTTTCCAAACACTGATCCTGAGCCAGTCATTGGCATGAGTAATGTCAAGTCCTGCATTTTGAGGGTTACATGATGTTTATCCATTAGAATGAATACACAGGAGGATCCCAGGTAAATGCTATATTATAGCTAATTAATGTCTCTTTTCTTACCACCAGCTGGAATGAGAGTCAGAGGCTGGTTCCCAAGGAAATGTGTGGAAAAATGCCTGTATGACTCTGAAATGGATCAGCCATTGGATGGAGAGAAGAAAAATAGATAGCCATCTCATCACCATTACGAATAAATGGAAATGTTCCTTTCAGACCACAGTCCTTTACTTGAAACCTTCTGTATATTATTTTAGACTGATGCAGGAAATATGGTGTGAAAGTGACCCCTTTTCCTCACAATTAAAGGGTACCCTAGTGCCATGGTTTGCATATATTTTTATTAATGTTTTTATAACTGAAGAAGCCATTCCACATAGATGCCTTTGAGATACAAAGGTTTTTCCACCTTAGGACAGATTTGATTGTGTTTTCTTTACTGTTTAAATGAAGGATTTTTTTAATTGCAGACTGAGGGACCTTTGTCTAATTTTTTCCACAATGGTATCTGTGGCTAATGCATGCTGCTTTTCCTTTGTATATTACTTGGCCATGTGTCCCAAGTGCCCCGTGAAAGCTATAGAGTAAACTTTGAATTCAAATGCAAGTATGATTTGCTACCTGTGACTTTTAATAATGTGTAAACTTTTGTCAATTGCAAATAAACAATGTGTATTCTGTATAGGTGTAGTATGACTATGCATTTAAATGTCACACTGGTCAGTTTACAGGTGCAGAAATGGAAAAAGATCTGGACCTGAAAGGAGCATACAGTGATGGAGCTCTTAGAGATAGGAAGATCAAAAATTGAAACATTCTCTACTACTAACTGTAACCAGTATCCTCTGGTAAGGGAGCAAAGTCCACCTAATTAATGGCACAGTTGCAAAGTTAGCAGCACCTCTGTTCCCTCTCTGGTCTGAGCACCCACCACAGTAGGGGCTTGTGCGCTTACTTGTCTCAGGGTGGAATTTCATAATTCCTTCCCTCCTGGACTGGGCACACTGCCCTGTATAGACCAACTGTTTATTAGCCTGCAGGGCAACAGGTTTTGGGATCCTGTGATTGGTGATAGCGATTAACATCCTTCTTACTCCAAACTGATTTTATTTAGCAGTTAGTGTAAATTATTGGTTGGGGTTTTTTTTTCTAAGCAGGATGGATGTTTTGAAGTGTTAACATTCCATAATGATAGCCAAGGTAGGCTTAGCTACTTACACACCTAAGTTCCACTATCTGAGTTCTCCTTTGTACCCAGTGAGAATCCTTTTAAAGCCAACAAGGGTTTTTTGTTCTGGGAGCTGTTGGTCAAAGCAGTTGCATGGGGATGAGAGCTGAGATAGTGTCATTAGAACCCCTTGACATTCCCTTAAGGAGAAGCAGTTAGGACCAGTTTGATCTTCTCTTTCCAGGATCATCCCCACTAGTCATCTATGAGGAAGCACTGAGTCAAAAATGTGTAGAGAGCCAGGCCCCTGCACAATAGAAACAAATTTAAGAACACTCCTATACTTCTCTACTGCTGTGACATACCCTCCCCACCCATGACTTTGGCTAGGTTTTACTTTAATGATTTCAACCATTTGAGAGGTTCTAATGACACTATACACAAGGGGGGTATTAGTCTGACTGCTTAATGGGCCTTAATTCCTGCAATGTTGGCCAGGCACCCTAGCTTGGTGACTTCTTTCATGTTTAGTAGAGAATTGACAGTTGCAGCGACTCACCTGAATGTCTGTTTTTCCAAGCAGACCATTCAGCCTGTCTGCAATCTTAGCTGCCCTAGTCTCTAGCTAGAAGCAGGATTCCATGGAATAATGTAAGTAGTATGCCATTAACTTCCTCTATGGAGGCAGCAGCAGGTGTTGCCAAAGTGTCTAGTTGCATCAAAAACATTATGGGGGTAGATCCATGGAGGCTATGAACTTGTCAGCTGAATAGGCTGTTCAAATGTCTACCTATGCAGATAGTTCCTTAAGTTCATCATATGAAGGTCTCTACAACTTTGAGGGCTAGGAATTTGTTTAAATGAAAACTGAGCAGGCACCAAGTTTCAGCAAGAGAAACCATGGCATGCATACCACTTGTCTATTGATCATCTAAATCCTACTAAAACCAAAATCATAAAACATGCTTTGTCTTAAAGTATGAATTCCTTTACTAAGAGAAATTAAATTGTAACTACAGCTATGTACTGGAGTAGTTTTCTGATCCAATTGACCTCCTCCTAGAGAGTCAGTCATACCTTCACCTCACATTGTTACCTAAGCTTAGAGTAACTTAGGTCAAGAGTTTCAGGGGGGTGGGAGAGAGTTTGGCCTTACAGTGAGTAGGAACAAGGTGGTTTTTTTCCTGCATAGATAATTTGATTTAAGATGGGAGTTTAGTGTCCTGTAGCAACTTGCTCCAGGACACTAAACTCCCATTAGCATTCCTGCAGAGTACATGATGGCTAAATAAGTTAGTTTTGGTACAATGTTTGTCAAGCATCTTTGAAGAAGCCACATGTGAGTTAATACCCACCTTCCCCCACTTACTATAAAGGAAAGAGTGTAGATCTTGAGAATTAGAACTGCAAAGAGCAATCAGGAGATTGTGTGAACAGTTTAAAATAAACCCTCAAGAAGTTCTGTTAAGGTTACAAGTGCAATCATGTTTTATGTTATAGTATGAGCTTATCCTGTTCTAGAAAAAATTAGTTTCTGCTATACAGCATCTCTCCTCTTTCTTCACTAATGGGGTTAATGCCTCTCAGGTGGAGGAGGAGTAAGCTCCCCCATCCCACTCAGGGCAGCAGATTGTCTGCAGAAGTTGGCACTGCAGTTTCCACTGACCATTTATAACATTCTAAGTGCTGTGCTGTAGTTAGTGATTTGTTTTCCTCTTCTCCTTCCCTCCCTGAAAAAAGGAGGCTAGTAGCCTGATGGTTGGTGCCATGCCACCCCACCCCCTTGCTCATGCCCACCTAAGATTTAGCTAGCTGTAAGTGCTATCCCTTCTAGGAGGCAGCATTTACAGGCTCTGTAGGGTTAGAGTTACAGGCTGCCTGTTCAGAGCCAGCCAACCCTCACTGCTTCTGTGCCTGCATGGGTTTCTCAAGCTGTTCCTTCTGAGAAGATGGAACCATGCATGTGATGGAATGCAAAGTTCAGTAATTCTCAGACCTCAATATACATACAATATGATGGGGGCTAATTTAGCTACGAGTCAGGAAAAAGATCTTGGAGTCGTCATGGATAGTTCTCTGAAGATGTCCATGCAGTGTGCAGAGGTGGTCAAAAAAGCAAACAATGTTAGGAATCATTAGAAAGGGGATAGAGAATAAGATTGAGAATATAGTATTGCCCTTATATAAATCCATGGTATGCCCACATCTTGAATACTGTACAGATGTGGTCTCACCTCAAAAAAAAAGATATTCTAGCACTAGAAAAGGGCAACTAAAATGATTAGGGGTTTGGAGAGGGTCCCATATGAGGAAAGATTAAAGAGGCTAGGACTCTTCAGCTTGGAAAAGAAGACTAAGGGGGGGATATGATAGAGGTATATAAAATCATGAGTGATGTTGAGAAAGTGGATAAGGAAAAGTTATTTACTTATTCCCATAATGCAAGAACTAGAGGTCACCAATTGAAATTAATAGGCAGCAGGTTTAAAACAAATAAAAAGGAAGTTATTCATGCAGCACACAGTCAACTTGTGGAACTCCTTACCTGAGGAGTTTGTGAAGGCTAGGACTACAACAATGTTTAAAAGGGGACTGGATAAATTCATGGTGGCTAAGTCCATACATGGCTATTAGCCAGGATGGGTAAGTGGTATCCCTAGCCTCTGTTTGTCAGAGGATGGAGATGGATCACTTGATCATTGCCTGTTAGGTTCACTCCCTCTGGGGCCCCTGGCCACTGTCGGTAGACAGATACTGGGCTAGATGGACCTTTGGTCTGACCCGGTACGGCCATTCTTATGTTCCAATATCCCTTTGTGGGCAGGTAGTAGCAACATGCTGCAAGCCAAAGCAGTTTTCACTTTAGGCCCTTCTGTACTCATGCTGGAAGGGAGGCTTGCAGGGAAGGAAGCATATTTTGAAGACAAAACAGTTCCAAACATCTGATGTTTTTTGTTAACTTCAACAGCTCAGTGGTGTCTGAGCAAGAAAGCCCACACTACAAACATGGCTCAATGGGATGGGACCTGTGGTCTATGGAGTCTAGTATCTGGTCTGGCAGTGGCCAATACTGGCTACTTCAAAGGGACAGAAAGCAACATAGCAAGCAGTTATGTTCTGGGAAAGTCTACCTCCAGGTAAATAAGGCTTGTGACTAAGGCATGAGTAGGGCCCTACTTGATTCATAGCCATGAAAAACATCCTGGACTGTGAAAGCTGCACACTATATAGATTTAGTGAGGTAGACCTGTTTCTCAAATTGGGGATCCTAACCCAAAGGGTAGTTATAGGGGCAGGTCGTGAGGTTATTTTAAGGGAGTTGCATTATTGCCAGCAAGCAACAGTGCAACAATAGGGTGGCAATACCCTGCCACCCTAACTTCTCCACTGCTGCCTGCAGAGCTGGACAGCCAGAGAGTGGTGGCAGCTGACAGAGCCCAGCTCTTTAGGCAGTAGGGCAGAAGTAAGCGTGGCAATACCATACCATCCTTCTACACTGCTGGTGGCAGTGGCTCTGCCTTCAGGCTGGGCTCCTGGCCATCACTTACTGCTCTCCAGCTGCCCAGCTCTGAAGGCAACAGTGTCTCCAGAAGCAGCACCACGGAAGTAAGGGTAGTAGTACTGCAATCCTTGCTATAACCACCTTGCAAGCCCTGTCTCTTTTCTTCCCTCCCCCCCACCTTTTGGCCCAACACCACTGAAATTTCAGATTTAAATAGCTGAAATCATGAAGTTTGATTAAAATCTTATGACCATGAAATGGACCGACTTTGGTAAGGACCTAGGCATGAGAGTCACTCCCTGCTTTGGGAAGGGAGAAGTAGGTCAGATTTTTTCCATGGCAACAGAAATAGAATCCTGGGCAAAAAATTAGCTCATCTTTCTCATTCAATATAAAGTGTGGAAATCCTCTTTTGGCCCTGAAGGCACTTAGACTCAACACCACATGCAGAAGCCACCAGAACTCATCCAGACCTAGTTGCTAGAAGTTAAGTACAGTTCATCATGGATTTTCTTATTAGCCTCTAATGTATTCTGGTATCCAGGTAGATACTAACTTGATCAGATCAGTGAACTTCTAGGTATGTTTCTGGGGTGGAGAAAAAACCACAAGTGTTTGAGGCAGGGACTACTTTGTCTACTACACAACAGTAGTATGCCCATCTTTAGAGGCTACTGTAGTACAACCCAGCACCACAAAGTCCTGTGGATCTCAGCTACACTAGAGCTTCTCTGAGACAGTGAGAACCAAGGACTGGAAGAGGCAACCCTAGTGGTATCCTTTAAACAGGCATATCAGACTCACCACCTGATCAGGGGTCTAGGTTAATCAGAGTGATTGACAAAACTGGCTTGACTTCTAGAGTACATGGTAGTGCAGCTCAGAACTTGGATCAACTAATTAAGGATTATGCTATGGGGCTAAAAGGTAGTCATGTAGACATTTTGGCTCGGGGGGAGGGTCTCAGAGGCAAGGCTCCAGCTCAAGACTGGATTGTCCACACTACTTTTAGTCCCATAACACAAGCCTGAGTCAGTTGACCTGGGTTCTGAGACTCAGGGCTGCAATAAAAAAAAAATATGCCATGTAAACTATAGTCACTATTACCTTTGAAAGAACATTTAGAGAGGAGTCCCTTCTAGTGGGAGAGGAGATTCCTGGGAATTGTGGAACAACTTCAGGAACTGGAATTAGTTCTCATCCTTTTGTTGGTTTAACCATTAGCACCCCCTTTGGAAGGTTGTGGCATGAATAGGTATGCCTAGCACTAAAGGGGAGCTTACATATGGATTACACATCCCAGTTGCACCTAGTTCATGTCGATACATCCAAAGAGCTAAGGCCTTGGCATCAAGCTTGCTACAGGCAAAATATTAATTCTCCAAGTTTGGTGTGCTAGGCATCTAGGAAGCTATTCACAGAAATCCCTTGGGGCATTGGGAAATTAGAAGTGCAGGTCTACACTTAAGCACTTCAACACAGCGCACTACTGTAGCACTTTAGTGAAGATATTATGTGGACAGAAGAGCTTTTCATAGGTGTAGCTACTACACCTCCACAAGAGGCAGTAGCTATGTTGACATGGCACTGTCTATACTGGGGCTTAGTTGGTGTAACTGTCAGAGGTGTGGACATTTCACACCTTTGAGCAAGGTAGTTATACCAGCGTAGACCTGGCCTAAGCCTCATCTCAGGAAGATTTACAAATGAAGTTTCTATTCCTCTGCAGAAGGAAGGAGCTATGGATTGGTTCCCCAATAATTCCTGGTTTTATGAAGCTTTTGCTTTATGTGAGGAGAGACTTCCATTCCTGCATATTATTCTGTTTTAATTAAATCTCTGCTTAGCCTTCTCCTCTTCTCTTCCCCACACCCCACCCCCAAGTTGCCTTCAGTTGCTTGCTACTTCCCATTAATGATAATGGAAGAGATGTGCAAGAGCATGAGGCACTTCTTACCTGATAGCTATGGGGGGGGAGAAGAGAACATTGCACACTTCTCTTCCTATTTAACCTATCCTGGTAGATTACTAGACAAACAGGGAGATTTAGACATATGAACTAATATTAAGACAATTGTGATGAAGTATCAGATGGGTAGCCATGTTAGTCTGGATCTGTAAAAAAAAGCAACAGAGTCCTGTGGCACCTTAAAGGCTAACAGATGTATTGGAGCATAAGCTTTTGTGGGTGAATATCCACTTTTTGTTCAGATGCATGTCATATTCACCCACAAAAGCTTATGCTCCAATACATCTGTTAGCCTTTAAGGTGCCACAGGACTCTTTGTTGCTGTTATGATGAAGTTGTAAGTTGCTGGAGAGCTTTGAAAGGACACTTTTGGGGGCCTTTGTGGAAGGCTAGGGCTTGCTGCTGGAACCTGCAGCACTAACACTGGACTGACTTGGTATTCCATAGGCAAGGACAATGGACAGAAAACAGCTTCACTCAACTTATCAGATGGATAGATAAGTCAGTTTAGTCACCCCATGTTTGCCCTGTAGCCCAGTGGTATGCATGCAGGAAGCCAGTAGGTCAGCTATACTTTGAGCTGAAATCTCTGCTTAACAATGCATTCCATAAAGACATTCTACCACTATGGTCTGAGTGACTGACTTTTGCCAAGGACACTGTGCAGAAAATACCACTCCTACAGGATAGGTTTTTTGAATGTGCAATTAAAATTTATTGCTTCACATAGTGGTTACCAGAAGGCAGCTCAAGCACAATACACAAATTTCAGGCTTAAGAAAGGTCAGTCTTGCAGCCACTGGCAATTTCACAGTTTAAGTGGAGGGCATGGAGGAGGGACAACCACTTTTTGACAAAGGATGAAAGTTAGTAGAACCTGCCCATTTGCTTCCTAAGCACTTATTTTAGACAGTATGCTTCAGTCTGAAAGCAAGTGCTTCCATGTTACTTGGAATCTTGTGCCTATTCCAGATATGAGGAAACTGGAACGCAATAGCTTACTGTCATCATTGTGATGAAGTCCAAGCCATGGCATAAAGTTGGCAAGTTTATCATCTTCCTGTTAAGATTCCTCTTGCTCCTCTATTCAATCTTGTTCTCAGTAGGTGACTTACTGTCCTGAGGAGTGCTTTGGTGTTCCACAGAAATCTCAATGTGTGTTTAGATGCGCCACCCTATTATTCCTGCATATTTGCATAGAGGGCTTCAAGTTGGGTCTGAAAGTATTTAGAGAGTTCTGCTCTCTTTGCCTTCAGGGTTGGAGTCAGGAGTCCCTGTTCAATAGTGAACATCTCTGGATGAATGTAGATGTCTTTAACCTGAGTGTAGAAAGACAGACATTTACACTTTCTAGCACATCATGGACCACTAGTTTATCAGCATCATGTTAAACTGAAAAGCCACTGAATTTCCATATGGACAGTTTCTTTACTAATGCAGTTCAGGACTGGTTTAAGCTACAGCAGTGCATACTTCCCAGGCCTTTGGCAGCCACTGTTTGCCTGTGCTAATGTGTGTTACATAATCCTAAATACTCACTTGTTCAAAGGACTTAAGGCCAGCTTCTCTTCCTACTTTGACCATGTCTTCTAAAATAGCTTTTTTCAATACCTAGAATAGACCAAGTTGAAAAACAGATGATATGTAACACAGCAAGCAGAAGTTTAAAGCTACCTCCCTTTCTAAATCCATGGTGGGGTAATGGTCCTGTTGTGAAGTTATGCTTAAAGGTGTTGGATACTTACCACTCAGTACTGTGTTCAGAGCCCTATAAACACTAGCTGCATCCCCATGAAGGCCAGTAGAGCATTATCCTCATTTGCCAGATTAAGGCAGTATAATGACTTCCAGTCTTCCTAAGCTCCTGTGGCAATGGCAGAGCTAAGACTGGAACTCAGGGCTCGCCGCCTCAACCCAGTGCTTACTCCAGAACATACTCAAAACAGTTGTGACTAAGGGCTAGCAACTAGTATTTTAAATGGAAGCTTAAAATATAAAAACTCTAAAGACACTAAAATATCTTAAATCCACATTAAGGCAGTTTCTGCCGGACTATTGTTCTCTGCAGCACAAGTATAATGCACCCAGAAGATACAATCTTAAGATAAAAAGCCACTTACTGAATTTTTGTAAATTTCTTCAGATGAATCTTTTATTCCAAGTTTTGCTGCAAATTTTGGCAGTACCTCAGGGTCAGGAACCACTACACCCACTAGAGAGGACTGTGGAAAGAGTCACATTTGGAACAAGATGTACGATATGAAAGTGTCAAAAGTTTAATGCAATCCTGTTCAACATTTAACTGTTGGACTCAGTACAGGAGTCATACCTAGAATATCAACCGAAAGAGGCTTTGCAGAACTATAGGATTCTCACTTTGCCCATCACTGATATGAACAGATGACATGCATCGTAGATCAGAGGAAGTGCCTAGTTAAGCTAAATAATTTTTTAAAAACAGTGGCAGTTATTGCAGAAAATTCTTTTCCAGGTTTCTGGCTAGCAAATCTTGCCCACATGCTCAAGGCATAACCATCACCCTGTTTGGTATCAGGAAGGATGTTTGAGGTCAGATTGGCAGAAACCCTCAGGGTTTTTTTTGCCTTCCTCTACAAGATGGGGCACTGGTCATGGGCTGGTTTTAACTAGAGTAAATGGTATTCTCTGTAACTTGAAATCTTTAATCACAATTTGGAAACTTCAGTAAATCAACCTGGGTTACGGCCTTATTGCAGAAGTGAGCGAGATTGTGGCCTGTAATGTGCAGGAGGTTAGACTAGATGACTATGATGGTCCCTTCTGGCCTTAAAGTCTAATACAATTGCCTGAGTCCTCTGGATAGGGTGAGTGTTATACACCAAAACTACTTACCATTTGAGTTAGAGTTTTGCATAATTTAAATAAGCTCAGAGTGTGAGCTACAGTGTAATGTCTTCAAATCAGTTTAACCACCCAGCCTATGCTCTGGGCACCCATTTCTTAAGAGTGATCACTCTGTTTAAGATGTTTCAGCATTGGTTTAAATGCTCCCATTAAAATTCCCCATGTACTTCATCAATTGCAGTGATATCACTAGGCAACTTCTGATCACTCAAAACCCACACAGATACTGAATTACCCCCAAGTTAGTTCTTATCACCTCCCAGCCTACTTAGGTATCATAAAAATTGTGGGATAGTATCCTGACACCCTGCTGAAGAAAAAAAAGATTCCTGCCCTCTAATGGGAAGGCTAGCAAGAGACAGCCTTGTTTGCAGGCAGAGGGTTTTTTTCTGCGCTTTAAAGGGTCCATGCGTAGTCTGACCTCCTGTATATCACAAGCCAGCTATACCCACACAGGCTCTGGAGGGGAAGCTGCAGCTTGTACACAGAACAAGCTTCAGAGCAATTTATGGATCTGAAGAACTCAAGGTAATGCTTCAGAAGGCCCAATTCTTCCAGGCTGAGCACTCATTTCCTATTTAGGAAGTAAAGCACTCAGGAAAGCAGCAATTTACCTTTAAACTCTCCCCATGTACAAAAACTTGGGCAACAGGAGCACTTCTGATGTAGACATTTTCGATCTTCTCTGGTGCAATGTACTCTCCTTGTGCTAGCTTAAAGATGTTCTTCTTTCTGTCAATGATCTTCAGAGTTCCATTCTAGGGTAATGTTTTAATGTTAAGGTATTTCCTAATAGTCATTCCTTCCCCCCACCCCAGATTAAAGCTTGCTTCTAAAAAGATGACCTACTCCCTTTTGCAATGGATTTAATTTTTGTTGCATGGAATCATGCAGCTTGTCTCAGACAGCTGCATCTTCACAACCCCACAGAGAAGTTGAGAGGTACTAATTGGTTCAGAGAAACTGATTAACTTAAGCCCCAACTCCTCAGTTATTCTTCTAATTATCTCAGGACATGATTAGGCAGCACCTTTATTTTCTCTTAATAAAGAGAAGATCTCACCTTGCCTGATCATTGTGAAAGCAATGGCATGTTCTTGAGTTAAATTACTGGCCTGACAGGTGTTATTTGAAGCCTCCCTTGTCTGAGCTAATTGGTCTTGGGCACTCCACTCTCATGCAAGAAACTTTAACAGTTACTGGCATCTTTGTTTCACCACATATTGTACCAATCAGTGGTGAGAAGGAGTCCTTAGATGGACTCTACACTCTGACATCTAAGTTTTGATCAACACCCCAATTCCAGACACCAGTTCTATGTCTATATTATCTTTGTAGTATGCCAAACAAAGCCCCCAAATTTAACTAGAGTTACCTGGAGTATATACCCAAAAGAAAGATGTGTAGGCCTATCTTTAACAGTTTGGGAAGATACTAGTATTATGTACCTTACAACAATCCAATTTTTTGCTTTCACTACAAGTTTAGTAGTGATTATCACTTCCCCAAGATTCCTCAACCAACTAGGGACGTGTTCCTCCTATAGCAGGTATTAAGCTAGTGTAAACTTACTGGCATCCATTTCCCAATGTCTCCAGTGTGAAGCCAGCCATCCTTGTCAATAGCTTCAGCTGTTCTCTCAGGATCCTTTAAGTAACCTTTGAAGACATTTGATCCTTTAATGCAGACCTACAGCATGCAAACAAGAGCCATTTGTCATTACATGTAGCATTGCACCAATCCTCACAGCATCACTCCAGAGACAGGTTTGCCTACCTCTCCTTCATTATTGGAAGAGAAGTAGTTCATGTCAGCCACATCTTCTAGTTTTATGATATTGCAGGGTAGAGGGGATCCAACATGGCCTGCAGGAGAAATTTAGGCAGATTTTACCTGTAAGATTTCTAACCTTTTGCAGAATCCATGGGTGACTTCCTCACACCCTCAAGGTATGTTTGAGGGAGTCAATTTAAAGTCACTTCCTACTTTACTTCGAGAGACACTGGAATTCAAACCCCTGAGATTCTTTCAGCCCCTCCTCCCCACCCATATGTTACTTTGGAGTTTCTAAATCGTGTACTGTTCAAGGTAGGAAAGTACTGGCTGGATCAGGGATGTTCACTGCTGCAGGAAAACAAGCCCAACAGATCTTGATTACAGTTGAAGAGCATTTTAGCTGCCAGGTTATTCTTTATGCTGCAACTATAGAATCTCCTACATTTCAAATTCCTATCTATTGAGACGCAAGTCATTGGTCCTTACCACTGATTGTTTAAAATCCTAGGACATGTGTAAGTTAATTTGCTCCCTCCATCTGATGTCTGGCAGTTTTCTAATTTGGGTAATTTCTGCCTAAATTTCCCTCCTCCCACTCATCTTTTTCAAATTGTATTTGAAATTTTACCCTGTCTTAAGTCTCAGCTACTGTGTGCTGGTAAATGGATTTCTGCCTAGCAGTTTCCTGAATAATGGTTGTATTGAGGCTTAGGTACCCAATATTTAGGTTTTATTATGAGCAATAAAACAGCTCTGCATTCCTCCAGGAAGATACTGAATCAACAGCCACTTGTATTCCATATGTTGTGCAGAAACACCTAAAAACATAACAGTACCTCCCTGGATTATGTTTAAGTCCCTACCCAATTCATGGTCATATGATTTTAAAATTGTAAATTCCATGTCAGCTATTTAAATCTGAAATTTCACTGTTGTAATTGTAGGGGTCCAGACCCAAAAAGGAGTTGTGGAGGGGTTGCAAGATTGTAGGGGGTTGCAGTATTGCTACCCTTACTTCTCTGCTGCTGGTGATAGTGGTGGTGGCATTGCTTTCAGAGTTGGCAGCTGGAGAATGGTGGCTGCTGGCTGAGAACCCAGCTCTGATGGCAGAGCCGCCGCCAGCAGCAGTGCAGAAGTAAGGATGGCCTGGTATGGTATTGCCACCATTACTTCTGTGCTGCCGCCGGCAAGGTACCACCCCTCATAGGTGAGCACCTGGCCAACAGCTGCAGCTCTGGCCACCCAGCTCTGAAGGCAGCTGTCAGGGTGGCAATATTGTGACCCCCTAAAATAACCTTGCAACCCCCTTACAACTCCCTTTTGCATCAGGACCCCCAGTTTGGGAAATGCTGGTCTCCCTTGTGAAATCTTTCTAGCATAGGGTAAAAGCACACAAGACAAGATTTCACAGGGAGAGACTAGATTTCATGGCTGTGAATTTGGTAGGCCCTTATTGTGCTTCAGGAGAGAGATTGGAGATTCTGGGTGAAGTGTGAGCAAGGAAGACATGCATGTGTGCTTTGGTCCTTTAGAGCGGTGATTCTCAAACTTTTGTACTGGTGACCCCTTTCACATGGAAGCCTGAGTGCAACCCCCTTATAAATTAAAAAAAACACTTAAATATGTTTAATACTCTTATAAATGCTGAGGCAAAATGGGCTTGCGGTGGAGGCTGGCAGCTCACAACCCCCTCATGTAATAAACTGGGGGTCAGGACCCCTCAGGGTGAGAAGCCCTGCTTGAGAGCCTTATATGCCCAAAGAACTCATTTCTATCCTTCTGCCCCCAACAAAACTCTACTATTAAGCCAGCTGGTCAGTAAGTTCATGTGATGAACAGAAGAGGCTGTTCAGGCTAGCCAGCCCTCAAAGAAGAGTGAAAGCAAGATTAACTGGTGCTAATGGGTGTTTGAGAAGTTGTGTAGGCTACAGGGCAGCAATAAGCTGAAAGAGTATTTAAAGTTGTGTCTACCAGCGTGTTCTTTTCAAAGGCTCCAAGGACAATTTAGTTGCCCAACGCCATGGAAATGAGGCATCTGCCTTTGTCAGCTTCAGGGAAGACTTTCAATCTCAACCATACCTGTTGTACAATCTCCAGGCACTGTGAAGGTGCAGCCAGCTGCGCATTCTGTCTGACCATAAGCTTCAAAAATCTGGATAAGATGGAAACAAATACCCTTTTAGTGTTGAGTCCTTGTGTGGTCACTGCTGTAACCTAAGAGTCGTGCCCATCTGTAGAGTGTCAAGATGCACTTTACATGACAATATGAAGTCTTGCGCCACTTCTGGCATATCCAGCCTTTGTATGCAATAGAAGCAGAAAGCAAAGAATATGGTGTACAGCTATTGTAAAAAAAATCCAGATCCAATAGCCTGCTGTTTCGGTATGGTCAGAACTTTACCACTGAAGGCTTAGCCTACATCCAGTCCCTTCATAGAAACTGAATTCCTAGTGCAGGCCTGCCTGTTAAACATCCCAAGAGAGATCCCATCCAAACTCTTCCTATTGGAGGAAACTGATTTAACTGTCTTGCCCTGAGCTGTCCAGACTCCTTTCCCAGTCGCCTCCAGAGCCATTCCCACCACCCACACCCTGCATAGAGCTAGTGGTGCACTCCTGCCACAGAGGGTCCTACATAAAGTGGCTGAAGTGCAAACACTTGCAAACAGGGCATGTTGCTAGAAGACTCCCGGCACCCCATTACACTCCCCTGTACATTGACTGCTATATTGCAGAGAGCATCTGCTGGAGAGAAGAACTACTCAAACCAGTATACCACAAAAGGTTCGTGTTCTCCCCTTGCTATACTAATGCTACAGCGTGGGGGTGGCAAACTTAATTTGCAGAGAGAAACGTGCAAAAAAGAACAAGTCTTCATAGGATTGTGGCACTACAAGATCCTTTCAATTCAGTCATCTGCTTTGCTGTTCCTCTCCACTCTTCTTTGCTTTCTATTTGGAGTAAGCTTTTCATGGCAGGGAGTTGGTCTTCAGATTTGGCTATGTCGGGCACTTCATAGTGTCAGCCTTCCAAGCAACCTCATCCTCCACCTCATTCAGGAAGAGGCCCTTATTCTACATAGCACAAAGTCTAAAGATTGTATGATGTTGGATCCAGCTAGAAAAGTGCAAGTATATAGATAGGGGAGAAGAGTTTGTGTGATCAAGAGTCAATGATGCAGAAAGAAAGTCTATTCTAGAATTGAGGTCTTTTAGTGCAAAACTGTTCTCTGCAATGTGGAATGCTATGGCATTTGTCCTAGCTGCATGGTGAGAAGTCCATACTTCATACAAAAATAATCCCCCACTACACTCAGTCTGGGCCAGTGTCACTTATCAGTGAAAGTGCCATCTAAAAAAGTGTTCTGTCAAATCAAGTCTGAGAAGTTGGCCATAGTCTCAGAGAAGTGTCTGCACCATGGAATAGGATGGCAAAGATGGCTCACCTGACATCCCAATGCTCCTCTGAGAAGTGTCAGGACAGAGGGAGATATGGGGGCAGCTGCTGTTACCATTATACGCACTTGCCCACCCATGGTCTCCTGCAAGAAATGATTAAAGTAGTCAAAAAAAAAAAGGCCTGATCCATCTATAGGAGTCAAAAGTTTGTGACTAATCAGCATGTTTAACAGTATCTCATTTTAAAGTGGTGTACAGGAACCTATGACTTCATTCAAGGTATGCCTGTTTTCTTGATTTCTTCCTCCCCCTCTCCTTAACAGCAAGCATTGCCACAAGCAGCTAGCAAGTCACTGTCTAAGCCACACAAGCGCTCCAAGGGCGGCCTACCACTTCTTGAACAGAATTGAGCACTGCTCCCGCTAGTGGAGGATTAAGGCTTAGTTGCCATTCACCAAGGGAGAGGATCACAAGATATGCCAACAGGTCTTCCTATCCAACAGGCATCAGTAGTGCCAGCACCAAGCTGCTCAAAGGAAAAAGTTGACACCACTGTCTTCTGTCCCACTTGGCTCTAGAACATGGTAGCTACTTTTTGGAATTACTTCAAGGCAGCCATGTCTAGCTTAGAAGTCAGATCAGCATTCCCCCCCACTAATTTGGCAAGGGTCTCGGGGTGCTTTTTTAAGTGCCAAAACTTACTCTCTCAATTGAGGTAGCTACATGCAACATCTGAACTGGAGGTGGAATGCTGGTCAGTTATCCATTTTACATGGCCAGCCAGTGATCACTCAAGGATTAGATTTCTACTTTCATCTTTAGCTTTAGCTTCCAGATCTCATTCCCTCCCCCTTCCATGCTGCTATTGCCCCAATTTGGTTGTGATCCAGTGTCTGCTCACTCTGAACAAAGAACTGGGCTATTCTCCTCTTAGATGCCAAACAAGTATCTGGTGTACTACACCTTACACCAATATACCATAAGGAGCAGTCACCAAGGATTGGACGCTTCTAGATTTTAAAGACAAGTCATTCTATTTAATAAAAGCAGCAGGCCCATCTTCCAGATAAGAGTGTCAGCTCAACTCTGCCTTCAGACTCAACTCAGGGGCAGAGTATATTTTCCCTGGACACTTCTGTCCAACTGGAACACAGCAACTCAAAGTTGCATTCATGCATGTGTGTACAATGAAGTTAATCACTGCAAGTCTAACAGTTTTACTGCGTTGGTTTGAACTATTGCTATAGAACAGTGTAGTGTTTTTAGACATCCTTGTGTGTAATTCACCTCAGTGTTACATTTCCCATTCTGGGCCTGTAATCTACAGATGTGCCAAGTCTGCTACAATACAGCCTGGCTCTTCAGCTCATGTTAGACTCCTGCTTTCAGCTCTGATCCAAGGTAAACAGCATTACAGTGGCTATAGTATGGGAGTCTTATTTGGATTACCATGCTGTTCTAGCCTCTGCTTATCTCCAGCAGCTCATCACCTTATTTGGGCCTGGAGTGGTTACTGTGAATATGTTCAGTTACTCAAGTTATATGCATCTTTGAGACATACCTGGACTTTCTTAAAGATCATTTTGTCCCAGATGCTGTCATTTCGGAGAATGCCCTTCTTCACTTCGTCCAGTTTTCTGGCTAATGCAAAGTTTAACAGAACCCGTTTCAATGGATTCTGTGCACCACTTTGTATCTGCAGGTGAAAAGGGGTTTAAATGAGTTTATGCGTGAGCTCACCAGGATATTTTCCCTCATGAGAAAGAAAACATTACTTTAAAAAATTTAAAGCATGCTAGATTCAGTGTCCAGTGCCATCTTCCTCCATTTAGAGACAACATGGACATTAGGGAATATAATGGTGCCACTCGGTGTAGTGGTCACACCTCAGCCATTACCACAAAGGCAGCCCCTCAAGGTCAATTGGGCCATGCAGAGTCTGCAAAGAATGCCATGACAGTAAAGACTGCCAACAGGGTTTGTTTGTGCTTTAAATAAAAGCTGACATTCCTGCCATGAGTGTTAACAGTTGAAGATCCCATGAAAATCAAATTTAAATGTGGAGGTATGTGAGGTATTTGTATTACTGTAGCATCTAGGAGCTACAATCATGACCCCAAGCCCCCGCATTGTGCTAGGCTCACTCCTCCAATCAGGACCTCTGCCCCCAACTTGTGGGTATTCAGTACCTTTAATTTAAAGCCAAGTTTCCAGGAAGTCTAAGTTGTGTGAATTTGCAACTGTTGGAAGCAGATTTAAGTGCACATCCCCCTTCATGTAAATTCATCTAGGAAAGCAGCAGCTTTTAGTACCTTGTCATAGATCCTGTTGAGCAATCTTGGTACTGTTGGAAACATAGTTGGCTTCAAGGTTTTCATGTCATCTGTTAGTAGTCTTATGTCTCCTTGGAAGAAACCAACTCTTGCGCCACTGGAGTACATTATAGTCTAGAAAGTAAATATGCAGAGAATGAGCCTTGTTCTGCAAGTCCTTGCTTGGGGTAAGAATTCCCAGCCTCATGACTAGGAGTCTCAGAACAAGTCATGAGTTTAAGGCTATGTAGGCTTGTCAGATCTGTAGCGTGCAGCTTCCTTGGAGGAATGAAATGGTTCTCCTTTGTGCTTATGCACCTCCTGGGAGCCAAGGATGAAATCACTTAATCTTCAACATATCCCCATTTTATGGATGGGGATGTTAATTACATCTCTTTTGTAGGTCTAGTTTCTATCATGAGATCCTGGACTGTGGTGGAACAAGTGAAGAAACAGTGAATTGTGATAGTAAGGTCTTTAAGAACACTATTACACTCACTGCTATTTTCTGAGTGCTAAGTGCTTCCTGTATTCAGTGTTCTTTGGAATTAAGATTCAGTATCCCTGAGATTTATAAGGTTTACAATTTCTATTTTAGAGATAGGGAAGTGGAGGCAAAGGGGCCAAGTGACTTGCTCAAGGCCATTGAAATAGTTCAGGAATCAGGATTAAACAGAAGGTGAGGTTGGGTAGTGAGTGTACTTTGTGAAAGGATATTACAATATGGTCCATATGTAATGTACATGTGGGCTTCTGGACCTACTCAGAGTATGTATAGCCCTTCAGAAGCAATTAGAGTTAAGGGATATTTAAGAAAACACCTAAACAAGTGACATTGCAGTGGTGTGACAGTGTTGCTTTAAGGTGGGAAATACCCACCATCAATCCCTTCAGAGGTGGCAGATACCAAGCAGGGTTATGTTTGTCAGAATTCTATTTACTGCTTACTTCATTCAAATTGAGTGAAATGTGAAAATTAATGAGGCTGAATCCATTTCTCAATGGGATCAATAAGATCTTTGGCATCAAGTTCTGTGGGATCAGGACTGGCCTGAGATCAGTGTAGTTCTCTATTTCCATCTGGTTAAAGAGCTATTCCTAAGGCATAGAAAAGAAGAGCCCTCAGTTCCTCCCATGACCCCTTTCTTTATCTTGTTCACATTCAACCCCTATTGGTTCAGGCCCTTGATATAAGGGGCTCTGGCTCAGGGCCTGTTAGTTGGGGATATTAAAGTGTTTCATGCTGACTCTTTCATGCTAGTGTAGACCCCTGGTGTTCACACCTTACATACTGTTGCAATATATTTTGTACAAAGTACACCTGGTAAGATAATCTGAGAACTCAATTTGCTGATACATCATACAGGGGAATCTTTGCTATATGCATTTCAACACATTCCAAACTCCATGGCTCTGCCCAAACAGATGTTGGCAAACAGGTCTGTCCTAAAACAAAGGAATGTGTGCTGTGCTTAATTTGCATTTAAGCAATAAAAAGTCAAGCAGGAAGCAAAACCAAAGAAGCTCAAAAACAGGTGAGCAAGTATGTGGAAGAATCTCCTAGTGCCCAGCTGGAAATTTTTCAAGCAAGGGACTGAAACTAAAAAAAGGAGGGACAAACATCAAGGGACCCCTTCTCTCCCTGCCCATCCCATACACTGAATTCATTGGACTCTGGGGGAGAGGGGTCCTGACCTACAGGGTTTTGTCAGCAAGATGGCTAAAAGCATGCGGTGAGATGCTTTGCTTGAATCTAGTAGTTTAAGCTAGCAAAAATGTAACTCAAGTGGGGCCAGCAGACTGTACTATGCAGACACTTGCGTGTTGGAAGACTGAGCAATCCATGTGGGAGCTACTTCAGCAAGGCATTATAAAGGCACCCAAGGTTGCAGGACAAAGGTGACATTAATCTGGATCACACCCTGGTAAGTCAGTCTTCTGACCTGTGCTGCAATGTTTTGTAATTTGAGATTTACAGGTACATGCGGTTACACATCCACAGAGGGTTTATAGTACATGTTTGAGTGATGCACCAGTCTACACATACATATTCAGATCATGAAAATGAACACGAGTTGGTCTGTATTGCTTTGGATTGTTATTTAGCAGAATGCATGTCCTCTAGAATTGTGGTTGAAGTATCAAGGGACATATGAATCTTTATCACATCTGGCATGGCATGTAAATATTGTGTGACACTGGCTACAACACTGCCATGCAAATGGCTGTTTTCACTGCCAGGTGACAATGTAAACAAGAAGCACCAATGTAAACTAACTTGTTTGTCTGACATTGGCTGAACAGTGCATGATTTTAAAAAGCAGACAAGTTAAGATACAATAGACAAGAGATGTCAAGAAGGTGAATTGGGCAGGCTATTTACTTTCTCAGAAGAGTGCAAAAAAAGCCACTCTGAAGTTGGCCAGATGCCTTGACATATAAAGGCATCAGGTTAGCAGATGAAAGAAAAGTTTACACGTGTAATGTAGCCTGCAGAGCTTGTTGCCAAAAGTATTTAGTCCAAACCTTTATTGGCAAGTTTAAAAGAATGTATATGAAGGTTCTGATTAGTCATAGTTACATTTGTTTAATGGTTGGTATATAATCTGGAGCATGACTATTAATATCACTAAATAATGGTTTTGAAGGTTGCCCTATGGACAATCTGGCATTGGCCACTCACATAAGTCAGTAGCTAACTGCCATTGTAGGACTGGTTGCATAGACAGAACATATTACAGGAAGGACCTTGGTATAGAACATAACTTATGTAGGTGTTTCCTTAAGGGCTTGGTTTACTCTTACCTGTACTACTCTCTCAAACATGTGAGCCAGAGGAAGATAGGACATGGAGATGTCTGAAGTCTTGCAGTCAAATGTAGTCTACAGTGAAACAGAACAGCATTGAGGTGGGAGGTTATAGTTATGCCACAGCATAACAGAATTCAACACATCTATGTTTAGCCACAATATTGAAGTGGCAGGTAATTTTACACCTGCTCCAGCCTACTCAGAGGTTTGATGAGTCAGAATTTTGGTATTTTTCCCCCCCAGAGTGATCCTTTAGAGACCACTGAAGTTAGCATTGGCGGGGGGTGGGAGGGAGGGAGGGAGAAGACAGAGGGAGGGTGGTGGCCATTTGCAATTCCTGAAGTCTGTCTAGTAGGCTCCAAACCAGGCTGAGGAAATCAAGTCAGGCACTCTTTCTTCCAAATCCCACTCTTACAAGAGAGAGTGTGTCTTGTGTTCCTTCTAGGAGAATGTCTAGCTTTCCAGAGTGTCCCTGTATAGACAAGCCCTATGAAAGGCCCAAGATGGGAAGTTCAGATCCCAATCTGAGCAGCCAGGATTTAGATATTTCAGATCCTGTGTTCTGGCTCAGATCCATTCCTAGGACTAACTTCTCATTTCTGTAAATGATACATTCATGTTCTGGCTTTGGACAAGAGTGAGGTTAGTTACATTGGCCTGGTCTTCAGGGGAAGCGTGTCCATTTCAGAGTCCTGCAAACAGTGTAGGCCGATTGTTAAGTTGACTGTGGCAACTCAGGAGGACTTTAATAGTTTTGTGAAGCTGGGTGGCTTAGACAGGATAACAAGCCTCCAAAGGAACAAACACCAAGTTAGTCTGCAAACACTAAAGCAGCAACTTACCTCAGTACTTTTAAGGAAAGCAGCAGCATTTGCAACAACATTTTGGTGTGTGAGCATGGCTCCTTTTGGGTCACCTGCCAAAGATCATGGGGAAGAACAAACTCATGGCAGCTGGAACCACTAGGGATCGGGCAAGTTTTACAGTTTACATTTGACTTAGTCACTTGTACATTTGCAAACCCTCAGGGGATTCATTTGCGGTATCGGACTCAAGTCATGTTTCCACATGTAACTAGTAAGTCTTCACTAGCAATGTTAAAGCATTGCTGTGGCAGTGCTTTGATGTAGCTGTGTAGTCAAAAACCCCACCCCCACAATGGGAGTAGCTCCCAGTGCTGGTGCTCTGTCTACTTTACCACTTTACAGCACTGAAACGTGCAGTGCTCAGGGAGGGTGTTTTTTCATTATGTAGTCTTGAGACAGAGCTTTTGGATCAGGGATCAAAACCATCACTACATAAACATTACATCTAATGTAAATGTGCCCAGAACATGGCCTACAGAATCCTGAGGTGCAGTCTAAGAGTATCTCCAGCTAGGCATGTTTTAAGTGGAGGTGGGAGCTGTAGGTTTAAGGGCCAGATTCTTAGACTGGTGGAACTATTCACTTGAGTGGAGTTGCGTGGATGTAACAAAAGAAGGAGATTTTTGGCTCATGTCTGCTATCCCTCTACATTGGCTTCCATTTTTATAGTTTTAGTGTCGTGTATGAAGCCTCCTGCAGTTATTCACTACAGGATGACAAAGCAGGAAAGGCTCTCATTTGATTGCAAGTACCATCAAGCAGCTTGTTTATCACAGAAGGAAATTATGTTTTCTCCATTTCAGGTCTTGAGACATTTCCAGTATTCCCCTCATCACAATAATAATAAATAAATAATAATAAATAATAGTCTCCCCTGATCCAAGGGAAGAAAATTCAAATAAGACTTTTTAGTGTCTGAACTCTACTTGTTACTTACCCGTTGTTCCACTGGTGAAACAGACAACGCTAAGATCCTCAGGTTTAGGAGGCTAAAAAGATGATCAAAAAAAGCAGTGTTAATTTCATAATCCAAGGGTTTTTTTTAAATCCTTTGCTCCACTACTGTAATGTCCAAGCATCTTCCAGGTAAGAAGCTTGTAGCCAAATCCCTGGTATTTCTCCTTTTCCCAGCAAGACTCCACTTGGGTTCAGTTTTATTTTGTAAAGGTTTGTGGTAGAAAGGAGGGGAACATTGATGGACTTATGGTGGAGAGGCCTCTTCAAAGAGGCAGGTTTTGCAGTGCTTTCAAAGAAAGTATTAAGTTTCAGTAACTTACAACAGGTTCTCTTAAATTGTTCCTGCCCAGCTCCTGTGTCAAGATAGATAAAAAAGGACAGCTTTAACACTTATTGTAATATCAGAAAGTAAATGCAATGCAAGCAGGTGAAACAGGCCAGATGGGGCATGATATTGTTTAGCCAGCATGCTTTTTGCCTGTATGTCAATGAGTTTACACTTGACAGGTGCTGGGCTTTCCCTGCACTGCCACAACAGTTACTACTGAGCCCTCTTCAACATACTCAAGACAATTAAGTACAAGGCTGGCTGGAGAGTTTCAATGATCTCACTCAACTGGTGACAGCATGGCAGATGAAATTGTGTTCAGTGCATAGCAGAAAAGAATTGCAACTGCACATACAAAAATTTTTACCACTCAAAGATCTTGGAGTCATTGTGGATTGTTCTCTGAAGACATCTGCTCAGATGTAGAACAGCAGTCAAAAAAGCTAACAATGTTAAGAATCACTAGGAAAGGGAAAGATAAAATGGAAAATATGTCACTTTTATATAAATCCATGGTACACCCACATCTTGTGTGGGTTCTGTTTTTCCCATTAAAATGGATTAGAATTGGAAAAGTACAGATAACAGCAACAAAATTTAAGGGTATGGAACAGCTTCTATATGAAGAGAAATTAGACTGGGACTATTTGTTTGGAAGAGACAGAGGGATAAGATAGAGGTCTATAAAAATCATGAATGAGTGGAAGTGTTACTTATCCCTTCTCATAAGAACTGGGGTCACTCAACCAAGTGAGGCAGATTTAAAAAAATATTTCAAGATGCAGTCAGTCAATCTGTGGAACTTGTTGCCAGGGGATGTTGTGAAGGCAGATGAGTATAACTGGATACAAGAGAGATTAGATATGCTCATGGAGGACCTAGCCATTGCTAGCTATTGCCTAGATGGTCAGGGATAACACCTCATGCTCTGTTTTCCTAAGCCTTTGACTGCCAGATGTGGGGGAATGGACCACTTGATAGTTATCCTGTTCTATTTATTTCCTCTGAAGCATCTGACAATGGCCACTGTTGGACGGCAGGCTACAGGGCTAGATGGATCATTGGCCATATCTGGTAAACCCATTCTTATGTTTTTAATATTCCCATCCATAGAGGCCCAACAAGTCTGCCAGCTTGTGTTGGACCCCTGCACTGCAAGTTTTACAGCCCATGCATTTTACAGCTCCAGAATCTTGTGCTGGATATTTCCAGAGCTAGCTTTAAATTTCAATTAACTTCTGGAGAGCATGAGGGAAACTCAAGAGGTAGTACAGACTATGTACCTTAGGTGGCTATTGATCAAGAGCTGCAGAAAGTCTGTCCATTCAAGCAGTTTCTGCAAGGCTTGCCAGTTTGATTTGGACTGGTTTTTCTTAATAAGAAATGGTCTGTTATTTAAGGGAGCACATATTAACCCCCAATATTGCTATTGTATAAAACTAGACATCTGAATACCAAGTCAGTATGCCAGCTTAAATGCTTATAAAGAGACCTTTGTAATCATATTAGATATCATCTTTAGATACAACACTCCTAAGTTGCATCTCCTTTAATAGGTGGTACATGACTGAGCCACTCTAGGGAAACTCCAGTTAACAGTGTAGTAAACATGTCCCCTGTGTCTGCATTGCAGTAGTCAATACATTGCAGTCTCTTCAGTGGCATGAACTAGTGATCTGAATGTTCAGCCTGAAGCTCTCAAGCAAGCAGTGAAATGTGACTCTGGCCTCAAATCATTGACTGATTTGAGAGTTAACAAAATCCTTCTCTTACCAAGTAGCTGTATTGACCTTTCCCTGAACAGTCACCAGATAGGCTGTAAGTGAGGGGTTCACATACCTCAGCTTCCTGAAAAGACAGGATCTCAACTCCTTCTTTGGCACCTTTATCCTTGAGCTCATCATCAAAGAGATCCATCAGAATGATGGTCTTCAGACCTGGAATCTTCCCTTGCTCACAGTTTTCAAGCAGGATTAGTGCCTTTTCAGGTTTGTCACAGATCACCATGGAGATGTCAGCTACAGAAAGGGAACAGCCCATACTTCAGCAGGAATTGGATCAGGCTTCTGAAGTTATAGGAGCCCTGATCTGACCCATATTGAGATTAGCCATGATTGGAGGTTAAGAATTCAGGTTCTGTCCTTCAGATCTTTCAGCATGTTGAATTCTCATTTGAAAGGTTGCAGCCAAAGCCAGTAGTTGAAGTTAACAAATGCTCTGCACACAGTTACTATGGTTACAAGTCTAGGCCTATACTAATGGAGTCATACCAGGGCTGGATTTGACTTAAAGTGTACAAGTGTTGCACCCCACCTCCAAAAAAGGACTGTGCATTTTAGTTATACATGTCGAAGTGGGTCTTGGTAGCCAGAAAGAAAAAAAGTCAGCAATAAGTATTTATGGTGGATTTTCAAAGTCACTCAAAATGGCCAATTCCAGCCTTGGATTAAGGAAAGAAAGTTGATGGGCATTAAGACTTTATCCCCTGTTTAGAAGTTACATTTTAACCATCATCTTGAGTATTGGCCTCTAATACTTAGAATTTAGAGAAGCCTTTTCCATGTGGTTTTAGTAATTGCATGTTGTGGTAAGACAGGAATGGAACACTAATGAGCAAGCAACATGTTCAGACGCAAATGAACCTAATTAGATTCCTGCTCTGCTGTCCCAGGAGACAGAACCTGTTGCTAAGGTTAGCTTGGCTTGTAATTTAATTTGTAGTGATTTTACAAGTTGACTGATGGTCTAATTGTTTGGCAAATCCTGCATTTGATTTATTTGAACAGAGAGAAAGTTCTGACAAGGAAATAAGCAAGATAAAGACCAGTGGAAGAATGAGTCACCTAAGAGGAAGACTTGAAATAGACAAGAGTGTGTTCACTCATTTTACTAACTTTGGCTGTAATCACATTGACAGTTTTGTATTCAATTAATCCCATAGAATCTCAGGCAAACTAAATTAAAGTGCATACTTAAGTGTTGTCAGGATTGGGCCTTAGTTTGAGTTGAGACTCAAACTAATTCAAACAGGATAAAACTATGAGGATAAAGCAAACTAGAGCTGTTTCTAGTTGGAGGAAGTTTTGTAGGGGTCTCATTAATAAGCAAGATACAGATGACCCAGTTCCTCCCAGGTAGACTCAATATAGTCCTTAGAATCTAGTGGACAGTCAAATCTTAGTACAAGAAATCTCCCAAGTAATGTGGTAGTAGGCCTATTGCTAGGATCATGCCATCTTCCAGGACAGGCATTGAGAAATTAGTGCTAGCTACAGATTATGTGCTGACAGTTTAGGGGTGAGTTGCAGAGCTAGAAATGAAGGGGTCTAGGTTTGTTAGCTAGTGTAGATCTAACAGCTCTGAGAAACCACAACTACTATGAAACCTGAAGCAGAAGAGGAGCAGCATTGTTAGGTCAGTGAAAGTGGAAAGGAAGAGTTATTTATTGTGAAGAGTACATAAGGTTTTTACCTTTGTTAATAATAAATACAATGGCGTCTGGCCCCAGAGTGTCATAGAGTGGAACAGCAACCATTGAGTAAGTGTAGCAGGCATATTCTGAAATGATCCACTGCACAAAAGAAGCAACAAGAAATAGCACTGTTAGAGAAGCAACTACCCTGAGTTTGTTCCCCAGAGATGTATGGTAGTTCAAATGCTTTTGCCAGAGCAAGTTTAGTAGCTTGTGTGAGGGGTTACTCTACATACATCTAGTATTGATTTGTATATGAACTGCATGTTATGGCAGCCAGAACCCAGATCGTCGTGCTTAGTCCTAAGCAGTCACCTGGACATGGATCAGCAGATACAAAAAGCTGATTGGAAGGAAGACAGATAGTCAGCTCTATGGGCTCAGGCTTTAACTATTCTCAGATTGCCACTTTGAGACCAATCCAATCCCTATTTAAATAAATTGTGGGCCAGTCTACTGAATTTAGACTCCCATGAGTGCTGGACAGTTGCCCATAGCTAGGGTTCTGCTGGTCACTTACCTCTGGTCTATTCTGAGCAAAGATGCCAATAAATTGGTCTTGTGATGGTTTACATCCTTTGAACAAAAGCCCTGATCCCAGGTATTCAGCTCTATCTGACACCTGCAGGAATAGAGGAAGTAGTTTTGGCTCATTACCACTGGAGACTGCTACAATGTGATGATCCATTCTTTGGACTATATAAAATAAGCAGAACTAACCTGTTTGTACGTCAACCACTGATATGGCTGTTTTGGTTTCCTGTACCCCAAACATGGTCCATTTTCTAAGAAAAGTTGGGAAAGTTGGTTATGAACATTTACATACCAGTTTTAATACAAAACTCATCTTCATTTATTGGGTGGTCCTCAGTAAAAGATGGCAAGTGCCTTGTTGGATCAATTTTATGTAATTACTCATGTAGTTAAGTGTTTTGCTAGAATCTTTATTTAGACAAGTATCATTAATCCCAAGAAGAGACTGCACAAGAGGTCAATCTTCCAAGCAATCAAGGAGCGCCACAAGAACGTGTAACGGTAACAAGGAGAAGAGTAATGTGTGTGTCCCATAAAAGAAGGGTTCTTGGAAAGTCGTTTTCTAGAAAGCAAGAGTTAGGTAGCAATTAGCCAGAACTGAGGTACTCAGACTCCAGAAATATAGAGAAGTACTAGAGGAGACTTGAGGAAAAGAAAAAAAAATGGAGTTTTAGTGGAAGTTTTTGTAACATCTCTGGCAAATGGATCTTCAGGACAGATCAAGAGTGTTCAACTCTTGATTAGAGTTCTGAATGGCTTCTGGCTGTGATTGTCTTTTGTACCCTTTGATATTTGCAATTTTTTGGGAGTTCTTGTAGTTAAACACCTGTTAACTACACCTGCATGCTGCCCCCCCATAATAAATGCATTAAGAATTTAGCATTTGCCACCTTTTCACTATTTTCTAAAAACTATTTGCCAAGACCTTTCATTCACTTAGTCAGGGAGCTGCAATACCATCCAATTCTGTGGGCCATTCAGATGACTATTTTAAATAGACTGACACTTACGGCCATTGCACATGTTGTCCAAAGTTAGGGTCAGTTCATGACTTTGCAGATAAAATTGGCTAAATCAAATAATTTTCAACATGTAATTGGCCATGCAGTCTGTAGCTCAGAGTCATCTTATCTGGAAAGCTAAGTGCTACATAGCTACGGTGCACTCTTCCAATTGAGTTTCAATCATATCTGGTCTCAGATTAATGGCATCCGCTATGTATTAGAGTTCAGGTTCTTTCCTTTATACAGGGATGTACAGACATTTAAATTTAAGCTTATGGTATGATCTTCAGTTAGCAAACCTGAATGTCACCTTCAAACAAAGAGGGCTTTTTGATTTTACACACTTGCTACAAACCTACACAGCTACTAGCAGTTCCCACCCACTCATGTTGGTTAATGTGAAACTGTAGGCTTGTGCCCTGAGCCTCAATGAGCACCATTACCCATACTTTGCACTACACATTTCCCACTCAACTAGATGCACAAGATGCTAAAAAAACAAAGTGACTGGAAGTGCTTTAATTCTAGAATTGAGTTGCGTATGAATAGTTTACACTGCTTTTGTACCTTTTGCAGTGAACTAGAATTCTTTCCTAGCATAGTATTCTCCCAAGGCTTTTATACATGAGCCATAGGCTGCATTACACTTAGTTTTTTTTTTTTGAATTAGAAAAACCTTGATTAATCTCTTATGGCATAGCCAAATGTTTCCAACAGTAGTGATGGAAGCTTCATTGCTTTGGACTGTGGAATTAGACTGGACAAAAATCTTTGTCCAGTCTATTGAAGGCATTCTTAGATTGGCAGGATATTAAAAGATCTGAGACTGTCCGATCTAACAAGTTTACTGAGAGGTGTTGGCATCTTGAGAGCAATTTGAAGGGGTACGAAAGATGGCAGTACTGTTTATTTGGATACTTGTGAATCCGAGAAGCTACTGATTATTCCTTTATTTAAGGAGTTACTAGCCCAGGCTTTAGGTGTGGTTTGCTGTATTTGAAGCATGGTCTTACTCTCATTGAGTATGTGGCTTAGCCCCTTAGGCCTGGTCTACACTGACCCGGCCGGTAAGTATAGACGTACCCTTAGATTGAATTCAATCAGTGCACAGTCAGAACTCAGAGAAGGTCCAAAAGAGATTACAATTTACCTGGACCTAGACTAGACAATAACATCCCTTCTGGCTTTAAGTCTATGAAGTCCTTAAAAGCAACTTCAGGAACAATATTCTACTTACCAGACACATGGAGTCCTCTTTGGAAGGCCTCGTACATAGTTTTGGCATCCTCGTAGTAATAAGCAAGCAGCTCGTTCTCTGGCAAGAAAGTACTTCTTCGGGCACCTCCCTAGGGTCAGAGCACATGTTTGTAAGTGTTGTTACAGAGCAGTGAACTGAAGGTTAGGTGTGTGACAGGCAGCTACTTCCTCCTCCAATCCTCTCCCAAAACCCTTTGAGGGGAGCTCTAACACACAAGCCTACAGTCAGTTAGGAGGATTTCAACTGCCTCCTAGACTTCTGCCTGCTTGCTCATTGGGGATGAATCCATTCACTGTAGTCTCCAAAACTAGAAAGCCACCTTAAGTTCAGGTAAATTTACTTAGTCTTCCTTTATGATCAGACAGCCAGGGTGTTTACACAACTGGTAGATTCTGAAATATTGCACTTATTTTAGCCTCAGAGCTGACATGTTATCTGACAGGTATTTCAATGAACTCAATAAATTGAGTAATTGCCATTAGTACCACTCAAGTGATCTAGATGTTGCTTGTTTTGTCACAGCTTACAGTCCACCCCTTATTATGGGCATAATATTAAGGTAACAGTGAATTAAGAGTTTTGAGATTTACTCAAGGTATTTCATGCTCCTACTCCCCATAAATTTAGGCCAGATCTCATACTGGAGGACTGAAAGAATTTCCCCTAGTTTAAGTCACCTTTAATAGCTCCCATAACACAAGGCAGTTTAATTAACTGCATTTACCTAAGGAAAAGTTTTGAGTTGTGCCTAGATCCCATTGAAAGTCAAAAAGAATTAAAGTATTTTACTTATTAAGCAATGTAAGCATTACCTGAATTCCTATTGACTGGTTGTTCAAGTCAATAGGAGGTGAAATGGTCTTCGGTCTGGTTATCACCCATAAAAAAATTGTAGCTCCAAGAGTAACAAGGCCAATCAATGCTGGTGTTGGGAGTGGTGAAAACAAGAAATGAAGTATCCAAATCATGGTGCTGGATCAGCACCACCAGGGTGTTGGACCTGAGCAGAGAAACGGAAGGTTTAGCAGAGTGTTCTGGCTGCCATGATTAATGTGAATAGCTAATTTTAAGAACAAAATAAGATGCAAGATGTTTAGACAGGTGCTATGGGTGCCAAGTAGCATGAATCAGTTAAGTGGGTTGAAGACACCCTCTTTCAGTATGTAATTGACACCATGCTTATGCAATGCTGTAGGTCCACAAGTTACCCATCCAGTAAGTCTACTCCATCCACCGAACACCAACAGACTCCTCACCCAGGAATTAAGATAAAGAATGTTAAATGGGGGAAAAGCTAGGAGGTTGAGAGGAAGAAGTGGTTTCATTAGGACTGGGTGATTACCACTATTGAAAGTGGAAAGATTTGGAGGGGTTAATGGCCATGAAGTTTAGCCAGATCTTGCCCCAAACTGTTTCAGTACTGCAGTGAGCTAGTAGAAGCTCCAGATTGAACAATGAGAGGGGAAGAAAGGCAAGAGCTGGAAGCTGCTTGTCAAAGGAGTTCGGTGGTAAAAAGGACTAAGGATAGATGGGAGTCACAAGAGTGGAAGGAGAAGTCAAGGGTAGGTTTTTCTTTGATGCTGGTTGCTAGAGCATGTTTATTAACTAGAAGAAAAGGCAGCTGTTAAGAAAGAAGTCGGGACAAAAGGTAAGTGGCTAGGAGTGGGGGAAGGTTGAGGCAGAGAATAGATGAAGTCTCCTTTCCCCAGTCACTGAGAAAGTCTTTTGGATTGGAAGGGCAGGTTCTCAGACAAGTCTGAGCAGAGCAGCTATATGGGTTTAGAAGTTATGCCTTTCTACCCCCCCTCCCAATCATCCTCCCAAGTTTCACAGCAGGCTAGATCTGAATACCCCAAGTACAGAGTTTGGGTGCATGAGATCCACATTGGACTTTTCTGATACTGCCTATCTTTATGATGGGCCAGTCCATAACCATGGAATTTAGCACAACTGATCACTGGGTTGTTAGATCTGGTTCTGAGTTTCCATGTTTGTATAGTGCCAGAGCAGAATACTGCTTTCCTGGTAGTGTCAAATAGTGGTGGTGCCATGCTTTTTGCTGATAAGTAGATATTAATTCTTATCTTGTGGGGCTAATTTTTGATTGTGGGCAGGATTGTTCCCTTTCCCCAAATGTATTTTCTTCACTCTATGTTAAGTTGGAAACTGAACTAGTATCTTTTAGCCAAGTTGTGTGTGGGACTAGTAAAGGATGAGCAGGACTATGTGCTACAGTTGTATAATTCAGGTTTTGGATTTGCTGAACCATGCTTCAGAACCAGCAACCCCCCCCCCCCAAAAAAAACCATTGAAAATAGTGTTGCTTGTACTCTTTGCAAAGAATGCAATGTCCACACTGCACAAGTTTGCACCAAGTCCACTTTTCCCATGCTATTTTGCCCACCTGCTTTCAAAATGTCTCTAGCGGAGGAGGAAGGGCAGGCTTATGAAAGAAAACAGGGCGGACAAGGCCACAAAATAGCACCCTTCTCCCACTTTGTGTGTGGTGGGGGGGGTCAGATTCTACATTGACTATTGGAGATTAATGGCATGAAAGTTAGGACAGAACAAGGGCTTTGAAATTGAAGCCAATGTTATTCATACTTAACAGTTAGGCTACAGGGATGCTCAGACCACAGCTGATCATGCAAAGTAATATTGTCCCATTGTTGCCTTGTACTCCCAAGGCAGTGTGCCTAGATCCACATATGCCATCTTATACTTGATTGTAAGCTTTTGGGGGCAGGAATCACCTTTTCGTTCTGCATTTGTATAGCCCTGGTCCAGGATTAGGGCTACTAGTCACTATGATAATATTTATCATGAGCTAGTAAAAAAAAATTGACAGACCAGTTGTCAGAAAAATGCAGCTTTGTCCAATTTGTTATTTCAATAAAACTTGACAGGAGCACATCTGCCTTATTGGAGTAATTTGATATGATCAGGATAAGGTGTTTGATTTGGTTTTGCAAGGTGTTTTGACTTTGTCCCATTTGGGAGTTTCCCCACAAGATGGAAGTTTGTTTTTGGACCAGTTCTGCTTAGGAGTTAACTCTGCAAAAAGTATGCTTTTGAAAACAAGCAACTGTCATCTTAACAGTACAGTAGAACCTCAGCATTACAGAAACTAGAGTTACAAATTGGCCAGTCAGCCACACCTCATTTGGCAGCAGTGGAGACAAAAAGCAAGTCAGTACTGTGTTAAACTATTAAATAAAGGGAAAACAGAATTTTCCTTCTGCATAGTAGTTTCAAAGCTGTATTAAGTCAATGTTCAGCTGTAAACTTTTGAAAGAACCACCAGTGTTTTGTTCAGAGTTAAACACCTCAGGAATAGAGGTTGTTTGTAACTGAGGTTTTACTGTAGCTGAAACTCATCCTGGGCATTAAACCAAGAATGTTAGTTGGTCACACCAGGCATAAATTTGACCCAATGTTCTTATTTCTACAGCCTGGAAAACCTGGTGTCCTTTTCCACATCTAATTGATGTGTTAATTCTCCTGCATGTACAGACTTATTCAGCAGTGAACGCAAAGGCCAATTAGAAGGAGCCTACAGACCTTTCCTTTCCTTAACTAAATGGTTAAGTCAGTTCTGTTGATTGTTAAAGCTTTTCTGAAACCAGCACATGGCAGATAAGAATCAATGCTTTATTTTGTGTCATAAACATAACCTGAAGTCTGACAGCTTACATTTGCTATCCCTAGCCATTTTTACATTTCATAGGCCAAAATACACATTTAGTTCATCTCTGTTGCACTGGTTTTCTAGACAGAAAGTAGAGATTCCCTTGGCATATTTGAAACCGAACACTCCCAGTACCAAGTCTGACCTAGGACAAATAGTTCATGTTGACTGGTCCTTTGAACCATGTATTTAAGATACAGTTCTGAGATATCAGAACCAGCTTCTCTTAATTTAGACCAGGTTGTTTTACTAGCCACTTGAGATGTGCAGCAGAAATGCCATGTGCCATTTTAGATCCCTTGAGACACTTGCATCTGATTTTCCACACATGCCAAAAACCTGTGCTGCTACTGTTTCAGTTAGTGGTCAGTGCTCAGCACTTTGAGGAGCCAGGTTCAATGCCTCTTAAGCAGATTACTCTGCACCTCTGGTCACTTTTGAAAGTTTCATCTTACAGTAGTAAATTGTGCTCATTTTCAGGAGTGGTGTCCCCTGCATGATTTGTAAACTAGAGCAAAATTTGGCCTATAGAGGAACTGATTTGGTTCCCTATTTAGGAAAAGGGAGTTTACAGCTTTTGAATCCTTTTGGCAATTCATTCTCAGACACCTTCATTTCATCTAGGGCACTTTGGGTTCTATGCTCATTGTAGCACAACTTCTGCTCTTGATTATGCCTATGTAACCTATTGAAGCCAGTGGATTTACATGGGTTTTAACAGAGCAGGATTTAATCCTGTTGCCTTAGTGGTTAGAGGCAGGAGACTGCAGGATTGCAAAGGGCACCAAGGTGAAGTGGCAAGTGATTGAGATAACAGACCAGTGGACTCCCACATGAGTATTTATTCAGGGACACATCCTGAGGCCATCAATGTTTGACCCAAGGAAGGAAGTACATGCATTTTGAGGTCTCACCATCGTAGCCATCTCACTAATGCTTAGCCTTCACTCCTATTAATGTACATCATAGCTACAAGTACATCAAAGGGAGATGTACGTACATCATGCTCCCAAGGTTGTTTCTCTACACCACACTGCTCCTCCAGTTCTGTGTCCCATTAGTCCAACTCACTCCTTTGACTTTGAGGACACAGCTTGGTCATGCCAATTGCAGATTTAGCAAGGTGGAGTAAGCGGTGTTCTACAGTAGTTCTAGATACAAAGATTACCATTTCAATCCAAGAGATGGACTATTTACAAGGAAGCATTGAAGTAGAAAGGGAGATTAAAATACCTCTTCCCCCCCCCCCCAAAGTGGTCAATATGATGGTTCAGGTAACCGTGTCCCATTCCTAATGGAAGAATAGGAAGTTGGAGATTGGCTGGTATTGATGCCAAGACGCCTGTATTTGGGAGCAGTAAGAAATCAACAAACACGTTCTTCATACCGTGTAAGAAAGTCAGATAACTGGATCACCACAACTGGCATCCATCTTCTCTGGTCACGGCCCGAGAAAAGTAAAAATCCCTGCCCAGAATGCACTTTGCCAAAAAGCAGTTTTATATGGTGGTCGCTGGCATTGAGAATGCTCTTATCCTATTGCTCACCTAGATTGTGAGGATTGAGTAAATTCCAGAATTAAGGTGGCCTGCAAAACCTTAATTCAGTGCCTTTGTGCTTATGCTACAGTTTTTAGTTGCATCACTGTACATTATGGACAACCTTAATTCTGGCATTTTAGCCTTCAGATATTTGACTTTGCAACTTTAGTAGTGGCCTTAAAAAATAGCACTAAGTTACACACAAGCCACATTAAGAGAAGTCAAACTCCATTGTGACATCATATTGACACCCATATGGGCCATCAGCAGGGTTAGAACCTTTAGTGTCACTGCACAGACCTCTGCCGAGCTACTGGAATACTGCATAGTAGCACTGGTAGTGAGTCATCCTCTAGACTAGCACTAGATGGGGATGAGACACGGCCAATGGGTTTTACAGACATTTGCTGAAATCAGAGGAATGGTGAACTAAAAAACAAAATAGAAAAAACCAGACACTAGTTTCATTCCAGGCTGTGGGGAGTGTCTAGTGGGAACAGATGCCTGTCCATTACCCTAAACTTGACCCCTTTTGCCCCACCCCAGTCCTGTCTTTTCCAGCCATAGCTCCTTGCCCCAGCCTTATTCTCATCCAGGGAGCCCCACTTTCTAAAACAAGCTTGTCACCACTGTCCCTTAGCCCCACTAGTCCAAGTTGCCACTCACAGCTCCATCTCTTGCACCCCCACCCAAGTATTCCCATACTCACATCCCTAGTCCCCCTTCTCCTTGGCACCTTGTCCCAGTCTTCCCCCCCCGCACCCCAAGACAGTGCCACTGCCATTCTTCCCCCTCCAGCCTAGTTATTGTCAGATCTCTGCCCCACCTCAGGATCCTTTCCCAGCCTCTAGTCAGTCTTCCCCTTCCCACAGGCTCCTTTCCCCAATTTAATCCCATGCTTTTGCTTCTGAGTTCAGTTCTTGTCCCTCTGCTTTCAAATTAGGCAGCTTCTTCCTCCTTGCTGCCTAAAGCCTCAGAGAGGGGGAGAAAGGCAATAAATGAAAACAGACAGGCCCCCTGCTCCGAGGTTTGTCTACACCTAGCTGAGGATTGTGTGGAAAACAGCTACACCCCTAACATTATTACAATGCACCTGCCCCAGCATAGATACAGTTATGTCGACACAGCTGTGGTCACTTGGGGAGGTGGTATGTGTACACTGGCAGAAAACCCCTTTCTGTTGGTGTAGGTTGCATCTACACTGTAGGGTTATGCTGACATAGCTATGTTTGTCTACATTGTGGAGGCTACACCATTTCAATTCCAATGCCCACAGCCAACATGACCTGAAGCAGCCTGCAAGTGCAATAGCAAGGAAAATCCTGCATAACCCCCAAGCTGGAGCATGCTTTGTACAGACTGTTCAGAGCCTAAACTGAAGCATCTGAGCATGTTTGATCACTTATGGAGATAGTAGGGAGAGGAAGAGGCCTATTAATGCCACCCTCCTGCTAAATGACAAGTCCCTGCTCCAGAGCAGGTGGGAAGTTCTAATTTTCCCACAGAAGAGTTCAGAGTTTTGTATGGACAAACTTTCCTCTAGCCTTGTCCTTGAGGAAAGTAGAACTGTTTTAGCTGATAGTTCTTTTGGAAACTATCAGCTTCAGGCAGACACCTGGTATGGAAGATTTCAGCCCAAATAGTTTGTTTTCGGTTCCTTAAAATACTGCCAAACTTAGTCTTATAAAAGGAAGTATCAGGAAATGTTACAAGTTAATAGAATACAAGTTAATACTGTCACACATAGCTATTAATAGTAGCTAGTTGTTGCATATCTAAAATGACTGTGTGGGCCACAATCCACATTCTGAGCCTAGTTCAGTTACGGGGGCCTTCCAGGGACAACTGGAGCCTGATTAGCACCTTCCTGCCCCCCCAGCTTGCTCCAGGCCAATGGAGAGCACAGAAGCAAGGGCTTCTCTAGCTAGTACAGGGGACGAAACCAGTCCCCAGCAGCCCCTTGATAGGGAAAGGGCAAGCCAATTCTTCAGGCCCTGTTGTGGAGTTCTGCCCTCTAGTACCTACTGACCAACATGGGCTGTTAGAGCGTTTATCTGGCTGGGAAGCTAGCAAGACCATCTGCTCCCTGCCTTCATGATCCTCCTCCCAACAATCAGCAAGTCAGCATGCTGAAAAGTGTGCTAAAGTTCATTTGAAAACTGACCTTTGAGAGATTTCTTTGGTGATAAGCCTGCTAATCTCAGCACTGTCTTGAGATTGCCAAACACATGCAGTTTCATTATTTAGAGTCTAAATCACTTGGAGAGCTAACACCTAGGTTAGTCAGTGCACTCTAACCTATTCAACTGTCACTTACTATGCAACAGGAAACAAACTGATTCACTGAGCAACTGGTTACTCACCTTCATTAACAGTGCAAGGCAGATCCAGGTTCATCTGTGGTCTTTGCCCAGCATAGTTAGAGAAGGAGTGAAATTGTGCCCTGCCCTACCTTGCCCCAGATAATCTTGATTTTTGAAGAGACATGGATTAGATGTGTTATACAGAAGCAAAATGCTGTAAATCCCTTGCAGCACACCTAATGAGTCACTGGTTGCTTGAGCCACAGGATGGTTGGGGAGGAAAAGAATCTTCAAGCCAACTGACTAGTCTCCCCAGGAATCACAATTTAGGGGTATGTGGCCTTCTTAGCGTCCCCTCATCCATCAGCTGGTCACTCTTAACACTGCTCATGTTCAGAGACTCAGATGTGCCCCTGGGACAGATGCCTTGTTTGGGCACTGGGGATGACAACAGGGTTAGGGGGCTGGGCAGCCACCTTACAGTGAGTGAGGGAATTGGTTCTCCTTACAGATTCACTTAATCATCTGCAGATATGAAGCATAGAGGAGCTGCCCAGCTCCAGCCAGGATCTGGACCATGGAGTATCAAGGGTCAAGTCTGGGCCATAAAACACCAAGACAACCAGGAATACATAGCATTGAAATCAAATCTTCTACTTGGCAGTGAGCCTAGAGTCAAGCAGAGGCAGTTCTCCCACAAGGCCATGTGAGTAGATGCATCATGTGTATCAACAGAAGGTCATGAATGCAGGGTCACAGCCTGAGACATTCTTGAGCACCTGCAACTCATTGGCCTCAGCTGCTCAAATTCCACTTTAGTGGTCTATCACTCTATTACATGAGACCAAATTGAGGGGTACTGCCATACCAGTTAAAGTACATGCATGACTGTCAAGCCTGATCAATGGTCAGGGATAATGCACCAGAATCAGAGTGCAAAGGCTTACCACTGTGATAAAACTGTTCTGATAAAAAGGTATCAGTTGCACTGCCGTACTCAAGGCTGTAGGTTACTGTTTATTACACCTTACTCCTTGTTAAAGGATTTCCACAAAGGCTGAAAGTTACAGGGAATAAAGCTGTATGCTTCCACTCATGAACGGTGGATTTGAAAGTTTGACTTTGTTTTTCCTCCTAACAGGATAAATCAACACTCTGAGGGGTGGGGGTGGAGTAGGGAGGAAAAAATTTAATGAATAGGATAATGCAGGTGGTCATAGACAATAAGGTGACAAGTAACTGTCAGTATGGATTGGTCAAAAAAGTGTCAAATCAACCTGATAGCTTTCTTTGACAGGGTAACAAGCCTTGTTGATATGAGGTGGGGAAAAGCAGTAGATGTAGTATATCTTGATTTTAGTAAAGCTTTTGATGCTGTCCCTCATGACCTTCTCACAAATAAACTAGTGAAATATGACCTAGATGGAGCTACTATAAAGGTGGGTACAAAACTGGTTAGAAAACTGTTCCTAGAGAGTAGTTATCAGTGGTTCAGAGTCATGCTGGAAGAACACAATGAGTGGGGTCCCACAGGGATCAGTCCTGGGTCTGTTCAATAGCTTCATCAAGGAGTTAGACAATAGCAGTGAGAGTACACAAAGTTTGCAGGTGATAAAAATTCAAAATGATCTGGCCAAACTGGAGAAATGGTCTGATGTAAATAGCACGAAATTAAATAAAGACAAATGCAAAGAATTCTATTTAGGAAGGAACAATCAATTGCACACCTACAAAATAGGAAATGACTGCTGAGGAAGGAATACTGCGGAAAGTGATCTGGGGGTCATAGTGGACCACAAGCTAAATAGGAGTCAACAGTGCAACGCTGTTGCAAAAAAACACCCCCAGAGACATTTTGGGATGTATTAGCAGGAGTGTTGTAAGCAAGACATGAGAAGTAATTCTCCTGCTCTACTCAGGCCCCAACTGGAGTATTGTATCCTGTTCTGGGTACCACATTTCAGGAAATAGGTGGACAAACTGGAAAGAGTCCAGCAAAGAGCAAAAAAGATTAAACATGACCTATGAGGGAAGATTGAAAAAAAATGGGTTTGTTTAGTCTGGAAAAGAGAAGACAGAGGGAATGTGATAAGTTTTCAGGCACATAAAAAGTTGTTACAAGGAGAAGGAAGAAAAATTGTTCTTAACATCTGAAGACAGGAAGAGAAGCAACGGACTTAAATTGCAGCAAGGGAGGTTTAGGTTGGACATTAGGCAGATCTTAACTGTCAGGGTGGTTAAACACTGGAATAAATTGCCTAGGGAGGTTGTGGAATCTCCATCATTGGAGACTTAAGAGCTGGTTAGACAAACACCTGTCAGGAATGGTCTAGATAATCAGTCCTGCCATGAGTGCCGGGGACTGGACTAGATGACCTCTCGAGGTCTCTTCCGGTTCTAGGATTCTATCACCATACAGTTTTACTCACAGTGGCCATTTGACACTTCTGTGGTTCTTCTGAGATAAGGGTGAAGAGAAGGACTGTGGCCCTATTAGCACCTACATGGTTGCCCATCACAGTTATTTGCTCCCACAAGTGAGGCAGTAGGGCTCATTCCAAAGCAAGTTCACTTGCAAGTTACCTTAGATTTCCTTAATCCCTTTTAGGGCTCAGTCCTGCTCCGGGAAATTAGACTCTTTCCTTCAGCTGCTGAATGACTGGGCCTATTAGCTTTTCAATATCCAGCCAGTCACACAGAAGAGAGGAAATCTACAAGCAGGAAGCAGAGTGGCTTGGCTAGAGGAATACAAGGCTGTGATTGAACAATTGCTAGTTATCTGCTATCACAGGCAGGTCATTTTGCCTACTGGTTCTGTTTTCCCCAGCTGTGAGATAGGGTAAATACAGTCATCCTCCTAGAGGGGATATGAAGATTAGATATTTTGGGCATGTGAAAAACAACATAAGCATTAAATATTTTCTAAGGATAAGAGGAGCCCAATTCTCCTCACACAGATGAAAGTCAGGAAGAATACAGCTAACATTTTTGGAGTTGCACTAGCATAAGAGTAGTAGGGTGGGGGGAAATGCAGGGGAAGGAATCCTCATGTTGAACAGGAATTGCTTTCCTCAGGATCCTGTCTAGCAGTTTAGTAAGTTCAGTTCCAAAACAGGAAAAGAAACCTTTAAGGCATTCAGAAATCCATGAGTTATTCTCAGACATGGCATTTTACTCTCAAAATGGAGAGTTTAGTACAACACTCCCTCCTTGTAGCTAGCTCTCAGCTATAACTCATGTGTTCTTTGAAGCTCATTTGTCTCCTCTACTGCAGAGATCAAAGCCTCAGGAAAGTATTCCCTGTTCTGAAGTTGGTGAACAATGCTGTTCCATTTAGATATCAGTGATTTCTGGGCCTTGGCTAATTGTGACAACACCAAGCAATGTTGCTCACCAAATACAGGTTAAGTTTTAATCAGAAATTCTAAAGCTTTTTGGCTCAGTGTTATACCAATGCAAAGTGCTTTACTAACATGATTATAATAGAGAAAAAGAAACCCAAGAGACTTGACAGACATGTTTTGATTGGAGTTATATAAACAATTCAGGAACAAAACCTAGGTCTTTGATCACCCAGTCCTGTAATCACTGAAATATGTTGTCTCCCTTGAAGGTTTCTAGTCAGAAAGAACTTACTAGCTTGCTTGCCACCTATATACTAGTTAGAGTACTAAATATTAACTACCTTGAGAAGCTTGATTTAAAACTAGCTAAACAAGGCCTAATAGCTTAAAGGATCTTTTCTGCACTAGTGACTTATCCTTTTATTTGAGATCCTTAAATGGAAGGAAGGAGAAAGCAAGGAAGTGTTGTTAGTAGAGAAACAAAATTAGAGTGTTAGATATCTTGCTTATAGTTACACAAGAAACTCAGAGCAGCAGTAACTATCAGTTATTCAGACTCATGAGTTACTAAGGTCTTTTTACCCATCCCACGCATTTGCTAGAATGTAGTATCTATTGATTTTTTAGCACCCTTAAGCTTACCAGTGGAGGTAGGAGCTCTTTAGAAGCCAGTTTGCTCTTTAATGCATACAAATACACCTTTATAGTTACACATATCCACAAATAGAGATGAACTCTTTGATAGTAAAATTATATTATCTTTACTTATAAATAAATCCTTTAATATAGACAAAGAAAATACTGCTAATGGAAAAAAGTACTAATATCTCAAGAACTGAAAAGAGGAAAAAAAATAACTTACCTTTAGAAGAAAAGCACTGCTACTTATTACACTCACCTATAGAACACTACAACATACACCTCAAGATTAACTGCTGTTTGTCTCTGCCAGGTTTAAATAACCAGTAATCAGACAAGCATGCTGGGAAAGGATCTTATAAAAGGGTGAACCTAGGCTGCTGAACATAATGGTTCCTAGATAATTATAGGGGAGAGGTTGAGCTTGTATCTTTCTGAAGGGCTGATGGAAAGATAAGAAAGCATTTAAAGCTCAAATCTTGAGTCTGATATAGTTGTGACTTTTTGAGATTGTTTTTTGCTACTAAAAACCCTGTTGTATTTTCAGTATTAATAGTTTTCTGTATTTAAAGAATTTCTACTGTTGTATGCTGATATGATAATGTTGCTATACTGTTTGTGAGGTTAAAAAACAAAATCCTTTCTATTGGAATACCCTTGGCCTAGTGCTATTATTTTTTCTTATTGCCATAGAGGGTTTTTATAGTTGCTTATACCTGTGTAGGGTTTTAATATTCTGAGTTGATAGTTTCTACCTGTTCCCCACAACTATAAATAACTTTGCAAGGTATAAAGTAGTACCTAATCAGACCCTACAATTTTAAGTAGTGAAGTTGAGTTTCTTCCCATCAGAGTGACTTTCTGCATGTGAGAAATCCTTGGGGTTGTGTCCCTTTTCTTAAAGGCCTGTAGACACGCCTTCCCCTCCCAATGGCAAAGGAACAGATCAGCTGTTCTTTGCTGTAGGCTTGCTGGCTATACTTCACCCAGCGTTTTTTCTTTAAGCCCAGAGATTAGATCGTGGACTGAGGGCTGTGCTGTTGATTTTCATCAGCTGTGGATTTGGCTCAAGGTACTTAAAAGAAATCACTGTTATAAGTACTGCTTTAATACACAAGTTTTGTACCTATTCTGTCCCCAAATGTATTGCCTACAAACTCATTGGCTTCAATGGGGCTACCCTAGATATAAATCAGTGCAGATGTGGGCCCTTATTCATCTTTTCTGTTCCTGGGGCGGGGGAAAGGTGAGGTTCTGTGATTAAAGCACATAAAAGGGAATTGTCTCTTGGGGACTTGCTGTGTGACTGGGCAAGTAATTTAACCTCTGTTTCCCCATTTCTAGTATAAAAATAGTTTCATGTCTCAGAAATGTAGTTTGTTGTTTTGTGTATGAAACTTGGCTGTGTTCAGCTTTGCCTCGCACTAGCTACTCTCCCCCCTGCACCCAAACTCAGTTAGTGCACAGGTATATATGCTCAAATGGGAAAAGCAGGTCTATGTTGGACGTTTCCTGGATGCCACTTCAGGTGCATTTATATTCAGAAAATGGCATGTTTACTAAAAGCAAATAGGTAAGAAAGTGACATGAATGTTGTGGGACTTCATATTCATTTTTACATGACCTTCCAGCTTAAAAAACAAACATGGTTTGAGCCAAATCCAGCTCTCAGAAAAGGAGGAACAAGTTTTATTGACTGTAGTTAACAATTTTTTTTCAAAGGGACAAAGTGGACCAGAAACACAAGCACACAATTCTCAGTCTCTTGCCGCCTTAATGGGCTTAAAATGAAAAAATACCATCTGTACTTACACCCACCTGTAAGTAATTCAAATCAGTGGCACAGACTATACGTTCTGAGAACAGCTGTGTAATTGACTGCAGTCCCTCAATGGAAGTGTTTGTGATGGAGGAGGGGTTAGGATGAGCTTTTACACAAGGAAACAGGGCAATTATCCAAAGGTGGCAAAGTTACCTGCTTAACTAAAGCAAATAGCAAAGTGTGCAAATAAACCAAGAAGAAATACTCGCCTAGGCCACAGTTCACTCTGTACTGTTGCCAGACCAGTGTTTGGAGGTGATTCCAGATCTGGAGTAGGACTTTCTTAAGTTTTAGTGAGTGTGCTGATGTTCTGAGGGGTGTGAGAGAAGAGGTTGATTTAGCCCTGTCTCATCTCTCAGAAATAAAAAGTTTAAATAATTCCCCTGCCCCTGTCAATCATTTGCATTCCCAATGGGGTGGAAAAACCACGTTGTGTAAATCCATTCTTATGTGTCACTGCAGTATATGTATAGAAACAGATAGGCACAAGGACTTTGTTTTGCTATTGAAGTCAATTCCGTTGCTCAAAGCTGGCAGTGTGATGCAGTGGGCTAGGAGTCAGGAGACCCAAGTTCACTTTCCACCCCTGCCTCATTTGCTAGTTGATTTTTTGGCAAAACGTGTCATTTTTGTCCCTCAGTTTCCCCCTCTGCTCACTGGGGATGATGATACTTTGAATATGAAGATCTCAAAGAGTTAGACACAGTGTTCTACAAAAGCTAAGTATTTATTGCAGTAAGCTGTTTCTGTACCATCATGGTGCAGAAATACAGTTTCCTGTCACATGGTAGGGTGCCTTTCCAAACTCTTATATTATCTCAAAAAATTTTAATGAGGAGGGATTATTATTTATTTCTATTATAGCACCTAGGCACCCAGTAAGGGGAAGCTTATTTGATAGCTCTCCCTCTGGCATGTAGTATTACCGTGATTGGCTTGCATGCATCTTCTGACCTCAGCACTACTCATCTCATAAACCCTCAGAAATCTAAACACCCCAGTAATCACTCAGCTCTTGCCTTTAACAACATATATTGCGTGTTGTTCTGGGAGCTTTGCGTTTGGATTAGAGAATGGGGGACTGTTACTGTTCTAATATCCCTTTAAAATTCCTCCATAAAGGAATTTAAAAGCACCGTTTTCCGACCAGGAGAAAGAATGTTACAGAGCTTACCTTTTTTCCTGACACGATATCTTGTGCAAGGTTTATGTCCTACTCAGGTTGCAGTACAGCTCCAAGTGGATACACAAGGCTTGTTATTTTCACAGACTGTTCCTGTGGCAGGACTGTATCTGAAATCATCAACAGTGCTGCTTTAATACACAGGTGACAGCGCTCCTCGGTAACCTTTGAACCGGCATTGCAACAGGTTCAAAGGCAGTAATTGTCCCTGATTAAATATGAGCAGTAATTTCAGCTAGTTAGAAATGTCAATTTAAACCAAAGGTTAAACATACAATGCCTATCCAATGGCTTTACAAAGGAACAGCACGCCTTGAAAAGCTAACACTAGCCCAGAGAAAGCTACGCGCTTTAACAGGGCTTTCATTTGTTTTGAGTGCTTGGGATATGTAGTAAGAGTGGCTTGATTCAAAATGGGAGCCTCTTACGTGCTTGTAATGGGCAACCAGATTATAATACCCTACCCCTTTACAACCTCATTAGAGAAGAGCCTTTCTAAGACATTACGCGGGATGGGCAAATCCTGCCCCCGCCTGAGCAGAGGTGTAGATTCTCTTTGCAGTGGAACCTGTGCAGTTTTGCTAATCAATGGAGTAGTGCACTTCTTTGGCAGGGAGTTCGGTCCCTAGGGACTCCTAATACAGCAGTATACCAGGAATAGAGGTGGGGTCCAAGGACTTACTGATTTGTGGAATTCCTTCTCTCTCCCAACCAGCATGGGGTGCTATGTAAGTTGGTCACGTCAGTCACTGGATTGTAGCTAGGAAGCACAGCTCAATGGTTAGGGTGCTAGCCTGGTCCAGTGACACCTGAGTTCAATTCCCTGGTTTACCATAGATTCCCTATAAAATGGGATAATAGCACTGCCCTACCTCCCAGGGGTGCTGTGAGGATACATTTATTAAAGATGGGAAGGTGCTCAGATATTATGGTGGTTAGGTGGTCGTCATGTACTTTAGATTGGTAGATCCTCAGTGTAATTGCTTCAGAGCCTGGGATGGGGCCTACCACCATGTCCATGCATTTTTCAGAGCCCGGTTTGGTTACTTGAGCCAAGAATTGAGTTCAGGATTTACCTCTAATAGTCCGAAACACTAAGGGCCAAATCCCGAGTCCTTACTCAAGCAGAGGTCCCACTCAGTCAGTGATTTTGGGGCTGGCTCCAGAAACAACAATGTTGTGTGTAAGGTGTTAAGCCATTACTGTAGCAGAGTGTTTTGAAGGGTTACAAATTACAATAATACAGTTTGCATGTGGATTCATGCCTGGCTGCAGTCTTGTGCATCTGTCTGTTGTTTTTTTTTAAATGTGACTCAGTGAACCAATATTGTCCCTTTTCGTTAAGGCCTTGGGTAGTCTTTCTCCAAAATACCACAACAGACCTTAGAGAGGCTTCTCCTAAAAGTTGAGCAACTGTTGCCCAACATGGGTAGTTCTCTCATGTAATTACACTCACTGTAGTATGTTAATCTATTGAGAAAATGATAGATAGGAGTTTTTGAGCCGAAAGGAAATAAATATGGGTCAAATTCAAACCTGGTGTAAGCAGGTTCAACTCTCATGGCAGTCTAGGGCCAAATTCAGTGGTGGCATAATAGTGTAACTTAACATTACTTTGCCTCTTATTGCCCCATGTGCAACTAACAGAGTTATATGGTATTTCATTGGTAGATGTGCAGGTGAATGAGCCTCTGATAGTGTAGCTGATGTGATTAGGTGCTATGATGGTGTCCCTGAATAGATATGAGGTGTGAGGTGTACAGGAAGAGCATAGAAAAAAATTACTAACAAAAAGATGTAAGATAAAGTAGTCTGCCCATGTCCCCCCCCACACACACTTGATCTTACACTTTCTTCATAATTACTTTTCCTTCAGCACCCTTTTTCCTTTCACTGTTGCACATCCATGAAAGCCAAATCAATGCAAGTTATGTTCCTTTACTATGACCTTACACCCACTCAGACTTGTTTTATGATCAACCTACACCATTGATAAGTTCACTACTAACACGGCCCAGAAGTCTAAGCATTTCTGAACTGTGGATTTGTCATCGCTTAATCACACAGGTTGGGTCTTGAGTGGAGCAAGTGTTTTGTTGAATTACTAACTCAACAGCTATCAATTATCCAGCTGGTTTCCATTTTGAAAGCAGCATTAAACAGACATATTTGCAAACACTGAAATGCGTCTACATTGAGACTCTGCAGTGCAGAGTTATTAAGTGTACTGTATGTAGCCTTCATTGCTCCTGATTGAATGTTGCCTTACAGCTCGTGTTTGTGTCCTCAGGTCAACAGCTGACCTCTAAAGCGCTCAACAAGTGACCTAAGATGCACTAATCTAACGTTTTTAGAAGTGCCTCAGGTTTCTAAGTCCCATTTTTAAATGTGACTTAAGCACTTAGGCCCAGATCCTCAAAGGTATTTAGGCATTATTCCAGTCAGCCTTGCAATGCCTATCCCCTAGGGGAATCCTCAGCCCCACGTTAAGTACCCAGGCTCCCCATACAATGCATTGGGACAGACAGATACCTAAGGAAGGGACCCTCCAAAACCAGCAAGCTGAGAGGAAAGCCAGGCAGGCCTGGATTAACCAATGTGCACTTGCACAGGGCCCCCATCTCAGGGGGACCCCCAATGACTGGGGTAGGGGAAAGCCAGAGGCCAGGAAGTGGGGGTGAGGATGTCACAGGGCCAGAGCCCCACTTGCATGCTGCAGTGAGAACCAAAGGGCCAGAACAGGGAACTGGATCAGCCATGCAGGACAGGAGCTGTTGTTGGTTGTGTGTGGGGTGGGCTCACTCTCCAACATCCATCTCTCCAGGCCTCCCAATGTCATGGGCAGGACCCAATCCCCTGGGGATCAGACCACCCCAGTGCCTCCCACTCCCCCAAGGTAATCATAGAATATCAGGGTTGGAAAGGACCTCAGGAGGTATCTAGTCCAACCCCCTGCTCAAAGCAGGACCAATTCCCAACTAAATCATCCCAGCCAGGGCTTTGTCAAGCCGGGCCTTATAAACCTCTAAGAAAGGAGATTCCACCATCTCCCTAGGTAACCCATTCCAGTGCTTCACCACCCTCCTAGTGAAAAAGTTTTTCCTAATATCCAACCTAAACCTCCCCCTCTGCAACTTGAGACCATTACTTCTTATTCTGTCATCTTCTACCACTGAGAACAGTTTAGATCCATCCTCTTTGGAACCCCCTTTCAGGTAGTTGAAAGCAGCTATCAAATCCCATCTCATTCTTCTCTTCTGCAGACTAAACAAGCCCAGTTCCCTCAGCCTCTCCTCATAAGTCATGTGCTCCAGCCCCCTAATCATTTTTGTTGCCCTCCGCTGAACTCTTTCCAATTTTTCCATATCCCTCTTGTAGTGGGGCCCAAAACTAGACACACTACTCCAGATGAGGCCTCACCAATGCCGAATAGAGGGGAATGATCACATCCCTTGATCTGCAGGCAATGCTCCTACTTATACAGCCCAAAATGCCATTAGCCTTCTTGGCACACTGTCGACTCATATCCAGCTTCTCATCCACTGTAACCCCTAGGTCCTTTTCTGCAGAACTGCTTCCTAGCCATTCGGTCCCTAGTCTGTAACAGTGAATGGGATTCTTCCGTCCTAAGTGCAGGACTCTGCACTTGTCTTTGTTGAACCTCATCGGATTGCTTTTGGCTCAATCCTCTAATTTGTCTAAGTCCATCTATATCCTATCCCTGCCCTCCAGCGTATCTACCACTCCTTCCAGTTTAGTTTCATCTGCAAACTTGCTAAGGGTGCAATCCACGCCATTCTCCAGATCATTAATGAAGATATTGAACAAAACTGGCCCCAGGACTGACCCTTGGGGCACTCCGCTTGATACCGGCTGCCAACTAGACATCAAGCCATATATCACTACCCGTTGAGCCCGATGATCTAGACAGCTTTCTAGCCACCTTATAGTCCATTCATCCAGCCCATACTTCTTTAACTTGCTGGCAAGAATACTGTGGGAGACCATATCAAAAGCTTTGCTAAAGTCAAGAAATAACACAGCCACTGCTTTCCCCTCATCCACAGAGCCAGTTATCTCGTCATAGAAAGTGATTAAGTTAGTCAGGCATGACTTGCCCTTGGTGAATCCATGCTGACTGTTCCTGATCACTTTCCTCTCCTCTAAGTGCTTCAAAATTGATTTCTCGAGGACCTGCTCCATGACCCAATCTCCCTGGGGTCTCCCAGCCCCGTGGGGCAGGATCTGATCCCAAATCCAAAGGCAGGGAAGGTAGGAGGGCCCCCAATTGCCATAGTACAGAGGGCCCCAAAATTATTTAATTCAACCCAGGAGTGAAATGGCAGGGAAAGGAGAGGGGCATGGGAGCCTCCCTTTGCTCTGGATTCTCAGATGCAAACCCTCTCCTGGAGTTAGGTACCTAAGCCAGGTCAGTGCTTAGCTAGCCTGTGCCCTAGCTGCTGAAACCATCTCTCTGTCTTCTGCTCGCACCTGATGCCTCTCTTACACCTAATTCTATGTTTCCCTCAACTGCCTTCTGTGCTGGTTTTGGGCAGCCACCGCGTCTATCGATGGCCTCTTGCTGCAGGGTCTGACACATGCAAGGTCTTAGGTGCACTCAGAGCATATTTACAGGATCAGGCCCTGCTGTGTTCCCTTGCCTAGTTTGTGAATCTCTCAAGGCCTCTGGGGCATTAGGCTCAGCTAGGGCTCTGAGCTGCTTTTAGCTGTGAGTAGGGGTGAGGGTTTAGGCAGCTGACTAGTGGTAACGTTGTTGCCTAGGGGACTTAGCCTATGGCAGCCGAGCACTGGACTTTGATTGACAGAGGAGCATGAATCTAGGGGTCAGAGCACTACTGAGGAAACAGCATCTAAAAAGCCAACTGAATGTCCTCCAGCATTCATCCAGCTGTAGTACAGACGATGGGCTATGTACGCATCTTGTAGACCTCTCACTGTAAATGTGTATTATGAAAGAAAGCACTTCCAGATCCAGTCCCATCCTTGCTGAGTAGGACTGTCTGCCAGACAACGCCTCTGGTTTTGACTTTTGAGATGTTGACTTTTACTTCCACATTGGAATGAAAACAAAATCTTTCAAAATATTTTGCAGAACAGAATTGTGTGGAATGACTGTTGTCAGATCAGAAAAGACAGGCTTGTGTCTGTGTCTCTGGAAGGTACGGAAGAGTCCACCCTGGACCACAGAAACCTTCTTGTTGCAAATGGTGTTGCAATCAGTAGGTCTCTGTAAAATGTTTTGGCTTCGATGAAACAGCATATTTTGGCGAAAAAACATGTTTGTCAAAAATTTCCTGACCGGCTATATTGATGAACTTGTGCAATCAGCCCAAGATGGTAGGATGTAATGACCTTTAGATCTCTACTTGGTGCTTAGGGCTGAAGTTTAATCCCTTGTGCCTCTATATATGTTTAATAGGCAAGAAAGCACATTGCTTTAGCCTTTTCTTTTACTCTTGTGAAATCTGTTAAAATGCAATTGGCTATTAAACAATAAAAGACTAATCCCTAATCAACTTAAATAAGTGATAACTGCCTGATTGATAGTAACATTAACTCAGTGCCAATAGTTTACAACCAGTAATATTGTTGCTACATCAGAGCTGTCTCATAAAAAGATAGACATATCATTAAACTGCCCAGGTCATTTAGACTGCACACGTTTGAATATTTACAGTCACTTTGTATGCTTCCTGGATGTGCTGCTCTGATCTGGCTGTCGACTAGCAATGCTAGTGTATACGATTGGAGATGCCACTTCTGAATTCACTGGACTGACCCTGTGCTATTGAGAATCTTCCATTCTCTCCCTCTGCTATGCTCCAGTGGAGTTCTACTGAGGGTTTTCTATCAGAAGTGTCAGTGAGGTGCGCTCAATGGCTTAAACAACAGCAAATAGCTCTACAGGGCAGCACAAGAGTCTAGTGAAGGCTGCAGAATAGGGCATAGGACTGAGTCGTTATGCAAGAACAGAAAAGTCTTTAATGTAAACCTTGCCAGGAAGAGTCTGATGTTAGGCTACTACTCCATTGCAAGCTAGGGGTGTCATTCCTACACACAGTCATGCTAGCTTGAGGAGACCCAGTGCAAGTATCACCCAGGCCAGCGTGGTGTGGCTATCTGTCCCCCTCTAGTGGCAGCTAGGCCAGCTAGAGATTAACATAAGAACATAAAAATGGCCGTACTGGGTCAGACCAAAGGTCTATCTAGCCCAGTATCCTGTCTACCGACATTGGCCAATGCCAGGTGCACCAGAGGGAGTGAACCTAACAGGCAATGATCAAGTGATCTCTCTCCTGCCATCCATATCCATCCCCTGACAAACGGAGGCTAGGGACACCATTCCTTACTCATCCTGGCTAATAGCCATTTATGGACTTAACCACCATGAATTTATCCAGTTCTCTTTTAAACACTGTTATAGTCCTAGCCTTCACAACCTCCTCAGGCAAGGAGTTCCACAAGTTGACTGTGCGCTGCGTGAAGAAGAACTTCCTTTTATTTGTTTTAAACCTGCTGCCTATTAATTTCATTTGGTGAGCCTGCCTTTAGCTCAGGCAGTGGAGGCTCATGCATTATGCGTAAGGCTGTGATTCTGTCACAGGGGTCTCAGAAGTCACAGATTCCCTGACTTTCCGCAACCTCTGTGACTTCCACGGCTGGTGCGGCTGACCCCAGGGCCTTCAGAGCAGCAGCCCCTGGGGCCTCGAAGCAGTGGGTGGCTGGGGGTAGTCAGCCCCTGCCACCAGTGCAAGGGCTAGCGGTCAGCACCTGGGGCCCCCCAGAGCAGCTAAGTTTTTGTCAGGGGTATTTATAGTAAAAGTCACGGACAGGTCGCTGGGCCGTGAATTTTTGTTTATTGCCCATGACCTATCCATGACTTTTGCTAAAAATACTCTTGACTAAATCTTAGTCTTAATTGTGCTCCAGAGGTCACAGGTTTGATCCCAGACACCACTGCTGCCTGCGGTCTATCAGCATAACACAAGCATATATAGTAGGGTAGCCACGGTAGCAAGTGGAGGCACATCTTAGCTGAGCTGAGTATGTACTCAGGGAAGGGGTTCAGGTGAGATTGTACTTGCTGCTATGACTGCTGCCTGTACTACTGCAGCTGCACTACTATTTATAGTTGTGTGAGCTCTCCTCAAGCTAGCACAAGTACGCTAGCGTCTGAGAGCTGGCAATCACACTCTTGGCTTGTAGCGTAGGCGTAGCATTAGTTACACCACGGTGACAGAGTAACTCCATTGATTTCAGTCAGGAAATAGATGGATAGGTCATGGACTTGTCCTGGTATAACTGAGGTCAGTATTTGTCTAGTTTTTTTCCCAAGGAAAAACATATTGCGTTGTCTCTGTGGCCCTGATGGGACTCCCAGTAGCGAAAGGTTTTGGTGACTCTACTTAATCTCCATCAAATGAATGTTGTCCACATCACAACACTAGCCAATGTAACATGGGTTCCAGTGTTCCATGTGACCCGTGAAAAGAGGAATGCTACCGTGCAGAATGTGCACTCTGGAGTCCAGTGAACCTGATGCTGTTTGATCCATGGATGTTCATTGCAAAGAAACACCGTGTAGGCATCTCCTCCTGGAGAGCTTAATGCTGCAATGGAGGCTGGTGAAAGTGAATAGGCAAAGCTGCCCCAAAAAGCTGTGCTCAGGTCCTGTTTTACAGCAGTTAGTAAAGATTACACTGTGCCCAGCTTCCAAATGAGAATGAACACTGCTTACCCTGAGAAGTCTCAGCCATTCCTCTGAAGCTAACTGACCTCTACTTTTTGTTGAGTGTTCACATGTGGCTTGATTGTGTTGCCTTGATCCTTTTGACTCTCACTGATCAGGTACCAAATCCTAAAAGGTGCTGAGCGCCTAAAGTGTTAGGTGCCACTTAGAATTTGGCCCCATACTCTTCTGGATATTTTAGCATATTTAACTTTCCCCGTTGTAAGCATAAAGCATGTGAAAGAAATCTGGCATTGCCAGCATGGGCAGGCACAACAATTTTTGAAAGGGACTTTGGTTATTGACCACTCAACTGAAAATTAAAGTAGAAGCAAGGGCTGGCTTTGGACTTTGGGACTATTCACTGATTAAAAAAAAAAAAAGCTAGTGTTCAAAGGGAGCAATATCTGACGTGTAATATTTCGATGAGGCGAGATTAAAGACCATTTGGAATGTTTCTAAGTCTTAGCACTGTAAATTGTGTAGGACATTAACTTTTGCACAGATGTCCCAGTAACCTGCAACAAACTCCATTGTAATACACATCCACATCGAGGCTGGCCCATCTAAAGCAAGCCTAGTCTTGAAGTTAAGATTCAGATCTGGATCCAAACTTCTGGGATGTTTAGATCTGAGACTTTGGTTTGGGTCCATCTCTGATTTAAGGACTGGATAAATAGCTCCACGGATGTCAGTAAAATCACAACATGGGAAAACTGATTGAGCAGAGAAACCTGTCATAACTACCCAAAATTGTATACATTATAAACACAGAGGGTATTTACAGTATTCGCCAGAATCCAAAACCTGAGATGTGCTTATAACTGCCACCTAAGCAATCTTTTCTCAGTCCTTATGTAGGCTAAACTCTTGATATTGAATCATTCGGGATTTTGCCTGGGTAAGGACTGGGTAGAATCTGTGATGTTCAAGATATGGCCTAACGAGAGTAGCAGGTGCCCAGCACTTCTTGGGATTTAGTTCCAGGGACCTTATTCAGAGAGTCTTGGAACAGTCCCTGGATCCTTACAAAACTGTCTCCATTCTGTAACCACTGGGGACTGCTTTCAAAAGATTTGTTGAGGTTACTTTGGCATGCAATCACGAAATGAAGAAGTTAATTCCTTAGGCCTAAAATCAGGCTTTTAGATCCACCCTTAAATGCCGAAATAAAACTGATCCTCCTTTCAGGGGTGCTAGCAGCAAATCTCACTGATGTCACTTGTATTTAGGTGCCTAAATGTGGATTTAGAAGCTTATCTTTAGGCACACAGGGAGGGATTTACAAAGGTACTTAAGGGATCTAAGCCCCAGACTTAGATGCCTTAAAATTATTTCATAAGAGTCATGAATTATTCAGGATTTGTTCACATTCACTGGTTGTGAAGCAAAGGAGCAAATAAGGCTTCCTGGGCTGAAATTACCTGGCTTTCTTTAAAGAAACAATTTACTCGGAAAGAAAAATCTGTATTCAGCTATGCTAGGCATATACTGCAGTCTAGGGAAACGTATAACAAGAAAAAGGAGATGATTGATTTCTAACTCAAGGAATTAATGTTTCCCATGGCTGGTAACCTATAAGTCATGTTTATTAGGAGTTGATTTTATAAAGTATTTGAAATGACAGTTATTCCAGTGAACATGATTTAAACAATTCCCACCTGCCTGATTCATCAGGAGAACAATCTATGAGATTTCGGAACTTATTATGTGCAATATGATACTTTGTAGCAATGCAATTGTTGCCGCCAAAATAATTTTCAAAGACTTTCCAATACCCTGGAAGTTCTGCAATTTCTGTTTCTTCAAGCTGGGTTCCCATTAATCTAGTTGCCACCAACCGAAGAATAGATGTTGGGCCCAAATTCATGGCTGGTGTAACTCCATTGATTGCATGGATGAAAGTGGCCCCTTTTTGGAGTTTGACCAAGGGAGAATGTGTTGTTCTTACAAGAGCAATGATTTTTGGGAAGCCAGATAGATTTTATTAGCAAAGGAATAAAAAGACAGAAACACATTGCTTTACTCTTGCTGATACACCTGTTAAAACAATCCTTGGTGTGTTGTACTTGTAGTTTTGAATGGAACTCATCTGCTTATCCTTTTCTAACAGCAGTGGGTAAAGCCCATAATTGCAAACTGCATGGCTGACAAATTTGTGTAATGCAAGGGACAATGTTCAAAACAATAGAGTGGGAGGGGGGAAAGGGTAGTGAATAAATGGAGTGGTTTTAAATGGGATTAGCAAGGTTCAAAACCAACCTTGTCAATTTCCTCAGACGTTTTATGGCCACATCTAGAAGTTCTAGACTAGACTAGCCTAGAACAGATATCTGTAGTTTGTTATTGTAATGAGATAGGTATTTTTGTTCTGCTTATTGCCATCTGGTGGCCAATGTGAGAATAGTGATTTACTGTTAGGAGCCCCAAAGCTGTACTGAGCTGCTGCAGGGCGTTGGGGATTATGTGAGGAAGTTTCCCCAAGACTGAGCCTGATTAGTTTTCTGTGTGAACCTGTACTGGAATAGGAGATTTCCTTTTTCAGTTCTAATCTGTTTTGGGTCTCCATATGGTATCAGTTGCTCAACCAAGCAAAGGAGAGCCTTAGTATGTGCAAGCATATATGACCACTTGAGTTGCGACACATGGATCTGCTGCTTCGTGAAAAGTGTGTCTCATGCACTGAAGCAAGTAAAGCTATAACGTGACTCCAGTCCAGTGACCTACATATCCATTCCAGAGTATGTGACTGCAGTGGAGAGAACTCCAAGTTAAAAGCCAAGGAAATGCAGAATGTGAGAGCAGGGAAGGCAGAATGCACTTATGAAAGCAAGGAAACAACTCATTCTGTCTAGGTATTTGTGTGACCCCTGTCAGCATAATGTCTGAGTATCCATGGGCTCTTGATCACTTCAAGTTTTCATGGTCCAGTTGCAGAGACAATGAATGGCAAAATTGCCACTGGGCCTTGGGGATGTTAATTTTGCATCTCCTCCTAAAAATGTAACCTCCAGCAGCACAATGCCCCCTCACACTGTGTTGGGCATAGAGAAGAAATGATGCTGTCTGCAGCTTCATCTGGCGTAGCCTTTCATGCCTGGAAATGGGCCCTCTAGCTGGGGCAGGTGGGGAAGCTTGTACTTTCCAACACCTGAGCTGTTCCAGGTCAAGAACTTTACTCTTCAGATGTATCAAATTGGTTTCCATCCTCTCTTAGCACAGAATACACACACAGAAAGTGTTTTCTTGTTAGCAAACAAGGGTGCCCAAATTACATGGGCGTTTCACCTGTGTTGTACGGAAACTCTTCCATTTTAGGTATACATGGTTTCTCCAATGGTGCATGTTCATTCATTCCTAGAGCAGCTTGAAAAAGTCGATGTATGTTGAAATTTTGACCATAAAATGAAGGCAGGGAGGGAAATTTGTGAGAATTTCCCCTCCTCCCCCATTTTTGCCCCCAACCAACTTAATTTGCTTGTAAAATTCTTCATTACTTATTGAGTGCCCAAAGATGTGGTAGGAGTTCCACAAACCAAAGAGAGAGTTCCTGCTCAAAGAAGGTACAATCTGCCTTTGATATGACACAACAGCTGTCACAACAAACTAGGGTGATGAAGGACAAGGGTAACAATGCACAGTTACTCAGTAAGCGTGTATACACCTTGATGATAGTGTTACGTACTGTCCCACTCTCTTTCACATACAGTATTATATTATGTGAGGCATACACATTTGTTTTCTTTCTAATTAGGCCAGAGTGCGAAAGAAAGCAGCAAGTGTTTTTACTGTAGTGTTGTGGATAGGAATCGAATTCAGAATGAGCCTGAGTATATAACAAGGACTGAGTCTGAGATCCATGCTGTCCCTTTTAAAACATGCATGGAGTGCATCCGAAGAAGTGGTGTTTTACCCATGAAAGTTTATGCCCAAATAAATCTGTTAGTCTTTAAGGTGCCACCAGACTCCTTGTTGTTTTTATGGATACAGACTAACACAGCTACCCCCTGATACTTGACCTAAGGAGGTACTTCACACAGTGCACAGTCAACCTGTGGAACTCATTGTTAGGGGATATTGTGAAAGCCAAAACTAGAACAGATTCAAAAAAGAACCAGATAAGTTCAAGGAGGATAGGCCCATCACTGGCTACTTGCCAGGATGGTCAGGGATGCAATCCCATGCTCTGAATGTCCTTAGCCTCTGTTTGCCAGAAGCTTGTAAAGTAAGATGGGATGGATCGCTCAATGATTGTCTATTCTGTTCATTCCCTCTGAAGCACCTGGCTCTGGAAGACAGGTTACTGGGCTAGGTGGACCATTGGTCTGACCCAGGATGGCTGTTTTTATGTTAGGAGTACTTGTGGCACCTTAAAGACTAACAGCTCACTTCTTCGGATGCAGCTCACGAAAGCTCATGCTAAAATAAATTTGTTAGTCTTTAAGGTGCCACAAGTACTCCTGTTCTTTTTGCGGATACAGACTAACACGGCTGCTACTCTGAAACCTGTTTTTATGTTATGTTCTTAAATGCAATGAACGGAAAGCTGTCAAATATTTGAACAGACTTGAGCTGTAGCACCAAGTCCAAAGTAAGGATCCTACTGAAAGGATAGACTGCAAAATGCTCTGGAGAGTAAGGGTTCAGTTAATTAGCATTGTTTAATTAAAATCAGGTCACAGGCAAAGGAGCTGGTGCTGTCATTAGAGCCAATAGTATAAGTAGCACTAAGAGCAGGAGGAAAGTGAAATCTTCCAAATTGCTGATGTGCTGCTAGTTAAGGGACAGCATGGATCTCGGAATGGGTCCTTGTTACATACTGAGGCTCATTCTTAATTTGATTCCTATCCACCACGCTACCATAATAACACTTATTGCTGTGGTCTTTGCTAATGCTTTAGATCGTGGACTGGAAACGTCTAAACTTATTGTGGCATTTCAAGCTCCTTGGAATGCTTCCCACCCACATAGTGCCCAAAAGCTGGGCTCAGCTATCCAGATTGCCATTGATAAAGTCAATTCAGACCCATCTTACCTGGGTAACTACACCTTGGATTTTGTTTATGCTGATTGTGGCTGTGATGCCAAGAAGTCCGTCAATGCTTTCATCAATCAGGTTCAGAAGGAGAACGTTTCAGCCCTGTTTGGACCTGTCTGCTCAGAAGCAGCTGAGGTAGAGTATGACTTCCCGCCACTTTCTCTCTCCTGGTCCTGCTGCTCTGTGTACTGTATGTATTTCTGCTTTCATTGTGAGTTGACTAATTCAGGGAGTTGTGTTTGATCTATAAATCTCTTAATGGGCTATCTTAAAGATGTGAATTCAGTGCTGGGCTTGAGTTAACAGCTGCTTGTGGAAAGTGGCAGCTGGGAAGATGTTTCCCCTGAATTCTTCTCAACTCTGGAACTTGCTTTCTTCATCCTCGGTCTGATACAGCCTGAGATTGCTGGCTTTCAGAGCATTCTGCAAGGCTGATCTCCTTTCACAGGCTTTTGTGGAGGGATGTGTTGAGGGGGAGAATGTTATTAGTTCTGTTAGGCAGGGAACATTTTAGTTGTGCTGTCAGTCTAAAAGTCTCAGATGTATTTTGGTTTGCATGTGTACTTAGATCTTAGGGCACAGAGTACAAATCAAGGGAACAAATAAAATTAAGATATATGCTCCTTGTTTCAATATTTTACTATGTTTAGAAATTAGATCTAATGACACTATCATTGCTAGGATCACCCTTCTTACTTTGGCTGAATGCTGGTATGTTGTTTTCCTTTCCCCCAATCTTCTGGTCTCTCCAGAGTGCTTCAAAATTAAATGCCAATGTAAATCCATTCACTGTTTCCCTTTACACTCTAAAAGCCGATTCACCCAGGCCAGCTGATTCATGTACGTTCTCCCTTTCCAGGAGTTCCTTTGCCTGATGTTCACCTCTGCAGCCCTCAGCATGTAGATTTCCACCTGTAAAAAACAGCTGCCTTGAAACACAGCTTACCACAAAAATTCTTATCTTCAGACACTGCCCACTTTCAGTAGAGTATCCGTAGGTGGTTGTTTGTGTAATCTCCCTGAAACTCTGTTGTTAGCCTCTCTCTTCCACTTCACTACTCAGTGTGCTTACTCACACACCTGTTATACTTGTGATAATAAGAATAGTTCACTCTCAGGGCTAGTCTACACTTACCAGCCGGGTCGACGCGGTGAGTTCGACTTCTCGGAGTTCGAACTATCGCGTCTAATCTGGACGCGATAGTTCGAACTCCGGAAGCGCCGCGGTCGACTCCGGTACTCCACCACTGCAAACGGCGGTGGCGGAGTCGACCTTGGAGCCGCGGACTTCGATTCCGCGGCGTCTGGACGGGTGAGTAGTTCGAACTAGGGTACTTCGAATTCAGCTACGCTATTCACGTAGCTGAATTTGCGTACCCTAGTTCGACCCCGCTTCTTAGTGTGGACCAGCCCTTATATACTGCCTTCCCCTTAGCTGTTTACCCAGCCTACACACAGAGCTTTCTAATACAGATATACAGCCCTAATGGGGAACAGCCCGCTAGTGAGCCCAGCAAGTGAGAAAACTCAGGACGGGGTGGGAGGTAATAGGAGCCTATATAAGAAAAAGACCCCAAAATTGGGACTGTCCCTATAAAATCGGGACATCTGGTCACCCTACAGCCCGCCAACCAGTTCTGTACCTTCAGGCACTCGCTACGCTGAGTAATGTGCGTGTAGTTATGTTTGCAACCTAATTTCCACTATACGTTTTCGTGCCTCCTTGTAAACACCACAAAAAAAGTTGTATTGGCATTGAAACTGGTGGATTAGATTTTGGGTCCAAGATGGAATTTTCCTATGAAACTCAAAATGATGTAAAGAAGAGATTTTTTTGAATGACGGCACCCTAAAATTAGAGACCCACACCAGTCCAGATCTAAAATGTTCATTAAAGCCCATGTAAACAGTTAATAACCTTTTAATTGGCAATCTCACTGGGGACTGTGAGCCACAGCGATCTTTGTATAATGCATCAGATGATGGGCTTCCATTTAAAATCGCCTCCCTCCCCCTCCCCCGCAGCTCTCTCCCTTTTCCTTGCAGAGAGAGACTTCAAAGGCCATGTCTTGATTAGGAAAATAGTTCGAGTTTTCAAACGTGTTAATTAACATAATTTTAAACAGGATTTTGCACCCAAGGTAGACAGGGCAAGTTGTGTTAATTGCTGTGTGTGTTGGATGCGGTAAACCCTAGAGGGGAGCCTTTGTATTAGCTAACACGTTTTTTTTTAAATAGGCTGTTTTCCTTGACTAGATGTGGCCAAAATGTAACCTGATTTTTAGGGAGGATTGTGAGTGGAGAAGAAAACGTTAGCCATGAAAAGTGGATGCACAGCTGTCTCTCCCCTTTGCATCATATCACAGAGGGCATGGTGTCAGGGCAATCAGCCTCATAGATGCCCATAAAGCATGCTTAGAGGTGATTTTGCAATTGCTTTTAACAATTGTATTTGCTTAATCACTTATAATTGTTTTATTTTTAATTTCTCCATGACTAACCATTCCCAAACCTAAGACAAATTCCTCATAGAAGACTAGCTGCTTTATAAGCATGGAGTATTTTTGTTCAGCCATTTCTGAGTTACTGGAACATACATCTCCTTGCTAAGAGAAAGTATGAAATGCTGGTCTGTCTGGGGCCACTAAAAGATGCAATAGCTACCTATGGAACTGTCTGCTCCAATTTTGTTACTTTTGTCTTTCCTTCTTCCCTATTTCCTCCTGTTTGTCACACACACTTGTTGCATCTTGTATCCAGTTACATAGGAACTGTCTCTTACTGTGTGTATGTACAGAGCCTAGCAGAGGGGTCGGCAACCTTTCAGAAGTGGTGTGCGGAGTCTTCATCTATTCACTCTAATTTAAGGTTTTGCGTGCCAGTAATACATTTTAGCGTTTTTAGAAGGGTCTCTTTCTATAAGTCTATAATATATAACTAAACTATTTTTGAATGTAAAGTAAATAAGGTTTTTAAAATGTTTAATAAGCTTCCTTTAAAATTAAATTAAAATGCAGAGCCCCCCGGACCAATGGCCAGGACCCGGGCAGTGTGAGTGCCAATGAAAATCAGCTCGTGTGCCACCTTTGGCACCCGTGCCATAGGTTGCCTACCCCTGGCCTAGCACAATGAGGTCCTGATCTTCGCTGGGGTCACTAGGGTGCTGTACTAATACAAATCATATATCAATGTTTCAGTAGTAAAAGTGGATTTCAGAACCAATTAGGAGTGTGTGAAAGTGGGTTACAAAGAAATTCTGGCGGAAACTCTGTCATAGCTTTAACCAAAGCTACAATAGTGATATTTACATCGAGTCTGAATAGATGCAGAGTGAATATCCTTTCAGGAGCATTGGGAGAAAATAACCCTCTCCCTTTTATTGTGCTCAGCCCTACGTGCTGCCCAACTCTTTCAAACATTTAAATTCCTTTTGTCACTGGGTAAAATATTTAATGCATGGGATAAGATATGGGAAATAAGCACCGCTCAGTAAAGGTACAGCATATGATTCAATGTAAACGACTGAATAAGGTTGTGCTTTTTTGCAGAGGACCATTGGAAAGCCTGTGCTGTGGGACTTACAGTGTTTTTTTCTTTTCCTCTGTTCACGGGTGAATTTCATCCCGTATAACCAATTCAAATATAACAGCAGTGAATCCCGACCCCACCGGATCATACGTGCAATTTCAGTTGCCCAATAATTTTAATCACGGACCCACAGTAGCAGCTCAGCAATGAGGTGATGCTGGAATGCTGTTTGAGATGTGACTCATAAAACCTACAAGGAGGCTACACTTGTGGATGTGTGTTTGTGTTATTTGTTGTTAGTGCGTTTGACTTTGTGGGCAGAGAGAAGAGCAGAAAAGCTTTCAGACTGACTTCTGCTGGCAGCCAGAATCACATGAGATGCTCACTAGAGAAAGTATTATCCCCAATTATCAATGGTATGGGTTACCTTAGCAATAGAGAAACCTACCTGGACTTTTACAGTGATCCCTATATCACCGGGACCCCTTTAATAGACTTCATTAATGAAATGTCAAACTGGCACCGCTGAACTTTCTCTTTCCACAGAATAGAGCCTGCAGCGTGAAATATTTCTGTCCTCATTTGAATTTGAAAGTGAACTTTGATTTTACCATGTTTCTGACACTTTCATGTTTTCATTCTAAGAACTTCCTAGTACTTCAGGTTTAGTACTGTGAATTCTCAAGAAAAGTGAATTTCAATCCTGATTATGCACTAATTTGAAATAGCCTGTGTTGAACAGAAACAATGCAACATGATTTATGTAAGTAACCAGCGCAGTGTGAATTTGTGTAACTTGCATAGTCATTTCTGATCTTTTGTTGTTCTGAATTTTGAGAATTATTCCTACCTTTGTAATGGACCAAACTAAGTCTCCGTATCGAACAACCACAGACATGGGGATGTCCAAAATCTTGATTTGAATCCTCATTTTGTGGCATGAGTCGAGCTCTTAGAACTTAATTTGAGGGGTGAGGGAAGAATTTGGAAAGTTGAAGTCAATGGAGTTAACCAGAGATTAATTTGGTTCATACAATATTAACTCCCAATTCTTGGGCTTTACAGAGGATAAGCTAGTTCTTCAGCTATATAGCATCATTGTTCTACAACAATATGGGGGCTTTTTCTGGTTTCACACTGGTGTAAATTGAAATTAATGGAGTGACTGTATAAAACCAGTGTGAGAGGAGAAGCAGATGCCAATAAGTCTTATTAATCAAAACGATTCACTGCTACTTATCAGTCCAACCTTTGCATTTTAAATACTGACATTAAATAATATGTCTGAAAAAACACTTTTTGTTGCCATCTAGGTTACTGGTTTGCTGGCTTCTCATTGGAATATTCCCTGGTTTGGATTTGTTGGCCAGGGTGCAAAGCTGGACAATGCAGATCTATATGACACCTACGTCAAACTTGTCTCCCCTCTGCAAAGGATAGGGGAAGTTCTGCATAAAAGTCTACAGTATTTTGGCTGGAAATATGTTGGATTATTTGGAGGTTCATCTGATGCTTCCACCGGGGAGAAAATTGACGAACTCTGGATGTCAGTCGAAAACCAACTCCAAATCAATATCACTATCACTGCTAAAGTCAGATACAACACAGAAGATCCAAGTCTCCACCAGGAAAACCTCAAGTACATATCGTCTGTTGCCAGAAGTAAGTTCCAGATTCAAAGTGTTTTATACTGGCTGGCTTTAAAGGGACTACATGTCGAACTTTGCCAAATACAGATGAATGAAAAATTACTACAACACATTACTTGTATCAATCTGGAAGCTTATCTGGTATAATTTTATTAAACCTAGTGGGCTATTAGGGTATGTCTACATTGCATACTAAGCCCAGGTTCTGACTCAGTCCAAGCCTCCCGCCGAGTATATCTTGACTCATATTTGTGTAATAACATCAGGGCCAGTGCAACCCATTAGGCGACCTAGGCGGTTGCCTAGGGCGCTAGCATTTGGGGGGCGGCATTTCGGGTCCTTCGGCGGCGACCGCGGTGCCTGGATCTTCGGCCACCGCGGTCGTCGTCGGCACTTAGGCGGAGGGAGCTGGGGCAGGGGGTGGTGGGGAGGGCCGCCTGCGGCAAGTAAGGGGGGTGGGGTGGCACGCAGGGGATCTCCCCGCCCCAGCTCACCTCTGCTCCACCTCCTCCCCTCTGCATGCTGCCCCACTCTGCTTCTCTCCCTCCCAGGCTTGCGGCGCCAAACAGCTGATTGGCGCTGCAAGCCTGGGAGGCGGGAGAAGTGGAGTGGCGACGGCATGCTCGGGGAGGAGGTGGAGCAGAGGTGAGCTGAGGTGGGGAGCTGCCGCGCGGGGGGCACCTTAGGGCGGATGGGGCGGCGGAGAGCTGCCACAGGGCTCGGGGGGAGTGGGCACAAGGTGGAAGTTTGCCTAGGGCGTGAAACATCCTTGCACCTGCCCTGAATAACATGTCAATGGGAATAGACTATGGGAGTGGATTGTGACTGTCAAATCAACCTGGCAGAACAAGAATTTTGCCCTTAGCTTGTCTCACATATGTAGGTCACAGGAAATGAGATGCACAGTGTTGCATGGAGCTTATTCATTTTTATGCTTAAGGAAAGAAACTCTATCAGGAAGCTTGAATTGACGACTACTTGGTGTATATTCTGCATTATTATTTTAGAATTATTTCTCTCTCTTTCTCTGTGTGTGTGTACATATAATTTTTTTTTCAAAAGCTCAGCTGTGAGTGAGTTAGAGGATGGTTGATATGTTCTCACTAGCTGTGGAGTAAGGCACGCAAGGCACTATAAATACGAAACATTCCTCTCTGGGTGAGATGGCAGCAGCAAGATTGTGTTAGTGTGAGTGGAACCTGGAAACCAGCTACACTGACTTAACTGGGTTCATTGTGATTTGCACAGGTCATTGTGATTTGCACAGAGCATTGTGCTAAGCACCACACAGTGTATGAACAGGAGACACTCCCTGCCCTGAAGAGTGATCCAGATAAAAACAAATGGCAAAATTTCAGAATTTCCTGAATTCCACCCTACTTAGCCACCTCTTAGCTCATTGTCTGGGGTCCCTCCCCTCCCCCACCCCTTTGCTTCACCGGGGGTGGTATGACAAAGTGGGAATTTTTTGAAATATTTTTATGAGTCCTGTTTGTGCCTCAGTGTCCCCTGTATGTTGCATTGTTACCTGGTGGGTGGAAAAAGACTGTTTGCTCTTGGGGCAGGCTAAGACACAGGTGTGAATTGTGCCTATTTGTCTAGGGCTTAGGTTCCATATCAGTGGATTTCTTGAGAAAACAATGGCAGAGCCAGTTGCCTGGTCACTGACATCTAGCAAGCAACGCCCCAGAGGGATATGAACTTCCCTGCCTCTCAGCTGGGCGGCTGAATGGGCATTTCCCCATCTCGAGAACAAAGGACTGGGTAGGGTTTAAGTGTGGGTTGTGAGAGGCAATCGGGGGCACACTTGGGGTTCTGGAGAGACGGAGCTTGAACAATGGATTTCTCTATGGCTTGGTTGGGCTCTAGGCTAACCAGAATGGACTATGCTTTAACCTTCATTCCTCTAGGCTAACCTAGGGACTTCCTATGCTGTGTTCCAGATGACTAATAAACCCCTACTGTTTTGACAGTGCTGTGTGAGGGTTATGGCACATGTTCGGAGAGGTGCATTAGTCCACGAAGAATATACAGGTCTCCATGGGGGTCCTTTTCAGTTGGACTCACTGAACAGAGCTCATGGTGTGAAGCAGGAGTGCTGCCGGCCCAGAGCTCCAGTTTAAGGAGGCAGTGAAGCCATGTAGCTTACCCTGGAGGGATGTGTGAGATCCCTTGGGGGGCTGGCTTACTGAAAGAGTTCCTTCTAGAGACTGTCCCAAATCTGGGGCCTTAGCAGTGATCCTGTGGATCCGTGACAGATCGCAACCCCATTCACCTGCTTGTCTGCATCTTCCACACACACGTTCTTCCATGCTGTCCACAGAACACTCTCCCACTCTGTGGGCATCCTTCTCCACGCTAAGGGCTTGTCTACGCTACAGTGTCAGCTGTTGACTTATCGCAGCGAAGACACCGTGGTAAGTAGATCTAAGTACGTCGACTTCAGCTACACTATTTACGTAGCTGAAGTTGCATATCTTAGATCGACCCCGCGTGGTAGTGTAGATGAGCCCTGAGCCACTCAGGGCTCAGCCTGATTGTTCGGGCTGCACACATGCAGGGACTGGCCCATAGGACTACATAAAGCACTTGAATCACGCAAGGTGTTCCAGTTGCTCATAAAAATAGAGAAAGCTCTCTCCCTGCCATTCAATGGACACCATCTCCTTCCCATCACGCTGCTGACAATGTGTGTCAGTATTCCCTGGTGGCACAGTTACACAGGTCAGCTTTCTGCATTCATGAAAACTCGGCCTATGGACACAACTTTTCCAAATCTGGTCACAGGTGAGAGGAGAAGACAACCTGTCCAAAACAAATTAATTGACCTGTTAACTAGAGCTGGCCAAAAATATTTCATCAAGCATTTTTGTGAACAAGTTTAATTTTGGTCAACGTTTCCTACATTTTCAACACCCACAGCACCAACAAACCCCAAACATTTTCTGTTAAAAAGCAAAACACAATTTGGTTTTTATTAAAACTATTGGGTTTTGATAATCTTTTTGTTTTCAAAAACTAAATTTTATTAAAAACAGTTTTTGAAATCACACAGCTTTTTATTTTTTTGGTTGAAAAACATAATAAAGTTTGGGAAAAAATAATGTTTTAAATATTTCCACTAAAACAATGGAAGACCTTTGTTGTATTACTGTAAGTATGTGATCAAGGTTCTTCTTGATCCTTATTATACAGAAACCTAATCCGGTTTAAAAGCTGTTTGCTGTGGCAGTGCACAATTCGGAAGCAAAATGCTTGTGTGCTCATTAGAACGTCAGTATCCAAATGTTCGGGTAGATGAGAATTATTTCACAACAGCACATGGTTTAGCTCTGCAGCAAGCAGCAGGTTTTGCCTGTTGCTTGCAGCTACAATACGATTTTTTTTTCCGCTTGTGTTTTGAAAGGCGTGATTACAGAAAGCTTTTCCTTATATTTAGCCTTCACACCCTTCCCTTATTAGCACATCATCTTTAAGGAGAAGTGAAGAAAGATATTAACTCAAATAAACATGTTACATCAGAAAACCGAGGAAGCTGAATATAATTGCTGTGCCCAATTGCAATGTTAGCTACAGACCCCAGCTGGGTCATTTCCATTCACTCCTAGGCTCATGAGAAGCTGATCTTTGACAGTCCTACTGACTTTCTCTTTGGCACCTACAGCATCTTGAAATTGTGTTCTGATTTTCCCTTTGTAACTAGATGAGAATGACAAGATACAGCATAAGGATTTTGCTCTACTTGTTGAAGATTAGTTTGTTGCTCTTACTACATGGAAAATATCCACATGTGAAACTGACAGTACAATAAATCTCTCCTACAAATGCCATTCTATGACACCAAAGTTAGCACTTCAGAAGACAAGAATACAAGGCCGACTAGAACCTATTGCCCCTTTTTGAGCTGCATAGGCGATACGTGGCATAAGTCAGAGGAACTATTCTGAAGAGCAAAGGATCAGAAGAGGGGAAGAATTCCTCTGATCCGTTGCAGAGGTTCATCTGACTGTTTAGGGCCATGCCAATACAAACCAGTGCAGAGGGGGAAGAGATAATGTGTACCTCATAAAGAGCAGAAGGAATTGGGGTTGTTACTTTCTCTTACTGCCAGAGAGAACATTTTGTTACTCTTTTCCAACTGACACAAGTTAGTTAAAGGTCAGAAAGTCAGGGTGGTGAAGGCAGGAATCCAGAATTTCAAAACAAAAAAATAACTTTCTTTTTTCTTCTCAGGAATTTTTGTTTAAAAATATTGCAAATAAAAAAAATGTCTTTGATAATTTTTTCCACATATTTTTATTTTGTATTGAAACCCTCCTTGACTAAAAATAAACAATTAAATAAATAAAAACAACAAAACAAAACAAAACAAAAACACTTTTTGTGAGGAAATGTATTGACCCTCTCAAATTGCCACTTGCCGGTGACCTACATCTCCAGATGTTTCATGGCTGTCTTTGGTTGCTGCCATGTGTCTATTGATGGGAATGTACCACTCAGTGGGTTTTGAGCTACACAGTGGGTTTGCTATTTTTTTTCTGGAGTAAATTACTACAGATTTTTCTACCTCTCTACTGTGTAGCAGAGAGACGCATGTGACCCTGGCAACCCTTATTCATAACAGTTACCCTTTCTCACATGACAAATCACATTGACTTCAATGGGACTACTCACATGAGTAAGTAGTGGGTAAAGTGTGTAGGATCCTCGTTCCTTACTTTCTAGCTACCACTGAAAGCCCCAGTGAGCCATGCATGTTTCATTTACACAGGTTCATGACAAAGAGCTTTCGACTGACATTGGTCCGTGCTGGCTAAAGCAATAAATATGTTCAATGTGTAATCATGAGCCATGTAATTTAACTCAGCTTTTTAAAAATCATCCTAATGTTGATTGGCAGCTCTGATTGTCTTGTCCATTTTTTTTAATTTGGTGAATGGATGGGGAGCAAATGACTAAACACACCTTTTTCTCTTGCAGTTATTGTTTTAATCTGCAGCTCTTCGGATGTCAGGTCTATTATGGTAGAGGCCAAACTTCTAGGGCTGGTGAATGGGGAATTTGTGTTCTTCGTTTTGCAGCAGGTCAGTGGCAACCTGGCGAGTATTGCTCCAAGTTGGTTTATTAGCACTTGTTTTTATCAATCTGAAACTTGTCACCAGCAGAGAATTGACATTAAAAATGTTGTAGCAAGAAATCTTTATCAACCAACGTACAGTAAAGATGGCCCTGACTCTGCACCTGTCTGTGCTAGCAGATCACAGTTCAAGCCCAAGCTCAATAACTGCACTTTGAACTAAGAGCACCATCACTTTAAGTCACTTGCTTGTACCCTCAACTCATCTTTCTCTTTCAGGACAATTTTTTGAAAGAGGCACTAAGCAGAGAGAAGAACAGCAGTGTGCTTGAAGCCTACCAGCCAGTGTTTCTGATTTCCCTCAACCCTTATGGAGGATACACTATGTATTCAGATTTTCTGAAGCAGGTCCATGAAAAACTGAAGGGACAGCCATTTTACAGCTCACTTTCTTCAGAAGAAGAGGTTTGATATGGTCCTAATTGCTGCACATGTGGCCACTGGGTTCAATTCAGACCAAGGGCCATCTCCCTCTTGTGCAACTTGTGTGTGTAGTTCTGTTGATTCCACCAGGAGTACTTACTTGAATGAGGTGGCCTGAGATCAGAAACACATGTGGGTCACCCATTTATTGATTGTCAGTGGGTGGTGATGATATTGCCAGTTAAGTAGAAGGGTGACTTGAACCATTTCTATAGAGATTTTCCTTCACTTTCATGCTGTCCTATCTGGACAGTGATTCTGGTTGCTTTTCTATACAGAGGATCAAATTCGTATGTAGACACAGCTCCAATTGCAGTCAATGGAAAATTGCACCTGCTTATTCCAGGGCTGAATTTGGCTCAGAAATTCACTGTTGACTTTGTCCCAGGGTTTAGTATCAATCCTATAAGGTTTATATGAAAATGATCCAGCAAATTTTGTAAGCAAACCCTATATTCATTCTCTAGAGAGAAGGCCCTTCTGTCTAAGTCCTTTATCTCTGGAGCTGCAACATTGCTTTTCCATTTTGCGCTTTTCAGGTGAGTTCTTACTCTGCCTACCTGCACGATGCAGTCCTGCTTTATGCCTTGTCCGTAAGGGAAATGTTAAAAGAAGGGAAAGATATCAGCGATGGACGGGCACTTGTCAACACTTTGAAAGGCTACAACAAAACCCGTTTGTATGGTAAGTTGCGGATGGGGAGATTTGTCAATCACATGCAACTGACTGAAACTAAGCCTCTCATGAGTTAGCACACTTCTGATTGTCTTAGAGGGAAGATTTTCTTGATTTGCTCTGGACAGTGTGCAAAGTAACATCTTAGTTCAAATTAATCCTTTTTTCTAAAAAAACCCCCCATTTTTAAATACTGATGAATTGTAGAAGGTTTGCAAAGGTGTGTAAGGTTGGATTCTGCTCTCAGTTATCGGAGTGTAAATCCAGAGGAACTCAATCCAGAGAACTAGAACTATTATCCAATTTATTTATTTTTTGCAAAAATGGTGGCTTGCTTGTACCCATTCATTTTTCTTTTCTTTTTATACCTTAGCAAAACACCAGCTCTTAGCAACCCCCATGTCTGTCATTTAAAAACAAACAAACAAACAAAGAGTTTTAGTGCTGGCCAAGGTGTGCTTCCCATGTTCCCCTTTTTGCAGAAATGGCAATGAAGCATTATTGTGCTGGGGTTTATCAAAACAAATACCAAGAAAGTAAGGAAGGGGTGTAGGTGGGCACTACATACCCAGAGCTGCTTTAGTTAGAACTGTTTCTTGTCTGTATAAACTGTTTGTTTCCAAAACTGCTTTGAAATTTTTTAACTTTGAAAAATGTTGACCAGCTCCATAGTTAGCAGGGTGTCGTCTTCTATTGAAAATGGGTCCCTGAAGCTTACTTGGGCACCAGACAACTTCAGCTCCAGTTCACTCTTGGTGCAAATCAGGTTCCTGGTTCCCCTCCAGTTCCCTTTGAGTTGGGCAGCTCTCCCAGTCCTACTGCAGCCCCTGGCTTCTCTGGAAAGGCTTTAGCTTTAGCCTTTCCCGAGAAAAGTCCTGCCCCACTCCTGAACTGACAACTCCTTCCCCCTTGGTTGAAAGGGTTCCAAAGCCCTCCTTCAAGGGCCAGTGCTGCAATTCAAGCAGGCTTCTCTGGTCCACCAGTCCTCAGGTTCTTGAACTCCTACACTTCCTCCCTTTGGTTCCAGGGCTCCACAGCCCTCCTTCTTAGGTCTATGCTATGGTTCAGGCAGGCTCACTAGGCGGGTGCCTGGCTTGTGCTTAGCTGGGTGTCAGCTCCCTACCACCACCAGCCTGTTAGCTACTAATGCTAAAGAAGGAACATGGAATTAACCTTGATCCAAAAAAAGCCCAGCAGTGTTGAGTGAGTATGCGATGTACTCTTTTATCTTTCCAGGGGTTACTGGCCTGGTGTATATGGATGAATCAGGTGAGAGGTGGATGGATTACTCTGTATATTGTCTGCAGAAAGCTGGGAATTCATCACAGTTTATTCCTATTCTTAATTATGATGTCGAGAGAAAAACAATCAGGTACTGTGGGTAATATTTTTCAGTGAAAATACAAAAGCTTTAGAAAACCTGACCTATAAGGAAAGGTAAAAAACAGGGCATGTTTTGTCTTGAGAAAAGAAGACTGAGAGAAGCCTGTGATCAATTGTTCTCCATGTCCACTGCAGGTAGGACAAGAAGTAAAGGGCTTAATCTACAGCAAGGGAGCTTTAGGTTAGATCAGGGTTTCTCAAACTGGGGTCGCCGCTTGTGTAGGGAAAGCTCCTGGTGGGCCGGGCTGGTTTGTTTACCTGCCCCTTCCACAGGTCCAGCCAATCACAGCTCCCACTGGCCACGGATCACCGCTGCAGGCCAATGGGGGCTGCTGGAAGTGGCAGCCAGTAAGTCCCTCAGCCCGCGCCGCTTCCAGTAGCTCCCATTGGCCTGGAGCAATGAACCGCGGCCAGTGGGAGCTGCGATTGGCTGAACCTGAGGATGGGGCAGGTAAACAAATTGGCCCAGCCCGCCAGGGGCTTTCCCTACACAAGCGGCGATCCCAGTTTGAGAAACACTGGGTTAGATATTAGGAAAAACTTTCTAACTACTATATATGGATAGTTAAGCTCTGGAATAGGCTTCCAAGGGAGTTTAAAAAACTCTTGCAGAAAATCAGAAATTTTTGATCAAAACATTTCAAAAGGATTTTTTTTCTGATAGAAATTTATGTGTGTGTGTGGGGCGGGAGAGGGGGGAATCACATTTTCCGATCAGTTCTAGAATTTATGAGCTTTAGAAATGATGCCAATTTTGAGTTCCCCGTTGGAAAATAACTTTAGGAATGGAGAAAAGGTAATAGAAATGGGCACTTACATTTATCCGTCTCCATCTCTAGCCCAACCATGGAAATTGCCTACATCAGCTGGCTGGCTGCCTTTCCTCCCAAAGACAGACCGTACTGTGGGTTTTATAACGAACAGTGTAAAACTTCAGTTATAAGTGAGTATGGTCATACTTAATGAGATCAGCACTCTTGGGCACAGGGGAAGGGGAAAGAGACAAAGGAAATACTTTGCTGCTATTTAGCATCTTTCATTCAAAGATCAAAGAAGCTTTTTATAAACATTAATGAAATCTCACAATACCTCAGAAAAGAAGAAACTTTGTGAGCGTGTCTACACTAGACCATCCTCATTTTATAGGGAAATTGAGGCAAAGAGAGGCTGAGACTTAGGACCAAGATTTTAAAAAATGGGTACTTAAATGTACATACCTAAATCCATATTTATGCACTTAAATAAGTAAAGCTATTGTGTGCTCAGACTTCTGAAAATTAGGCTATTATTTAGGTGTCAGTACTACATCCATATTTAGGCTTTTTTTTTTTAAATGTAGGCTAATATTTGAAAAGGTGTCTGCTAATCTTTGGGAATTTCCATTTTGGGGGTTCACAACTAGTGACACTTAGGGCTGATTTTCACAAGTGGTGAGCACCGACGTCTCCAGTTGAAGCCAGTATGAGCAGTGAGTAATCCGCGTCTCTGAAAGTCAGGAGGAGGGGTGGCTATGTAGGAAATGTTAGAAGGGCATTATTCCGCTGGATTCTCCACAAGGAGCCAATTAAACTGGGGTTCCAGCTGTTTTATGCTGCCTGAATGGTGCAAAGCCCCTGGATTGGAACCAGGGATCAAGCAAGCATATGATATCAATATGAAGCAAGGTGACAACTTACTCCTGAAAAAAATCACCTGTTTGATTGTGCCATCAAGATTTTTCTCCGCCTCCATATAGCTGGGGATGATCTGTATCATGTCTTTAACAGGTACACCAGTGACCGTTCTGATTGTCGTCCTGTTGGTAACAGTCTCAGGAGCTGCCAGCATAATGGTGTTTTTAAAGATCCAGGAAAGGAAGCTGCAAAAGCAAATGGATGACATCTGGTGGAAAATAAACTACAATGATATTATTATGCTTAAAGATCATAAGGTAAAGCAAGACCTTGAAGTACCAGGAATCACGCCAGTTATAAATGATACTCTGAGAGAAGGGATCCATAAGTTTGTCATCATTTTAGCAATTAACCATGCTTTTGTCATGAAGTTGAAGAAATTTACTTACAGCAAAGTACATAAGCATGTCCTTACTTTAAGCGCTTAAGTAGTTTTATTTAAATCAGTAGGCCTATTCTTATGCTTGAAGTTAGTGCAGTATCAGGGCCTAAGAAGTTAATGGGTCAAACCATGCCCTGGGTTACGCTGATGGAATCTGGAGTGATTACTTTGCAGCAGTAGATGCTCAGTACAGGACCGGATCCTTATACTGTGTTGATCTGATCTGTGTTGCCTGGCAGTGTTATGTCAGGTACACTTTTTCCCAATGATTTCTAAAACATTTTCTCAGCATATTACTCACTAATGGGTGAAATTCACTGCTATCCAGAGGAGCAATACAAGGCATATTCAGCACAACAGTTCTACTTAAACCTTAGTTGAAAATTGTTTGGAGAGGGCTCATATTAGCCATATGTCAACCCTGGACATAACCTTCAGGGCTTAAATATAGACCTTTATGAATACCGATTTTTTCAGTTCACTGGCTGAACAGAAAAATAAAAAAAAAATGTCAGGTTAGTCGGAAATGATTGTTCTCAATCTTTTTCAGAGAACTGAAAAAGTAAAAAAAAATTCATTTTAAAACATGTTTTCATGATTTTATTAAAAGTAAAATTGAGGGAAATGCCAGAATGAAATATTTTTCCAAAACGAAAAGTCAAAACATTTCGTTTCAGAAATTCCAAAATTGAACTGTTTTGACGTTTCTGAATTATTATTTTTTTGACTGGAACAATTAGCCAAAATTGATCTGAATTTGTGAATTGTTTTGATCAACCCAAATCTGCATTTTTTTGTGTGGGGGAAAAAACCAACTATTTCTCATGAAATTTTTTTGCCCATTTCTATTTATGTGGGTCATATACTTTGTGCTGGTCCTCTGTATAAGAGTGAAGCCCAAGTGTATGTGATTTCCTTCTACATAGGTTTGGAAGGCATCTTGCTTGTCATTACCAGTGTTTTGTCTTTATCATTTATGGTAAGCACTGCAGGAAAACCCATTACTGGGTTTCTTCCTCATCAGTTTGTCTTTGTCAATATGGGCAAGTCTTAGGTTTGTCAAAATTTAACTAGGTTATTTATGAAGTTTTAACAGTATCACGTCTCTTGTGTTTTCTCCTAAAGGATCATTTTGAGCTATCACAAACAAGCACACCAGTGTCTAAAGGACAAGAAAGTGTTGGGTCCAGTTTGATATTTTCAAGCAATTGGCAGTCTGGGTTGAAGGACAAGCAGGGGAAAGATGTATTTTATACCACAATAGGTCTTTACCAGGTACGACTACAAAGGCAGATTAGACGAGATTCAGTAGGTGTACTTTCTGCTGTTATGTTAACTGTGTCCTTTTTGGTTTCCTTTGTGCGGCTTTGGGTGCTCTGTACAGGTGAATAGGGCACAAGATGGCCAAAAGAATAAAAGTCACAATAGTTCTCAGGATTCACAGGTAGGACTGTGAAACTGATGGTACTAATTTACTAAGGTTACTGATAAATATCCAACTCTTCTTTGCCAAAAATGGCAGATTGCAGAAATGTCCTATATGAAATTTTGACAGAGATGGAGTCAGAGTTTTTGGGTAGCATAATTGGCCTTCCAAAAGCATGACATATCTTATGAGTCTTAACTTACTGGCTATATAATAAAGTATATATACTATGACAGCATTACAGTTCTTGGCAATTCCTCCATGAGTACATAATTTCATCTGCAGAAAGTTGTTCTGAAAATATATGCTATATTGATTAACATCATTGGGCAGCATGTTATACAAGAGAACCTAAATTAAAACCACTTCTGGACTGAATCATCTGTGATAACCATTGATAATTTGACTGTTAGCACAGGATCTTCATTTGACTACCATGCTTTGTTACAGTCAGCTGGTTTCCCAATATAACTTTGGCATCTTTCCCTCAGAACTCTTAAAAATTGATTTAAAAGGCAATTTCAACTTTGTCTGTCACTGGGCAAGTTAGTAATCCAATACCTTGTACAGTGAAGCTCATATTGGTCATCTCTTATGGTTGCGTGTCTGTACAGGGAAAGGTACTTTTAGCCATTTTAACATATGGGAGTTCTAAACTTCTAAGCACATACTATGTTTTCTCATAGGTGCCTTCATAACCTTTTTGTGCAGATCTCTTCCAAACAGCTTCTGTGTTAAAGTACTATATGTTGGATTCCACCTTTCTGAATATTTGTTTCAGGGAACTCTTGTTGCAATCGGGTACATTGATAACCAAATAGATGCCTGGATTCGGAAACAGTCAGTCCTTCACGAAGTTCAGATGGTAAGGTTCAACCTCAACATGATCCTCCCATGCCCGACTGAAATGAAATGCAAATTATGTCACAAACATACTGTAGGTACTGCTGAATCGGGCAACTGGTCCATCTATCTTTAGCAAGCTGAAATTCACATCCAGAGCCTGCAATATTTTGTTGGTGTTGAATTTGGGAGAAGATTGGATTCTACTTAGGCTTCATCAGTGTCATGCATTTTGGTTTTGAGCACCTCTATATTAAAAAGCTATTGACAAGTTGGAGGAGAAGACCAATAACAAATAGGACTTAACTGAGTGACAGGAGGGACTGATATTTTAGGAGAGCTCCTGGGCCAGATTGTGATACCTTTTCTCATGTTGAGTGTTAATCTTACTCCGAAGTAATCCTATTGATTTCAATGGGGCTAATCATGGTTCACGGTTCTATTCAATGTGAGTAAGGGTGTCAGGATCTGTCCTCAAAGGACTAAATATTTATACTGTGAAGATAAACCAGAGAAATAACTGCCTTCTCCATCTTCAAGATAGAAGCATTAATAAGGGAGAGGAATTGTCCAGGGTGGTCCAATGGGGTATTTTTAGGGGCTGTGAAGAAGATATTAAGCTGAAATAATGGGGATTGTCCTAATAGTGGTAATCTATCAGGCTAGAATAGACTCCTGGAAATGGTGGAAGCTCAAATGCTTGAATCATCTGAAGCAAGACTCGTCTCAGGAATAGAAAATATATTGTAGAAGCATTTCTGAACTAGCCAGGTTTGGACAAGGATGAGCTAATGACCTTTTCATTTCTACCTTGTAGGATTCTTCTAGTACACAACGACTAAGGACCAATTCAGGGATGGTGCTGTAATGTAAACAAATGTCAGGTTTCAGAGTAGCAGCCGTGTTAGTCTGTATCCGCAAAAAGAACAGGAGTCCTTGTGGCACCTTAGAGACTAACAAATTTATTTGAGCATAAGCTTTCGTGGGCTAAAACCAAACAAATGTGTTTAACGAGGCCTCTTTGCTTTCAGATGCGCGATTTGAGGCATGAGAATCTGGTGACCTTCTTTGGTATATGCACTGAAATTCCAAATATCTGTATTATTACAGAGTACTGCAAGAAAGGAAGCCTAAAGGTGAGAACACCAGCATCATTTACATCAATAGCCTTAGGGTTGACTTGTAAGAGAGCTCGCAAAAGAGCTGTTCTGAGCTCTAGCCAGGTCAGCCAGGACTGATATTTCCCCCCCCACTTTTTGTTTGTTAGCTGTTTTTGCTGCCTACTCTTGCTCTGTTGATATCAGGACTTTCCTGGCTTCTAATAGCTAGGACTTCAAGTGCACATGTCCCTTCCTACTCCTCTGCGTCTTCATTGCTTTAGTGTTCAGTTCTTTCTTATGTGCAACCATTTTGTGAATACCAGATGTGAGAAGCAGAATAGCACCCTGGAGAACAATAAAAAAACAGAGACATTACACCACAGAGGCAGTGAGTGTTAGGACATCTTATTTACCAAGAAACATCTTATTTCCTCAGCTTATTACATAAAACATAAGAACGGCCCTACTGGGTCAGACCAAGGGTCCATCTAGCCCAGTATCCTGTCTTCCGACCAGGGCCGACTCCAGGCACCAGCTTGGGGCAGCCCCTCCAGAGAGAGGCGGCATGTCCACCTATTTGGTGGCAATTCAGTGGAGGGTCCCTCACTCCCGCTCGGAGCAAAGGACCTCCCGCTGAATTGCCGCAGATCACAATCACGGCTCTCTTTTTTTTTTTTTGGCTGCTTGGGGCGGCAAAACCCCTGGAGCCGGCTCTGCTTCCGACAGTAGCCAGTGCCAGGTGTCCCAGAGGGAATGAACAGAACAGGTAATCATCAAGTGATCCATCCCCTGTCCCCCATTCCCAGCTTCTGTAATTTATTGTGTAATAAAGTTCTACAGAATTTATGTGTAAATATTGAATCAAGGTTGGAATTGCCGCTTGCCCAATAGTGATACATGCAGACTATTCTCAGCAACTGCTGATTTGGAGACCCATACACGTGTATTAGGAAATAAGTTTTCCATTTCTAATAAACTTTCTCAGAGCAAATAGGCTGAGTTCAGTTCCATGTGCTCACTGCATCTCAGTCTGAGATTCAGTCCAATGTCATTCTGAACGTCTTTGTTTTTCAGGACATTTTGAGGAACTCGGATATTGAATTGGATTGGATATTCAAACTCTCCCTCGCCTATGATATAGTCAATGTGAGTATGACATTGAATTGTTTTTTTTTATAGAAAACCTTATTTAAAAAGTTATGGATCCTAGAAACATTTATTGCTCTGGACTTTGAACATGCCAGAGACAAAAATGAGAATAATACACTATCCCGTTGGAGCCAGATGGAAGTGCCGGGTTTGCATTTGATAGGGGGTTGAGGAAGTTGTTATTGCAAATTATCCTTATTTTATTGCATGTATTTATTTCATTAATTTGGGAGTTCTGTTGCAGTGACCTATGCTTACACCATTAAACAAACCCCAAATTAAACATTTGTTACACATAGGAAAAAAGAGGGGTGGACAGTTAAAAATAAAATGTAAGAAGTTCTAAAGTTTTGTGAAAATTGTTTGACATTGTAAGCTCTTCAGGACTGGACCGGCCATTCAAAAAAGAACTAGGTATGTTCATGGAGGATCATCAATGACTATTAGCTAGGATGGACAGGGATGGTGTCCCCAGCCTCTGTTTGCCAGAAGCTGGAATGGGCAACAGGGGATGGATCACTTGATGATTACCTGTTCTGTTCATTCCCTCTGGGGCACCTGGCATTAGGGTGACCAGATGTCCCGATATTTAACCCTTTGTCCCATGTCCCAATCAATGTACAATTGGGACGCCATTTGTCCCGATATTCAGGTAAGGAGGCGAGCTGCGGGGGAGGTGCCGACTCCGTGGGTGCTCCAGGGTTGGAGTATGGCTGTTATTATGTATTTACTACATACAGCTTTGCTTGAAAATTTATAGATGCTTCTAAACAGGGGGAAGGGAAGGAATTCAATGCTGAGTGGCAGCTCTTACCATTTTGATTTTGTTGTTAAAGTCCGATTCTGGTTTGTGTGTTGTTAAGACACAAGATGGGAGTGAGGAGAAAGGGAGAAAGATTAGCAAATGATACAGCTTCTGTTTCTGATATTTGTTGGTCATTTACTTGAAGACCCGTAGTGCATGGCCCGTGACTCACGTAGCCACTTTTGTAACCTGGCTTTATTCGCCTGGCCCTGGCAAATATTTCCTTACATGCCTTTGTCTGGTTTGTGGAAGTGAAGGGACTGTCCCCTTGTTGAGGTGCTCGTGCTCCCAAGGCGGGCAAGAAGGAGTATGGCCACATCCAAAGGAATAGGCCACACCATTCTAATTCATTCCTTATTAATTTTCTTCTTCAGTAAGGAATGAATGAAAAGTGCTAAGTAAAATGATTTGTTTGTGTGAAAAGGCCTCTCTGTATTGGGGCTCCATTGTGTTAGGTGCTGTACAAACACACAGTAGGAATAAGTGCCTACCCTGAGGAGTTTGTAATCTAAAGTTTTGGTCCAATGATTAGGGCATAAGTCTAAGATGTAGGAGAGAGAGGTTAATTTCCCATCTCTGCTACAGACTCTCCTATATGATCTCGGGCAAGTCACCTAGGCTAGATTTTTAAAGGCATTGTGGTGCTCAGTGTCACAATATCTAACTGATTAGGAGTTTGTCTTGTTTTCAACAGTGATTTAGGCTCTAAGCACCTAAATCCCTTTTGCAAACAAGACAGACTCCTAAATCAGCTGGGCATTACAATGCTGAGTGCCACAATGCTTAAATACCTGTAAAATTCTGGGCTTAAGTCTCTGTTTTGCAGTGCCCCGTCCATATAGGGATAATAGTACTTCCTTACCTCACAAGGGTGTTGTCAGGATAAATATGATAAAGAATGTGAGGTGCTCACATACTATTGTGATGGGGAGTGTCATATTCCAGAACAACCTCACCTGTATTTCTCTGCAGTGGTCCGGCAAGGGTACGCACTGTCAGGTTTCCAGCTCCCCTGCCTGTCACCTCTCACTCTCACCTCACTGGGGTATTTCCAGGCTGCACAGTCCCATGACTATACTGTGTTATTCCCAGCAGAGACAGACGGCCCAAGCAGGCCTGCTTGCTTTGTCTTCAGAGACGGTTAGCAGTACGACTGCCTACAGTTATATGTTACTGCACATCTCTTTCTAAGCAAGCCTGTTTGAGTCTCAAGGTAAAAGCATTATAGAAAAAACATATTAAAATCAATACAAGAACCTACACGCATGCCAACAAGCTTACCAGAGATCACCCCTACCCCAACATGGGCTCTGGTAGGAACAGTCCTTCACTATTCTGTCCAAGCAGGGGGCTGGAACAATTTGTATAGTGGGGGTGCTGAGAGCCATTGAACCAAACTGTAAAACCTGTATGTGATGGAAACCACTTCAAGCCGGGGGGTGCGGCAGCACCCCTAGTTCCAGCACCTATGCACTCAAGGGGTTTCCTTGTGGTACCAAGTTCATCATAGCTTTAGCTCAGAACAAGCATGCAGTCTTTTGGGGCTGGGCCCTCAGCAAGCCAAGTTTCTCCAAACCTTCCCTAAGAATTGGGGCTCTTCTTAGAGCAGGGCTCCCAACTAGCATAGATACAATGAGATTTAGGGACGGAAGCCCTGGTGTTTCTGACCAGAACCAGCTGAGCCAAGAGCTGGTTACACTTGCTGTTTCTTGCACTGACAGCCAAAACTAGATCCTGCCATTCCATTGTGGGTATTTCACTCTGCCTGGTGCTTCTATAGCCACCACTCTATAGTCACACTGTCCCTGTTTTTGTAGGGGATGTTGTTTCTTCACAGAAGCCCATTGAACTCCCATGGAAATCTGAAACCTACTAACTGTTTGGTGGATAGTCGCATGCAAGTGAAACTGTGTGGATTTGGGCTATGGGAGTTTAAGTATGGAAAGAAATACCGAGTAATTACTGAGAAAAATACCAACTATGCAGGTAAGAGGATTATACAAGAATTACAAGCACAAGGGATGCACCAAAACAACGATTGATGGATTCCTCTAGCACAGGGGTCAGCAACCTTTCAGAAGTGCTGTGCTGAGTCTTCATCTATTCACTCTAATTTAAGGTTTTGTGTGCCGGTAATACATTTTAGCGTTTTTAGAAGGTCTCTTTCTATAAGCCTATAATATATAACTAAACTATTGTTGTATGTAAAGTAAATAAGGTTTTTAAAATGTTTAAGAAGCTTCATTCACAACCTTCAGGTTGTGAAGGCTAGGACTATAACAATGTTTAAAAGGGGACTGGATAAATTCATGGTGGCTAAGTCCATAAATGGCTATTAGCCAGGATGGGTAAGAATGGTGTCCCTAGCCTCTGTTCGTCAGAGGATGGAGATGGATGGCAGGAGAGAGATCACTTGATCATTGCCTGTTAGGTTCACTCCCTCAGGGGCACCTGGCATTGGCCACTGTCGGTAGACAGATACTGGGCTAGATGGACCTTTGGTCTGACCCGGTACGGCCTTTCTTATGTTCTTATGTTCTTATGTTCATTTAAAATTAAATTAAAATGCAGAGCTCCCCCCTGGACCAGTGGCCAGGACCTGGGCAGTGTGAGTGCCACTGAAAATCAGCTTGTGTGCTGACTTCGGCACACGTGCCATAGGTTGCCTACCCCTGCTCTAGTGGATGCTTTCCTTCATACTGGGCTTCACATATATTTTATCTACAACACCTCTTTGAATATTGGTGACTGGAACACAGCTTTTGGAAATTACAGATGGGTTTTTTTTATTCCAGTAATGCTGCATATAGATGAGCAAATAGCAGCAAATAACGCATATGATCAGTTTTGGTCTCTATTTTGCTCAATAATTGTCTCTGAGCAGCTTATGATTTTCTACAATTTATTTGTTGTTTGAAAATGTTTGCTGATAATTTTGGTGAATAATTTTTGGTCTGTAGCTGTGGATGAATTAAGGCATAAATGATTGAGGTCTATATAATCATGACTGGTGTGGAGAAAGTAAATAAGGAAGTGTTATTTACTCCTTCTCATAACACAAGAACTAGGGGTAATTAATGAAATTAATAGGCATCAGGTTTAAAACAAATAAAATGAAGTATTTCTGCACACAATGCACAGCAAACCTATGGAACTATTTGCCAGAGGACGTTGTGAAGGCCAAAACTATAACAGGGTTCACAAAAGAACTAGATAAATTCATGGATGATAGGTCCATCAATGGCTGTTAGCCAGGATGGGTGGGAATGGTGTCCTTAGCCTCTGTTTGCCAGAAGCTGGTAATGGGCAACGGGGGATGGATCACTTGATGATTCCCTGTTCTGTTCATTCCCTCTGGGGCACCAGGCATTGGCCACTGACAAATGACAGGATACTGGGCTAGATAGATCTTTGGTCTGACTCACTATGACCATTCTTATGTTCTTATAGACCTGTGCCTAGAACCCCAGGTTCTAGAATCATTTCATTACAGGAGAATTGCTGCCTTTATTCATTAAAAAAAAAAGAGAGAGAGAGAGAAACCCCCCAATTCTAGCCTTTATAGTTGCAAAGAAAAGCTTGAAAATGTGACTCAAGTGCAACTGATGATGTGAAGTCTGCCTGAGTCTGTAGCTGGCTGAAACAATAGCTCTGAGATGTGTTAACAGCCTCATGCATCTGAACAGGGTGCTTACTCCAAAGGCCCCAACTGTGAGGAGTCACGCCGATACCACCCTCTAAGGTGTTGACTTCTCCCCAGCCCACAAAGGCCTCACTACCTTTGTGTATCAGAGTATCTTTCCAGGCACAGTTTTATTTTTCAGATATAGGCAAACAAATCCCACCACAGTTCCTCAGTCCACTCTGGGCTACAGCTCCCAGGGGATTTCCACCTTTGCCTTACTCAGACCCCGCCCCTTTTAACAGAGCAGCACCTCCCAGGTCTTTCTCCCTAGACCCCCTACCTCCTCCTCCCCACCCCCCGCGGGTTCGCACTGCCCCGCCTCCTGGGGGGCTCTGGCAGCCTTTCCCAGGGAACTTCCTGCTGCTCTTGCCTCCCGCTTCCAGACAGCCTGGCTCTTTATGGCTGCAGGTGCTGCTCTCCCCTCCTAGTTGGTTGAACTGGGAGACCCTGTTCTAGCACAGGGGAGCTGGGTCTGCTTCATTTATGCCACCCTGTGACCCTGACAGGGGACTCCACATGTGGGCCTTCCCCTCCCAGCTGCTGGGAGCCCATTCTCTGCTTTTACCCCTATTCTCCCAAAGGGGGTCTTGCTGCCACTTCTGGGGGGAGGGGGAGAGGAAGGAGTGCCCTTGCTGCTGCCTGCATCTCTCTAGCTAGCTACCAGGCCGTGGTGTTGTGTGGATGAATGAGTGCCTGCAAATGGCAGAGAAATCCTCAGTTGGACGACACTATAAAAGCACAAACCATCCCATATCGTGTTCAGAATTTTAAAAGGCTGTCTAGCCTGTTCTTTGCCGATGATGAGTTTGACCCAGGTGGAGCACAGACTTCCTTGCTGTTTCCTATTTTGCCTTGTAGATCTCTACTGGACAGCCCCAGAACTGCTCAGGATGGGGGAATTTCCATTCCATGGGACCCAAAAGGGGGATGTCTACAGCTTTGCTATAATTATGAGGGAGCTGATTTATAACAATGAGGATGGCCCGTTCCAAGACCTGAACAAGGAAGCAGAAGGTAGAACTTTGTTCCTCTCTTTGTACTACATTTTCAGACGGTCTTCCCTCTGTGAGCACATTTTTGTATCCTAGAGTTACCCTAAATGTAGTAGGTCTTCACTGCAAATAAAATGTGTTTTAAAATTCAGATTAGCTGTGACCCAGGCTTAGGTAACTGTGGTTAAAATAGCAGTGAAGATACAGTTAATTCAGGTTAGTAGGTAGTGTTCAGCCCCAGCTGCCATCTCTTTAATGTTATTTTAACCCAGATTAGCCAGAGCCAGTTAGCTACTCTGAGTTAGGAACACACCTTTAATTTGCAGAGTAGATGCACCCTTGGGATGCAAGAGACTTTTTGTACGCTGAACATTATGAATGAGTATAGACAGATCATTGTATTGCTTAACTAACTGCTTGCTAAGGATAGACACCTTTGGTCTTTGGAGAGTCACACAGGCTTAACTGTATATATGTTTTAAGTGATTTGGCAATTTTGCCTAATAAATCATAAGAATTTAGAACTTAATCTGAGCAAGTGCTCCAAACTGGTTGCCTAACCCTGTCTTGGTTTCCTGTCACTATTTCTCATCGCTTCCTGCTTTATAAGAAAAAAACAAACAGTTGCTTTATGTTTAGCTTTGTTTCAAATACAGCAGCAGCTGTCATCTCCCACAAACTCCTATAGCCCACATATAGTATCTCCTTGAAGTGCATTACTCATAGGAAAACCTCTCTTGTTTGACCTTCTATTGATCTGAATAAATTCCATGTTGTCTGTTCCGTTCAGATAATAGGGCTCTATGTACCTTTTAATCTGACTTTATGTGCAAATTAAATTAATCACAGCAAAGTGAAGTGTAGTAACTGCTCAGCTGAACATAGTACCAATGAAAACATCACACCAGTCACATGTTGGAGCTACTCAGCAGCCTGCAGTATTATGGCATGTGCCAAGTTACTACAACTACACTCTGAAATCCCTGTATCTGAGGCCTCATCTACACTTGGCAGGGGGATCGATCTAAGTTACACAACTTCAGCTACGTGAATAATGTAGCTGAAGTTGACGTACTTAGACCTACTCACCATGGTGTCTTCGCTGTGGTGAGTCGACTCCTGCCACTCCTCCATCGACTCCACCTGTGCCTCTTGCGGCGGCAGAGTACTGGAGTCAATGGGAGAGAGCTCAGGGGTCAATTTATCGTGCTTAGACTAGACGTGATAAATCGACCTCCCCTGGATTGATTGCTGCCCGCCGATCTGGTGGGTAGTGTAGACATACCCTACGAGGAGAAAGCATTCATCTATAGAGACAGATTTAGCCTGTAGCTTTGGAGGCACAATTTCCCCTAGCGCTCCAGGACGTGTGAACACTGCACCTGTGGGATGGTACGAATGGCTTCCTTCTTTGAAACTGGCCAGCTGCATGGATTGCATAGAAGAAGCAGACCCTAAGGTCATCCAGGTGAAAGACTGATTTTCTCTGACCCTTATGTGAGATGCATAAGAGAAAAGGAAGCTCCATGCACTCTCTGTTTTTCCTTCTCAGACTCCTGCATTAAGGACCAGGACAATTTGCTCCAAAGTTAGGGACACTAAAATAATTAATAGACTCAAATCCTGATTGATCACATTTGCTAAATACAGAGATAATAAACCGACTCAAGGACCCAACTGGGCCCGTCCCACTGCGGCCATCCCTCTCAACAGAGAAATGCAGTGAAAGGATCATTGCAATGCTTAGAACTTGTTGGGATGAAGATCCAGGGAGAAGGCCAACATTCTCCTCTGTGAAGAGAGGGTTAAGAGATGCAAGCCCCGAAGGGTGAGTCTCTCTTACCTGTCTGAGAATGATACCAGATATACATTGTGCTTTTCATCCAGGAGGCTCCCAAAGTGTTTTATAGATAGCATCTATTACAAAGGGGTTACTCATACATGGCTGAAATGCAGCTGCATCAGAGATGGGATGTAGCAGCTGTTTAACAGCCCACAGCACCACTGCAGGATAGTTTAGAACAGGAAGATAAAGACTTAGATTTTCCCAATATCTCACCTTTCAGACTATAAGGATAGTAAAGTTCTGGACTAGACTTCCAAGAGAGGTTGTGGAATCCCATCACTGGAGGTTGGACAAACACCTGTCAGGGACGGTCTAGATTACTTGGTCATGTCTCATCACAAAGGGATGGACTAGATGACCTCTCAAGGCCCTTCCAGCCCTTCATTTCTATGATTGTATGAATAATGTCCAGCTGAAACCATAGTTGAGGGATGGGGTGGTAGGTTAAATGGATGTAGTTAACTTGAAATCTAGTCAGTTTTTAGAAGAGAGTTTAAAGTTGTTTCCAAGTACTGTAGCTCCTCCCTGTCAATGTTTGCATTTTTGCAATCACATTTTTCCTAGTGGTGAAATGTTTTTCTTTCCTCTCTTGAATGAAAGACCCACATGGTGGAAACTGTGGGCTATACAAAGTAGACTGAACAAAACAGGCAGTTAATGCTCTAATCTTTTCCACTTACAGTATCTTAAGTGTTACCAGTAATAAGTATGTAAAAAAAAATCAGACAAAAATATATTTAAGTTGATGATATCTTTAAGTAGTTAGCATATAATTATCCACAGCGGAATTTGGCTGGGATGCCAGGATACCACTTTGAGTCTTGTAAGGGACTTTGATTTGATGTTTCATCTGAAAATTGTTCCTTCTGGCAGCACAGTGCTCCCAAAGACTATGTGGGGGCATTGGGTCAGTACTAACACTATCTGCAGTGTGTATAGTCTCCAAGGATATTTCTTATCCAAGTTAAATTATGAGATTTTATGAAAGGCCCATAATGGGGAGTAGCCAAGTATCAGAAGTCATTTCTCCCCCATGAACTCTAGATGCTAGAGGGGATCTTGATGGAAATGGAAGTGGAATACAATTCCCATCCATGTTTTGTATTACTTAGTGCTATTATGTAAATTAAAAACAATATTTGTTTGAACAATTCCATTAGCCACATCAGCATCTTGGATAACATGGTAAACAAACTGGAAAAGTATGCCAATCACTTGGAGGATGTGGTGGAAGAAAGGACAGCCCAGTTGGTGGCAGAGAAGAAAAAGACAGATAAACTTTTGTCAGCAATGTTGCCCAGGTAATCAAACAACTGTGATTTGTGGACAATAGAATTTGGTGCAAGACACGCTGGGTATGAAAGGCTCTATCTCAGAATGCGTTGCAAAGTACTATAGTCACTTAAACACTGGTAGTACAGCCTCAAGCTCTAACTAATGAATGGTAATTAAGCAATGAATTATTATTATTCGTTATATTGTGATAGTGCCTAGAAGCTCCAGTCAGGGTCCAGGGGCATTGTTCTAGATGTTGTAGAAACCTAGAACAAAAAGACTGTTCCCCGAAGAGCTGACAGTCTAAGGGTACGTCTATACTTACCGTCTGGGTCGGCGGGTAGCGTTCGACTTCTTGGAGTTCGATATATCGCGTCTAATCTAGACTAGACGCGATATATCGAACTCCGAACGCACTCCCGTCAACTCCGGAACTCCACCACCGCGAACGGCGGTGGCGGAGTCGACGGGGGAGCCGCGGACTTCGATCCCGCGGCGTCTGGACGGGTGAGTACTTCGAACTAAGGTAGTTCGAGTTCAGCTACGCGAATAGCATTGAGTTTCCCCACAAACTCATACACAAACTCATACTCACAAACTTGCGAATAGCGTAGCTGAACTTGCATACCTTAGTTCGACCTCCCCCTTAGTGTAGACCAGGCCTAAGACAAAGGACTACAGCTGGGTACACCAGCCATGAGGAGCAGCAGGAAACAATCAGACTGAACTGTTCAACATAAGCTGTGGTCTTAGCGTGCCAGCTCCTTTACTCCTTGTCAAATATTTTGTAGGTCTAGCCTGAATCCAGGCCAACCAGCATTATTTTAAAATGTGTTTCATGCCATCAACTTCTTGTGCTCCACTGACCTTCACCCTCACACACCTCTCTGGCAAGTGGCCACTTTTCTCTGTTGCACCTTCTTTCCCTCCAGTAGATGCTTTAATTTGGGGACCTTTTGCCAAAGTGGAAGCTGGTGTAAATCCAGATTGAATCTGGTTTGGGGATTTTTAAGGCAGGCTTAAAAGTGCTTTAAACAGGCCACTTGGTGTGTTTCCCAAACATGCAGGATGTTAAGGCCAAATGGATCTATTCTGAGGGGGAGGGAGAGAGAGAGCAAGTAAACAAACATAAAGGAAATAATCACTTTCTCCTCCTGTCCCAGCTTTATCAGAGAGCAGCTCATCGCTGGGAAATCCGTGGAGCCTGAGAGTTTTGATTCCGTGACCATCTTCTTCTCAGATATTGTTGGATTCACCAATTTGTGTTCTCTCAGCAACCCCCTGCAAGTGGTTAATCTCCTGAATGACCTGTATAGCCTGTTCGATAACATCATTAAAACGTATGACGTATACAAGGTGAGACACGCTGCTCCTCTGGTTCTCAGGCAGCACAGTTGCTGGGCCCAGTCCTGCAAGCAGTGTGTTTGCAGAACTTCTATCCAAGTCAAGGGAAGTTTCCTGGAGAGAGAGAGAGTGAGTGCTCACACAGTCAGGCTCCCCTCTCTGTAGTCACTTGCATCCAAAGCCCAGTAATATCACTGACTTGATACTGTTCCAATTGTAGATGGTTGAGTACAATCAGTGGCAGAACCATGACTAGAATGTAGAAGATCTTAACTGCCGGTTTAAGCTTAGTCTGCTAGTTTGCACTGTCTCTAATACTGGCTACTATTTGCCCTGGGCCCCAGACACGTAACGTGCTGCCTAAGTGTTTTGTTTTCCTTGCTACAGGTTGAAACAATCGGAGATGCTTACATGGTTGCCAGTGGCCTTCCCATCCGCAATGGAATGAAGCACGTTGAGGAAATTGCTACAATGTCTTTGCACTGCCTCAGTGCAATGATCCCTTTCAAGATAGGGCACATGCCCGAAGAGAAGCTGAAGCTGCGGATTGGCATTAACACAGGTAAGTAGCACGAGTCTCATCTGCTTCTGATACTGAGATTTGTTCTCGGTCCATATAAATTGAGCCACAAATACATAATTCACATGTTTGCATCAATTCGTAATTCACCTCAGGATGAGTCAAGCATCAGGTTAAGATGAGCCAGGAGAGTGTTTTTTAAGGGGGCTTATCCTCCAGTCCTAATTCAGCCAAAATTCCCCTCAACCTTAATTTGGATTTTTGCCTGAGTAAAGAACTGGTGGCCAAATGTTTGTTTTAACCTTGGGTATGGAGTTCATCCTTAATTCACTGTAGCACGTATTGAGCAGTTACAGCAGGAGACAGGGAGTTAGGAATTCCAGATTCTCTTCATACCTCAGCCATGACTTGCTGTCTGACATTGGCTACTTACATAACTGCTCTGTACCTCAGTTTTCCCATCAGCAAGCTGGCAATATTAACATGCAGTGTCCTCACGGATTGCTGGGGAAATGTATTAGTTTCTATTTTGTATTTTATTTCTATTAGTTTCTGAGATCTGTGGTTGAAAGGTTCTGTCGAGGTGTAGAACATTAATATAAAACATTCAGAAGCGCTATCAATGCTCTTTCCTGTGTTTGTAAATCACTGTGTAAATGTACAGTGCTATGCAAACATTTTACGATTATAGTAATGTTGGGCTTCTGCTTTAGTTCTCATCTAAAGAATGACACTTCCATTCTTAATTGGTGCTTTCCATTTCCTATCCAAGCAATACTAGCGCAGCTTGGAGTCTATGCTGACAGAAGAGTTTGTGGGGAAACTCAATGCAGCATATACCAGCAAGATCACTTAGAAGTGCATTTCAGTGGTAGGACTCTTCCTGAAAAGATAATGCATGTATTCAAGGTCATCTCACAAATACTGGCCTAGAGCTGTAACATTACCTACCATTGGAGCTGTAATTTCTACGGCTGGGCAAAATTTTTCAGATGAATAGTTTATTTGGTAAAACATGCAGTTTCAGACAACATGAAACTTATTCAAAAATTTGACACAAATTTGCGAAATAGTTTCATCTGCAAAAATGGAAGAGAAGGCCACGTCCCCTATAACTTTTTGGCCCAGTGTATGTAGGGCAGTCACCTGGGATATGGGAGGCCTAGGTTCTCAAATTGACAGAGGTCAGGAAGAAATCTCCCTTATGAGCAGGTTATTACACAACTGCCTGCTGCTATAGAACGTTTTGAAGCTTACTCTGAAGCATCTGGTACTGTTGGAGTCAGGATGTTGTTGTAGATGGACCACCTGTTTCCTTTAGTATGACAGGAAAGCATAATCCCAACTATACATATAAAATGATGGGGTCTAAATTAGCTGTTAACACTCCAGAAAGAGAAATTGAAGTCATTGTGGATAGTTCTCTGAAAACATCCACTCAATGTGCAGCAGCAGTCAAAAAAGCGAACAGAATGCTGGGAATCATTAAGAAAGGGATAGATAATAGGACAGAAAATATCATGTTGCCTCTATATAAATCCACGGTGTGCCCACATCTTGAATACTGTGTGCAGTTGTGGTTGCCCCATCTCAAAAAAGACATATTGGAATTAGAAAAGGTTCAGAAAAGGGCAACAGAAATGATTAGGGGTATGGAACGGCTTCCGTATGAGGAGAGATTGATAAGACTGGGCCTTTTCAGCTTGGAAAAGAGATAGCTAAGGGGAGATATGATAGAGGTCTATAAAATCATGACTGGTGTAGAGAAGGTATATAAGGACGTGTTGTTTACTCCTTCTCATAACACAAGAACTAGGGGTCACCAAATGAAATTAATAGGCATCAGGTTTAAAACAAACAAAAGGAAGTATTTCTTCACACAACGCACAGTCAACCTGTGGAACTCCTTGCTAGAGGATGTTATGAAGGCCAAGACCATAACAGGGTTCACAAAAGAACTAGATAAATTCATGCATGATAGGTCCATCAATGGCTATTAGCCAGGATGGGCTGGAATGGTGTCCCTAGCCTCTGTTTGCCAGAAGCTGGGAATGAACAACAGGGGATGGATCACTTGATGATTACCTGTTCTGTTCATTCCCTCTGGGGCACCTGGCACTGGCCACTGACAGAAGACAGGATACTGGGCTAAATAGACCTTTGGTCTGACCCAGTAGGGCCATTCTTATGACAATTTCTATCTTCCTTTCTCAGGGTGTTTCAGTGACAACTGCAAAGGTTGGGGAAATTGTCTAAATATTTTGATCTTCATACATGTCTCAGTTCTAATAACACAACTAAGCATTTCTATGCTGTTTTAATAATCCCTAACTCTTTTTCCTCCATTGATCATAAAGAGCCTTACAAAAGAGGTCAGTATTATTATCCCCATTTTACAGATGCATAGTGAGATTAAGTGATTTGTCCAAGGTTACCCAGCAGGTCCCTGGCAGAGCTAGAAATTGTACACATGTTAATTTTTATAGCAACAGTAAGATTAGCTAGGGATTGCTGCCATGTTCGCAGTTGCGGGAACTGAGACAATAAGCCATCAGTTGAGCAAGTCAAAAATGGAAGTTGGCATCAAAGCTGGGATTAGAATTTAGGAGTTGCACATACCCATGCTTGGGCTCCAGATAGGAGACTATGACACTCTTTCATTTAAACTGCTTCTCCAGTGCCTAGTTAGGAGTCCCAGTGCGGGGCAGAATTGCTTTGCATAACACTTTCTGTCTTGATAGCTTGTGCTTTGTTTTGTACTTTAGGACCTGTTGTTGCAGGAGTGGTGGGAATCACAATGCCACGGTACTGCCTGTTTGGAGACACTGTTAATACAGCATCAAGGATGGAAAGTACCAGTTTGCGTAGGTACCATTTACGACGGGTTTGCAATCATCCTTCATGGAATTGTTTTTAACCACAGATAGAGGCAGTGTTACACTTAACCCATTGTTAATTGACATTTTTTTGTGTCAAACCTTTGCTATACAATGCTCTGATAACCCAGTTTGATGAACCCTGAGGGTGTCTTACATCTGAGATCATTGTTGTCAGATAACAACCACCAGTTCTTACATGGTGCGTTTCATCAGCAGATCTCAGAGTGCTTTACAAAGGAAGTCAGGATCATTATCCTTATTTTACTGTGGGGGGAAAGTGAGGGATGGAGAGGTGAAGTGGCTTGCCCAAGCTCACCCAACTGGCCTGTGCCAGAGCCAGGAATAGAACCCAGGTCTCCTGAGTCCCAGTTCATTGCTCTGTCCACTGCTATCCACAGTGACAGTGTTTCATGTTTCACAACCAGCTGGGATGTTCAATCTTTGAAGAATTTAAAATGAACATGGTGTTTTGTGGGTTTGTAACTGCCCTCAGACACACATGACTGTGCATCATAGACCCTATACTGCTACATGGAGAGGTCTTTGCTTGCTCATTTCTTTCCCGCTGATGCCATGAAGCTCTGAATGACCATATTGTGCAGCGTAGTGACAACTGCAAGGACCTAGATAGCCATGGATGTTACAATGCCAAAAATGAAACAAGAAAGTTTGAGGTTTATATAATAAACACTGTGCTTTTGCCCTGGAGACCATTTCTATCAAGTAACTTCATTTTAAATGTAGTCAGACTAAAGCCTAAATCTTAATTACAAACCCTTCTGAACAGGAGGAAAGATTCAGGCCAAAAATGAAACACAGCCTTTAGGAAGCTAAACGTTAGGTTCTAAAAAGATTGATCCTGCCCCTTTAACTAGTTAATCCTCCCCAGCCAGCCAGTCATATACATTTATAAAATAAGTAAATAGATTTATTTTGCTGTAGCTCTCCGAATCCATGTCTCCACAACCACTGCTAATGCCTTGCAATCCATCGGCGGGTATGACTTGCAAGAAAGAGGGACCATAACAGTAAAGGTATGAACACTGAGAGTGCAGAATGGGAGCCTATCATGCCAAATAGGTAGATCTATTATATTAGCATATGAAGGACGTCCAATGTATGCAGAACATATGCTTTCCTGGATATGAACTGATGTTAATGCATCAGTGTAAAAACAAAACAACCAACATGTAGAGGTGTTCAGCACTATGGTGTGACTTAAATCAGACCCTGCCATTGTTTTGTATATGATTCCCATCTGCCTAACATAGGACAGTGCTTTGCAAACTAGAATTAAGCGTTCCAGAAAAACAGGACTCAATGATGTGAAGTCTTTGTGCTTTCACAGCCCTTTCCATGTCTCACGTCCTTGGATCCTGTGCCTGGCTTCTACCTTGTCATGCTCTGTGTTGATATTACTATTCTTTATTGCTTATGTTGCTGGAGTACCTTGAGGCCCCAATAAGGGACCGTGGCCTCATCATGCAACCACTGTACCAAGGTATAACCAAGAGATGCTTCCGGCTCCAAAGACCTTACAGTTAGAGCTTGCCGGAAGTTTTCCAATGGAACAGTTTCATTGGAAAAGACCCATTTCTCAAACCTGAAATGTTTGACAAAAATGGTTTGAGGTCCAGGGTGCGTGGCTGGGGCGTGGGCAACCCTAGGACCCAGGTAGTCAGGGAGTACGGAAGGCCTGGGGTCTCCTGCCCCAAAGCAGTTCCTGTGGTGGGCTTGCCTCGGAGCTACAGACACTGGGAGTCCAGGCAGCTGCTGACTGAAATCAACATTCGTGTAAATTTCACGAGCACAGTAGGAATTTCAGTAAGGAGCAGCCATGGTTTCAGGCAGGGCTGGTCTTAGAGGTGGGAAGTCAGGACCTCTACCCTGAGCACTGACATTGAGGGGCACCGGATCATTGCACTTGGAGGTGCAGGGAGGGAATTGGTTTGATTTTTGTTTTGGTCTTTTGGGTTTTTTTTTATTGCACCTTTTGAGTATGGGGGACACCGAAAATGTTTTCTGTCCTGGGTGACAGAACACCTAGGGGTGGCCATGGTTCAAGGGAGCCTATTTCATTTTGAAAATGCCACATGTGGATGTCGCCAAAACCATTTTTTCCCCAAGATTTCCAGTTTGGGGGAACCTTTGAAAAATTTGGAACAAAACCAAATTCTGAAATACCAAATTATGCCACAATCCAGAGATTCCTAGTTTAGGTCAACTCTACTTACAATCAATGCGAGTTCTCCCCGCCCCCCCAGATTTCTTTGTACTACTCCATCTTCACTTCTTTCTGTTGTCAGGGAAAGGGAGAACAAAGAACATTTTGGTTAAAAGGAAAAGCTGACCTTCACTTGGCTTTCCCAGAGTTCAATGACGAATTGTGAGGCCGTTTGAAGGAAATGTTGCAGGTAAGATAGTGATAAGGTTTTCGTAGGGAAGGGTGTTAAATCCATATGCTGATAATGCAGTTATACAGTTCAAGGACTGGAGGAGAGAGTAATGTTGATCTATTCAGGGCCGGCACAACCCATTAGTTGACCTAGGCAGTCGCATAGGGCGCTAACATTTGGGGGGCGGTGACCGTGACAGCCGGATCTTTGGCTGCCCCGGTTGTCGGTGGTATTTCGGGGGTGGGACCTTCCGCCGCCTAGAACTCCAGAAAAACTGGCGGCGCTCCTGGGTCTGTTGAAGCTACTAGGCGTGGCATTGCCTCTTAGGAGGTATGTTTGTGCTGCAGCTGGGAGCGTTCCTCCCAGTCCAGGTAGACAGGAATGCACTAGTTCTGCTTGAGCTAGCCAGCTAAGAATACCAGCACATCACGGGCTAGACACCAGAGTACAAGTCCACCTGACCCCCTCGGTCCCTACTTGGGTGGCTAGCCCGCGCTATACTGTCCACACATGCTAGTTTTAGCATGCTACCTTGAGCAAAGCAAGTGTTGGTCTGGCTGCTTGTGCTGGGAGACATGCAGTGTAGACGTATCCTTATTGAAATATAGGAGATTTTGGAGTCACTAACTTGACTCTTCGGGGTGGTTTATATCAGTGTTGCTCCATTGACTGCAGTGGAATTACGCTGTTCAGGATCTGACCCTATTGTGTGTTATCCAAATAGTCTAGTTCCAGCACGACAGTCTGAGTTCAACAGAGGCACGGCGGTGTAATGGCATCGTGGTGCATGAGGATTGTGAATAACAGTTCCTGGGCTCTGAGATGGGATTATCACTTACAATAACATTTTCAAGCCACACTGTTTTGGTTGTTCAATCTGAAAACAGCAGGTTATTCCTTGCCCATTAACTCCTAGACTCACTTGAAACTCAATTCACCTGGGGTCTATGCTGGCATAGAAGCGTAACCAAGTGTTTAGTGTGTGTTACGCACCCCACCACCACGTGGCCAATCCGCACAGCATCTGGGTCTCTTAAAGCTCCCAGTTATAAGCCAGTACTTAAACTCAAGTTGTAAAAGTTTTGGCGCTCCTTGGCTCAATCTCTGGTCATGACCAAAATGGCAGTTGTCACAGATGCACATGAAGAAATATCCATTAAAGCCAATGGGAAGTTTTCCTTAAAAATCAGTGGTAGGCTATGACCTTTGGTACATAAGAAATAGAGGGAATTAAACTGGTCTTTGCACCACGTTACAGCGTATTCACTGGGTAAAATTCAATTCTGTCATAAACGGATGAGATAAGTAAGATCTATATGAGCAATTCATTTGGCCTACAGTCTTTCCCCTATGAGGATTATTTGGCTTGTTGCATTAAAACTTTGGCAAATCCTATATCTACCCACAGGAGATGCCCTTTCAAAGCAGATGCAGTTCTGTATCTTCCTATCTATGTTCCCTTCCTAGTTGATTAGAAGACAAGACAGAGAGTATGTTGCAATCCTATGCAGTGTAGTCTTTAAGAGGTGAGAGAAACATTTTCACCACCATAGCCCACCAAAAAGATCCTGGAAACAGAAAGCTTGCTATGCATTTCAAAAGCTTTATATAATTAGGAAGGAAAAAGGTCAGGAAACATTTGCACCGCTCTGCTGTGGCACATCAAGAATTTGGAGACTGGCATTTTTCTTTTCAAGATATTTTTGCCTTTTGGTTGAGATGTAAAACCCAAAAGGCCAGATTTTCTGGTCTGCAAAGGCCTTTTTGTGCAGCACCGATGGCTGCAAGTGACCATAAAACTAGAGAATGACAGTGGAGAATCCACCCTGTTCAGGATAATTCTCTACTTGTGTACACCAGCCTTCCCCTCCCACCCAGAGTAAGGGGAATGAGAGAATGTGTGTGAGATGGGGTGAGGAAGAGGCATAGCAAAGCAGAGCTCTGCTACACCCAATCCTCTTCTGGTGTAAGGCCCATTATACCAAGCACAGGCAGCCTGGAAATGAGGGAGCCATTGCAGCTGTTAATCTCCATGATGGCTGAGTACAGCTCAGGGAATGAAGAATTAGGACCACCCTAAATTTCTGGGCTAGGTGGCTATGCACTGTTACGCCACATTCCAACCAAGGGCGGACTGAGGGGAAATAATTCTTACAATGTGTGAAGAGCCCAGTCCTGAAGTGCTGATGTGGTCAAACCTTTCTTAACTTCAGTGAGCAAAACTCCCACAGCTGGACTGCAGCATTGGAGCTACAGTTTTTTAATCCGTTTGTAAAACATTTTGGGATCCTTCTGGAAGAAAGTCACTGTCACAAGATGGGCTGGCCCTTTAAGGGATTTGGACTCAGCTCCACCTGTGCCTTGTCATCAGGACCCTGGTGTTGAGTCTGGGCTTCAGCTGATGGTTGGGTCAGTTGACCAGACATCATGTGATGGTAGCCCGTTGGCAGGGCTTCCTATGAGAGAGAGCCTGTTCCTTCAGAGAGAGGGAGGCCAGGAGCTAGGACAGACCTGGGAGAGGGCTCTCCAGACAAACCCAGAAGGGACCTGGCAGAGGTGCCCTGCTCAAAGGGATGCAGGGAGCTGAGCGAGAGAGAGCTGAGGTCCGAACCTCTGATATAAGGGGATCTGGGGAGAGAGGCCTGCAGGGATCTGGGGAGAGAGAACAAGGAAAAGGGCTTCCCTTATCAGCGAAGGAAAAGGCCTGGCTGGAACAACTTGCAGTTAGTGGCAGGAGCAGAAACCTTAAGAGATGTAACAGCTGTCAAAGGAAGAGGTTTGAGGAAAGAAGCCCAGCAAGGGGCTTAAGAAACTGGAGTGGGGAGACAGGAGAAAAACTTGTTTTAGCTGCTATTATACATCTTGCTTTTTTATAATTGTGGTGATGTGTTAATAAACCCACACCCCAAGAGGGGGTGGTATTAGACTCACTGGGCGCAGTTTTTGAGAAACCCAAGAAGGGAAAACTGAGTCAGAAGCAGGGTTCCATGCTGGATCAGGCCTGACCGTTACAGTCACCCATATAAAAGAAGTCCTCATCTCCTCTGCGCTGAAAATTGAATTGTACTGTGCTACTTCTCCCTGTGGTACTTGACACTTTGAATGACCATCACCTTCTCGTTGCAGTAGGAGGAACTCGTTGCTGGGGATATTGAACACAATATAAACTGAGGCCATTTGACTGCAACATGGAATGAATGGAAGACTAATATCGTAGTTCAAACATTGCACTGATGTGTGCAGAGACCTTCAGAACTAGAGTTCAAGACAAATGTCTTCCTGCCCCACCAACCACAGCAGACCCCAGTCTTCTCTCGTCTTGGAAGGTGAACTCTCGTAAAGGTGAAATAGATTGTTGTGAACAACATGGGCTAAAAGCTCTCGCCACCAGCCACATTCCAGAATGAGCTCTCAGATACGAGTAATGTAAACAGCAATTAAATGGGGGAAATTAACAACCATGTGCAGTATGGAGATGAGCAAAATGAAGGTTGAGTGCACTTTCACTTCTCTGCATCACAGGCCCCATTAAATAATGTTACAGGTCTTTCCCTTGTAGGTCAGAACATCCCTGGATTCCCTGGGAATAGCAGCTGGGTCGCCGCTGCAGCCTGTACACGCTGTTCCAGACTGGTTGAGTTGCCCCCTTTGGGGCAGGGACTGCCTTGGCTGAAACCTCCTAAGGATCTGTATACCCAGTCACAAGCCCAAAGCCAAATCACTTCTGAACTATGGGGAACGACAGATCCAAATTTGGATCAGGATCCAAACTTTGTAGCTTGTGTTATGACCACATGCAGCTGGTTGCGTGGGCTAAATCGGGAGTGGTGTAATATCAGCTTGGCGGTAGGGCACTCAGACGCTTGGTTCCACGACTGGCAGGGACTGTGGGAATTCTGTGATGCACTCAGCTCCTGGGAACACATGGGTGTGAGACTCCCCTTGGTGCAAAATAATAGCTGCTGTATAGTCAGTAGCAGCATTAATGAACCAATCAAGGGAGCTCAGTTCAGACATCCTACACAAGAGTTGTGATACCAGACCTCTGATACAGGGATAGATAACCAACGCAGACCAAAGAACCTGCCTTTGGTGAAGGTGCAGGGTAGACCCAGAGCCGATACTGTCTAACCTTCACATTTCATGACATGAGCACGTTAATCCCTTCTGGCATGCACAGGCGGAAAGCTTTAGGCAAGAAAGCAGCTGGGAGGAGTTGCTGAAACCTAGTGTTCGGGGAGGTGAGCAAATAAAGAATGAAAAAAATCCGTGTGAAACTTTTTTTGAGTCAAGATGCTCTGTGAATCTCTGAAACATTCAACAGGATCTGCTGTGGTCTAGGAAATATCTCAAAGCAGGAACATCTCATTGAAATGTCTTCCCATGGGCAGTTTTAATGATATGAACAGGCCTAAGTGAGGAAATCTATCCACCGAATGTAAAACCAACCTAGCTAGAACAATTTGTCTGGAGAGTGTGCACTATAGGCTCAAAAGGCTAAATACAGTCTGATTTGATACTATTATATCAGAGGTCATCATGGTGGATTCTGTTTGTCACTTATTTCAGCTAATAGGAATCCTTGCTTTAAGCTACTTATAAATTAAACTACCTATATTAGATGCCTTACACACCTATTTAGGCAAATGGTGCCCAGAGTGATAGAGAACCTATGCAGAATTTGAGAATAGTGGACATACAGTATCATCTCTAAATACTTTAGCAGGGAATAAGAAGGACAATAAGTTTGAAACGTATTTTACTAGAATTACTTCAGGGTTTCCCCCCTGCATTAGCATGAGCGGTGTTGACTTTCATGTGCTGCCATAGTTTATGTAATAGGTTAACACTGAAATTGTACGTTATTTTTTTTACAGTGGTTAAGTACTAGATGTGCAATGTCAAATGAATTATTAACTATTGTTGTTATTAATTATATAATTCTGGTAGCACCTGGAGGCCTCAACCAGGGCCTGGGCCGCATTGTGCTAGTGCTGTGTATGGTTACATAGTTCATGACCGCCCCTGCCCCAAGGAGCCTAGGGTCAGACAAGGTGTATCAAACAGGTGCAGCTGCGAGGGAGTGGAATGGAGAAGCCATAACAGGATATTAGAGCATCAGTAGCAATGATCCCAGCAAATGAAACGGAGAAAAGGAAGCACATTAAAATGGTAGCTTGAAAAGGATGCAGCTCTTACAGGAATTAGGCAGGGTTCAAAGGGGGACAGCATTGTTACATAGCTAACAAAGAACAGACAGAGTTAATGCAAACAAAGTGCATTGGAAAGGAGATAAAGCCTGATGCCTCAGGCTTTAAACCAAACTTGATTAGGGATTAGGATAAAACTGGCATGTGAGGCAGATGACCCCATCTCTTTTTGCACTTTTGTGTGAAGCATCTGCTGGAGACAGGATTCTGGACTAGGTGGATCTCAGGTCTGATCCAGTCTGGTAATGTCGATGTTTTTACTTTAGTTCTGTATGTCCTGTACTGTATGTATAGATATGTGTACTGCTGGCACTGGGATTAATGGAGGCAAATAAAAACTGACTGTACCTTCTGTATTTATTTTAGTCTCTTTTATCATAGATACATAAAAGTTTGGTGGAAAGACCTATCCATCCATCTCCTGGCCCACTGGAAGAATGTTCCTTTCTGGACATTTTCAAGTGTTTTGTCCCATCTGGTTTCGAATGTGTCAACCAATGGACCTTCCATCACTTCCCATAAGACACTATCCTACAGCCCAACACACGTCACTCCTGGGAAACGGTCATGTCTCCCTCTAGTGGGAGGCCGCAGAGGTGATAAATACCTGCCACCTACTGACAGCTAAGAATCGTTGCTACTCTTATAATTTGTATTGTGATAGTATCTTGGGGCCCCAGCGGAGATCAGGGCCCCATTGTATGAGGTGCTGTTTGAACACTTAAGTCAGGACGCACTTTGGTGGCAGTTGTAGAACAAACTGGAGCTGGATTTGCTTGTGCTGGCTTGCTCAACAAAAGCAACGTAGCAGCACAGCCCCCCAGTTACAAGTCTGCCTGGACCCCTCCATCGGTAGGAGTGGCTGGCCCCCTGCTGTCCCCAGGCTGCCACTCCACTGCTATTTTCAGTGAGCTAGCTTGATCATCTCTAACTTGGGTACGCCTACATGTGCTGCCATCACACCTTCTGATTGGCTCTCCATAGTGAGAGAGTGTCCCTGCCCCAAGGAGCTTGCACTTTGAATACTTCTCTAGTTCAAGGGGTGAGGATTTGTGCCTTTTGTGCTGCTGATCATGCATGTGACCCTTGCTGACAACAGTGGTGTCAGTATATACGGAGCCATGCTAGATTGTATTGATCTCCTTCTCCACAGAGTCAGTTTTTATGGCTAACTTAGTGCAAGTTAATGCAACATTTCCCATTGTGTGGTGCTCAGATCCCTGGTGGACACAAAGGGGTAGGTAGAGGAGGGGAGGTGCACGAGATGTGTGAAGGCTCAGTTCTGTACGGTGCTGAGCATTTGGGCCTGGTCTTGATACTTATGCACATGAATAATCCTATTGACTTCAGTGGGACAGCTCATGTGCTTAAAGTGCTTCACTGGATCATGGCTGAGTGCTCAGCACCTTGCAGGATCGAGTCCTAAACTGAGCTGGGGAAATCTTTAACAAGACCCAGTGGAAGGGGGCTACAGCTGGTGGGCTTTTTGTTTGTTCGTTTGTTTCTGAAGGTGGCTCAGCTTTGGGAAGTGCTGAGTTAGCATGTCCCAGTGTTTCTTACAGAATAGAAACAAGCCCTGTTTCACGCCACCCCAGTTCAAAGGGGAGAAGTGAACAGCACGTGTAAGCCCTCGCCGTTCACTTTTATAACATAACTGCCGAGACTGGGGAAAGAAAGATCAGTGTCATTATTTCCCATTATTATAGAAACAAAAATCAAGCCATGTTTTATTTATTTTTCCTGTAAAACAATACAGTTTTCCCCGCCCCTCCCCACGAGTAAAATAAACATTGTTTTAAGTAGTAAAGTACAGTTACAAAGTGTGGGGGGAGGGGAATGTGTTAAGAACTGCAGCTGGGCTGTCTCTCACAGTAAAACAGCGCAGATTCCAAGTATGAAGATTAGATGACTGAGAATAGCTGCAAGGAAATCACAAAGAGTGAGGTAAGTTCTCAGCTGAAACCTTCAGATGACACACATTATATTCTGTTTAGGTTCTTATCCTGTGCCCATCACCTTGGCATCTGAGCTCCCTAAAGTGACGCGTCCATGTGTTAGGCTTAATATTTAGATTTTGAAATGCGTTTTACAAATCCAACCAGGAATAGAAATGTTTTTGTGGCATTTTTTGTAAGTTAGGGAAAACGTGGGTTTGTTTCTGCATTTGAACATTCTTCTGCAGTGATGGAAACCCCCCAACACAGCAGCATAGGGCTCGTGCATGAAAATACGAGTGAAACTGACACTAAACAGAAAGGGCAACTGCCAGGTCTAGTTTCACTGTCCAAGGTACCTCAAGTGCCAAAAAAAGGAAACAAACCACATAAATGTTGCAAAATAAAAATTGATGTTGAAAATTCTTTCTTCTGTAGGAACCCTGTTTGCTCGGAGTAGATTTACAAGTTTTAAAAAACGCATATGGGCTCGATATGGACAGTTGCTTTCTGGGATGGGCATTTTTGGTGTCTTATTTTGCTCTTTACCTGAGAAGTTGTAGTGACTGGATAAACCTCCGCCTGTATAATATTAGAAAAGAGAACAATTGGATGGCATCGTTTAAAGGAAGGCAAAATCCAGCAGAGTGATTAGGGGGAACAGAACAGATAACATGCAGGAAGTATGTCACATTTTGCCAAGTATTTTCTCTCATGGCTTTAAAATCTCCGCTGTGAACTTCATGCTGAACAGGACTAATCCTCCTCCCGTCTCCGGGGCCTAATTCTCCTCTTGCTTATATTGAGGTAAGTGTGCGTATAGGAACAAGAGCACTGAAGTGGGTGAAGTTACACCAGGGTGAGTGAGAGGAGAATTCTCATTTACACTAAAGGCTTCTTTATACCACTCAGGAAGCATAAAGGGGCTGTAAAGTTGGTGTTGATTTAATTGCCACCTTGGGGTAAAGGGCCACTAGTGAAAATGAGAATTAGGCCCATAGTGTTCAAAGAATCCGCACCAAAAGACTTGCACGTGAAGGCTGCATCCTACAGTCCTAAGAGTGCTAACTTCTGGGCCCTCCTCTAGGGAGAAGTAGGCACTGGTGGACAGACGTGATGGGTTTGAGCTACATTTGTGTGTGTGTGTGTGTGTGTGTGTGTGTGTAGGGGAGGGGGGATATTGCTAGGAGGACCGGCCAGTGGATCCACAGTTGTGCAGATCCACCAGCCAAAGAGGCTTATTCATAGAAACACTTGCAGCACAGCTTCACTAGCAGACTTAGGGAAGAATTCCCCCGCTCCTCCATCACCACAGTGGACCATCCCTGCACGCAGCCCCTTAACCTAGGCTGCATGTGTATTTCAGGATTATAGTCGCTGAACTCTATGGTCGCTTTATCTATGGAGGGACTTTGGAACTGGTCCTTCTACAGCAATTGTAGCAAAATTCTACCCTTCCAAGTAACCACCCAAGTCTAAAGGTTGTTATTTAATTGCTGCTAATCTTCTCCATTCTCTGTCTAGGGACAAATTTATACGGAAGCAGTACCTCTCCCTCTTACTGTCAGCCCTGCCCAGAGAATGACTGACTGGTCCCCTATGTGACACTTTGTAAGAGAGAGAAACTCTTTTCCAAATAGAAAACATCCACACTTACTGTGCACTGCAAATTCCGCTGCTAGAACTCCTCCAGTTTGTTCGGTGCGTCGTTTTCGTTTTTCACATGGCTCAAAAGAAGACAGTCATTTATTTTAAAAAAGAAACCCTGCCGTTTTACTTTGTTAGCAAATGAAATCTCAGCCAGTCCTTGTATTTTGCATTTTGAAAGGAAACCCGACAGACTCCAACAGGGCCAGCCCTAGATATTTTGGTGCCCCCTATGCAGCCCCCCCCCATAAAGCCCCCTTCCCCAACCCTTGCTGCAGTCCCCCAGGATGTAGCTTAGGGGAAGAGGTGGAGTGGGGGCGGGGCTGGGGCGAGGGCTTTGGGGAAGATGCAGAACCGGGGGCAGGGGCAGCTTTCCTGGCCGGCTCGGCCGGCCGAGGGATCAGGCTGGCCAGTGGAACAGCATGCAGCTGCATAGGGTATCAGATTTCCTGGTGCCCTATGCAGCTGCGTGTTTGCGTATGGGTAGGGACAGCCCTGGCCTCCAATTACTAGCTCCTTGCGTCACTCCTGAGAAGGGCAGAGCAGGACCAACGCTCACTTTTCAAAGAGAATCCCTGTTCCATATTGTCTGAGAATCCCGGAGTGGATTCAAATGGGCCATAGGCAGCAGTCCTTCAAAAATGGCCTTCAAATTAATTCGCTGCTGCTCTAAGGTGCTGAAATGACAGCTGCCATCAAGATCCATGTTATGTATCTAACCACAGGCTTGGCCAACCTGCCCTCTCCACAATAGCTTAGAGAAACCCCTTCTAGAGGGGGAAAGCAGGGTTGATCCCCATGTGTTCAATCCTTGGCTGCTCTATAAGGTGATCATTGAGGATACTGCTATGGTTATTGCCAGCTGAGATTCCCGTCCACTGGGGAGTGGCCTGAGACCACCAAATTCATTCCTCGTAGACCACCAAATATGTAGCATAATGCCTTCTGTCACCATTGGTCTTGCACTACAGCCTGAGTCATCTTGCCTGTTCCTGGCCCTTCCAGATCGCATAACTTGTTTATTTTTACACAAGCTACACATGGTAACTTTGGTTTCCAGAAAAATACATGGCTTGTAACCCCAGAGCCACCACCGGTGTTCAAGCTTATCTGCAGCAGACAGGGGGGCAGGGCTTCCTGGTCAGAATGGGCTTCACCAGCTGTTAGACTCCTGGAGCTCTTTGTGTCTGCCAATGAAACAATCCCCATCGTACACCCTCAGGTCAGCTGTAGAAGATTTGTGGCAGCTGAACCCTGATAATGGGAATACTTGGATGTACTGAAACCACCAGCTTGGCTCTCTGTCAGGTTCCATTCCAGGCCCAGGGATTCATAGAAGATTAGGGTTGGAAGGGACCTCAGGTGGTCATCTAGTCCAACCCCCTGCTCAAAGCAGGACCAATCCCCAACTAAATCATCCCAGACAGGGCTTTGTCAAGCCTGACCTTAAAAACCTCTAAGGAAGGAGATTCCACCACCTCCCTAGGTAACCCATTCCAGTGCTTCACCACCCTCCTAGTGAAAAAGTTTTTCCTAATATCCAACCTAAACCTCCCCCTCTGCAACTTGAGACCATTACTCCTTGTTCTGTCATCTGGTACCTCTGAGAACAGTCTAGATCCATCCTCTTTGGAACCCCTTTCGGGTAGTTGAAAGCAGCTATCAAATTCTTCTCTTCTGCAGACTAAGCAATCCCAGTTCGCTCTGCCTCTCCTCATAAGTCTTGTGCTCCGGTCCCTTAATTATTTTTGTTGCCCTCCGCTGGACTCTTTCCAATTTTTCCACATCCTTCTTGTAGTGTGGGCCCTAAAACTGGACACAGTACTCCAAATGAGGCCTCACCAGTGCCGAATAGAGGGGAATGATCACGTCCCTCGATCTGCTGGCAATGCTCTTACTTATACAGTCCAAAATGCTGTTAGCCTTCTTGGCAACAAGGGCACACTGTTGACTCATATCCAGCTTCTCATCCACTTCTTGTCCACTGTAACTAGGTCCTTTTCTGCAGAACTGCTGCCTAGCTACTCGGTCCCTAGTCTGCAGCAGTGCATGGGATTCTTCCATCCTAAGTGCAGGACTCTGCACTTGTCCTTGTTGAACCTCATCAGATTGCTTTTGGCCCAATCCTCTAATTTGTCTAGGTTCCTCTGTATCCTATCCCTACCCTCCAGCGTATCTACCACTCCTCCCAGTTTAGTGTCATCAGCAAACTTGCTGAGGGTGCAGTCCATGCCATCCTCCAGGTCATTAATGAAGATATTGAACAAAACCAGCTCCAGGACCAACCCTTGGGGCACTCTGCTTGATACCGGCTGCCAACTAGACATGGAGCCGTTGATCACTACCCTTTGAGCCCGACGATCTAGCCAGCTTTCTATCCATCTTATAGTCCATTCATCCAGCCCATACTTCTTTAACTTGCTGGCAAGAATACTGTGGGAGACCGTATCAAAAGCTTCGCTAAAGTCAAGTCCACTGCTTTCCCCTCATCTACAGAGCCACTTATCTCATCACCGAAGGCAGTTAGGTTAGTCAGGCATGACTTGCCCTTGGTGAATCCATTCAGGGAGCTTTGTTTGCTTTATTTTCATAAATGATTTTGTTCACTTCTGGCTTCATGTGATGATAAGTGGGACATCCAGGAGGACTGGTAGGAGACTGTTTCCTGGCCTTAGTTACATGTCATGGGTCAGGGCTACAAAAGTTTCATAGAGCTGGTTGGAAAAAACAGCGAACATTTTTTGAAAAACACGTGTGATTTTTGTTTTCTTTTACTGTTTCTTTCAAAATTGTGATAGTTTTTTTTTTCACTCAGCTCTATTGATGGTGGAAAATCCTGAAAAAAATTCTATAAAATATTTCACTGAATTTATTCCATAACCCCCACCCTCCCCAACTGAATCTGCACCAAAACCTGTAATCAAACTTGAAATCAGCCTACTCAATACAGGGACAGTATGTATTGATTCCAGTGGCTGCTCTTACAAGTGCATTGCTTTGGCTCCCTCTAGTGGACAGAACATAACCGTGAAGAAACAGACCAGACCCCCAGATTCCAAACACTTGACTGGGGGCTGACGACCTTGGGATCTGAATTTTTCGCTTGGGCCCATCTCTAATTCTTAGCAGAAGGACTTACCACAGGGCAGGAAAACTTTTCACTGTCACATACGTGTGTCTCACAGTGCAGCCAGACTTTGGACAGTTTGGGGATGTTTTGGAACCGGAAAGCATTGAACTGGAAGGTGGCCCGGCTGTTTTTCCCGTTTTCGTGCACTAAGATAGAGTTGTCTGTCGCGCACCTAGATTGCACATTGAAAAGCATCATGAGAACAGAAACAGCTGCAAGGCCTAACGGCCCTAGATATCTGATGCTCTGCTTTTTTAGCCTTCTCTGAATAGCAGTATCAGGATACTCCCTTTGACTGAGTCTGGAGTGAGACAGGCATTCATAATGCTCTGCTTGAGCCCATCTTGATAGTCATTCTGCTCTTAGCTGCACCATTATGACATACAGGGGAATACATGGGTTGCTTGGGTGTCAGTGAAAGCAGAATGTGATCCCCTCCATACAGCTTCTTCATGCAACCTTCTTACTTTTGGCATCCTTGGATGATTTTACAAACATTGGAGGGACAACATAGTCCTCTAGGTAACAAGCTATTACTTATTAATCTGTCCTGGACTATGTACCTCAGAACCATAACTCCTAGGCCGCTACTCAAACCACAAGACCAATCCCTCTTGTGCACACTTTGTATGACTGTAGACCCTAATATCATGCTTTGCCAACCAGAACAAACATGACCTAAAAACACCCAACTTAATATTCACGTACTCCATCCAAGTAACACATCGTTTGGCCTCACTCATGCCACTACCTACCCTTTTGTGATCAGTGGCCACTGGATTTGGTAGAAATACTCGGACGAAGGTGTTGCCCAGCAGTTGTTCAGAACCACTTTAAACCTGAGAGGAAACCAACCAATACGCCGACATCAGCTACCAGCTATCTGTCAGCAACCATTCCGGGTTGTAAATCAATACGTTTCATACCTGTTACTTAACCCCTTGGCTTCCACTCCAGCAAATACGTCTGAACCAATTTCTGAGGTTTCAACGACAAAGGGAGCCTCTTTTTTACTTGAAAACTTGGCATTCTTTGAGAGAAAGAGGCAGCGTGCATTAATAACACCACCAAAGCAAAGACGTGATTATGTAATAAAGCCAAGCACAGAAAAATGGAGTTCAGAACTCTGGATTCCCCTGCTCGGGGGTGCTCTGATATGGGATCAGACATGATTAGCTTTACATATCACTATATCCATCCATCTTTGCTAACAGCATTTCCCCATAATGTCAGATCACAACTGTCACTGACATGATTAAGGCTTAAATTGCCAAGTCTAGTTGCAGGAGGGCTCAGGAAACCATCTTCCTTTTGTCAGGAAAGGGGCTAGCTGGCTACTTTATGTTTTTGTCCAGCAAGAAAGAAGAGGCTTCTGCAAAAGACAGACTGAGTGTGTTTTGCTGAACTGACAAGGTTTGCATGCTCACGTCCATGGGACCCTGAGCCTCACAGCTTCTCATTGCACTGTAGCAAAACAAAGCGAGTAAGAGCCTGAAACCATGTAAACAAAAGTGTGGTGTACAATTCAAAGCGCTCTCTGTCTGGTTAGATACACAGCCCCAACGCTCTACTGAGCCATCTTTCATCTGTTTCTTCCCTCGCTTTGTTTTCTAACTTTCTCATTCTCTAGCACTTTTCTCTCACATTCCTCTGGACAAAAAAAGCCTTGAGACGTTACAGCTGTCTCTTGTAGCCATAGCTTTGAAATATCCAATAGGCTGCCTGTATTGAACTTACACCTAAAGACTGGACCTAGGCTAACAACCATGGGATGGTCCGTGACATTAAGACTCTACACTGGTTTATAATTGCTTAGCCTTGTTGCTCCAGTGTGATCTGCCCAGGAGCAGCCGGAAGAATTCTGAGTCAGGCAAAATCCCTCTTGCAGTGAACCGCTGAAGTGCGCACTCCTGCCCCTCGTGTCAAGTACACTCACTCCACCACATCTGCTGCATTGGCCTCGTCCCAGTAGCAACCTATTGACATGGGTTGTTTTGTAAAACAGCAGGTGCTTTCTATTTGGAGGGCTCTGGCACATTCCTCAGGGTTTAGGACTTGGAAGGGAAAATGTAGGGCTCCATGCTGCCCTCTGCTGGGAGAAAGCAGAATTTTCTACAGCCTTTTTTACAACACAAGGTAATAATAAATAATAGGAGATATACCCATCTCCTAGAACTGGAAGGGACCCTGAAAGGTCATTGAGTCCAGCCCCCTGCCTTCACTAGCAGGACCAAGTACTGATTTTTGCCCCAGATACCTAGGTGGCTCCCTCAAGGATTAAACTCACAACCCTGAGTTTAACAGGCCAATGCTCAAACCACTGAGCTATCCCTCCCCCCATAATGTTAAGCATCCTGAAGACACTGGGGAACGTATTTGTTATCTTTGGCCTGAGGTGATTAACATATTTGAAGGCATGAGACAGCCATAAGCCTAACTCAACATGTTGTTTTAAGATGCCAGCATAGATACTATGACATTCTCTGCCAAGAAACAGAAGGAACCTCTAGGTAATGCTGAAGCTACAAGTGGGCTGAGCATCATTAATCCTAACCCTGCAATGAGCTGCACTTGTGAAGCTGGTTTTCCTGACCTGTATCACTTGACATTGATTTTTCTATTCGTTTCTTCCCGTGGTTTGTTTATTTCATTATGACTTTCATAGGTGCCCACACCAAATTGTGCAGGTGAAAATGTTTATGTGGCATGTTACGGAGTCTGTGTGCACAAAGGGCCATTTGGGCAATCAAAGCAGTTGCATGCAAATGGTTCTAAAATTCAAGCCCCTTATGCTTTTTAGTTTCATTCTGAGCCATTTGGCATCACCATGAGAGCGATTAGCAGAGATGGGAGGATCCATTTAGTGATAAAACAATATTATGCCCCAAACTGGAGCTGTTTGAATAGTACAAAGAATGGAGCTGATTGCAAAACAATTTCCATCCTGCAAGACATTTTGATATTTTGACCTTTTCTTTTCATCTTCAGTTGGGGTGAAAATGAAGTATCAAAGCTTTTCACTGAACGAAAAGTTCCAAAAATTTTTTTTGGGAAATGTTCTGTTTCAATCCAATGTAATGTTTCATTTCCTTTCTGCTCAGTGTTAATCTATGAGCTGCTGCAGTGCCCCCATGGGGATTGTAGCTCTGGGTCCCTCGTTCCATTATTCTTCCCTATGGGCCCTCTGCTCTGTACAGAGTATGCCCCCCCGCAAACTATAAGCTGGTCTAACCCTGCTCTATGATGCACTACAATAGCTGTAAGAACCTGCCATGCTAGAACCTGGGGTTCTGGGTCACTGATGCCATCGCATCACCACAGAAGGCTTAGGAGGACCCTGTGATGCTGGTAGAGTGACCAGATGTCCCGATTTTATAGGGACAGTCCCAATTTTGGGGTCTTTTTCTAATATAGGCTCCTATTACCCCCCACCCCCGTCCTGATTTTTCACATTTGCTGTCTGGTCACCCTGGATGCTGGGCTCAGTAGGAGGTAACGCCCAGCAGGACTTGAGTGGTGGCTCCTCGCAGCCCACTGACTGTGTGGCACCAGTACTTAAGCCAGGAAGCCATTACAGGGAGCTGTCTAAGAAACAACATAGACTGCCTGCCTGCCTCTGCTTCAGACCCTCTGTGTAAGAGACCCGAGACTCCGGCTTCTGTCTCCTGACACCTGTCTCCTGACACCTGTCTCCTGCTTTGCCTTCTGGCCTGTCTTGGACTCCGGCTTCCTGGGACCCGACCGGGCCTGACTCCCGCTCTGACCACTCAGGTTGTGACAGTAGCTCAGCAATGAGGAGAAAAGAAACCGCACTGTCTCATGAGAGAATGAGTCTGGCTTGGAAGCTGGGCCCACTTGGGCAAATGGGGGCATGAGTGACCCGGAACTACAACTCCCATGAGGCACCATGGCAGCTATTTTGGGGCTGGTGGAAAGTTCCACCAAAACTGAGCTTTTTTCCCCATGTTCTAAAGAGAAAATGTTTTGTTCAGAATATTTTGAGCAGCCCTAAGAAAGTAGTGATTCACTTATGTTTTGCCAATACATGTCATGAGTTAGCTCCACACTTATTCATAGTGGTCATTATTTGTGGTCTGTAAGCACTCTCGGAGAACTATTGGCTGTTTGTGACTCCTCCTTGGAGCCTCAAGAAATTTAGTTCAAATAATTAACTTGGCTAAAGAACAGACTGGAAATACCTTGTTCATTCTCCATCATTTGTTGTTCTCCCATCATTTAGCCAGGAACTAGCAACAGTACTGTGGTACTTAACAAATCTGTCACACACCACAAATAATGAACATAAGCAGGGACCAATGCCTTTGGTTGTCGGTTCCCTAAAACCAGCGGGGATGGGGAAGATTCCACTGGTACCCTAAATCCAGTATGCATAGGGGAAGCTTCCATCTATCCAAGCCCTGCAGAGGATCCATATTCAAAGCCTCCCCATAGCCTGGCCTCAGGATTTGGCTCCATGTCATTACTAGTCATTAGTGTTGCGTTTCATTCATGCAAAATCTAAGCTACTGAGTTACCTTCCACTTACCCTGTGATTTGATGGAAATAGATTCAGGGGTTGGTTGCTGCTCTGCCAATACAGACAGACCCCTCCCACCTCCCGAAAAGGTGGCAGAACTTTAAAAGAAAATCTTGCTGGCATGGGGCAAACATTGGAAATCAAATCCAGTGTGAACTAAAGATCTCAGGGGAACACTAAACAGCCAGCTCATCAGAGAACAGCTAAGCAAATTTCAGGAGGAATGAAAGGGGCTTCTATATTTAGTGAGACTGGAGGATAGCAGCAGTGTCTGTGGATTCATACTATTCTTTGTTTAGGCTAGAAGCAAAGTTTGGCTGTTTCTTCTGACAAAAATCAAATCTGTAACCATGCAAGAGAGAAACACGCCTCTAGTCAGTGAAATCTGTGCCACAAAGGGACATTACGTGTTTTTAAAATGGTATATGAGCTACTCTGTTCCATCTAAATTGACCCTTATTAATTTATTAGAAATAAGGCCCCTCTATAAATCCCATGTTAATTATCTGCTACATAGTGACAGTGTGCTCAGTACCGTACAAAACAGAGGCTATGTGCTCCTTTTCCCATGGTGCTTATGGCTGGATTCCCTTCTCACGGATGCTGGTGGAAATATGGAATGGCTCCCATGAAGTGAGTGGACTCACCCCAGTGTGCAGGCTCTGACAGACTAAATACCAGATGACAAGGAGCACTTACAGAGTAGAAGTTGAGGGATAATTGACTTTCAAATGAACCGGAGCTCCCATTCTTCACATGGACTGTCGCCACTCTAGAAAATTGAGAAAATTTCGTATGACTGCAACATATGCTATTGATAATGGAGCCAGCCCTGTGCTGAAAATGGGGGAGTCTGTTCCTCCTGGTGGAGTTACCTTTGGTCAAAGGCAGCCTGGTTGACCAAGTAGTTTGCATGGTAAGTGCAGGTGAATGAATAATTCACAGGCTGGCTCTTCACAATTACCGAGCTGTCGTTGGAGACGATGGAGTTGTAGAAGTGATAGATAGGGTTTTTAAACTGCAGTCGGGGGAACAAAGAGAGAAATGCTGGCAGTGAAAATTGGATGCAAACTGGGACCTCTGCCCGCCATTTGAAACAGGAAAAGGCAGTTCTCGTGTCATAAATGATCAGCACAACAATCTGTTCTGGTTCTTTATGCATTTGTGTTACGTTAGAGCCTTGAGGCCCCATTTGCCGAGAGCTGGGCACACAAGTAATGAAAACTGTAATGTTAGTACAGGCACACGTAGATGAATTGTACATGGACCTAACCCCATGTGCATTTTGGCTGTGCCAGGGAGCAGGACCATCTGACTTCTCACATAAGTGTCAGTGATCCATGATACCGAAAAGCACTAGAGCTTTTGACAAATCGTCAGAGTTTATATCCTCTCTGCCTCAGTTACAGCACATATAGCCTGACCCAAAGAACATTAATGGTCATGGGAATCTTTCCACTGACTTCAGTGGGCTTTGGAATGGGCCCAGGCTGTACAAAGTAGCTGCCAACTCTTGGGACGTGAATTGTTGCCCATGACGTACTTACCTCTGATTGAGTTCCACAGTAGGACTTGTTTTTGGGCGATAAATCTGGAATCGTGAATTGGTAGTATCCCGAATCATGAACCCCATTGTAGCAAACGCCTCCAAGAGCCAACTGATTAACCTCCCATCCAAAGGGACATTCGGGAATTTTTGTAATGATGGTTTTAGGATAGCAATACACCAAAATAATGTCTAAAAGGAAAAAATACAGGTATTCTAAGTTGCATTTTCCTGCTGAGACTGATCTAGATCTGAACTTTGTGGGTAGTGTTTGCATCTGGAGTTTACATTTGGACCTGCCTTTACCTCAAACTGGATTAAGGATCTGATTCAGGACCACTGATGTCAATGGACGTTTATCTACTAACTTTAAAGGAAGCCTGTTTGAGGCCTATGGGAGTTTGGCATTTGAATCCCATTGGATTTATATCTATTGGGAGTTGCCTGGCTAAACCCCTTTAGGTGTCTTTGAAAATCCAATCCACTAGCCTAAATCTATAGAGCAAACCATCATAATCTAAATTCTTTGGGTGAAATTCTGTCCCCATTGGAGTCTGGGGGAGTTTTGCCTTTGACTTCAGAGGGGGCAGAATTTCACCCTTTGTGTAAATGTTATTAAAATTAGAACAGCTAATCAAAGAACAAAGAAAAAATAAAGTGAAATCATACTATAATGAAACTGGTCAGATTAGAATATGTTAATGTTATGGGCCCAGATCTTTAGCTGGTGTCAATTAGCATATCACCATTGACTTCACTGGAAATAACCTGGGCAAGTGTGTTTGTTGTCTTCAGTAGACTTACATCTATTCATAGCAGCTTTAGATCCAGGCCATACCATTACTAAAGGTTTGTATATTAATACCCATCGCTGTAGATACAGTGCCAATGTAAACATAACTGTCACAATTTTCAAGCCAAAATGCAGCGTGCAAAAGATGAAACAAACAGACCAACCTTTTTAATAATGATCAGTACAGAGACGTGAACATGAACTTGAACATGAAGATGAAGGACAGATATTACACATCTCAGCTATAGGGTTGCTTACTTGGTCTTGCGGGGATAGTGTGTCTTATTTACATGGAATCAGGTTGCATGAATTTGAATATATAAAAAGTAAAAGCAGCCTAAACACTGGTGGGCTGAAAATTAATAAGACTGCCAATTACAGAAACAAAATATTGTTTAAAAAAAACCCCAAACCAAAGAATACAGATGCTTATGGGATACATAGGGCTTGATCCTGAATTCACTGAATATCCACCGGCTTTGCTTTGAGTTGTAGGTGCTCAAGGAAGACAGGATTGAGAATGTAGTTGTGGAGACATTAATAATTTCCACTTTTTTAAAATCAATGAACTTTCAAAACTGATCCTCTCTGTAAATGCGCTCTGATCCTACACCCACACAAGTAACTCTGCACACATTAGTAGACCTACTGTGGGACTACTCACATGAGTAAAGCTCCTTACTCATGAGCATCTGTTAAAATTCATCAATAGCTCATGGAAATGATTCCTGCTGATCCATTTTGTTGACACAAACACCGTGGACATGCAGATAAAGTGATACTTCATATTCTAAGGGCCCCTGGATAAATTTCTAATACATGTTCTCTAATTTTTGAAAGTTGCAAGCCAAGGTCCCAGTCCTGCACTTAATCAATTGGGCTCCCAGGCAGAATTCAGTGGAGGATCAGAAAGTTACCCCCACCCCCAATACATACCCTGGTTATATATGTTAGGTTTCCAGCCCTACAAACCCTTAGGCACACCAGTAGTCCAACTGGAGTCAATGAAACTACTCACATGAGTAACGCCTGCTTATGTGGCAAGGTGCAGGATGTAGCCCTTGATATGTTAGAATGCTTTATAGTCATTTCTATTTTCAGGGCTGTTTTAGGCCCTGATCCTGCAGAGATGCACACGTGCTTAACTTTATGCACTGTGACTGCGCCTTAGTTTGTTTTCTGTGCTAGCTGAGACTAAAGTCAGACCAATAAAAACGGTGCCAGAATTAAAAACTTGAGAGCCTAGAATTTAAATCCCTCAAGACAGATATTTCATTGCTACCTAACCAGAAACCCTTTGGCTTCTTTTAACTGTGAGAGAAGATCTTATTTAGAAAAATAAATCGAAGTTATTTTACCTGCTTTATTTGGATTGCAAGGGGCTGCAAAGGCTTGAACCAAGATGTCCAGCAGATAAAGAGCAACAATCACCATTTCTTCCAAGGGGCCGGGAATACACTGGTAAGAAAAACAGAGTTTGCCTTTTAGGATGCTGCTGGGTCTTAACACATTTTTTTAAAATGTTGATTTTTTTTCCATTTCCATATGAAATTTTCCATTAATTGCAATCATAGAATTGTAGATGTGGTTTCATATACTCCTTAGTCACTATTGGAAAAATCATTTTGTGATACTGATACGTCATCCAGCTTGATTGCAATTGCTGCTCAGAAATATTTACTGAGCACTTCTGCCTCTTTGGCATCATTAGTGAGAATTTTAGCATCTGAGTCTAGTAATGGATCTGTACCACGGCTAGGGTTTTTTGTTTTTTTGTTTCGGTTCCTATAAAAGTCACAGAACAAAAGAGCTACAAATATGAATGAATCGAAATTAGACAATGAATATGAAGGAAAAAAGACAAGCAGGAAAAACAAAATCAAGCAAGAAAATAAGAAGAAAAGAGAGAAGAGCTAATTGGAAGGAGGAAGAAGTGTAGAGGTGAGTAAAAATACATACTTTACTTAGCCAACTAGAGAAACTATTCCCGTATTCAGTCCGGCTGGTTGTTATCCTGCAATATATCTCTCACTCTCTCATGCAAAGCAGTTGAGTGAACGATGCAATTTCTCCTTTAATATTAGCCTTTGGGTTTGCAAAATAGCAATATGAATTAATAGTATTAAGAGTTCAGCCACCTGCAAGCTGCTCTGCCCCAATGCAGGCATATCCCAGCACAGAACAGCTTGCAGGATCAAATACTTGTATTTTTCCACATTAGACACTTTTTAGGTAATTCCTCTAGCTTACACAGATCGCTCAGCAGACAGAAATAACAAGTAGCATTTAGCCAATAATGTGCCCCGATAGAGAAACGATTTTTTCCTTGGAATTAGTATTTTCAACACAAAAACATTTTCAATCAATCAGCCTGTTTTTCTAATAATATATAAACTGTTTATAATGTATATCCAAGTGACAAGTCCTTTTAAAAAAAATCACATGCACCTATAAGAAGTTAAGGAATAATATACCTTAAGACAAGAACAGGCAAAGGATTCAGGTGTTCATTCTCCCTGTTTTACTCTGTTAGCTGTGTATCTGCTCTTCCCAAGATGTCCTTCTTTCAAATGAATCCAGCTGGCGTCATCGTCACTTTATATAGGCCATCTTGTGAAAGGGACCCATCTTTGGTTAAAGCTCAATCAAGCAGTAGTATCCAATAGGGTAGGATGGTCAAAAAGAATTGTACAAAGTAACTGAATGGAAAGTTCAGTTCCCCTGCTCTAGATTAGACATTATTAATGATATCTGAATGAGGTTTACACATATTTATTATGGTCTTCAAACAGAGTTGTGCTAACGGTATCAAAGTTGCACCAAATTTGTTTTACATCTTACCTGGGAAGATAGTATGTGGATTTTTATTTATTGGCAGAAAGCCAGTTGCCTGCTGGCTGAAACCTGCTTGCTTAAAAGACACTGAATACCCCTTGGGTGAGAATTTCAAACAGGTACAAGGGAACTATGTGTCAGGAAGCAGGACTTGCGGCAGACCCACTCTCCAGGCAATCTAATGAGTGCAGCTAGCCTTTAGCAGGCTGCCTGATTCACTCCATTGCCTGGCTGGTTGGACGGATCAGCAGACTGGCTCTTCAGACCAGCTGCAGCAGCAGTTCACTGGCCGCTCAAAGCATTTGCCCAGTTATGATAGGTCCTGTGCCTGCTTGGTCCCAGGGCCGCCCAGAGGATTCAGGGGTCCTGGGGAAAAGTGGGGGAGCTGCGGCGCTTGTACTCACCCAGTGGCGGTCTGGGTCTTTGATGGCATTTCGGCGGTGGAGGGCCCTTCAGTCGCTCCGCGTCTTCGGCAGCACTGAAAGGCCCCCCGCCACCGAAATGCCGCCGAAGACCCAGACTGCCGCCAGGCCAGGCCTTGCGGGGCATTTCGGCAGCAGGGGGCCCTTCAGTCACTCCACGTCTTCGGCAGCATTGAAGGGCCCCCCGCCGCCGAAATGCCGGCTGAAGACCTGGATCGCCACCAGGCCAGGGCTCGCGAGGCCCCTGTGGGGCCCAGGGCCTGGACCAAATTGCCCCACTTGCCCCCCCCTCCGGGCAGCCCTGCTTGGTCCAGCCCTGCTCTTGCCTTACCTCACTCCAAGTTACCTGGTCTAACCCTTGGCTCTGATTCCTGACCTCTGACTTTGGGGCTAACCCTTGGCTCTGGCATCTGGCTGCTGAATTCAGTTCCGACCTTGGGCTCTGCCTCTGTCAGTGATCCTTGGCTTGGGCACCTCTCTGCTCTGACCACTAGGCATGACTGCCCACATCCTGGTCACGGACACTACAAGCCCAACTCTTATTGTATACCTTTGGACTTAGGGCCTAGCTCACTTGGGTCACTCAGACACAGGAGAGAATATTCAATAAATTATCTGCCAGCGTTGGGGCTCTTTCATATGTCAGTAGATTTTATTATCCTTTAACAGAGGCTCACATGAATCCAAGCTGGAATATATTCCCTTAGGTGGGACTTGCCTTTTGCATCTAATCCCAGAAAAGCATCCACAATAGGTAAAAGTCACCCTTGTGCGGAGAGCCAGATCAAAAGGCCTATATACACCATGCATTGTGGCCAGCTGTGGCTGCAAATGTACGTGGCTGGCAGCACATGTAACCTGTGGCTTCCCCATGACATGGTGTTTTGAGACAGTAGATCATACGGAGACCCAGTGATCATGACTGGAGCTCATCCACATTCTGTCCTTTACCAGGCTGTATACTAGGAGATGCTGAGTCTGCCCCCACCCCTGCTACCAGTGTTCTCTCTCATTTCTTACGTCCATATGCAGAATGAATTTTGTTATGGGCACCAATATGCAGGTGATGTGTGGTAGGGGTGGGGCCGAGGGGTTCAAAGTGTGGGAGGGGGGTCAGGGCTGGGGCAGTGGGTTGGGATGCGGGGGGATGAGGGCTCCTGCTAGGGGTGAAGGTTCTGGGGTAGGGCCAGGGATGAGGGGTTCAGGGTGCGGGAGGGAGCTCAGGGCTGGAACAGCGGGTTGGGGTGGGGGGGTACAGGCTCTGGGGTGGGGATGAGGGGTTTGGGGTGCAGGCTGCTCTGGGGCTGTGGCAGGGAGAGAGGACTCCCCCCCAGCCTTCTCTCACTGCAGCAGCTCTGGGCAAGGTGAGAGACGCCTCTCCTCAGCCACGGCCGCTCCGGCGGGGCTGGGCTGGCAGGGCCGGGCCACGGCAGTTCCGGCAAAGAGGTGCCTCTCCGGGGCTGTGGCAGTTCTGGTGGGGCCAGACTGGGCTGAGGGGCGGGGTGGGGCTCCTCTCCCCAGCAGCTCCAGTGGGGCGGGGCTGGGCTGGGCCGGGGGAGTGGTACCTCTCCCTGCCTGTGCAGCTCTTGATAGCCTGCAGCCGCGCAGCTTACAGGGAACCTAGCCTGCTACACAGTAAGAAGTTCGCATTTTCACTGTATTTGTTGACTTCAGAGGGTGCAGATGTCCAGTGAGGATTTTCCTAGAGCTGGTTGAAATTTTTCAAAAGCAAAATAGCTAAATTAAAAAAAAATAGCCTTTTATTAAAAATTAAAATTATGCAAGAAATCCCCCATCCCTTTTACTTGTTTGCAAAATTCTTGCTGACTTTTTTTAATTACAAATTTTTGACAAAGATTTGTATCAGAAACCACTAGAAACTGCTATCAAAACATGGATTGAAATATTTAAGCTGTCTGAAAACCTTATTTTCAGAAAGCTACATGTTTTGATAATGGTATCAATAAAGACGTCAATTAACAATTTTGCAAAAATGGAAAAAAATTGCTCTGTTTTGAATCCTGCAAAATGTAAACAACTTCCACATTTTGAATTTTTCATAAAGCTTCCCAGAAAAACCCAACCGAAAAACAGCCTAGATTTTCCCAATAAAATGTATACAACTAAAGTGATTAGAACCAGACTTACATGGCGAGTTAGTATTAGGGAAGTTTTTAATGTGTATTAGCATTTCTAATGTGATGTGCAACTCCCTCTTCTCTTTTGGATAAATACTTTTTACTCCTGCCATTTTTGTCTCCTTCTTATTCCTAAGGAGATGAGTTAGTCACAAATATCACAAGCAGTTTGTCCTTGGGGTGTACTGGAGGGGAACTTGGTCTAAAAATAAGCAATAAGTTATGTGGAATTCTAGGATATTAGAGAAACAAGGTGGATGAGTTAATATCTTTTATTGGCTCAACTTCTGTTGGTGAGAGAGACAAGTTTGAGTCCTAATTTTCAGTTCTGTGTAACCTCAAAACATTGTCTCTCTCACCAATAGAAACTGGTCCAATAAAAGATACTACCTCACCCACCTTGTCTCTCTAATGTGGAATTATAGTAATATAAACACTATTTTCTTAATAGTAAAAATGTTGGGGTCATCTTAGGCTATGAATTTTTAAGCAGAACTCCCCAATGATTTCATTACAATGTGAAGGTACAAGATAGCCCATGATATTTAAAGTGAAAATAGTGGAATACTGGACCTAATAATTCCCAATTCCATATTTCAAACAATAAGCCACAAGCCTGACTCTGCAACCTTTAGTCACATAAGAATTACAAGACTAGACCAGAGTATATTAAATAGGCTGTTCCTTTTGCCCTCCTGGGCCCAATTCCGTAAATCATTATCCATTAATTTAAATGAAATTACTTACACATGTATTGACATGCAAGATCAGGCCACTCGACTCTAGTCCACTGTCATTGCAACTGAGTTAAAGAATAGTCTATTATACAAGAACTAGAGAGCATGAGTCAGCTAGTTTAATACAATTACAGATGAGCCTGGGCCCTGACGAGAAATCCTGGAATTGGTGATATTGAAAATCCAGATCTATATGTCACTTTATAAAGCCTAAATCCAAATGTCTACTCATTTCTTGATCTGAAATTAAATGGAACATTTGTGGTGTATGTGTGTGTGTTTTAACAACCCCCCCCCCAAAAAAAAGAGAGAGATTGAGATAGAGAGTGGTTAACTTATTGTTGTCATTGCTTTTGTGATTCTCTACTTCCTAGTTTTGCCTGGGACTGGAAACTTAAGTGTCAAAACATCATGAGACAGGATACGTGCAGCCCAAACATAAGAGGAAGGAACTCATGAGAAAGCCTGTCCTCGCAAGTTTGCACATCCCACGTCTTCAGACTCAAGGAACCAAATTCATCCCTGTAGTAGACAAAGTGCAACTCCATTGACTTCAGGGGAGTTGAATTTGGGCTGATTTTGGCTCAAGGTGTTTAACTGAGATTTGGTCAAGACCTACATAGGTAGGGGCATAATACAAACACCCTGACTGACAAAGACAGGAGCATCTATATTTTTGGTTGCTCATCCTATAGCATTAGTAGAAACACTTAAAATACATGAAGATTACCTACATATTAGTGCTTTTTCTTTGAAGCAGGGTGATGAAAAATATTCACCCCTCAGGTAACCCAACTGACTTCAATGGAATTGCACCCAGATGGATTTATCTCAATAATTTTAGGAAGTAAGTCTCCCACAATCTCCTGGGGATGGGGGGAGCCTCCAGCTACCTGATACTCCTTTTAGGTGAAAAGTACAAAACAGAATGAAGTCCATGAAACAAATTCGACTACAGTGCAGACTGGTCTATAGATGTTTGCATTTGCATAAGAAACAAGGACTGCACAAAATGTACTTGGGCCAACCGGTATTTGATACCTGGGCTGATAAAAGGTTAAGACCTGGGGGAGGTTTGTATTTCTCTGAGTAATTTAAAAAAAAATAAAAGCTCATTAAATACACCACTGAGACTCATCGCCCAGCCCCTCCCCTTAATTTAAGCAACATTTTAACAGTGTACGGATCAGTAAAAATCTCAGCAAAGAGTAAATGAAAGCTTTGTTGTGAACCTAACCTAAAAGGGCAGCTTGTCTCTTCTGCTTTGGTCCCCTCCTTTGACTGAGAGCTGAGCGAACATTTACTGTCTGGCTGTTACATGATGGAAACTAGTCTATGATGGGATGGCTATTATGATATCTGAATTTTATTATACTGGATAAGAGAATAAAGCTGATGGATGCTCAGATCTATAAACAATGATCTTATGGGCCTTATCTAACTGTAATTGGAGTCAATGGAAAGGGTCTAGCCAATTTCAGTGGGAATTAGATCTGGCCTGTAACCCTGAACTCTAGATTCCACTTCATAATGGAGTTGTTTTGAGCACTGTGTTTCAAAACACATTATAGAAAAATTGGCCCAAATACTGAAGTACTTATTCACTTCCATGGAGTTTTGCCTACAAGACAGATGACTGATTAAAAACTGAGGCCCAGATTCTCAAAGGTATCTAAGCACCTCACTTCCATTGATTTCAACGGAGGTAGGAGCCAATGCCTTGCAGGTTCTGGGCCTGACAGCCGGATCATGCCATCCTTATTCACTCTAGTAGTCCTTATTTAGGAGGGTAGTTAGTCTGGATGGATGTTGTGAGGCCTATTTTCATACTTGTATGTTGCTTTGAGGTCTTGGGTGAAAGGAGATCTACATAAGTACAAAGTATATTAGCCTCTAAATGCAATGATCCAATTATCCATTAGTTTACCCACAAAGTTAGATCTTTTCTTTCCTTGTGAATTATCCAGCAACAAACCCTGATTTGTCTGAATGTATATGTTATGAGTGATTGTTCAGTTAACAGTAGTGTAAATACATTTCAGTCCATGGAGTATTTGGGAATTGAGTGCTTGAGCTCTTCAGAATGTTAGTCATCAGGGGCGGCTCCAGACCCTAGCACGCCAAGCGCGTGCTTGGGGTGGCACGCCGCGGGGGGCGCTCTGCCAGTTGCCGGGAGGGCGGCAGGTGGCTCCGGTGGACCTCCCTCAGGCGTGCCTGCGGAGGGTCCGCTGGTCCCGCTTCGGTGGAGCCGCGGGACCAGTGGATCCTCTGCAGGCATGCCTGCGGGAGGTCCATCGGAGCCGCGGGACTGGCGACCGGCAGAGCGCCTCCTGCGGCATGCTGCCCTGCTTGGGGCGGCGAAATATCTAGAGCCGCCCCTGTTAGTCATGGTGTGTGATTGGTCGATCACCTGAGCGCATGATGGTCTTTCTGTTTCCTGACTGGATGGCTGAGCTAATTAAACAGGTGGATAATGGAAAGGATTTCCTCTAATTCATGCAGGTATTCCCTGATGTGTGGTGTGTGTGAATACAGCAGAAGAATAACCACTCCCCAGACATTTATATCAACCAGTTATTCTCCTGAATGTTCATGATGGCCCATTAAAAGTAGTGTGAACATGCTAGAAGTAAACATCTGTTGGTAACTGGAATGACTGCTCACAAATGTGACTTTTGTAGTATATACCTAGTTTTATCATTTAATTTAAATAAATATTCTTTTAAAATTTCTCTTACAACGTTTTTACCTGGGAATTTGTTTCCATTGGGACTGTCCAGGTGTGTCTACACGGCAAATGGACGCCTGAGGCTAGCCCATGCCAGCTGACTCAGGTTTGCAGGCTTGGGATATGGGGCTGTTTAATTGCAGTGTAGCTATTCAGGCTTGGGCTGCAGCCTAAGCTCTGGAATTCTCCCATCTCGCAGGATCGTAGAGCCTGGGCTCCAGCCTGAGCCCAAATATCTGCACCACAATTAAAAGTCCCTCAGCCCGAGTCCTGCAAGCCCGAGTCAGCTGGTACAGGCAAGTCATGGGTTTTTAGCTGCATACCCTTTCAGTTCTAACTAGTAGAGCTGGGTGGTATTTTTTCAGTGAATAGAATTTTTGTCAAAATATGTATTTTTGGGGACTCCAACATATTTGTCAAATTCAACCCATATTTGCAAATAAGTTTTGGCCAGAAAGAAAAAAAAAGAAAAAATATTTTCTCAAAATAGACAAAATGTTTTGATTGGACCATTTGGAAATGTTTTGTTTTGAAATGCTTCATTTTGAAATGGCATTTCATTTCCAAATTTGGCCAGTTTAAAAAAAACAAACAAACAAAAAACACCCAAAGGACTAAATTGAAATGAAAAACTAAAAACAAGAAAAACCCCAACTCCTCATTTTGAGCTGACAAACTATTTTGGTTGATTCAAAAAAAGTTTTTGAAGTGATGAAAAATATTGGAAAAATTGGTTTTGGTTCAAACTGACCTGGATTTTTTGTTTATTTGGTCCCTGAACTGAAAAATCCATTATTTGCTCAGCGCTACTAACTTGTCACATTGGGTAGTGATTTCATTTAATTAAACTATAAGGTTTCAATGTAAGTTTGCCATTAATTTTTTTTAAAGGCACATTTAGGGCCAGATCCTCAGATTCCAGGGAAGCTACCGTTGATTTACACCAGAGAAGGAGCTGGCTTTTAATATTTTGTTTTATGCGCTTTACGGCCGTCTCACTGTTCTCCAGCTCTTTTGCTGCAGAGCATGAAGTTGGGTAATGCAGCCTCATTCTCTTCTGAAACATAATGAACAGAGCTAAGACAGCAGCTACAGATTTCCCTCTGAAAGGCTTGATGGATTGTCTCATACGATCACATGGCGCGTTAGAGGCATAACAGCGCTGTTGCCATATCTGCGGCAACATTCCAGTGCTACTGGGACACTGTCCAGAAAAAGAACATTACTGGAGCAATAGCTGTGGTGCCAGTGCTGGCTGCCAACCTGAAAAAATCAGTTAAAGTAATGAACGACACAAATGACCCATTCTCCCTCCTTCCTCCCCGTCCACTAAAAATTCTTCTACACTGCAAAAAGATCAAGACCTGGGGTAGCGATAACAGAAACTAAAAGGCTTACATAGTGGTGTGCACGAAAGTGCTGTTACCTAGTGCCCCATTGCTTAAAATGCCTGCATGCCAAATCCACCATTCTAATACAGAGACTGGGTACACAATAAAAACTCAGAGTGGCTCAGAGACAGGCATTTGGGCTGGGGAATTTTCAGTCTGGTGGAAGAGGACGCTTCTTAAAGTGACCGCATCCTTGACTAGTCGTGGAGGATAGAAACACTAGACAGACACATTTTCCACTGAACACACTCCCCATAGTTTGTCTCTTATTTGATGGCCTAAATTAGCATTATGAGAGTCATCGGGCCCAGGGGAAGGGGAGTGCAAAAGCATCCAGTCTACAGTTCTTTTCTGTTTACACCAATGGAAAAACTGAATGTACCAACCAGCGTGACTTTGTAGTTGATGCTGCTTAGTTCTTTTGGAAAGGTGCTTAAATACAGAGGTTGGCCTTACCGTAGAGTCTGATCATTCCAGCTGACTTAAAACATGGCATTTGATTTGATATAAGGCTGAAGACAAGGAACATTCAGAGCTCCAGGTCTTCAAAAAAGAAACCAGCATATGCTTAGCTATTTCAGAAACGTGTTTTACACGTGCAAAAAAAGGATCGATCCAAAAACGGGACTACTGATTGTGAGTGCCTAATCTGAGATGTGTGAAAAGGAACCTGACTTTCAGAGTGCAGATTCTCGGCACTGACTGAAATTCAAGCCCCTTTTTAATGTCACAAGTTGGTCACCCCAAAAATGGAACTGGTCAAAATATCTATTCTCTCTCAAAGGTCTTGGCCTATATTCTTAACTCTGTAGTGTCTGGAGAGTCAGGTTTTCCAAACACGCAGGGCTTCGGGCCAAAACCACCAGTACTCATGTGGAATTTAAGCTCCCAGCCCTTTCACAGGGCGTGGGCTAATGCATGTGAACATACACCTTCTAGCAGGTCTAAACAAGAACTCTTTCACATATTCCCAGTTTATGAGCTGAATTTATTTTTGAGAGCTGAGCTGCTGAAGAGAACATCCCAGTTCATTATGCAATCTGTGCATTATCCTAATCCACCAAAATCCCCATGCTATAGAATAAGAAATAGAAAAGGAGGGAGCTACTCTAGCCGCTCATCATGTGAAAGGCGGGCAAGGCACAGATATGTCTGCTCTGATTCAGGCTTCCAGAAAACCCCATGAGGGAACAGAGGGAGGAACATTCTGGGATGGAATATAGCTGGGCTTGGTCTGTGCTTTGGGGGATGTACACCAGGACCTGGTGGAGAATTATGCTCTCTCTTCTGAAGACTTTGTTCTCCTAGCAGGTATAATCTAGGCAGGCAGCTGTCAGCAGGACTATTGCTGGTGGGAATATGGGCACACAACAGCGCTGCTTTGATCTGAGTGCACAGGGAGAGAAAACCACAGTGCACCTTGTTCCATTGGACACTGTAACAGGGTAGCCTGAGCCATTAAGGCCAGGAGGCCTTGGGGGCCACTCAGCTCTATTCAGTTAGCCCTGCTGGCTACACCTGGACAGGGTTGGACTTCAGAGGAAGGAAGCCCAGTAGGGGGGGAGCTGGCTGGAGAGGAGCGCAGGAGACTCTGGGGAACCAGAGGGTAGTACAAGGCAGACAGAGGCCTGTAGAAGATTCCAGGCAGGAAGGCTGAGGAGTGGCTGTTCAGGAAAGCACAGGGAGCAACCCAAAGGAGCCCAGGCAGGACTGAGGGGAGAGGTGAAAGGAGCCTGGGAAGGGTGAAAGCTGAGCCCCGAGGACAGAAAAGACAGACCCCTTGGGAAGGTGGGGCTAGGCCCAGTTGGAGAGTGGGATGAAGCCTTTGCACTGGGTTTGGTTTGGACTTGGACACCCTGGAATGGGTGATCTTTTGTTAGCAGCTTGGCAGGAAGGCCAAGTCACGTCTATGGCAGCAAGTTGCCACTAAAACAAGAATAGGCTGAAGACTGACTAAAGGGAAACTGAGGCAGAGATGCTGGCCGGCCACCCCTGCTGCAAGGGGGCCACTCTGGAGACAGCCACCTTCCCCACTCCCATATGTTATCCAGTGGTGGCTAGCCTCTGATCTTGGATATGGTGATATAGACCCGGACCTGGTGACCTGAGTGGGAGCTATGCCTATTTAGCATCTCTGACAGCCAGGGCACATGTATTTCAGTGCCTCTGTCTAGATTTAGATGCCGAACTTTTGCCACCCAAGTATGAAAAAGTCACCTTTGAGCTTTTTGTGCATCAGGTTGACCCACTGGTATGATGCTGTGGGTCTAGCCATGTACACGTGTGTGTGTGTGTGTGTGTGTGTGTGTGTGTGTGTGTGTGTGTGTGTGTGTGTGTGTGTGTGTGGACTGCAAGCCTGAGGGCCCTGGAGGAGAGTCTTAGAAGTGGGTTCATATTGCTGATACTTAGTTCTGAATTTGTTTGAATGTTTTATTGGTGTGTGTGTGATTAGCTATGTAAACTATGTAAGCTGGGAGCTCCCTCTTTCAAAGTAGCGTGGGGGGGGCACTTGGTCTGGGCCCTCACAGGACCCTCTGACCAGTGTGTGCTGCTGTTTGAGGACTTGGATTGGTCACTGGGTGCTGAAGGAGACTCTCACAAAATGATCTGAATTCCAAGATTAAACAAAGTTGTTCCTTCACTAATTGGGCCTTGCTGCTGAAGTGGTAACTCAAGGCCTAATCCAGTTAATGTGCAATGCTCTGAGATGATTGAGTGAAAGTCTCTACTAGCCAGTGTTGCAAACTCTCACCAATTTATTGTGAGTTTTGCAAAATGTGATGTTTTTCCTTATAGCCTGTAGGCCTCGGCATCCTGTAACTACAACAGAATCTCAGCTTTTATTTTTGTTTTTTAAAAGTAAGTTTCTAGCCCTTGCGCCTGAAAACAAGAAACCTAAAGGTTCAAAAGCTGGAAGGCAAATAAACAGGACTCCAAATGCATTCTTTTAAAAAATCTCATGATTTTTAAGCCACTCATAAGTTAGGCTCCAAAAATCATGATTTTTTGAAAGTTTGGGTTTGCCCAGGCTGTGCTATAGAAGTGTAAAGTCTCCCTATTACATTCAGACCTTAGTCTGTTCTCTCTAATACCTCCAGTTAAAATCCAGTTACTCACTGTTATCAAACAATCTTCCATCAGTATCTATAGTGCTGTCCTCTCAAATCACCGCCCGTATAAAATGTAAACGCGAACCTTTGCACTTTTATCAATAGCCGTTGCTGATTAGAATCAGTGTTCTTGTTTTCCAAGCCACATAATCCCACTAGTTCATTCTAGGACCTACTTTTCTTAATACACTGTAACCATTAGCCTTCTGTCGGCCTAATTTTTAAATGTTTGTGATTTCCAGCAGGTTGATAACATCCCAAATGGAGACAGTCTCTTATTGTCGAGGGCCTGATAAATGGATTATGAAGAGTTATTAAGTGGCTTTTGAGTGCTGGTGCTCTCTCTTTTGAGATCCTGCATCATACTTTACGGTGGTCATTAGAAATATAAATAGCTTTTGCTTTGCATGTATGCTGTATTCCTTCCTTCTCCTTTAGCCTGTATGGTCTTGTGGGCAGGGACCATCTTTCTCCAGTCTATGTTTGTACAACACCAATGCAAACAAGAAATGGCTTTGCATGAAGCTGTACGAGATCACGTGGGGACTGATCCAATGGTCAATGAATTCCTATTGACTTCAGCTGGCACTGGATCGGGCCCTAAACTTGCAATAAATAATTCAGGCTCTGTTTTGTTGTGCAGGGCCTGTGCATTTTAAGTGTGAGGATACAAATGTAATTGGTTTTGAAAAAAGTCCAAAATGATTGGCTATGAAAGGTAAACAATGTGAATTTGAGGCTTATGCAGTCCGATTAGTGAAGTGAGCTAAAGGGTAAAATCCCGTGTTTGCTTATAGATTGGACCAGGGTTGCTGAAGGCTATTTTAACAAGGCCACTCGCAGACATAAAAGACCTAATTCCCTCCGCCCCGTGGTTCTGCCATTCATGCCAGGCCCAACACCCCTTCATCTCAAAGTCCCACTCCCCTACATCTGTGAATTTTCCCACACCAACACCCTTCAGTTGCTTTCTACCCCTCCTTCCCACCCCTCCCCCCATCCCTCTTCAGGGACCCTTCTCGCAAGAGTCTGCTCGCGCAGGAGGTAGAGGGGTTATTGCAGCTAGGTGCGGTGGAGGTCGTTCCTCCAGAGTACAGGAACAAGGGGTTCAATTCCTGTTTCTTTTTAATCCCAAAGGCCAAGGGCGGTCTGCGACCTGCAAGATTTGAACCACTTCCCAGTGAAACTGAAGTTCCTCATGGTCTCCCTGGCCTCTATCATCCCCTCCCTGGATCTGGGAGACTGGTACGCCGCCCTTAATCTGAAGGGTGCGTGTTTTCACATCACCATCTTTGAGGGATGCAGATGCTTCCTCCGGTTTAAGGTAGGTCCCAACCACTGTCAGTTCGCAGTCCTCCCATTTGGCCTAGCGACAGCATCACGGGTACTTACCGGAGTAGGGGATATGCTTGTAGGACGGGAGAGATTAATTGGGAGAAGTTCTGAAACATGCAACAGAGATTCTGGGCTGCAGCCCAGCCCATAGGTCATCCTTGGGGAGCCCCCAGCTCAGCCCAAAATTGGGGTGGTGCCAGGGTAGTTTATAGCCACCTTTGCCCTTCCCTCATTTCAGCTGCAATTGGCGCTGTTCCTCCTGCGAGACCAGCACAGGACGTCTCCCGACATGTGTAACCAGGTTATATTCAAAAAAGAAAAAAAGAAAATGCGTATGTATTATATTTGAATGTAAGCATTTACTCTCTTTTTGCTTTGTTTCACAGTGGCAGAGATGTAACTGCAGAGAGTATGTGATCTGGCATTTTAACGGCAGAAAGAATGTAATTTTAATCCAAGAGAGCAAGGGAACATTGTGGTCATCTAAGTGGGTTTTTTTTGTCCAATTATGGCACATCAAAGCCATTTCTTATCGCTCCCTGCCTCAAGGAGATAATGTTTTACCTTCTCTGACATTTATCAAAGTTCTCTTCTCCCATTAAAATTCCTAAGTGGTACAGAATCTGATTCATTTCCAAGGGATACATGGAGTTTAAGGATTGTAACAAAGAGTACGTAACGCCACAGATCAGATTCTAACCTCAATTACGTTGTTGTAGATCCAGAGTAATTCCACTGCAGTCAGTTTAGAATCTGGACCCAGGTATCTGAAATAATTAACACGGGAACATATAATTCAGTGCAGCTGGTAGCACTGTGAAAACTAATAGCTAAAGGGAAAGCTAGACAGGTATCTTCGTATTGAGTCACCAGTGAAGATTTGAACAATGTAGGAACATTATAAAATTTAACTGAATCTGAAATGCTTGTAGTGATGGATTTGAGCACTTGGTCAATTCAGGGGATTAGTCGTTCCTATTTTTGCCCCCAGGGTTCCTGTTAAAATCTGCCCCGGAGCGAACTTTAGAAATGTTTTGTTATTAGAGTTAATTGGACTCTGCGCTTAAGCTACTGCAATCTATGACTAAACCATCTCAGTTTCTTAAGGAGTCCATGGTCCCCTCTATTGCCTGGTATGAAGGTGTGCAGACTGCAGAAGATATGGAGACAAGTGGTGGTGACATGCAAAACACCCCTTTCTCTCCCCCACCCACCTTTCCCCCCTGTGCCTGTGTCTATGCCAGCAAACTTCATAGTCATAACTCACAGCTCATGCAGCTGCATTAGTGGTGGTAACAGCCAAAGCTGTATTGTAGGCAGAGCTCAGACTTTGATAGTGAAAAAAGCATGAGCCCTGCTGGCACTACAGCTTCTGACGTGTTTGCTGCCCGTGTCTAAGTCTGCCAGGCTACTGTAGACAAGACCCCTAGGGCTGAACTCTGCTTGGCTTGGGAATCAGGGGAGAAGTAAGGGGAAGAGCTACTCCTTATGGAGTCAGTGCCTCTACAATGAGCCGCATATTAACTTCTGAAGAGCTGCATGTGGCTCCGGAGCCACAGTTTGGCCACTCCTGCTCTAATTTTTTCAGTTAAAAAAAAAAGAAAAAGAAAAAGAAGAGGAGTAAAGAAGACCTTTTTCTGCATTCCTTACTGCTAGGATAATAGCCCCTCACTCATGGGCATGCCTGGCTCTCCCTGCTCCCTGTGCCTCTCCCGCAAGGAGTCGATTCCCATAAGGCCAGATACTCTCACCATGTCTGGTGCCTGGGAGAGCCTCACAGAAGTGCTTCACCTGCCACTGCTAAAACAGCAGTCTGCAGGAACTGGGAGCTGAAGTCAAAACTCCTCCTCAAAAAATATTTTGGGATGGAAAAATAATTTCCTGCCTTAACACTTGCAGCTTAATATTTCAGCTTCGGAGGGAAAAGTGAGATTTCCCAATACTACAGTTTCTGAGACCCTTGCTGTGCAGAACACTTTCCCTGCAAACACTCCCTTCCAACTGAGTTGTATGGAGGAGAAACCAAGTTTAGTCTGCAGAACAGCTCTTTGTGTGAGCTCGAAAGATAGTCTCTTTCCTCTACAGAAGTTGGTCCAATAAAAGATATTACTTCACCCATCTTGTCTCTCCAGTATCGTGGGACCAACAAGGCTACAGCAACACTGCAAACTGCTGATTCCAGATGCTTGCTTTTTAATTTCAGCAGAGAAAAGGAATGGAGTGAGGTAACCATCCAAAGACTGCTCTACTTCTCCTGTCTCTGATTAGTCTCAAGGCCCAAGGGCAAATTGCGTAACAGCTGGTAGAAGGAGCAGGGAGTATGAGTTTTAAATTGTGAGGATGGGGGATTTCTGTGGCTTTGAGAGTGGCATATACTTTTGACTATAGTACTACTACTGCATTTTCCACATGATCCTCTGATTGCAGCAGGTGATAGTGCTAGGTGAGTAAAATCTATTGAGTTAAATTTTCAGAAGTGACTAGTGATTTAGGGTGCCCAACTTGAGAAATCAGTAAAGGGGTCTGATTTTCAGAAGTGCTCAGACCCATTAAGTTTGTCTCAGTCTGGGTACCCAAAAAATGGAGGCATCCAAAATCACTAATCAGTTTTGAGAATTTAAGACAGTTTCAACTCTCTAATGGCTCCTACTTGAAGTTGCCTGGAAAAAATAACTGGAGATTTGGGGAACTACAGTGCTTGCGTAACACCGACAGACCTCGGTCAGTGGGATCGAACCTGGGATCTGGAGCTAAATGGCTATTAGCTAAGGCTGTAGAGCAGACTCATTAATCTCGCTATCTAAGTGGTCTCGGTGCCACTTGATGAGACAGAACTCCACGCCCAGGAGGTGTGTGGGTTACATACCTGCCCTATGCATGGGTGGCATATGTGTGCATTTGGTGCAAGGAGCTCCTGGCCCTCAGAGATTGTGTACGGCCTTTGGAGACCAGGGTGTGTGTACAGACTCTCTCTCTCTCTCTCTGTGCCACTAGATGAGACAGAACGCCACATCTAGGAGGTGTGTGGGTTACACTTGCACCTCAGAGCTAATTATTTTTATTTTGTGTTTTGATGGTTTGAATCTGGAGGCGGACAGATTTTAGCTTTGCATATTATACTATTTTGCATGTATACAGAATGTTTCATCTAAGACTCTCAAAGCACTGTACAAACATGAATTAATTCAGCCTCAAAACACCGACTGTCCTTTAGATAAATATTATGAACCCATTTTACAGATAGTCTTTCTGTGATTCAGTTTCTTTAAGTGACTTGCCAAAGGTCACAGGAAATCTGTGGTAAAGATGGGAATAGATCTCATGCCCCTAAATGCCTTAGCCACAAAGTGATCCTTCCAGATTATTATTTAGTGTTGCATCATGTTGGTTGGAGCAAATAAACACTGGACCAGATCCCACAGATCCCACTTTATTATACGTCCCAATAAACTCCAGGCATATCAAAAAAAAGGTGGAGTGGTGGTTTTTTGGAGTAAGCAGATTGATCATGTGGGGAATTGAATGACACAAGTTCCTGACAGCTCTAGTTATTTAATACTTGAAACCTCTCATGCCCTCTCTCTCCATTCCCCCTGCTCCTGCCAAATGTTCTCTTATCAGTACTACACATTCCTCCTCTCTCATCTCCCTTCAAATCCATCCACATGCTGCCACTAAATCAACTTCTTGCCCGTGCTGAATATACTTCCCCACCGCCTTGAATACCTGACCTGGATTTCAGGCATCAAGCTTCTCATCCTCACCATTTCAGGATGGAAACCAATTTTAAAATATCTGAATTGAAAGAAGGCATTTTTTCATGGAATTCTCCAGGGAAAAAAATGTTTTCTTGGCCACTGCTGACAGATAAACTTTCAGTTTCATTAATCCTAAATGTTTCCTTTCAAAAATTTCCTCTTCCATCATCAGCTCAACAGGGAGGGCAGGAGGGTGAGGGACATTGTGTATATGCATGGAGGGCAGGACCGGGATGAGCTGGTGTGTGACAGCGGGGGATGGTGGAGGATAGGTGGGAGGGGAGCTCTGGAGAGTGCATGTGCATGGAAATTTAGGGAGCAGTGCGGCAGGATGAGTGTTGACAGAAAGAATTATGGGATTTTTTTATGTGGTGAACAGTGTTTGACCATTAATGCAACTGGTTTATAGTGTGGGGAAAATATCTGACAATGGATGGAGTAACTAGTGAATATCATTCAGACTGTTCTGCTAGCAAACAGAGTATGCTTTTGGCACATAGGGGAGCCATGCTGATTTACACCAGTTAAGATCTGTCCTACAGTCTTTTTGGGGGCTCTCAGCTACATCTTTTGCTTGATTTCAGTTCTACTTAAATCAGGTTTCAGCAAAAGTGCTGAGGGTCAATTCATATCTGAGCCTGCACAGGTGTGCTTCTGGGATGAGGATTAGGGTAGTTGTGTGTATTTACATGTTACTATGCTATTTTTAGGGACCGGATTCTTTATTTTGTAGTTTGGGGCATCATCTGCATAACAGTCTCCTGCTTCTATTAATGTTCATGCTGAGATTTCTCCTCTAGCTGCTTACAAGATGTCTGCTAAAGTATGGGCAGTCAATTTCACAAAATTACATCCAAATATAAGCCTGATTTCTGCAGCCCTTAGTCCTGTTGAATTACTTACTTCTTGAATTCATTTCAGTGGGACTACTCCATGAATAAGCTACTACTCAGTGTAAGGATGGCAGAATCTGGCCCTCTGCTGGCAGCTTCTGATCAGCTTTTCAAATGGACCATCTAAACTGGTGATTCCTTTTATTTATATTTCCCTGAGCCCAATGACTGCAGTACAGAACACCACAAAGTGTTTGGATGTCACAGGGAGATAATTGTTAAAGGATTTGCTCTCCTATTTTGCAACTAGAATATATTGCTATTGTTTCCAGACATCAACTTGAGACCTTTATTTAACAAGAAATCCTTGAGAAACACTTCTTTTTCATAGTACTCCTCCTCTGTTTCTTTGTACGTACTTACCATGTGGGCAGACCCCAGCAGCCTGCATTTTTATCAGTAATCAGATGATTGAACACATCAACCCACTTTTAAGATCCCAACATTGTCACCCCCAGCAAATCCTGTATTGACTTCAGTATTTTGTTACCTAACCTTAAGGTCAATTCATGGTTATGGCTGTCTGGGTCTGAGGCTATATTCACTGCCAACCATTGAGGATAAAATTGACATATCTCATTGTTGATATATGCTGCAATTGAAACCATCAAGGGGGAAAAGAGCTTTTAATTATGTGTCAAGTATCAGAGGGGTAGCCGTGTTAGTCTGGATCTGTAAAAGCAGCAAAGAATCTGAAGAAGTGGGTATTCACCCACGAAAGCTCATGCTGCAAAACGTCAGTTAGTCTATAAGGTGCCACAGGATTCTTTGCTGCTTTTACAGATCCAGACTAACACGGCTACCCCTCTGATACTTGACACCATGCAAGGCACTGCATTTAGCCATATGGAGTGGAAATCCATCAACCTCATGAAGAAACTTGCACAAATACAGACAGGCATCCGAAGAAGTGGGTATTCACCCACGAAAGCTCATGCTGCAAAACGTCAGTTAGTCTATAAGGTGCCACAGGATTCTTTGCTGCTTTTAATTATGTGGCAACTTACTTGCGATTTGTATTCTTTGTGCCCAGGCTGTAACAGCTTACCTATCTGCCAATCTATCAATTTTCAGTAGCACTTGTCTTTGGCTATCAAAACTAAACTGTAGTCATGTGTCTGTTGTTCCTTTTGATGGCTTTAAAAATGTTTATGGCTAAATTCTGCCCTGACTCATACCCTCATTAACTTTAATGGGGATGCATGGTATGAAAATGAAGGCGGGATTTTCTGCTTACTGTTTTAGGGATTGACTTCGTTTCCATTGCAGGTAAAGGGACTTTAGCCATTGACTCCAATGGGAGTAGGATTAAATCCCTAAGATCCAGTCTTGCAAACACTTATGCAAACACTTAACTTTAAGCATGTGAGCAGACCCAGGTACAAGTTAAACACATATGTAATGTTTGCAGGACCGGGGCTTTAATAATCTTTTAGTATGAAGTACCCAGTGATACGCTTATAAAGGATACAATATGTGAGTTGATGATTTTGTTGTTGTGGTATTTTTAAAAATGTGGTTTTGGAAAAAAAAATCCAGGCTAACTATATAATTATCATCCAACCTTCCCCTAGTGTCAGTGGCTGGTTTCAGTGTATAGCCATGGTAGTATCAGGTGTATAGCTATTATTTTCAGTAATTATAGTTATAAAGGCATTGGAGTAATAGTATTATTTATGTCCAGAGATGTAATGCTTTGATATTACATGTGCAATGAAAATATCTCACTTGATTTCAGCTGGGGGAAAGGAATGATCACAATCAAACAAAAAGTGGATTGTATTAGCTGCTCCATGTATGAATATGCATGCACAGCTGTGTAGGTGATGGAAGCCAAATCCACCTCTTTGAAAAGATCGCTTTCTTTTGATAGATTGAATGATATATTTTTGAGAGAAATGGAAGAAAATGCTGGAAATAAAGAACAATTTACAAAGGGAGATATTTAAATTAACATGTAATTGCACAAGGAGGACTATAGATTCCAGACGCCAATTCTTCCCCTCTTTCTTTATTTTGCTTTTCTTTTCACTCCGGTCTTCTTAGTTGGAATGAATTTCTTATATTTATGTATAAATGAAGATTGCAAGGAGTTCCTTTGATTTGTAGGAAATTTTTCCAGTGTGTTTTTGCTGCTGCTTCTTGTCAGTGTGTGTGTGTGTGTGTGTGTGTGTGTGTGGAGGGGAGTGGAATGTGTGTATCCATTATATGTACATATGCTGAATTTTTCAGTAAGCAATTAGCCCAATTTCATGCTCATTCAAATCTCTAGCTGAAATTAATGAAAGTTTTAGATGCACAAGATAAGCAAGATTGGACTTAATATTACATTAGAAGTGTTGTTAGTATTTTAATCACAAAGATGCTGATGGTTCTGTTGTTTGGAAGGCTTGAAATTAATGATGGTTGAAACTGGATAAAGATTTGGAACTTGATTCAGAAAATCACTCAAGAACTTTATCTGCCAAGATTCATTCCTTCGGTAACCCATTGATGTTGAAGATATACTAGGAATTAATTAGCCCCAGATGGTTAGCTGAACTATCTGAACTTCTTGGATCTACAGAAATGGGCTAGAAATCTTCTGAAAACAAGCTTTCTTGTGAGATTTTTCTGGTTCTTCCTGCTTCTGGTCTTGGCCAGAAATTCCACAAGACAAGCCCTTCTTGCAGCGTTTCAGCTGGAACCATAGGGGCACAATCATGTTACAGTGATTAGTGTGTGTGAGGGCGGGGGGGGAGGGGTAAGGGGAAAAAAAGGGAGTTAAACTTAAAAAAAAAAAAAAACCTTTGTTTAATCTCAAAGCCAAGTTTAATTCAGATTTGGTTTGAGTTGCCGGCTGAGGTTTTTAAGATGTTTCCTGTTTAATTCTTATCTGACATATTATTTATTTCTATTGCGTGCAAAAAACCCAGCTTTCATACAAGTTTAAAATTGAGAAATCAAGCAGTCCAAAGGCAGGCAATGTAGAATTAGGGAACCAAATTCTGCTTGTGTAAATCTGGAGTGCAGCAGTGAAATTCAGAGCAGAATTTGGCACAAGGTATCTAGGCTAAATTGATTAGTGATGCAAATCATTGAGTGTGAGTTAGAAAAAGAGACCTCTGTGCCAAAGTAGTTCAAGATGTGCCAATTTGAAATGCGAGCAGAAGGAGTCTATGTCCTATAGTCACTCAGCAGGGTTGGTAAAGAAGGGGTGGAGGGTGTGGCTGGAAAAGGCAGGGTGACAAGCTCCTGGATTGGCCAAGGGGCAAAATCTGCTAAAGCAATCTAGTGGTGGCATAAACAGTCACTACGTGACTAATGGGGAGTGCAAAATAAAGCCACCTCAGCTCCCTGCTTTAAGTTACACTCCCACCATGAGGGGCATCCTTATCAGAGCTGGGCAAATATGTTCTAGAAGAAAAGCTTTGTTTTCAATGTTGCAACATTTTTCAGAATCCAGAAGGAAATTTTTCAAAATTGAGATTGGTCACACAAGTCTCACGTTAATAAGTCTCAAGTTACACAAGTCACACACTGGTTTCCTGTTTGGCAGAGCCTAACCTATGTGATGATGAGAGGCAGCACAAGCACTTCTGACTAATTTTCTCTGTTTTGGAAGTTTTTGCCCTTTATTTTGCTATGCAGAGCTTCTAAGACCATCAGGTGCTGGCTGCATCTAATGTCACCACTTAGCTTTCTGTCATACAAGACTAGCATTCTGTCATCTTCCTGACTTGCCACCAAGGGAAACCTTATCTCTGAGGTAGTTGATATAGTTCTTTGCATGGAGTTTTCTCTGTTTTTGAAAAATAGTGAAAGGAGAAGGAAATTAAAGGGTACACATGAATAGGAAAAAAGAAATAACATGGGAGGCCCAGTTGACTGCTGGCAAACATCAGTGGAGTTGTTTCATTTGAAAGAGTGGTAAAATTTGGCCCAGAGAACAAATATTTAGGTATGTGGGCCCTCATTCAAAGTCTTGTATGTGTGCATGTGCAAACTAGAATAAACGTGTGCGTGTAGTTTGTATTTGGATATGAGAACATCTCTTATTTGAGCTTCTAATTATAGAGAGGTGAATCAACATTGCAATGTTAGGGAGGGTGTATTTATGCATGAATTCTATCTCTGGGGAGGGTCTAATCATGTTGCACTGCTACAGAGTTGCACAGTGGAATTTAATACTGTGACCCAAGAACTCCGTAATGCCAACTGGCAAGGACATTATGGGATTGTCCTGATTCTGGGTCATCAAATAAGGTATAGTGAGGTCTTAAATGAAAGCTGGGGTCATGCTGGTCATTAATATCATTGTGAAATGTATGTGCCAATATTATGTAAGAAGTTATGTGTATATACACTGAAAATATGTGCTTAGAGTCTGTATCAAGTGTGACAAAGCTCTGTCCTTGTCTCCGTTGGCCCTGCGTTTCCTGACAGATTTTGCTAGCCTCAGAGGCTCACTGTGACCCTCCCCTTAACCCTTCTCTCTCTAGAGACAAGGGTCACAGTCTATGGAGCCATTTTCATCATAAGCCAGCGAGGGAGGTGAGGAGAAGCAACTCTCCCTCACATAGTCTCTGTGATTAATCAGGGGACAAAGGGGTGTGGAGCCCAGGCCCACCCTCTACTCCAGGCTCCAGCCCAGGGACCCTGAGAGTATCAGCTATGGTAGCTGACCTTTTAGGAACAGAACACGTACAATTCCCTGGGCTACTTCCCCACAGCAGCCCCCACTTCCTCAAACTGCACTTCACCCTTACCTCAGGGCCTCCTTCCTTGTACCTAGGATGGTGTATACAGCTCAGTCTATCCAACAGCACAACTTCTCATTACTCCTGACATGCACGCCCACCTGACTAACTGGGAGGCTTTTTAACTAGTTTCAGCCAGCCCCCTGATTGGCTTCAGGTGTCCCAATCAACCTAGCAATCGCCACTGCCTTCTGGAAAGATCTTAATTGGCCCCAGGTGTCTTAACTGAGCTGGAGCAGCTGCCATTTACTTATCCTGGTACCAGAGATTTGTTTAACCTGGGGCTAATATATCTGTCTCCCGTTACTTTTCGATAGCCATCTGGCCTTGCCCCATCACACAAGGTATGACTCACCAGCGGAGGTTTTCTGTCAGACAAGATGTTTATTCACCTCTCTGACTATCTAGATGTAAATTAAGCACTGTAAGCTAACACAAAGAGTGCCCATGTACATATGAAGTCAGCGAAGAGATGTGAAACCGATGGGGAAGCAGTACGTAGAAAAAACCATGAGCAGGTGGTTACCTGTATCTGAGTGCAGACAATTAACTTTGGGGGTGTATGTGGGAGAAAAAGATGACAGCTTCTCATTACACACCTAGGAAGTAAACAGACAATGCGTTTACAGTATTGAAACAGGATCTCAGCCAACCTTGGGTGCAAATGCTGCAGAGGACTTCGGGTGAGATAAACTTCTTTAGACAGGTGGCCAACCTGAGAGTTAAGTTTAGTCTCTAGAAAGCGCCTGATGGTTGTTTTATGTGTAACCATTTGTTTTCAATATCCTTACTCACTATCTCCTGGATCTCTAGCCTTTGATAATAAACTTATTCTTGGTTTCACTATAAATATAGTTGTGCTGTTGCTAAGCAAAATGCTGGTCCTGAACTGAATCTTACAAGCTGGTGTATATACTGTTCCTTTGAGAACAGCAGACCTAGTAGTCTGTGAGTAGTCCGTGTCGGGGCTGGATACCGCAGGGAAAGGGACTCGGGGATTGGGGTGCACCTATTGTTAACCTGCAAAGCAAAGTAAGCCCATTGCCCAGAACGGGATGCTTGAGTAGCTAACCGGGCTAGGGGTGTTAAAGAGCTGACACCCAGCTAAGCAAACAAATCTCCCTCACAGTGAAGGCAGGGAGTAATAAGATGACTCACAGTCCTGGGTTCCCCGAGAACCATTACATATACATCACTGTAGGCCCCCATCAGAGACAACGCACCTCAAAAATTAATAGACTTTTAATACTGTGCAAGCTATAAATGAAATAATTAATTGGTTATAATACCCCCTCCTCTTTTTTTTTCTTCCTGTTTACAAACTTACCCAATGACGTGTCCTCATCAGGAGGTACCAGTGCTCTTGTTTCAAGTTTGAAGCGTAAGTCATTTCTATGAAACTTGTTCTATAACCACTTATAAAAGTAACAGTGTAATTAAAATACTGTTACAGGCAATTCAAAAACAAACAAAATATGACCGGTAAAGCCTCCATTTGATCCACACCATTTAGCTGGGTGTCATTTCAGAGTTTTACACAGCTGCACAATGCATCTACCGACAAGTGTGTAGTCTCAGGTTTAGCCACGCTGATTCCCTTCTCTGAGTATTCTGCTTACCAGCTCGTCTGCTCTGTAGAATTCGGTAGGGGGGAAGCAGGGAGGCCTTTCACTCTTTGCTGAAATAGGCTTCTTGCCTAGACCCCTTCTTGCCTATACCCCTAGTAGTATTGCTCCATAGTTCCATTGCTTCAGAGCCATGCTGCCATTGTTGGGTTCCCGCAACAGCTGCTTAGTAATGCTAAATTGCATTAACTCTTTGCAGGATGAGAACATAGCGGGTCTGCTGGGCAATGGGTTACAGGGTAGAAAGTCATCCTGCTCCTGGAGCCTCTTATTCCTTCCAAAACCTCATTCCTTCCAAGAGTGATCAGGAATCTTGATGTCAGTGTTTCTTGAACATTCTGTTTCCAGTAATTATTGCAGATTATCACCCTTGGTTGCATTATATTTGATGACAACATTGAAAACTGGGTAGAACAGGACATCTTGATATCTGTTCTTACACATCCCAGCACCCACTGTGGATTATGAATTGCATTTCTAAACTCAGGCTGTGTGATATTATGACATGATTCCATCATGTGCAGCAATTTCATCTTGATAATCCCAACAGGATTTGGTGGTTGGAGGTATCTGTGCTTTTACATTAGTTTAATCTTGAGCTAGTCTTTCAAGCTCTTGTAAGGTTAAGTCATTCTGTGTTTCTCAGTTGAGCTTGGGCCAATGTTGTTTTGGGAATGGGGTAATCTTTGCATTGTATATACATCTATCACAGGATGACTAACTCCTTTAAGAAGAAGCTGGACTGATTACATGCTGTCCAATTGAGACTTAAAGGGAGGCACCTGGGCCTTATGAAAGAGGGAATATGGCAGAAAGGTGCAGACACGGAGAAAGATCCCTGCAGGCTTCAAAAAGTTGCTACCTGTGGACTTCTCTCTCAGCTCAGCGAGGTAAGGGAAGAGATTTGGGTGTGAAAGAGAGAGGGCTGAAGAAGGCTGAGGGCCAGGAAGAACAGACTCCAGGGAAGTAGGAAAAACTTCCTGAGGGTGGCCTGCCAAGGCAGAGAAGAGCTGCAGAGAGCAGACTTGAGATGGGAGAAGAGAGTACTGGGACTGAGCTTTGTTTTGTGTTTTATGCCAATAAACTAGACTCTGGGAGAAACGAGAGGGGCATTATTGGACAAAAATAAAGCCTGTGTGGAGTTTATTAAAGGAGCACAAAGAAGGGAACTGAAGCAGGGTGCTATAAAGCAACACTAAGGCAGAAGGGGGCGCTGTAGGCCAGGTGTGCCAACTGACAGCACCCTCCTGTTCTGCAGCATCTCACATTCACTATTTATAGGCATCTTTGAAAGCATCCCTGCTATAATAAACTTCTTTCCAGGCCTGTATACTGTTTTTAACAAGTGCTTTTGCAATGTCAATGTTATCTTATGAAAGTTACCCAGGGATTTGCACAATGTAGCTTCCAAAGTTTTATGATCTCTGCTTCTACTGTTTTCTGCCTATAAAATCATTTATGAAACCATTTGCAATCAGATCCCATTACTATATTTTCTTTATCCTTCTTCTGCTGTGATTAAGTCAATGAAGTAGAAGCTTATGCCACCATCAGATCATTTTGCAGAAGAGCAGCCAGCAACCCATGTGATCTTGCATCAGCTGAGATCTTAGTCTCTTTGTTCATTTAAAAATATGTCAGTAAAGGTGGTTCTGTGACAAAACTTTTTTAATTCTCCAAGACTTTTCTTTTCCCCCTTACCTGTGCACAGTGGGACTGGAATATCTTCAAGTAGCCTTCTAGGACAGGGAGCGTAGGGTAATGGATAATAACATGGGCCTGGGAGTAATGAGATTGAGGTTTTATTCCTAGCTGTGCTGATCACCAGCTGCGCACAGGAAAGTCACATCAGCATTCTGATCCTCAGTTTTCCTTCTCACCCTCTGTCTGTCTTGCCTGTTTAGATTGGGAGCTCTTTACTAAGTATTTGTGCAGCTCCTAGCACTACGAGACTTGAGCTCAGTCGAGTCCTTTAGGCATTACTGTAATAAAACAATAAATAATACTCTAAGTGGTGCACTTGGGATAAATTAGGAATGAATTTGCTGAGATGCGTTAGTAAAGCTTCCTTATTTCAGGGCATTTCCATTTATACATTTGCTTATGAGCTTGTTTTGGTTTTGTTTCTTGGTGTGTTCACTTGAACTCTGTTATCAATGAGGACAGGTTTACACTACGGGGTTAAGTCAACCTAAGTTACACAACTCCAGCTACGTTATTCACTAGCTGGAATCGACGTAGCTTAGGTCGACTTATTGTGGTGGCTACACCGCGCTGGGTCAATGGGAGAAACTCTGCGGTCAACTTAGGGCAGGTCTACACTAAGGGCGGGGGTCGAACTAGGGTATGCAAGTTCAGCTACGTGAATAGCATAGCTGAACTCGAAGTACCCTAGTTCGAACTACTTACCCGTCCAGACGCCGCGGGATCGAAGTCCGCGGCTCCAAGGTCGACTCCGCCACCGCCTTTTGCAGTGGTGGAGTACCGGAGTCGACCGCGGCGCTTCCGGAGTTCGAACTATCACGTCTAGATCAGACGCGATAGTTCGAACTCCGAGAAGTCGAACTCACCGCGTCGACCCGGACGGTAAGTGTAGACTAGCCCTTAGCTTATGCTTCTCATTCTGATGGAGTGCTGGAATTGACGGGAGAGCGATCTGCGGTCGATTTAGCGGGTCTTCACTAGACCCGCTAAATCAACCCCCGGTGGATCAATTGCTGCAATGTCAATCCACAGTAAGCGTAGACATACTCTAAGTGTGTCCCCACATAACTAATTTCATTCAGGTCGATCTGGTCTTTTGATTCCATTCAGTGTCAGGTTCTTTCGTTTGATGTCACAGAACACAACACAACTCCTACTTGTGTTGTTGATCATTTTCATCACAAATCAGCAGTTCATCTATAATTATATCCACCCCAGCCAGGTCTCCGAAGATCCAGGATTTGATGCTTAGGTCCACCTCAAGTGCTGAGGCCACCCTGAAAGGAAGAGACTTAAGTATCTATTGACAAAAAGGGGAGTTAGTGTAGGGTGAAAACCTGGCCTAGTTGAAGTCAGTGGGAGTTTTGCCACCGACTTCAATAAAGCCAGGATTTCCACTGTAGAGCGTTGCACTCTCTCTATTGAGTCAGAGCTGTCACAAGCCTTGGCTTGAATCCAGAGGTGCAAATACTTTGGTATCTTGAGGTTTAGACATGACCTCCTCAGCTGTTCTCATGGGGTAGTGCAAATATTTGAGGACTTCATTCAAATCTCCTGGCTCTATACAAACCCTTAACTCATTTGCTTTTATTATGGTAGCTATGGTAGCTATTCCATGATGATACCTGAATTCACACAATAATATCCAATTTACCAATCAGCTCAGTTCAGCTTTTACTTGATCTCTCAGTACTTGTCGGACTAACTCTATTGCATATGAGGCATGTTGGAATCTGCTGTGATATAGTGTAAAGATTTTAACTAACCTTGTTTTGGAGCCAGGCGTCCATCTCAGTCTCATGTTATTTAAAACCTTTTATGGAACTCCACACTATGGAATTCCACAGGGATATTTCTAACACCGCTTCCTAACTCATAGGTCATTATGAATTCACAGTTCATCATAAGTCCAAAATTTGTTGAATGGTACAGAATTACCATCGTGTCTGTGCCCATAGCCTGGAATCCAGGAAGCTATCTATTGCTCTACTAGTTCTCCTTGAAAATCCATTAACTTTTTCCTCTCCCACTGCACCAGCCAGTAACTGTCCCAAATAACAAGCACCTCCCAGTGATAATATTGTAACAGAGTAAAAATTATAAAACAAGGGAAAACACAATTATGCTTAGATGAGTACTACAGAAAGCATTGTTAGGGCTCATTTGTTGTTTCATTTTCTGCTTTCTCAGTGTGCCCTGGTTGTATGTCCTATAAAGTGTGTCGTATAGCAAGATACTTTCCCCCTTTATAGGCCCCAATTCAGCAAAGGATATAAGCATACGTTTACTTTCAAGCATGTGCTTAAATCCAACCTTATTCAGCTAAGCACTTAACCATGATATATGCTTAAGTGCTTAGCGTGCCTAAATTGAGGCTACAGATGGTTTGTAGCTTGGCTTTTGAGGTCATAGAGTTAGATTTCCACTGGTTAGTAGAAATTGCATCATATGAATAATACTTAGGTTCTGTTGGGTTTTAAAATCTGATAACTTAAAAAATGGCTGTCTTGGGTCTTTGCTTTCTACACAACATTGAGTGAGGAAACCTCATGGACCCAGCTGGGTTCCAAATAACCATGTTTGTTAGCTGTTTGTAAACATACAAAAGACTGGGAGACCAACTGTGGACTCACAGGCTATTTAAAAGGGTATCCTATACACTACAGTAATTAGGCCTAAATGAGCACTGGTTTTTTGTTTGTTTGTTTGTTTTTGCTAAGCTAAGTTTTGAAAATTACCATTTACAAATTAAAAAGTTATAAATGCTTGAACATTCTATTTCTACAGCTGTGTAGTCAAAACATACATAGCTATTTAGCTCCAGTATTAAAACACCAGCATTGCAAAACTTCACTTATGTAGCTTATTCCCAGTCCTGCACCATTGCTTACATTAATAATTCTTACTTCTCATGCAGCAAGTCTTTTTAATGGCAATGAGACTTCTCTCACTCCTCTGAGTAAATTATATCATTCTGCAGTAAGCAGTCCTGCACGGTAACTGAATTTAGTGGAAATATTGTACTGCACATGTGCAATGCTGACTTTTTTTCCAAAAGCTTATAGCATGAGTAGGAAAACCCACTGTTCACAAATCTATCCACGGAAAAAGAGGCTGCCTTAAGTGGAGTTATATCTATCTTTTCTCCAATCCCTTGGAAAATCTTCCATATAAACTATGCATGGCTGGAGTTCCTCAGGGCATGGGGATATAGTTGGGTGTAAATGGTGCAGAACAGTAGAAGAGAAGTGGGAAAATTTCGGCATTCATGTCTATGCATTCACACTGCCTCAGAGGAGAGTTTGGAGTAAGTTGCAGACAGGGATGCACTGGTGGTGTGGACTTGTGGAAGCCATGCTTTCACATGGCATGCTCTACCCAGGGTACATTAGAGGGTTCGGCCTTCTTGGTGAACACTTCAATCTTCTGTAGATGCTTTGAGGTCCATGATTTATCCCTACAGGGCTAAGGGCCATCACCATGCTGGAGAGCCATGGAATTCATACTGCTGATCTGCGGTTAAAGAGAATCTTTGGTCAGTTTTCCAAAGGAACCAGATTCACATAAATTGCTTGCAAGAGCATTGCCATTCCTTCTGGGTTACACCCAGATATTTTAGTAAACAATCCCTTCACTTTAAACAACCTCATGGGTGTCACACATTTTGGAAAGACACTATCATTTATTGTTCACATAATATGTGGCCCTGATGAGTCATGAATCATTCATAGCTATGAAGAAATGTGTTCCTCATAAGTGACAGAAATAAGTTGTCAGACAATATTCCTCCCTGTAAATGGGCCAGGAAAAGTATTAAGAAAACTGAACCAAAACAGTAAAATACCTGTTATGGGCATACAACCCAGGACTGCTTGACAGACTCCTGGTCTACACTGGGGTGGTGGGGGGGAATCGATCAAAGATACGCAACTTCAGCTACGAGAATAGTAATTAAAATTACTTACTTCACGTCCTCGTGCCGCTGGATTGATGGCCGTGGGCTCCCCTGTCCACTTTGCTTCCACCTCTCACACTGATGGAGTTCAGCAGTCGACGGGAGAGTGATCAGGGATCGATTTATCGCGTCTACACTACACGCAATAAGTCGATCCCCGATAGATCGATCGCTACCCATTGATCTGGGCAGGTAGTGTAGACGTACCCTTAGGCTATGTCTACACCTGGTGCTCAGGGTCTGACTTCCAGCTTGAAGAAGGTACTCACACTAGCTTGATGAGAGCTAGTGTGATAAAAATAGTAGTGTCACTGAGGTAGCATGGGCAGTGATGAGCCCGTATGCGCTAGCTGCCTCGAGTACAAACTCACCCAGAACCCCTGGGTACATACTCAGGTCAGATGCTCTGTGCTGCTGCTCACTGCTACCACAGCTACGCTATTTTATCACACTGTATTGATGAGAGCTAGCATAAGCCATTACACCTCCAGGTACAGACGTAGCCTCAGTCCTGATTAGAGTGGGATAACGATATGGTGGAGTTTCAGAATTCACCAGTGTGGTAATGGCTGCCATGGTATTTCAGTGTGAAATTTTGAATGCTGGAAAAAATCATGAAACTATGAGGTCCCCACTACCATACCAGTTGGTCAACAATTCTGTGTGAACTTTTCTAGAAATGTTTTCAGTCAGCTCCAATCCAAATCTTGTGACCTTATGTACATTGGAAGTTCTAAATCACTTCAAATAGTATCTTCGACACAGTGAGACAACCTTAATTATGTTGCTACAAGGGATGCTGCTACAATAATGACAACATTGTTCGCTTGCAAACCAGGCAACAGGAAGAAAAGGCCTATAAAAGGAAGTGCTCAGTCAGCTGCTGATGCAAGGAGGGATATGCAGAGATGACAGGCTATTTGGCACAGGACAGCAAAACACAGTGTGATATTGCTGTGCTTAATTAAACCAAACAGATAAGGACAGAAAAGTCCTAGGTAATAATGGATTTGGAGCTGGTATGTTCATCTTTTTTAAATGCCTTTAGCATCTAGAGTTTACACGCAGCATATTTCCTTTTCCCGTCAGTATCTTTACTCTGTCCTGTGACAGGATAATGTCTGGGTATCAGTAGTAGTGCTGGATTTATCTTTAAAAGGCTATAGAAGAGAGTGGGTGTGGGTTTGGTTTTTTAAAATTTTGTCCAAAACTAAACCAAATTATAGCCTACTGTATCTAGAATTTACCTGGAGCACCCACAGCTGTAGGGAAAAAGGTGTTACACACAAAATCCATGGTTTTGAATTGCCAAACAAGTGAAAATTTATGATTTGTTTAAAGCAACCCAACCCTGCTCATGTCTTTTGGGTAGTGTACCCTTTCATCCTGAGTAGTAATACCTTCTAATGATGATGGTGTGGGTTCTGTTAAACATTTGTCACTGTATTGCATATTTCTCTTTTATAGACACTTTCATCCAACTATCCTGAAGGCTTTTACAAACAACAATTAAGTAGACGCGACCACATAATGTTAGTCTATTTGCATCCTGAGCCACCAGCTAATCAACATTGCAAAATCAATTGCAAGATCACAAAGTCTATTGGCAGTCAAAAACAAGGTACCCTCCTGCTACATATGCCTAAGATCAAAGAAGGAGAATACATGGTACATGAGGAGAATGCAAGGAGAGGCAAAGTATCCTTCACGTAGGGGACAAGCAGACAGTGTTGCTTGTCTCATGAAAAAGGGATCACAGTCTGCCTCATTGAAAAGCATGGGTGAACACTACTTTATTACCGATGAGAGTATCTTGTTAACTAAGTCTATCCTCTAGAATGCGTGTTATGATTTTATTCTACATATAACCATCTGTTTCCAACATTTCTGCTTGCTATTGTTTGCATCTCTATTAAATAAACTTACTTATCTAAGTGCTGTGTGTTAAGTGGAGTGGTGATCTGAGATGTAACTGGTAAGCTGGAGTGTACTATTCATTTGGGAGCGGTAAATCTGTAATCACTGTGGGTGTCCCATGGAGAAGGGGCTGAGCACTCCAGGGGGTTACTTGAAGGGCTTGGGGGTTGGAGTGTGCCTATAGCTAATAGGCAGAGTGACAAGGAAGCCTGTATAGGCTAAGAGGGGAATGCTTGTGTTTCCCATAGCAAGCTGACCTCAGCAGGCTCAACCAAAGCTTCATAACTGCCTTGTCACAAGGGGCTTCTGCTGGCACACACGTATTGGTCAGGGCTTACACCTCTTCACTGCCCTAACCACCCTAGCTCTACTGAGAGAAGTTCACAGTGCAGACTGAGATGAGGCCTACACACACAAGCTGTACTGCTTTAACTATGTTGGTATAGTTAAAGTGGAACAATCCCCGTAGTGTGGGGAATGAAAATAAACTACACAGATATAAGGCATCTTTATATCAGTATAATTGCATCAACACTCTTGTAACAGTATAACTAGATCGCGGGGGTGGGGGTGGGGAAGTCACATCCCCAGATGACACAGGTTTACTAGTATAAAAATTCATAGAACCATAGAAGATTAGGGTTGGAAGAGACCTCATGAGGTCATCTAGTCCAACCCCCTGCTCAAAACAGGACCAACACCAACTAAATCATCCCAGCCAGGGCTTTGTCAAGCCAGGCCTTAAAAACCTCAAAGAATGGAGATTCCACCACCTCCTTAGGCAACCTATTCCAATGCTTCACCACACTCCTAGTGAAATAGTTTTTCCTAATATCCAACCTAGACCTCCTCCACTGCAACTTGAGACCATTAGTCCTTGTTCTGTCATCTGGTGTCACTGAGAACAGCCGAGCTCCATCCTCTTTGGAACCCCCCTTCAAGTAGTTGAAGGTTGCTATCAAATCCCCCCTCACTCTTCTCTTCTGCAGACTAAATAAGCCCAGTTCCCTGAGCCTCTGCTCATAAGTCATGTGCCCCAGCCTCTAATTATTTTCATTGCCCTCCAGTGGACTCTCTCCAATTTGTCCACATCCTTTCTGTAGTGTGTGTTAGGGGGGACTGGATACAATACTCCAGATGTGGCCTCACCAGTGCTGAATAGAGGGGAATAATCACTTCCCTTGATCTGCTGGCAATGCTCCTACTAATGCAGCCCAATATGCCATTAGCCTTCTTGGCAACAAGGACACACTGTTGACATATCCAGCTTTTCGGCCACTGTAATCCCCAGGTCCTTTTCTGCAGAACTGCCGCTTAACCAATCAGTCCCCAACCTATAGCAGTGCATGGGATTTTTCCATCCTAAGTGCAAGACTCTGCACTTGTCCCAGTTAATCTTCATCCAATTTTTTTTGGCCCAATCCTCCAATTTCTCTAGGTCACTGTATGTTAGACCAGACCTAACCTGTGGCAAAACTTCCCATTTAGGAAATCCTCCCCCCTGCCACATCCAGTAAAAGCATGTGTTTAAGTGCTATATCCTATTGATATCAATGGGTCTACAAATGTGTTTAAGTCTGGGTGGATGTAGATGCCCAGTTCAATGGATGCACTATACTAACCTGCTGAATGGGCACTGACCATTGGTAGCAGTGCCCTCTATTGCAATACCAAAACCTTAATTCCAGCCTGGTGTGGAAAAGGGTGTTGCTGAAGAGTAAGTTGGCCCTGTGCTCACCCCACAATGGTTGTTTCTTACTCAGGGGGCCAGGCCTGGCTCCATGCTCCAGGCATTGCAGCCTGGTACACAGGGTCTCAGGACCATTCAAAGCAACCTGATAGCTTTCTTTGACAGGGTAACAAGCCTTGTGGATGGGGGGAAAGCAGTAGATGTGGTATATCTTGACTTTAGTAAAGCTTTTGATACTGTCTTGCAGGACCGTCTCATAAACAAAAATGCAACCTAGATGGAGCTACTGTAAGGTGGGTGAAAAACTGGTTGGAAAACCATTCCCAGAGAGTAGTTATCAGTGGTTCACAGTCATGCTGGAAGGGCATAATGAATGGGATCCTGCAGGGATCAGTTCTGGGTCTGGTTCTGTTCAATATCTTCATCAATGATTTAGATAGTGGCATACAGGGTACACTTATAAAGTTTGCGGATGATACCAACCTGGGAGGGGTTGCAAGTGCTTTGGTCGATAGGATTAAAATTCAAAATGATCTGGAGAAATGGTCTGAAGTAAATAGGATGAAATTCAAAAAGGAAAAATGTAAAGTACTCCATTTAGGAACAATCAGTTGCACACATACTTAAGAACATAAGAATGGCCCTACTGGGTCAGACTAAAGGTCCATCTAACCCAGTATCCTGTCTTCCGACAGTGGCCAGTGCCAGGTGCCTCAGAGGGAACGAACAGAATGGGTAATCATCCAAGTGATCCATCTCCTGTCGCTCATTCCCAGCTTCTGGCAAAATGGGAAATAACTGCCTTGGAAGAAGTACTGCAGAAACGGATCTGGGGGTCATAGTGGACCACAAGCTAAATATGAGTCAACAGTGTAACGCTGGTGCAAAAAAAGCGAACAACCTTCTGGGATGTATTAGCAGGAGTGTTGTAAGCAAGACAAGAGAAGTAATTCTTCCGCTCTATTCTGCACTGATTAGGCCCCAACTGGGGTATTGTGTCCGGTTCTGGGTGCCACATTTCAGGAAGGATGTGGACAAATTGGAGAGAGTCCAGAGAAGAGCGACAAAAATGATTAAAGGTCTAGAAAACATGAGGGAAGATTGAAAAAACTGGGTTTGTTCAGTCTGGAAAAGAGAAGACAGAGAGGGAACATGATGATAACAGTTTTCAAGTATCTAAAGGGTTGTTACAAGGAGGAGGGAGAAAAATTATTCTCCTTAACCTCTGAGGATAGGACAAGAAGCACTGGGCTTAAATTGTAGCAAGGGAGGTTTAGGTTGGACATCAGGAAAATCTTCCTAACTGTCAGGGTGGTTAAGCACTGGAATAAATTGCCTAGGGAGGCTGTGGAATCTCCATCACTGGAGATTTTTAAGAGCAGGTTAGACAGACACCTGTCAGGGATGGTCTAGATAATACTTAGCTCTGCCATGAGTGCGGGGGACTGGACTAAATGACCTCTCAAGGTCCCTTTCAGTTCTATGATTCTATGTCTATGCACACAGATTCTGCCACTGCAGGGTGAATGAGAGCTGGGCTTGTTCTCTACTCTCTTCCCTCCGGGGTCTCCCTCCCCACCGGGCTAGGAGAAGTGTATGCTTGCCTGGTTTTGCACCCTTTGTTTCATTTCTGTGGAAGCTGTGAACTCAGATACAAAAGCTGCACCTGGTTTAAGTGCTTTCCTGAACTGAAGCCTAGAAGCCAAATAAAACTTTAAAAAATGTTAAGTAATGAATAGAATAATGCTTTTAAATTAAAGATGCCTGTGTACGTCCTTAAAAAAAATCCAGCCAGAGTTACTCTAGGAGTTTAAAACACATATGGTGTTTACTAAAGTCAAAGCACAGAATATTTTGACTACTTAAGTTAATGTCATATTCTCATCACTTATGAATAAGGCATATATAACCTGAAGAACTACATGATCATATAAAGAGCCTATTTTTCGAAGTGTAGACTTGTTCTGGGTCTATTGTTTTTGGGATTTGAAGCATCCATCACCTCAAAGAATATTCTCCCTCAAGGACAAAAACAAAAAAATCACCACCACCACCCACGGTATCATTAAATTATATAATCCAACACTGATCTTTGCAAAGTGATCATTCCTTAGTATGTGAAAGCCTAATAGAGTATGACTCTTAGGGTGTCTTGTAATCTATGGTGATTACCATTTTGATTAAAAGAGACTTGTCTTTTTATGAGTTTCTTTTAAAGTATTAGTACAAGTGTGTGTATAAAACTATTTGCTCTTTCGGATTGGCTATGTGCAAGGAAGCCAGTGACATTGACTTCTCAATGCACTAGTTATGGTATGTCTGAGAAATGAGCATAAGGAACAGAAGTGGAATACTTTTAAATTACAGCAATATCCACTCTTGCTTGATATTTTTTTCACCTTTGGAGAATAGAGCGATTGGAACATTTCATGATCAGCTCATTATTTGGGAAGAAAGGAAGACAGAGCAGGAATGCATTTTCTGTCTCTTGAGGGGGGGGGAAATTGATGATTCGGGAGGGGTGAAGTTTTCAGGTAATTCTTAAAACTTATATTTGTTTTGCTTAGAATCTTTTTAGTGATTTGATGGCTGACTTAGAGCAACACTTCCTCAACTCTTTCCCCTAATGTCCCTACTCTACCTACATTGATGACATCTTCATCATCTGGACCAATGGGAAGGAGGCCCTTGAGGAATTCCACCAGGATTTCAACAATTTACACCCCACCATCAACCTCAGTCTAGACCAGTCCACACAAGAGATCCACTTCCTGGACACTACAGTTGCAAATAAGCTATGGTTACATAAACACCACCCTATACCGGAAACCTACTGACCGCTATCCTTACCTACATGCCTCCAGCTTTTATCCAGACCACATCACATGATCCATTGTCTACATCCAAGCTCTAAGATACAACTGCATTTGCTTCAATCCCTCAGACAGAGACAAACACCTACAGGATCTCTATCAAGCATTCTTAAAACTCCAATATCCACCTGGTGAAGTGAAGAAACAGATTGACAGAACCAGAAGGGTACCCAGAAGTCACCTACTACAGGACAGGCCCAACAAATAAAGTAACAGATTGCCACTAGCCATCACCTCTCCAGCACATCATGAAAAATCTACAACCTATTCTGAAGGACGATCCCTCACTCTCACAGACCTTGGGAGACAGGCCATTTCTCACTTACAGACAGCCCCCCAAGCTAAAGCAAAAACTCACCAGCAACCACACACCACCCAACAAAAACACTAACCCAGGAACCAATCCCTGCAACAAACCTCGTTGCCAACCCTGTCCATATATCTATTCCAGGGACACCATCATAGAACCTCACCACATCAGCCACACCATCAGGGGCTCGTTCACCTCCACATCTACCAACATGATATATGCCATCATGTGCCAGCAATGCCCCTCTGCCATGTACATTGGCCAAACCGGACAGTCTCTACGCAAAAGAATAAATGGACACAAATCAGACATCAGGAATTATAACATTCAAAAACTAGTAGGAGAACACTTCAGTCTCCCTGAACACTCAATAACAGACTTAAAAGTGGCAATTCTTCAACAAAAAATGCTTCCAAAACAGACTCCAGCATGAAACTGCAGAACTGGAATTACTTGCAAACTGTACACCATCAAATTAGGCCTGAATAAAGACTGGGAGTGGATGGGTCACTACAAAAAGTAAAAGCAGCAAAGAATCCTGTGGCACCTTATAGACTAACAGACGTTTTGCAATACCCTTGCATCCGACGAAGTGGGTATTCACCCACGAAAGCTCATGCTGCAAAACATCTGTTAGTCTATAAGGTGCCACAGGATTCTTTGCTGCTTTTACAGATCCAGACTAACAAGGCTACCCCTCTGATACAAAAAGTAAATCTCCCTCTGCTGATACTCACACCTTCTTGTCAACTGTTTGAAATGGGCCACCTTGATTACATTGGCCTCATTAGCACCACAAAAGTGATTTTTCCCTCCCTTGGTAGTCACTCCTTTTTGTCAACTGTTGAGAATAGGCCACTTCCACCTTAATTGAATTGGCTCGTTAGCATTGACCCCCCCATTTGGTAAGGCAACTCCCATCTTTTCATGTGCTGTGTATTTATACCTGCGTACTGTATTTTCCACTCCATGCGTCTGATGAAGTGGGTTTTAGCCCACGAAAGCTTATGCCCAAACAAATTTGTTTGTCTCCAAGGTGCCACAAGGACTCCTCATTGTTTTTGCTGATACAGACTAACATGACTGCCACTCTGAAACCTACTAAATCAGTGACTCAAGTGACTTCAGTGTCTGAAACTTGGGGGAGAGAGTCATAAAAATGGAGAATGAAAGATTTCCTAAAAATAGACGAGATGATTAGAAGCAAAGTTGGATAGTCAGACTCTGATCAGGCTGTGAAAAAATCAGAGGCTTTCCTTTCCCAGTACTGCTGTTGCCTTGAAAAGGAGCGCAATGATTTGAAATAGCCAGATTTGTCTTTGTTCAGCATTTTGTTGCATTCCGAGCTTCTCTGCCTGCTTTCTTTCACCTAATACTACAACTTTTGCTGCTATTCAGCCTGTCACTCTTGCTATGGAATTTCATCTAATATGTCTGAGGGGAAAAAAAAAGCTCTTTCCCAAGGAAGAAAAAATAATTTGATGGATTTTAAAATATGTTGCATGACTTGAAAAAGCATAAACATAGTTAAATGCTCACCAACCTAGTTTAGTATCAGAGGGATAGCCGTGTTAGTCTGGATCTGTAAAAGCAGCAAAGAGTCCTGTGGCGCCTTATAGACTAACAGAAGTTTTGGAGCATGAGCTTTCGTGGGTGAATCCGACGAAGTGGGTATTCACCCACGAAAGCTCATGCTCCAAAACTTCTGTTAGTCTATAAGGTGCCACAACCTAGTTTATTAACTCTGATGTTGAAATAATAGTCTCTCTTCTAAATGTGGTGTGTGATCTAACTGTTGTAATCTGAGCATCCTTCCAAAAGAAATACGTGTCTTATCCTGTATGGTGCAATATTTGTTGTTAGACTTCAGTGTTTTTTTCTTTTAAAGGCTGGAGGGCCAGGTTTTGATCTCACACACCTATAAATTTGAAAAGATTCCATTGAAATCAGTGGAGCCATTCCAATTTATACTAGTATTAATGAGTTCAGAATCTGATCAATAAAAACTATGTCACCGTGCAGTGTTTATAAATAATACAGATTTTTTTGAGAGGTAACTTATATTATCCCATTTCATATAAAATGAATATTGTTTCTCTAGAAAAGAGTCCAAAATTTTCACTACTTTGAAGTAAATGGGAAATCTGAGTTTTCAACATCTCTGAAACTTAGGCCACTTTTTTAGGTCTATCCACATGGATATAGGTGCCTAAATTAGGCACACAGGTCTACGTTAATATTTATGTTGAATGTAATGAATGAGTTAAGTTATAATTAATGACAATTTTTATCATATCTTTAGTAATACTCAGTAAAGGGGTATAAGGTAAGTGAATTTTCCTGAGCTTTCCCTTCAGAGTAATAAAATACTTTATAAATCCATATTAGTTTCAAGAAAGTTGTAATCCAAGACCCTGATCCCGTAAACACTTACGCAATTGCATAACTTAAGAACATACATGTAGCAGGATTAGGTGTTAAATATACTTGTGTATCATGGATATTTATCTGTTTGTTAATGATGATTATGTTTTAGATCAAAAGGTTGGAATTAGTCAGTACAGATATGCCATTGTATTGTGTATGTATGTTTTAGTAAAAAGTTTAATATCACCATGCTTTTAAGGTCATAAAGTTTAAAATAAAAAGCTACTGTCTGTGAGACTGTTTAATATTTTTGATCAAACTGGAAGGAGAATATGAAAGGAACTGATAGAGAAATTATGTGTCACCATAAACTTAATGGAGGAGGATGATTTGCAAATTAAGAATTGTAAGGAGATAAGTTTCTCCTGCTGGTTTATGCATGTTCTCATTGAGGCATTGTCTTTGATAAGAAATATGTATTAGTTTTGGAAGGATCAATCTGCATTGAAGGGATCGTCTATGGTATCACTGGCTGTAATCTGAAGCATATGATGAAAGGCATTTAGCACAAAACACCTTTTCTATTTCTTGGTATTTGAAAGTCACTTCTTCCTAGGGGTGCTGATGATTGAAACCATATATCTGGTGTATGTTATTACTACTTCAAGCCAGAGGGTACGGCAGCATCCCTAGTTCCAGCCCTACTGCTTCTTGTTGCTACTTGCAGCTGTTTCTCAAAATCCTGTCTAGTGGCTTGACTTTTCTGTTCTTAGCAGAGTTTGTGTGATCTTGCATATTTGATTCTTTATCCTGAATGTCTATTACATAAAGTTACATATATTGCAGTGTCTTTGAGCTACCTTGTCCAGGTTACAAATAATAAATGGTTTATATAATGACTTTAATTAAATACACTACATAAGACAAATGTTGCAGAGCTATGTTAATTGAGAATAGATGTATGAATTCAAAATTGGTCACAGAGGATTTATAGCTATTAGATTATCACTTAAATCAGGGGTTGTGCTAGGCATGAGGGTTGGGGTTTGCACATGAGGCATGGCAAATGTTGATAAAATCATGGATTTGTGACTCATCAGTGATTTTTTTGTTTCCAGAATGATCTGCACAGCTTCCACGTCTCATGCTTCCTCCTCGTCTGTTCCCAATAAGGGTATCTCCAGAGGGAAGGAAAGCAGTTCTTCATTTCTTGGCAGGAGGCCAGGCAATTGGAACAGGAAGAAATGAATCTTTGCACTTCCCCCTGCAGGGGGCCTTGGCAACAAATAGTAGGCAAGGGGCCCTGAAAATGAAAACAAAGAAGTCAGTGGAACCTGAGACATCTGTGAACACTGACACAAAACCAGTCTTCTCCATAATACACCACAGCCTCCTAACATGTACTGCTCTTTAACTGATTTACAAATTGGCATATAAGGGAACAATGAATATGATTAACAGACGTTTTGGAGCATGAGCTTTCGTGGGTGAATACCCACTTCGTCGGATGCATATTCACCCACAAAAGCTCATGCTCCAAAACGTCTGTTAGTCTATAAGGTGCCGCAGGACTCTTTGCTGCTTTTACAGATCCAGACTAACACGGCTACCCCTCTGATACATGAATATGATTCTTTACCTACCCAAAGCTATTCAATGGCCAGTATGCAAGGAGTTGGTGTTCTGAGCTCACTCTCTTTTAAACAGTTTTTCAGATTTTTTTAAAAAGTCACAAGTAACACTGACATATTTGCTGGTGGTTTCAGCAAAGGCGGCCAAGGGCTGAATTAAATATGCTAAATGCCCCCCTGCTTGTCCCTAGTAAGTTGCCTCTCTAGATCCGGGCAAAGGCAAGAGGCAGGGAGGTTTTCTTCAGGGAATTTTGCATTTTTTGCAGTCAGTGCTTCATCTAGTCTAGAGAAGAATGTTGTTTTAAGTGTTTTAAAATCACTGGCACTCATTTAAAACATACTAAGAAATTCATATGGAAACTGGAGGCATTTTTAAATGCTTTTGCTCTAACTGCTTCATGTACAGATGGTGCTGTGGTTGCAAGTTTAACAGCTTGTCATACTGTCGTATCAGTTCTACTGTTTTTAATCAAGTAATGCTTTTGATTAGAACAAAAGCCTTTTTGTGCTAACGTAAAGCGAGTAACAAATAAAAGGGAAAAGCTAGAAGTAGATTTGATGGCTAAAATGAGCTTTGTTGTGTCAAGATTTCAGTAACAAAGATGATAGTTGGAAGGGGAAAAAAACCTCAATGTGCTATGTTACACAGGAGAGAGTCACTGTACTTGTAATACATTTTGTATTAGTTTTCAGGATATGGGAGGTGAAATAGATGCAAGGGGATCATCTGTCTTAAAATGAGACATTGGGGATAGCTGAACCATTACTGCCTACAGCCTTATCTGTCAATTTCATGGCCTCAGCATTTTCAAATGTTCCTCATACATTATATACAAAAAGTAATAACATTGGCATTGAAGCTTGCCAGTGCCAAATTGCATCTCCTTTATTGTTCATATTCTCAGGTCAAGTTGAGTGACTGAAAACAATGGCTCTTTGTATGTATCTTTACTCCCTAATCACACAGTTTTTGGTTTCCAAAGTTTTGTATCATTCCCTGGTTTGAAAGTGTCTATTTAAACAGGATACTTTGCTCTCTTTTGTAAACATGTCTCAGTTAGTGAAAGCGACATCATGGGAATTGATAAAAGCCAGGCAGGAGCAGATAATGCGTATAGACAGTATTTCTCTCTCAATAAGATGATGTTGTGGACGTTTTAATGCTCAACGTAATCTTAAAATTGTAAATTGGGGACTAATCAAGAATTGTTAAAAGGATTAAAAAATATACCCATCTTGCCAGCTTTATTCTCCTTTGAAAACTGCTATGTAACAAAGCATCTTTCAAAATATAATATTCACATAAAGCCAGGGGATTGCCTGTTTGTCATCATATGCAAATTATCTCCCTGGACTCAGTGGCATAGAAAATACATTCGTTTAAGAAGAAAAAAAATTGGCAAACCTTCGGCTTGCTTCTGCTCCCATTGAAATCAATGGCAAGACTGCCACTGATTTCAATAGAAGTGGGATAGAGTCTCTGTTTTGTGGTGTCAAAAGACAACTATATTTGAATTTTTGGAACTGATGCAGCCCTGAAAGTCCATGCCTTTAAGGGCATTCCAAAACTTTCCCCATTTGTTTGAGACCATAGCAACAACACATACATGGCAAGCGCTGAATACTGAAGAGATTTTACTATTCAAAAAATTGAAGTTTTAAACAAGGGTATTCTGCTGTACAAAAAGGTTTTGCTCAGGCTCAATTTTTCCAAAGGACTGGTTCCAGCACCCTTTCAGATGAGTGACTGGATTCCCTTTGTATTCCTTTTACAATGAACAAATAATGCAGTAATGTTATCAAAAGTAGGAGAAATAGTTTTAAAATCATATCACAAATGCACCTTGAGTCTCCCTTTGGAATAAGAGCTATTGCACAGAATAAACTACACTTGAGTATTTTTTATAAGTTTTTTTTTCTGAGACCCTGAAGCAAAGTTTCCACCTACTGTTCTTTCCCAATGGGACAAAATAGATTAGCCATTTCCCCCATAAACTAGGCTGTGACCACACACTAAACTTAGCATAAAAATGATGACAAAGCCACTAAAGCTGAGAGGACTGTGGTCCTGATTCTCCTATTACTTATATTGTTGTAAATCAGGTGTAATTTTGTTGAAGTCAGGGGAGTTATACTGGTCTAAAAAATGTAAGTAAGAGAAGAATCATCTCCAGGGTCTACTAAATAGTTTTTTTAATGCATGACAATTCTTCATAAAAACACCCATAATGTAATGCAAATTAGCACATTTGTTACACTTCATGAGTGAGATTGCAATCTCTGAGTCAGGGCCGGCTCCAGGCACCAGCTAAGGAAGCAGGTTCTTGGGGCGGCCAATACAAAAGGGGGGCACTCCATCAGCTATTCGAGTGGCACGTCTGGGTCTTCAGTGGGAATTCGGTGGCGGGTCCCTCAGTCCCTCTCTTCCTATTTGTGCTGCCGCCGAAGTGCCGCCGAAGAGGAAGGGAGGCAGTGAAGGACCCGCCACCGAACTGCCGCCGAAAAATGGAGTGGCACGATTGAGCTGCCGCCAATCGGCCTTTTTTTTTTTTTCTGCCACTTGGGGCGGCAGAAAACCTGGAGCCAGCCCTGCTCTGAGTAAATTTAGAATAACACTATTGAAGACAGTAAAGTTTCTTCAGGTTTACATGAGTGAAACTGAAAGCAGTTTCTGGCCTCATGTCATATCAGTGAATGCTGTGTGAAATGAAAATAATAATATGAAAAGCAGTTATGTACTTGTAACTACTGGAATTGTGTACTAAACTAAATTAAGGCTGTTAGCTAGTGTAATCTACATACCAAGAAATTACAGTTAAAACAGTTAAATGCTATGAAGTTTGGAAATGCTTAGATAAATTAATGTGGATAAAAAAATTAATTCTTAGAAAATGGGATATTCAAATAGCTTAGATATTCAGAAATAAGGTAAACTCTGATTCCTGATTCTTTGTTTCAACATAATCCAGTTGTTGAGCCATTTTTTTCTAACACCTCTCTGATTTAGGGACCTATTCTGCCAGCTTTAGTCACATTAAAATCAACAATATTACTTGAGAAGCAAGTTACTATTCAACATGAGGAAGAGTGGAAGAATAGGGCCCTTAGATTGTAAACTCTTTGGGGAGAGACCTTGGATGTCTGTGCCTTCAACTATGTAAACTAAGGGCATTGTAGAAATAAATGATATATTGTGAGATGTCAGGAGTTCTAAGTACAAGTTCTGCCCATTGGATGCAGACAACTCCCATTGATTACAATGTGACTTGCATGTATGTATCTGAGTCTGGCCCAATACGTCAGCCTTTTATAATTCAGGATTATTTTGCCAGAATCTCAATCTCTCTCTTTTTTCCCCTTTACAATATCCACATAGGTATCAATTCAGACAAGCTATTTTTGACTAATACAGTACCATCTCTGAAACATTTATTTGTATTCTTCTCTGGTTACTGCAAATACTAGCATTAAATAAAAGCAGTTTTAATTACAGCACTGTAATTTAAGACAGGTTGTAGCAGACTCTCACCACTAATTAAAAATGATGATTGATTTCTGGCATTGGTTTAACAGAATTTAATTCTCCTGTTGTTTTTCTTCTGAAGTATCTGGTCACCACTAGGAAGAGCAAGCTTCTACCTGTGTCTATCATTAAAATAAGGACTTAGGTATGAACATCACCTCATATTATTAAGACACGCTGGTCCTGATAAGAAGCCATATAGTGAGTCCAAGGGAGTCTACGCTGGTGTAATTTACATGCCAAAGGGTTGGCAGAAAGGTGTGCAACAGGAAAATGAGGTGACCTTATTTCATTCTTAAATTCCTCCCAGATATGTTGCTCTTCCTGATACACCCGCTCATCTGGCCCCTCAGTATATAAGTTACAATTTAGACACCCTTGGAATTAGCTTTACTGGTCCAGATTCAGAGGCAATGTGCAAATTGGTAAATGCATGTGTGTATGTTAATCTAAAGGATTAGTTAGCATCTAGCATAGTCTGAATCCAGGATTGTTTAAGGGAGTTTAAACGAATATAATACATTTTGGGTGGGCAGGGAGATGCTGCACATTACAGCATCATAAACTCCTTTAGATTCACAGAATCAAAGGAGAAATTCTTCTCTCACTTACTGTATGTCCTGTGCCATTCCACAGAAGTCAAGGAGGAAGTAGTAGTATAAGTGTAACCTGGAGGATGTTAACCTGTCTATGTAGCAATCAAAATCAAAACAAGATTTTCTCATAATTAAGAGGGCCACTTGGGTTAGACTCTGTCAGTTATATAAATGTAAGTCCACAGTAGTTTCATTCTTCTTAGCATACGAGCAACGTGCCTCAGGTGACACGTGACCAGTATTCATCACGAAATTTTGACTTAAGTGGTTATAAGTAAAGCAAAATTCAATCCATTGTCCCATTTTTGCTGAAATCCTCCCATCAAAAAGTTGGTATACAGCCAAGTTCAGTAGTCTTACGGGCTTGCATTTGCAAAGTGATTAATGATTTTGGGTGCCCCCATTTTTGGATGCCCAACTTTTGAAATATCTTCCAGGAACCTGAGCTTCATAGAGTGAGTGCTCAGCACTTTCTGAAAACTAGGCTCCTTCAGTGTGTCTTAAGTAGTTCACCCAAAACCAGAGACACCCAAAATCATTAGTCACTTTTGAAAATATTGGCAGTTTAATAATGGAAGAACTGGCTGTAGGGGTAGATGGGGCGGGGGGGAAGATTCAATATGCTAATTCACTATGGGAAACATGAGTCTCCTAATTAGGGCTGAGGAACTTTCACTCTCCATAATATTATTTTGATCTCTTGAAGGTCATAAACGTTTCCTCCTACAGACTTATCCTTGGCTGAGATAACATGTTTTTATGAACACAGACACTTCCTTTTTCTGTCACAAGTTGTTACTTAGATTAGATTAGTGTACTTAGATTTCCAGAAAGCCTTTGACAAGGTCCCTCACCAAAGCTCTTATGTAAATTAAGTTGTCATGGGATAAGAGGGAAGATCTTTTCATGGACTGAGAACTGGTTAAAAGACAGGGAACAAAGGGTAGGAATAAATGGTAAATTTTCAGAACGGAGAGGGGTAACTAGTGGTGTTCCCCAAGGGTCCATCCTAGGACCAATCCTATTCAACTTATTCATAAATGATCTGGAGAAAGGGATAAACAGTGAGGTGGCAAAGTTTGCAGATGATACTAAACTGCTCAGGATAGTTAAGACCAAAGTAGACTGTGAAGAACTTCAAAAAGTTCCCACAAAACTAAGTGATTGGGCAACACAATGGCAAATGAAATGTAATGTGGATAAATGTAAAGTAACGCACATTGGAAAAAATAACACCAATTATGCATACAATATGATGGGAGCTAATTTAGCTACAGCTAATCAGGAAAAAAATCTTGGAGTCATCATGGATAGTTCTCTGAAGATGTCCATGCAGTGTGCAGCGGCCGTCTAAAAAGCAAACAGGATGTTAGGAATCATTAAAAAAGGGATGAGAATAAAATGGAGAATATTTTATTACCCTTATATAAATCCATGGTACGCCCACATCTTGAATACTGTGTACAGATGTGGTCTCCTCATCTCAAAAAAGATATACTGGCATTCATAAAGGTTCAGAGAAGGGCAACTAAAATGATTAGGGGTTTGGAACAGGTCCCATATGAGGAGAGATTAAAGAGGCTCGGACTTTTCAGCTTGGAAAAGAGAAGATTAAGGGGGGATATGATAGAGGTATATAAAATCATGAGTGATGTGGAGAAAGTGAATAAGGAAAAGTTATTTACTTGTTCCCATAATAAAGGAACTATGGGCCACCAAATGAAATTAATGGGCAGCAGGTTTAAAACAAATAAAAGGAAGTTCTTCTTCACACAGTGCACAGTCAACCTGTGGAACTCCTAGCCTGAGGAGGTTATGAAAGATAGGACTATACCAGGGTTTAAAAGAGAACTAAATAAATTCATGGAGGTTAAGTCCATTAATGGCTATTAGCCAGAATGGGTAAGGAATGGTGTCCCTAGACTCTGTTTGTCAGAGGCTGGATATGGATGGCAGGAGAGAGATCACTTGATCATTACTTGTTAGGTTCACTCCCTCTGGGACACCTGGCATTGGTCACTGTCAGTAGACAGGATACTAGGCTGGATGGACCTTTGGTATGACCCAGTATGGCCATTCTTATGTTCTTAAATTTTGCCAGATTATGTCTTCATATTATGTATTTGCAACTTGAAAAACAGGTTTTCTTTTGCTTCAGTCTTCTGTTTAGACAACATTGCAAGAGCGTGAAAAAAAACCAATTTCCTGCTGAGCCTTAAATTAAGGGAAACTTGGATCCAAAAGTAGAACCTTTATCACATGAGCTAAAGGAGATTATCCATTAGGTATAAACTGTAACACAACATTGATATTCTCCTGTAGGCTTCCAGCTGTGGGAGGGCAAGGCTAGTTAAGTATGCAGGTGTTGGTATTATCCGTGGATATTTTTGTTATAGTAAATCTGACAAGAAATTTAGGACTACTTTTTGGAAGCTATCAGAAACAACCAGGATCTGATTCTCTTGCACTGTGTAGTTTTTTAAATCTGTGCAAAGTGGATGAAAAACACTGTTATTCTGATTTGGTAGCACTTTATACCCACTTTGCACAGTCCAAGGCAGTGGATACTCCAACCTTCAGATCGTAATGTAGTAGCAATCCCTTCCATGGATATTTAGCTCAGACTAGGACAAAGGGAGGCTGTGTCTCTAATCCAGGACCTACAAATCCAGAAAGAATTACTGGTACAGGATCTATTTGTGTTTAGCAACCTCAATAAACATTCACTAAACCCAAGTTCTTTCTCCTCTCTGCCATTTGTCTTGAATTTCATGTGATCGTTCTATTTTCAATATAAATCCAGCTTTCAGGACTATTAAGTCATTATAAACAAATATAAACATCATACCACACACTTTTTTCATGCAGTTCTGATTTAGAAGCAAAATTACCATAAACCAGCCAATGTTTCAGCAACATTTGCTTTAGGGATTAAACAATTGCATCACTGACTCAAGTAATAATTTGTTATTAAAATTAGCACATGGGTGATATTACTCCATCCAGGTGATACCAGATTTCTCATGGTTCCTCAAATACATAAAATCATCAGTAAGCAGTTATGCCATTCTATTAAAAACACAACCATTCCCAATGCATTTTTCTCTAAAAGTCTGAACACACTAAGTGATTATTTTTAATCAGTTACCTCATCAATAATTGTCTATTATAGCTAGTGTGCCACGAATGGCCTTATTTTCAGAAGTATTAAGCAAATCAGTGGGAGCTCTGAGTGCTCAACATCTGTGAAAATTGGGCCATAAATTGTCTCTTGCTATATATTTGTATCAAGCCAAGCACGATGGAGCTGGCCCTGATCTTGGTTAGGCCTCAAGCCAGTACTGTAAAACTACTACTAATAAATGTGTGTGTGTGGATTAGTGTTGGAATGGGGAGTGCTGGAATTTGGGCTGGAATGAGGTGTTGGAGAGGCTGGTGTGTGTGTGTGTGTGAGAGATTGGAGGTGCAGTGAGGGGTCAATGGGGAGCTGGAGGATTGGAGGAACTGAGGTGTGTGTAGGGTGGTGGAGGTGCAGTGACAGGGGCAGGGGTCAATGCAGGGCTGGAGGACTGGAGATGCTGGCGTGTGTGGGGTGGGATTGGAAGTGCAGTGATAGGCGGGGTTAATGCGGGGCTGAAGGATTGGAGGGGCCTGAGGCACGTGTTGTGGGTTGAGGTGCAGTGACAGGCGAGCTCAATGCGGGACTGTGGGGTTGAAGGTGTTGGGGTGGGGAGGTTGGAGGTGCTGGGGGGATTGGAAGTGCAGTGACAGGCGGGGGTCAGTGTGGGGCTGGGGGGTTGGAGCTGCAGAGAGAGGCAGGGTCAGTGCGGGGCTGGAGGTACAGAGTCAGGCGGGCTCAGTGTGGGGCTGGTGGGGTTGGAAGTGCAGTAACAGGCGGGGGTCAGTGCGGGGCTGGAGATCCTGGGTCTGCCTAGGGGGCAGAGTTAGAGGAGGGGTGTCTCTGTGTATGTGTGGGGGTGATGCTGCAAGGAGGGGCTGGGGTACCTGGGGGTGCGGGGTTAGAGGAGGGTGTCCGTGTGTGGGGAGTTGATGCTGCAGGGAGGGGCTGGGGGGAGGGTTAGACTAGAGGAGGGTGTCCCTGTGTGTGGGGGGGTTGATGCTGCTGGGGGTGCCGGGGGGGGCGGGGTTAGAGGTCGGTGTCCCGGGGAGGGGGGGGTTGATGCTGCAGGGAGGGGCTGGGGGTTCCTGGGGGGCGGGGTTAGAGGAGGGTGTCCGTGTGTGGGGGGTTGATGCTGCAGGGAGGGGCTGGGGGGCGGGGTTAGACTAGAGGAGGGTGTCCCGGGGAGGGGGGTTGATGCTGCAGGGAGGGGTGCTAGGGGTTCCTGGGGGGCGGGGTTAGAGGCGAGTGTCCCAGGGAGGGGCTGGGGGTGCCTGGGGGGACGGGGTTAGAGGAGGGTGTCCCGGGGAGGGGGGTTGATGCTGCAGGGAGGGGCTGGGGGGCGGGGTTAGACTAGAGGAGGGTGTCCCTGTGTGGGGGGGTTGATGCTGCTGGGGGTTCCTGGGGGGCGGGGTTAGAGGTGGGTGTCCCGGGGAGGGGGGTTGATGCTGCAGGGAGGGGCTAGGGGTGCCTGGGGGCGGGGTTAGAGGAGGGTGTCCCGGGGAGGGGGGTTGATGCTGCAGGGAGGGGCTAGGAGTGCCTGGGGGCGGGGTTAGAGGTGGGTGTCCCGGGGAGGGGGGTTGATGCTGCAGGGAGGGGCTGGGGGTGACTGGGGGGCGGGGTTAGAGGAGGGGGAGGGGCCGGCGTGCGCTCCGCACCATGGAGACGGGCGCTCAGGAATTGCGTCAGGCCCGCGCCCCCGCCGCCAGTCCTCGTGCCAGGCTCTGACAGAGTCTCTGGCGCGGCCGCCGCCGGGAGCGTGCGCAGGAGCCGGGGCCCAGACCCGTGAGTCGCGGGGCGGGGGAGGCTGGGAGCCGGAGTCGGCGAGCTGCAAGCTGCAAGGCGGGCGGTGTGTGCGGGGCCCCGCTGCAGGGTGAGGGGGAAGGTTTCTAAACCGGCAGGAGGGGGCGGGGTAATAACGGGGGCGCAGAGGTAGTAGTGTGGGGGTCCCGGGGAGGATGGTGGAGGTAGTTGGAGGGAGGGTGCAGAGGGACTGGTGGGGGTGTGGCACAAGGGAATAGTGTGGGGGGTTGCAGAGGTGGGGGCAGGGTGACACAAGGGAATAGTGTGGGGGGTTGCAGAGGTGGGGGGCAGTGTGGCACAAGGGAATAGTGTGGGGGGTTGCAGAGGTGGGGGCAGTGTGGCACAAGGGAATAGTGTGGGGGGTTGCAGAGGTGGGGGCAGTGTGGCACAAGGGAATAGTGTGGGGGGTTGCAGAGGTGGGGGCAGTGTGGCACTAGGGAAAAGTTTGGGGGGTTGCAGAGGTGGGGGGCAGTGTGACACAAGGGAATAGTGTGGGGGGTTGCAGAGGTGGGGGCAGGGTGACACAAGGGAATAGTGTGGGGGGTTGCAGAGGTGGGGGCAGTGTGGCACAAGGGAATAGTGTGGGGGGTTGCAGAGGTGGGGGCAGTGTGGCACAAGGGAATAGTGTGGGGGGTTGCAGAGGTGGGGGGCAGTGTGGCACAAGGGAATAGTGGGCGGGGCTTGCAGAGGTGGGGGCAGTGTGGCACAAGGGAATAGTGTGGGGGGTTTGCATAGGTGGGGGCAGTGTGACACAAGGGAATAGTGTGGGGGGTTGCAGAGGTGGGGGGCAGTGTGGCACAAGGGAATAGTGTGGGGGGTTGCAGAGGTGGGGGCAGTGTGGCACAAGGGAATAGTGTGGGGGGTTGCAGAGGTGGGGGCAGGGTGACACAAGGGAATAGTGTGGGGGGTTGCAGAGGTGGGGGCAGGGTGACACAAGGGAATAGTGTGGGGGGTTGCAGAGGTGGGGGCAGGGTGACACAAGGGAATAATGTGGGGGGTTGCAGAGGTGGGGGCAGTGTGACACAAGGGAATAATGTGGGGGGTTGCAGAGGTGGGGGCAGTGTGGCACAAGGGAATAGTGTGGGTGGGGGCACGGATGATAGTGTGTAGTGGCTGTGGGGGATGCATGCTGGGGGTAGAGGCAGGGGGTATAGTGTGTGGGGTGGGGAGGGGTGAGTGGAGGTGGCACAGGGGTCCTAGTGTGGGGGTCCCAGGGAGGATGGGGGGAGGGTACAGAGGGAGTAACATGGGTGGGGTTGTGTGGTACAAGGGAATAGCGTGAGTGGGAGCATGGGGGATAGTGTGTGTGTAGTGGGTGTGGGGGATGCATGCTGGGGGTAGAGGCATGGAGGTATAGTGTGTAGGGTGCAGGGGAAGTTAGTGTGTATTGGAGGGGGGCGGTTATGGGTTGCTTCTGCCTTTCCTGTAGGGCTGGAATGGGATGAAGCATTCAGTGAGCTGCAGAGATTCAAGCTGTACTCCGTATTGAAGATTGGAATTAGATGCTAGGAGCCTTATTAAGATTGGTTTCTTTTTGCCCTCTCATGCACCTTTTTGCTCACTCCATTCCAGACTAATGGAGCCACAAACGTTTATTGCATCTTGTGATTCTGTCATAGCTGTTGCCCAACTCCACCTGAGCTTCAGTAGGACAGTGCAGTTTCATTGCCAGTATGGTCTGCTCTTCCTCTGACATTGCCTCTGTGTGAGCTCAGCGCAGTCCCCTTGGCAATGTGCCCCCCTATTGCTCAGGGACGTTCTACACCACATACTTGTGCTCAGCGTTTGTATTTTTATTTTTGGCAGATCATCTGAGTCTGCTGTGTATTTTTACGCCTTGCTGATTCACATTAGATTGACATATTTATTGAAGCTGGTTCAAGGCATAAGCTGTTCAATGGGGTTTAGGTGCTGGAAGAATTTTTTTTTCTCTGTAGATTTATGTATGAAATTTCCATTTCTTTTTATATCCAGTGTTTGACTTCAAGTGGTTGTGTGTGCACACAAATGTGGCCAAGGTGACCCAGAAGTGAATTAGGGGACATACCTTTCTGAATATGTATGAGCATCGTATTTGTATTTATGGGCTACTTAGCGTATTAGTGTGCTTAAGACCCAGTAAAGCAAAAGGCAAATAAAGTCCATGAACCTGCAATGATTTATTCATGTGTAACTTTTTGTACTCACAATGTGTAAAGTTAAGCATGTGAATAAATCTTTTCAGGATTGGGGCCAAAGGGCCTAATCCTGTAAAATGCCCAAGTTTAAAATTTTCATTGAAGTTGAGAATTTTGTGTGTGGAGTGATTGCAGGATGGGTCCAGGGTTGACTGGTTGTTTAGAATCATAGAAATGTAGGGCTTAAAGGGACTGCTAGACTTCATCTAGTCCATTTCCCTGTGCTGAGGCTGATTGATTGCCTGGGATGGAGATTAAATGAAGTAAAATTTTGGATTAGTGATTTTAGTCTTTGAGCCTGCAAACATTTATAGACAAGAATAAGCCCATTGAGTTCAGTGGAGAGTACTCCTATATGTATTTGCAGGATCTGGGCTTTAAAATATTTCTCTGTGGTAATAAATGAAAGAATCAGCCACTCTTATACATTTATATTCAATATATCCAGTATTATTTTATGAAATATAACTCACAGTTTGTAGTGAATACTACTACTTGATTTCAAAATGTCTGTCTTGTGCAAGTGTTCATTGTAACACTTCTTTTAATGCTTTTGACTTCTTGGCTTATTAATCTTTCATGGGGTGATATTAACTGAATTTATTATATTGATGAAGAAATAGTCTATTTAAAAAGTATTATCTTAATGCAGGCTTCTCCCATGCAACATGGACTTGTGTTGGATTTTTAATATTGTTTATTGCATGCCAGTAATGAGTTTGGAATTATACATGCACATATAGTATGAACCTTGCCCCAAGGAGTTTTAAATCTAGTTTGGACACTTAGTCTAGCTCAGACACATGGAATACACTGGCTGATGGTGCAAGGAGAAAACATTTCTGAAAGACTTTATGGAAGAAAGATGTCCCCCAGAGACAACTGATAAAAGAGGAATGTTGTATAGTATAAGAGGAGTGTGAGTAACTTCTAGAGCAGAGGTATCCTTTGGGTTAGTACAAGGCAATGTGGGCAAGGTGTTAATGGGTCTCTTCATCTAGACGTACTGAGCACGCTATTTTGTCCATTTACTGTGTTGGTACAGCTGCTTGTACCAAAACCCGAGAGAGTCAACCAGGAATTTTGCGAGAGATGCATTGATACAGGAAGCCAATTTATGATTAATTATTTAAAATTGTTAATTACCCTTCACAAAAATACACATTTTACCTTTTAGCCCATGGTCTTAAATTTGTCCTGTGTCATGGATGAGGCTGCTTTGTCCCTTGGAACAATAGATGTTTCCTATTTGTCCTCTTCAGTAGAATATGCTGTCACTAGATGTAAGCACTCTAGTGAAGAATGGGTAAGTAAAAATATGGACATCAGTCCTCAAGATTTGCTTTATTTTTCCTTAAAGTATAAAATGGAATTTTCTTTTCTTTTTTCTTTTCTTTTCGTGAGGAGTGAGGATAAGAATTTTATCTCCTATGTACATTACACAATTTCTTCCAGTACTTGGCTTAGACGTTGGTGATGAACCAAGAGTATAATGCTGTGGCAGAGGCCGGCATTGCTAGGCAGTAGAATGCCTTCATTTTGTCAGGCGTAGAAAGAAATGGTGTTAATGTCCTTAGAGCCTCATAGTATATTTATTAATAATTGGATATAGCTCTTGAAATGGTTTCTTAGAAGAGCTGGAGGGAGCTTGGTGGACATTAATAGAGAGGCTATTGCAGTTGTACAGGATGCTGTGGAAAAGGATTCAGGATTTGGAATATACAAAGTGGGTAGCGAACAGAGTAGGTTGGGAGGAGCATAAGGAGCAATATGGGTGTAGGAGAAGATGATGTAGCAATGTAGGCAGGGTGGAATTGTGCAGTTCTCTAAAGATGAGGAGTTTGAACGTGGAACTTGATACGGAAGAAGAGTTGGAAAATGGTCAGAGTTGAGAGAGAGGATGGGGGCAGGGGGCAGGCTGCAGCAATTGAGACAAGATCATGATAATGGGGATAATGGCATGCACAAGATGGAAAGGAAGGGAATTTGATAGAGAAAGTAGTAACAGGTTTTAGCAAGGGCCTAAATGTGAGGGTTTTGACATCAAGGTTTTGAGCTGGGATGGTGACCGTTTGGTTGTGGTATTGGTAATAGATGGGATTGGTGAAGGGACAGCATTTTGATGCTTATTTCGTTTCTGAAAAAATTTCTTTAGGGTAGGAACATTAGTCAATTCATGCTATTACCTGTTGAACATTTCAATTTTTAATATGAACTTCTGCCTTGCTTTTGACTTTCTGGTTGTTTCTGAATGATGTGGTTTTCTAGCTGAGTGTATGATAACCCATCTTTAGGATTTCTAACATTTATGCTGCTTTGAAGGTACTGGCTGCAGTCTGCTTTGCTCCCCTTTCATGTATCATTTTTAACATATTTGGGCTTATTTTGTTTTTTTCTCTTTTGGGTTATATGGCTGTCCTTTTATATCAATGTTATATCAGATGATTTTGTAATTCCATTGAGTACAATGGTCCTGAGCCAGCATCCACAGGCAAGTAATATTCCCATTGATTTCAGTGGGAATTATGCATGTTTAACCATGTCGCTACTGTAGTTAAGAATGCCATGGCATTGTTTTTCTAATTAATCATAAAAAAGAAAACAGCTTTCTTGTTATTGATTTCCTGTACTTGGGAATCTTTAAAAATCAGCATGAGGAGGTAGTTATTTTTGCATATTACTTTGCATGTGGTTGTTGAAACATAACCTATAAGGACTGTAGAGTTGAAGTTCTTATATAGTCAGTCATCTTACAATTTTACAAGGACATTGTCCGTCAAGTAATTAAAATTCAAATTTCCTTGCTTACATTATGAACATCCCTAAATTATTAAAATGAAATCTGATTTACTGTTCACTATACTTTCTGTTAACTTTTTACACTTCTCTCATTTCTGAACATGAAAATACACTGGTTAATTTCTCATCTGTTTCTAGTTAGCTTAATATCAGTTTCATTTTCAGCTTTGCAAGCATCAGTGCAATAATGCAGCGTTAGGGAAGTAAACAGTGCAGCAGAATATAGGGTGTTTTGTTTGTATTAGTTGGAATTTTAGAAAAAAAATTTATGGAAACATTTCTATTGGCCTTAGGTTTAAAAAAAATAAGTGGTGCCTGGTGGTAGCCTTAAAATCTTTAAATTCTCAATAGTGGATAATTGTGTCATTTTTTTGTGTGTCTTCACACTGAGGTGTGGTGTCGTTTTCCTAGGGAGAGTGCAATTCGAGGCCTACTGTCTTCCGATCTGCGACTTTAAAATGGAAAAAATGGAAGGAGACACTACTGAGCAGAAAAAGGCCATTTGTGGGGCGCTGTTGCTACATGTGTACTCCTCAAAGCCGGGTAAGAAGATTATGAACTGGATTATGTTTGACAATAAGAAGTAGAAACATGATTACAATGTATGGCTTTTCAATAGTTTCCTCACTTTCAAAATTAAGGTCACAATGTTGTTAATCTGTACAGGCAGGCTGATTGTTACTTCTCTTTTGTTTGCTTGATAGTTAAGATTACCTTTCCCAAAACATTATGATAACATTTGGAGATGAAAAAGACCTTTTGTGATGTCTTGTCTGACTTCCAGGGCAGAATTACCTGCACTAAATTCTGTTTGAGAGTTTGGTGAAAAACTCATTTGCTGTGCAAGATTATTTAAAATACATGTTGTTGATGTAAATTTAATACTCATGAAAGGTATTAATCTCCCAAAATGAAATTTTAATGTCTCCTCTGTATCCATAGAATGATTACAGTCTGGCCATTGGTCTTGAAAGCTTCTTGTATTCTCCAATATGCTTCTCCATTGACATGAAGGAACCACATGTAGGTTTGAGAAGACAATGGTGTTTTCAGACCCAGACAATTCTTGGCTTGTCTGCTTAACCATGGCAACAAGAAGTGCCAGTTAGAGTAGTTTTTGTGATTTTTTTTTTTTGTCAATTGGGAGCAGTATCAAGATGCTCAAGTAACAGATGGTCTGCAAGATGACTTTAAAGTGTTCAGCCAGACTTTTTAACTATAGTGAATGAGCTCCCTTTGAAGGTGTGATTGTGTGAAATGGCACATTTTTACTTGTCAGATATGTACTCTATCTTTATTTGATTGTATTTCATAGATTCACAGTGTTCAAGGCCAGAAGGGACCATTAGATTATCTGATTCTAGTCTGACCTCCTTACATTTTATCCAGCTATTACTGTAGTGAGGCCAGTAACTTGTATTTGTCTTTAATAAGTATTTGTTGACGTCAGTGACAAAAGAACACTTTTTCTTCTGTTGACTCCTATTTTCTGGTATTCTATAACACCCATTGCTTTCCCATTTAAGAGATTAGACCGGTTAAACCAGTTTGGATTAAACTAACCTTTCTTTTGTTTTTCTGTGGTTTTTCACTGATTTTCAGTGTTACCACAGTGTTACCACAGTGTTTTTTCAGTAAAAAGTGAGGGTTACTTATACCCATGCTCATTACATTTCCTGATCCTCATCCACTTCCAAGGGGGAGGCACTGTTGAGTTTTCTAGGTGCAGTAAAGTATCGTGGATGAACCGAATGTGCCTGGGCAAAGGTCTGGGAGATAGGGCCTCCTGAGTTTAAATCCCAGCGCTAGTACTGATTTATTCTGTAGTCAAGAACAAGTCACATAACACCTCTGCCACTTTATCTTCATATATGAAGAGGGAAAAACAATTTACATTATTATTAATGTGAAGGAATGACTCTTCTTATATAAGAGAGAAGCTTTCCAATTATTTCTTTTCTCTCCTTTTGTTTTGGTAGGATAAACTTTTCAATGCTAGTATTCCTTCTTTGGGCCTGCGCAATGTCATCTATATCAATGAAACACACACAAGGTAAGTTAAACTATTTCCAGCATAATTAATTACATTTTCTTTGTCTTTCTAACTTAGTGGATCTCTTGGCAGAGAAATCACCAAGAAAGATTTAACCTCTTCCTGAGGCATAGAATGCTTTCTTGGTATGCTTGAATCTGTGTGAATTTATAGCAACAATAAAACCTGTCTTTTTTTGGCACGCTGTTAACTACAGACTGTGTGTGTAAACTGGTTGTATACTTCAGAGCAGTCCCAAGGTTGTCTAGCTACATTGGCTGCATACAAGGAGTGTGAAGATGGCACCTAGTTTGCATAATGTAAAGCAGATTTCAATTTCCTTTGACCGTAAGACATTGGGGTGTGAGTCACAGTGTGCATGCCCCACAGATATTGATCTGAATGGCTAGGCACGCATCCCTGTATTAAAGATGAGAGCAGCAATAGATTAAAGGTGAAAGTGGCTGTTGCATCCTTGAGTTGACTGTGTGACTGCATGCTGCATTGTGGCATTTGCTTACACTTTGGCCACTGTTGGTATACATAGGATAATAGCAGTTATAGGTTGAGCCTGTCCTTCCATGATAGCAAAGTACAGCTCTTTGATACGTGTGTTTCAGGTATTTAACTGGATAATGCATTTTTGTTCCATTTTTATAGTTTTGTCTTAGGGTAATGATACTCTCATTTTGAAGTAAATGAAAAATGTTTCTGTGGCCTGCCTGCCTGCAAAGTTGATTCTCCTGATATCATAATTAACATAAGATTCTGTAGTATTCATTGTAGATTCAGAACAAACAGGGACAGGCTAGTAGACAAGGAAACGAGCCAAAAATGTCTGAGTGAAAGAAAGACAGTGTTGTGCTGTACTTGAGAGAGAGGATAGGCCTGGAGGTTAATACTGGAGACTATTGTCTATTGATATAATTGATTATTTTGTGTGTGTAATCAGTGGTCTACAATACTGAAAAATATCTGAAATTCCATTTAAAATAAAAAAAAAATTAGGTCAAATCCTTGAGTGGTCTCGATAGCTCAGGGTTATGTAATACAGGAATGTAAAACCAATTGATTCATTGAACCATTTTCCCGTAAACAACAAAATGTGTTTAACTCATAGTGTAGTTGTAGTGAACATGTAAATGATTTTTTTTGGGGTCCCATATTTAATCTCTCAATAACTTTCATACCACATTTGCTCATTTTCAAAATCAAAAAAGTGATTTTTCTAACTGCTAGTGAACAGTGACTGTATTCACTGATTTTAATGAATGTTTGTAGTTCAGCCTACCACTTTAAGTTCCTTTGGAACTCCTTAATGAATACCATCCAGTAACAACTTATTCCTTTATCATTTTATTTCAGCCCCTCTTCCTTTTGACAGTGTAGCATTTCCCTTGAATTTAGTATTCTACTGAAATGGAAATCTCAGCCAATCTGATTCGAAGGATGCTAGACAGTTACTGATTCCTAACTACAGTTTTTCCCACAGAAAATCCTTGTGCTCTAATTGGTTGCAGGTATCTAATTTACATAATATACAGTTTATCCCTATGTATACAGTATGCAATTTCCTCTACTGTCTGATGGCCATTTCCCATTTAGAGAGTAGAGATTTGTATGATTATTTATTTCTAAGCCTCATAGTGAATGTGCCAATATTTGACAGGCTTTTGTAATATTTCTGTTCTGATCTGTTGATGTACTCACAATTACTAAGTTGTTTGATAGCAACAAATTTCCCTTCTCAACTTTGCCCTTAAAATTAATTAGGATTGGGCATATGACTGGTCCAAAAATAATTGGTCAATTGACTTGTTAAATATTATCAATTAAGGTAAAAATGGTCAAATATTTTAAAGTGCTAATTTATTAGAACAGTAAGACAAAAGAGTAAGACTTTATGGTCTACAGTAGGCTTAGCATTATATATATATACCCACTCACTCTATGCCTAATTTTTTAAAAAAGGTTACTTGTGTTTCATATTTTTCTGAGTAAAAATAACTCAATGAAATGAAGTTCTAAAAAATTAAAGAATGGCACCATGATGCAATCAGAAATGTAGGCTGCTGATCAGGGCTTTCTTGGTGGAATATTTGACAATATTTGACCATGGTGAAATATGTGGTCAGTTGACATTATTTGACCAGTCAATTGACCATCTTGCCAAGCCTAAGATGAATTTAAAAAGGAAAAGCAATGAAAATGGGGTTGCCAAACAACTGAGAAAAAATGCTTTAAAAGATATAAAAAAAAACCCTTTAACCTATTTTCTTTTTTTCCTTGTCCACAGTTTAGCAAGGCTTTTATCTCCAAAATAACTGTTTGCAAATTCCTATAATTGTTATATGCCTGTTTGCATTGCATGTACATTAAAACAAAACAAAATACCTTGTTAAATATTATAGGAGGAGGTGGCAGGGACCTCTATCTTTAGGTTGCCTGACACTTTCCTTTATAAAAGGTTCTTGAAATCTGTTTTTGGAAGCTGGACCACATCCATATACTTTGGAACAGGATTTTGAAATTTGCTAGAGGAAAACTCTGGGGTCAGAGAAGTGCCTTTTCTTTATCCCATGAAATTCCATTCAGGTTTGACTGTGAGAAGCTTGTGAAAATCACCATTTCTATTCTACAGCAAAATTTGGGCACGATGGCAAATTTAAAAAGTGAACATGAATGGTCTAATTTGTGGCCTCTGTCTCGGTGGTGCCAGAGCACCAGAAACACTATGCGCTGGCAACCGCAGGAGCTGTCAGCCTTTCTGGTAGATAGTCAGAAGACTGGGTTGGACCCTGCGAACAACCCTCCCTCTCATAGCCGAGCACGTAGCCCCTGTGCTCACATCCTCCCTCTTTTTTGGGGGCACCACATCGGGAAGGAGTTCCCCCTATCACCTGGAAGGAAGTGGGGAAGAGAGAGGTTAGGATCCCCTTGACCCTGCCCCTTGTCCACCAGGATAACAGCCTTCTCCTGCTGCCATCTAGTTCAATCACTCTTGTAGCTCAAGTTGTGCTGCACTGCTGAAGGTGAAAGCTTCATATCCTGCTGACAGTGCATGAAGGGGTAGGATTATTACAGCTGCACATAATTTAATTTGTTTTTACCATTTTTCTTTATTTAAGAAAACCTACAACAATGAAAATCAAACCCCCACTTCTAGGACATTACATCCATGTCTGTGTAAAAGAACATTATGAAGTTGTAAAGGTGATTGCTTCTGAGTTAGGGAATGCTAGGTTAGGTTGCCCATGAACTTTAATTCTGCCTCTTGTACCTCATTAATATGATACAGTCTTTAATTATATGAATGCAGGATCCTTGTCTCATTCACTTCAGAGGAAAGATGGTGCCCATGGAGTGGATGAGGGCTGTGTAGTGAATGTGGCTGTTTGGAAGATCCCAGCCTCCAAGATGGGGCTAAATGAGTCAGGGAATTTCAGGAAGAGAGAGGATGATTTTGTGGTTAAGGAAGTTGAATGCCGCCTTAAAGACTGGATTCTGTCCCTTCCTCTGCTTATGTGTTGCTGGGCAACCTGCTTAACTGTCCACTAACTGTGTGTTTCTCATTTTTTTTTGGTGCCAAACTTGAGCTACCTGGAGCCTGATATGCAAAAGTGCTGAGCAGCTGATGATGATAGGAACTGTAGATTCTCAGCACTTGGGGGTTATTTGCATGTAGTGTTAATATATGGTAGTTGTTCTAGGAAGGAGAGATTTTTTGATCTGTGTGAAGGGAAAAGAATTAGGAGAATGGAGGAGGAGAGGAGAGGATCAGAAGGGCTAAAATAATGACTGTCCTGCAAATGCTCGCACATGTGAGGAGCCCAAATGACTACTTGTTGGGACTGCCAGTGCATGTAATTATGATGTGTATAAGTTTTGGCAGGATCAGGGCCAAGGTGCATAAAATGTAAGACGAGGCCTTTGAAAATTTTTGAGAGCAGAAAAGAGAGGCATGAGGTTTGTCTACACATGTGAAGGTTTAATTGCAGGATGGATAGACATATCTGTGCTAGTTTTACTCTAGGTAGTGGGATAACGGTAGTGGTGAGGATGCAGCACCATGGATCCTGGTGCGGACCTGCAGTCTGAATTCATACCAAGACTTCTTCGTGGGGCTGTAATGGAGCAGGCCTACCTGTGCTTGAATCACATCTTCAGCTGCAATTTGGATGTATCCAAATTGTGTGTTGTGTTATCCCTTGGACAATTCCGGCTAGGATTTTCAAAGGCACTTATGGGAGTTAAGTGCCCAAATTCTATTGAATTCTGGTTGAGGATTGACACCTGACTCAAGCAACTTTGAAAAATCTCAGCCTCGATCTTTTTATAAAAAGCTGACAAATGTTAGTTGGATTTATGCTGCTCACAGCAAGGTCACTGATTTGTTTAAAACTTGGCTCTGTGTGAATTGGGCAGACAGCCGAAATGTATGTAAGTTCTGAGATGTAACCAAGGAGAATACCAGTAGATATGTTCTTCTGTAGCAATTTTTTTATGATTGTGCGAAAATGTTGTGACGCCAATGTCCCATAAGTTTGTTGCTTTGGTTTGGGTTTCCTTCCCACGTAGCTTGTAATATGTATATATTTTGTCCGTAACACTGTTAATTTTCTGATGTATTAGAAAATACAGAAGCTATTTGGTAGCTGTTCAAAGAATTTTACCTACTTTTGTAACCTTTTATTGGATGTATGTGAATGTTTGACAATAAAATTATTCTTTTACAAGTTGACAATGTTTTGGGGACACATTTTGATAATTAACTTTCTTATGTTGTAGGTACAGAGGGTGGCTGGCAAGACGGCTCTGTTATGTTCTTTTTGTGCAAGAACGAGATGTGCATAAGAGTATGTTTGCCAGCAATGTGACAGAAAATGTGTTGAACAGCAGCAGGTAAGATGTGCTAAATAAGCCAACATTGTGTTTTTGTGTCTGTTTCCAGTTTCATGCATAATATTACCTTTTAATCAAAAATTGTTACAGAATGACAACACAGCAAATTCAGAAAGCTAGAATATTTAGAATAATAGATGGAACAGTATCTGTATTACAGCCCATTCCTCAAATTTAAGCCAGATAACTTTTGTATAGAATAGTTATGGGAGGGTGGGGTTTTTACATTTCAGCCTCCATATCTTTGGAGTGACTGCTGGAACAGATACAATAAACTTAATATTAAGGGCTTGTCTGCATGGGACATTAGTGCATAGCAAGCTGGTGTGCTATAGGTTCACGTTAACATCCCGTGTGGACAAGCCCTGAGTATAATAAACTATTATGGAGCCCTTTGCAGCTTTTGGTACCAGGTTCATAGTAGAGCTATATAACTAGGGCCCTATCAAATTCACGGTCCATTACGGTCAATTTCACAGCCATAGGATTTGAAAATTGGTAAATTTTACATTTTCAGATGTTTAAATCTGAAATTTCACAGTGTTGTAACTGTGGGGGTCTGGACCCAAAAGGGGATTGGGGTCTGTGTCACAAACCTGTTGTAGGGGGCTCATGGGATTGCCACCCTCACTTCTGTGCTGCCTTCCAAGCTGGACTCAGAAGGCAGCAACTGTGGAGCTTCCTATAGCCGCAGAAGGTTCCCAGAGGTGGAGGTGGGTCTGATCTCCCCCATGCTGCTGGGAGTGGCATAGCCAGGGGCTCCTAGCTGCTAGTCCTGGCTGCCCTGGGGAGGGACAAGACTTGCTCTTCCTCTGCACGGCTGCTCTTGGTGCCTCTCCTGCTTGCAGAAAGCTCTGCAACACCCCCTTTCACTTCTTGCCCACATTGCTCCGTAGAGGGAGGGATTACTGTACAGGGTGCACCCCCCCACTTCCAGATGCAATTATTAGCTTGTTTCAATAAAATAAAGGACACATGAACTTGACAGGATTTATTGATTGACACTTTACAGCAGCAAATAACACTCAGGGCTCAACTCCCTGATTGGTAGATACAGGCATCTGAGACACTTTAGTATGGTAGTGAGCTCAACTGGTAGCTTCAAACTTGAGAACCACAGCCTTAAGATCTCTCTCTCTCACTCTCACACACACACGTACATACGTACGTTCTGGTTTCAAATGTCATTTATTGAATGTCAGCATGGAGCATCTAGCAACAGTGTCTTTCTTCATTCCCTGTCTCTGTACTGAACACCTGCCTGTGTTTAGACACTGCTCTCTCTGCATCCCTGGAGTTCGTTGGAATTGTCAGACAGTGCCAAGCCTGCCTTGCAAGATGGGGGATTCTGCCTTCCACTGAGTTCCAAAACTGTAGCACAGGCAAACTACAGTCCAGGTCTTTCACAATAGTTTTGTGAGCAGGCATCTCCAGCTTACTGTTCATATCAAAGCCAGGGATTGCATTAAGCAAGGTTAAATCCACCAACAACAGGTGTGTTTGTGCATGGTCAAAAATATACACTGCTTTTAGGAACCCTGCTGCAAGTTGTTGAAACTTTTGAGCCATTTTTGCTACATCACTTGACTCTTCCCCATAGCAGTAGTTATTGTCTGAGCTTCTTTGCTATTTAAGAAAACACCTGCTGAGCACTGGCATTTAACTCAGCATTGTCAGAGTAATTTTCGTTTGCCTGTGCTTTAGCCCAGAACAGTACATCCATTACTTTGTTGTACGCTTGGTGGATTGTGACATGTTGAGATTCAAACCAAGTGATTAAGTTCATGAGTCCTATGGCATTCTTGGCAACGAACTGAACTTCCTCATTCAGCTGAGCATCATTTAGAAGGGTTGACAGTTCTGTTAAAACCTACATTTTTGGTGTAAGTGTCAGCTCTTCTGAGACTAACTCAGAGGAGTACTTCAGGTGAGCTGTATGGTTTTGTACAGCCCAAAACCAGGAGTTCCAACGAGTCATTACTGGCTCTTGGGGCAGTGCAATTCTTTGTTGCCCAATTTCAGTCATTTCAGTTGTGTTTGCAATGTGCTGCCTTTATCAAAGTTTGCAGCTAGGGCAGTGTTTGAAGATTTTTTTAATGTAGCTGACCAGTTTCTCAGCTTTACCAAACTCACATCTCCACAGCTCCCAGACAAGAGAGATTATATGTGCATTACCTCTAATATGGGCAGTATTTGGCATTAGACATTGGAGAACCAATCTGAAAGATTTTGTCATGTAAGTTGCATTGGTGGGAGGGATAGCTCAGTGGTTTGAGCTATTGGCCTGCTAAACCCAGGGTTGTGAGTTCAGTCCTTGAGGGGGCCACTTAGCGATCTGGGGCAAAATCAGTACTTGGTCTTGCTAGTGAAGGCAGGGGGCTGGACTCAGTGACCTTTTGGGATCCCTTCCAGTTCTATGAGAGAGAGAGAGAGAGATACCTAACAGATACAGTGCAAACTTTGACAAAGTATTTTAAGACAGTTTTAATTATCGCTTGGGAAACTGTAGTTTAGTTCAAAGCATCCAAATAAATGCAGTCAGCCAACATTGTTGTTAGCTTTCCTGTCAGTATATCTTTGGCCTTGTCAGAAATAAAATCAAACCAAACATGCAGTACCTAGTTGTCTTGCTCATCTGTGGACTCATCCAAAATAATTGCAAAAGACTCTTTGGATGGTAGTCCTGTCATAGCTTATTTGCACTTTGTAAGCAACCGACATTTTGTACGTTCCGTTGAATGAACTCACGCAGCTTTGGGTGATTGTGTTTATCCAATGGCATATTAACACTTGCAAATGCATCCACCTAAATGTCAAGTCTTGGAGCTCTCTGTCACCTTCTTAAAAAGAGAAGAAATGTGTTTTTTTTTTAATTTTTTGTTTACCAGTAATGCACTATCTGCAGCCCTCTTTCTGCTTTGATGGGTTTCTGAGTCTGTGGTGCTGAACCATTGCCCGGCATGTGTGATCCAACGAAACATTGCAGCTTGTACAAAATAGTTTGTCACCATCAGCATGTAGAATTTGGTCTCCAAATCCTTTCACAGGATCCGCTGCAGTAATCACTTTTGAGGTTTTTGTTTTACTTTGGACAATCAATTTACAGTAATTGCACATGGCTTTTTATAGACAGTCAATTGAGATCACTACACTGCAAAACCTCCCCAGTGTTCATTTCTTCCAGTCAGTGAGTTGAGCCCTGTGTGTGATTTGCTGCTCTAAAGTGTCAATGTCCCCTCCCCAGGCAGCTGCAAAGGGAGGGGGACAGGAAGCAAGTGGGGTGGAGGTGGTGTGGAGCTCTCTGCATTTGGGAGAGATGCTCTTTCCCTGCAGGGCTGTTCTTGGGTAAGTGCTGTCCTGCCCCCTCAGCCCTGCCTGGACTAGCAGCTAGGAGCTGGGGTGCTCCCAGCAGCACAGGGAAGATCGGACCCAACTCTGTCCCAGAGCGTCCTGCAGCAGGGGGAGGCACCCGAGGTGGGTCTGGTCTCTTCCCTCTCCCCTCCTCCCCCGAGTAGCTGTGCAAGGGATGGCTGAGTCTCATAGACTTTAAGGTCAGAAGGGACCATTATGATCATCTAGTCTGACCTCCTGCACAATGCAGGCCACAGAATCTCACCCACCCACTCCTGTAACAAACCCCTAACCTATGTCTGAGTTATTGAAGTCCTTAAATTGTGGTTTGAAGACCTCAAGCTGCAGAGTATCCTCCAGTCCTGTCCCTCCCCAGCCCAACTGGAGCTAGGAACCTTGTTGGCTGCGGGGGTCCTAGCATCAGGGGGAAATTGGATTTCATGGGGAAGGGCTTATTTCATGGTCTGTGGCGCGTTTTTTTTACGGCCGTGAAATTGGTAGGGCCCTATTTATAGCTTTCCAGCTAATAATGAATGATCAGCTGAGATGATCGTAAGCTGAAAAATTTAAAAATAATAGGAAAGTGGCATTTCACATAACAGTCTGGAGCAATCTAGATCAAAGTTCATAATGTGTCAGATATTCTTAGTGTAACTGGAATGAAGGCTTGTAAAAGGGGAAACGTTCATTGTATTCTAATCCCCAAGAACTACTTTCATGGAATTTGTTCTGAATTTTTGGGAAGGATCTTTTAGAGATAATTCTCTTCGGTCTCCGATAATATACTCCAAATGAAAGATCAAGCTAATTGTTAACTCAGGATTTGTTCCCCTCTAGTACTATAACTGGATTAAAAAGAAGCAAAAGAAACTCTACACCACATTCACTCTTTCAGTCCAATTCTGCAAAAGGCTTAGCATGTTTTACTCCCCTTGAAATCAGTGGGAGTGCTCAGCACTTTCCAGGGTTGGGCCGTACCTGAGAAATTTTTTTGAAGTACAAGACAGGTTGTTGGGTGATTAGTGTTCTGTTGCCACAGATTTGCTGTGTGATCTTGGACAAGTACGGAAGCTCACTTAGTTCCTTAATCTCTTGCTTCATTTCCCCCTTCTCCCCCCCCCCCCCCATTAAAGCGAACCTATTTCACTGATTTTTGTGAAGTTTGATTAATATTTGTAAAGCACTTTGGGAACCTAACATGGCACGTGCTCTAGAAGTGTAAACTATTAACTGCATGAATCTTTCAGTTAAGATAAGTGGAGTTTGCTAAATCAGTAAAAACGAAAAATAGAAATATTGTCTTTTTATTTAATTACAGATTTTTTAAAAAAATCTCTGCACAAAACAAGAGGCAACCATAATAGGCCCTACTTCTTCTATCAAGAGGTGGATCTACAGTTTATGCGCTCAGTCTGTAGTAGCTTTTTGAGCTAATGTTTATAGTTGGATTCCTAATTCACTCAGTTTCTGAGCCGACTTCCATAATATCCAGGAATACTTGCACAAATTTAAGGAATGCTTTGATCAGCCATTGATCTGAGAGCTCTCAGACCCTTGCTTATAAAATTTTATATTCCATAGATGTGTTGTTAGAATGGAGAAACTTATTAAAGGCCAGCACTTGCCATACTCTGTCAAGAGTTAACTTTGATAGCCAGTGATATTTGCCTCTGTATTTATAACTTTTAATATGTATCTGCAAATCATTGACCAGCTGATACCAGTTTACCTGTGGATTGGTCCATTTCATTTTACAAGTATTTAACCAAAACTTAGATGACCATTGAATTTCAGTGTATGGCAAATGAAACACAAAGCATGTTGATCTACGTTTCCTTTCATCTTCAAACTTACTATGATAGTTATACCATAGATTTGCCCTAGTTCATTCCTTCTAGCAACTGTCAATAAGCTGTACTCATTTGTTACAGAACTGTCTTGTGTTTTATTTTTAAAATCAGAGTGCAGAAAGCCATTGTAGAGGAGGCTTCTGTATTAAGTGCTGCAGGTACTCAGCCAGACCTCAAGGCCATCAGCAAAGTGAAGAAAAAAGCTAGAAGGATTCTCCAAGAAATGGTAGCAAACATCTCACCTGCTTTGATCAGGTAATAAAAATAGTTCACCAAACTATGGTTATGTTTCCCTAGCATCGGGGGAAGGATCCCCAGTCTTTGCCCTTATACATGAGCACAGCAGTCACTTCCTGCCTAAGATTACTATTTTAATGCTGACCCTAATGCCACCCCAAAACACGAGGGTTATAGGTTTTAGCCTTAAAAATGAAGTGTAATCATACTCTCATATTTGAACACGAAGAATCTGTGGGCTTTCAAGTTGCAAATAGTATGATAAAATATACTTTTTTTTTTTCTGAATTAAGCTGCTTGCTATCAGCCCAAAGGTACCCTCTATTGTTTTTGCCTAAATCAGCTTAAGCATCTTGCTGCAGTAACTTACCATCATTAGTCCATTTAACAATATTTTTCTTTAGTTATGAATCTTAAGATAGGAATGGTCAAATTTCATGCTTCAGTGTGCAAGCTGATCACTAGAGATGTTAGGAAGGAATTCTCCCTGATTATGCCCACAACAACTCCACTGACCAGCTGGTGTTGCAAACTCTACATCTCTGTGTGACAGTATTGGTTATAAAAGCAATACAACAGGAAGGCCACTTTGAATGAAACTTAAACTTCTCTTGGGTTTAACATTTTTCACCCTTAGGTTGACTGGTTGGGTGTTACTGAAATTATTTAACAGCTTCTTTTGGAACATTCAGATCCACAAAGGCCAATTGGAGATGGTCAAAGCAGCCACCAAGGTAAGAAAATTACATAAACTCTTAAGACATGGGGAAACTTCTGATGGTTTTTTCACTGTAAATCAGGAGTGACTCCATTGAAGTCAATGAAGTTATACCAGTCTAAATGACATCAGAATCAGGCCCCAGTTCAGATCCTATTCTGTACAGCAGCCCCATTTCTATTAGATAATCCTAGATACACCTCTACCCCGATATAACGCTGTCCTTGGGAGCCAAAAAATATTACCATGTTATAGGTGAAACAGCGTTACATTGAACTTGCTTTGATCTGCTGAAGCGCACAGCCCTGCCCCCCCCGAGCACTGCTTTACTGCATTATATCCGAATTCGTGTTATATTGGACTGTGTTATATCGGGGTAGAGGTGTACTATAGATATTTGTGCTCTTTCCGCTGTGTGTTCTCATCACTCTAAAAGACCAAGCCAAGTTCTGGTTTTGTTTCAAGTTTCAGGATCATTTTTTAGTGTTATGTCTGATGTGACCCACTGTAGAATGTTTTCCTTCTCCTCCCCCAGGCTGATACAGCTGCAGGCTAATATATGTATAAAAAGTTTAGTAATTTATTTAGACTTCACGGAATAACCTGGTCTTCATACTTGTTTGCAAAGTGCCTCACCTACTGCTTGCTTATTTATTTAAATTTATTATAAGCATCCTTTCAAGTTCTGCCAGTCTCCTTACCCCTCCCATTTCACAATATCCTGAAATTTCTACACCTTTCATGCAGAATTTACCATAGAAAGGTGCTATATGACCCATTGCACTGAAATGAGAGAGAGGCACCATTGATTTCTAAGGAACTTTACTGAGAGTATTTGGAGACTTTGTGCAACATTGCATAGTTAGTATGCAGTGACAATAAAATTGTAGTTTTTTTCTTTATGTAATCAGTTACCCTGTTAGCATTTTGGAGTATAATGCCTGGGAAAATTGCTATAGATAAAGTTAAGTTACCTTTTTACAAAACAAGTCAACAACCTGTTTACAATGACAGTGGAAAATTTTGGCACATCTCAAATAATTGTCTTGTACTTGCATTATACTGTAAGTCTGAAAAACCTGCTAATGTTGTTCTACTGCTCCCTGCAATGCCTACAGTTCAAACATTGCTAGTGGAATTGCCTAGTCTGTTCTCACTGCCAAAGCAAATAAGTGGAGAAGTGTAAACTGAAATTCCTTCAGTTTTACTAATCTAAGGTGTTACTCGGTAAAGAAATTTTAGAAGACAAAATTCTTCGAGAGGTGTCCCTGTGGGTGCTCCACTCCAGGTGTAGGTGCATCCCTGCGCCTTTGCTCGGAGAATTTTACAGCAGTGCCCGTATGGGTCGTGCACGCGCAATGCCTGGCTCACACGCTGTTGTCTGTTGAAGTGTCGCGTGCACGACCCGAATTCCTCTGGCCTGAGACGGAACTCCACAGTCCTGTTCATATCTAGTTTTTAATCAGGTTAGTAAATAGTTATTTAGTGTAAGCCAGTTTATATAATTGGTATTTTAGTGCCAAGTTTCATTTCTTTCTTTATTCCTCTCTGCGCCCCCCTCTTCCCCCCTTTTTTTTTTCTTTCAACCCATAGTTAGATACTAGCCACTTTTATGCCAGGCTCACCAGGTTTCCAACGGTGTACCTCATGTAGAGAGGCAACGTAGAGACAATGTGTTCGCTGTCTGGGTGAATTTCAAGTTCCCTGGAAGTGTGCCCATTGCAGCAAACTTAAAGCCAGGGCACGAAGAGACAGGGACCTGAGGCTGAAACTCATACTCATGGAGAAGTTCCTGAGACCGGCCTCCGACCCAGGACAACAGCCCCCTAGGTCAGCGGCTCCTTCATTACCTAGGTCCCCAAAATAACACTTTCTGTATTGTCTCATAGAGTGCAGACCAGTAAAAAACGGTCACCAATGAGCTCACTCTCATCAGTGCTGACAGCACTTCTGGCACCGTCCGCAAGATGACTTCCATCGGCACCGTCTACCCCGGTACTGAGGCTAATGGCTTCAAGTTGTCAGGCTCCACCACAGCACCGCTGGCGCCTCTTACGGAGATGGCACTGGCGACCGCTCCTGCCTCGGCGCAGCAACCTAAAACCTCCAGAACCACAGTGCCAACATCAGCGTAACTGGCACCCACGCAGCCCTCCGTACTGACGGTGCAGATAACACTTCTCATGGCACCCACACCATCGGTGCCACTCCTTTTTCTCTATCATAGGGATTTGTCTCATCCATTCCACAGTCTCCTCTCTTTGGTACCGACATTTCCCCGAGCCCATCAGTTCTACATCAGCACCTATCTCCAATTCCATTGTGATTCTCCAGTGATGAGGGCGATGAGGCTGAAGGGGTATTCTCCCCTCACCACTCTTCCCTTGTCAGAACACCCATGACTGCTACACCACAGTCATCCTATGACCATGACATGCCTCCCTGGATGGGACCTCTCATGCCCTATCCAGGCCATTGGTCTTATTGGAGCCCTTGGTGGACATATAGAAGACATCACAGCAGAGACCCTACTCCTCATAGGGAAGCATCTAAATCCTGCCTCCACCTTCATACAGGGCAGAGGAGGACATATGGGGGACCCCATGGCAGAGCAGGCAGTAGATACTACCTCGGACACCTTGCCACCCACTAATTCCTCCTCTTCTCCTGATGAAGCTATAATTCCTCCACTACCTATGATAGCTGATGATTTTTCTCAGTTTCAGGACCTGTTTAAAAGAGTGGCTGACGAACTTAAGATCGCCTTTGAGGAGGTGTTGGAAACTGAGCATGAAATAACCGACATCTTACAAACTTCTTCCTCCTCTAAAATAGCACTCCCCATCAATGCTACTATCGTGGACCTGATAAAAACAGTTTGGCAAACACTATCTACCTGTAAAAGGGCTGATCAAAAATACTACATCCCATCTAAGGGATCCAGATTTTTATTTACACATCCAATTCCTAATTCACTGGTGGTAGAGGTGGCCAACCGAAGGGGCAAGCAACAACATTTCAGATCTACCCCTTGGGACAAGGACAGCAAGAGGCTAGACCTCTTCCGACAAAAAGTCTCTGCTTCCTCTACTCTCCAATTCAGAGTGTCCAACAATTCGACCTAGTATGACCATAAGAACTATGCTAAGTTTAATGATTTTATTGATGTCATTCTGGCGGCGAAGAGACAACCGTTCAAATAATTAGTCTCTGAAGGCCAAACCATTGCTAGATGCTGCTGACACTGCAGCCAGATCCAGAGCCATAGTCATGCGGAGGGTGTCGCGGTTCACATCTTCCACGTTCCCTTGTGAAATACAGAATACAGTGGAGGACCTCCCATTAGATGGAGAGAAGCTGTTCGCTGCTAAGACCGACGAGGTTCTTCACACTATGAAGGAATCGCGAGCCACACTCTGGTCCCTTGGCATCCATGCCCCTGCTACAAGGAGAAGACAATACAGGTATCAACCATACCAACACCCCAGATATGCTTCTTATACTCGGCAGAGACCATACAAGCAGCAACAACAACAGCTGTGAAGACAAAGCCCACAACGTCATCACCCACCACCAGCAGTGGCGTCTCAGCCTTCTTCCTCCAATAAACAAATTTGAAGCTTTAGTTGAAGGCCTAGAAGACCTCTCACCGGTTCCAACGCACGGTACTATCATCTATCTCTTTGGAGACTGTTTACGCCCCTTCTACATCAAGTGGGCAGCTATTACCACTGACCCTAGAAGTCATCCACTTGGGCTATACATCACTTTCCTTTCCATACTCCCCACTCACCCCTTCAGGGACCCCTCTCACGAACGACTGTTGCACCAAGAGGTAGAACATTTCCTCCAATTGGCGGCAGTAGAGTTGGTCCCCAAACAACACAAGGGAAAAGGATTTTACTCCCACTACTTTTTAATGCAAAAGAAAAGCAGGGACAATGACCCATCCTTGACCTCAGGTGATTAAACAAGTCCATAAGGAAGCAAAGATTTTGGATGGTCACTCTAACAACTATAATATCAGCGCTGGAACAGGGGGACTGGTTTTCAGCCCTTGACCTCCAAGATGCCTATTTTCATGTGGTGATATACCCCGCTCACAGGCGGTTTCTCAGATTTACGTTAGGCATGGACCACTACCAATACAAGGTGCTACCCTTTGGCCAGTCAACAGCACCCCATGTCTTTTCCAAGATCCTTGCAGTGGCAACAGCGCATCTGAGGAAGCAAGGAGTAATTATATTCTCTTACCTGGACGATTGTCTCCTCAAGGCGCTCACTCGATTGGAAGCCGTTCACTCCACGCAAATGGCAATAAGCTGTTTCCACAGCCTTGGCCTACAAATAAACACACGGAAATCAACGATAGAACCAACAGTTGGTATTCTTCAGTGCCTATCTCGATTCCACAACAGTGAGGGCATCGCTCCCGCGGGATAGATTCGACTCCATACAAACAATCATAGCCACAGTGCGCAGCAGCCCACAAACCCCGGCTCACGAATGCATACAACTTTTGGGCCAAATAGCAGCATGCACACTTGTGGTCAAACATGCATGTTTGCACATGCATTGCCTGCAGGGATGGCTATCAACTGTGTACAAACCAAACAAGCACAACATGAACATTCTCTTAACAGTGCCCCCATAAGATCAAGAAATCATTAACCCGGTGGACTCACCCACATAACCTGTGCTCGGGGATCCTGTTTACACAGGACCCCCTGTCACAATTGCTCACAACAGATGCCTTCCTCGTGGGGTAGGGAGCACACATGCAACATCGCACAGCTCAGGGGCTATGGTCCACAACAGAGACCGGGTTACCCACATCTCCTGGAACTTCACGCTGTGCGCAATGCCTGCCTCCACTTCCTACCATTCATACAAAACCAACACGTAGAGTGATGGCCAACAACATCGCTTGTATGTTTTATATAAACAGACGAGGGGAGCCAGATCCCATTCACTCTGCACTGAGGCTATCAAGCTCTGGAATCTGTGCATCCATCACAATATCGACATTTCCGCTGCATATCTACCTGGCTGCGAGAACACCATGACAGATGATCTCAGCAGATGGTTTCCTCACGACCATGAATGGGAACAGAGCAACCTAGTACTTCAACATGTATTCCAACAGTGGGGTCACCCACGTATAGACCGTTTTGCCACAGCCAGCAACAGCAAATGTCCCCTATTCTGTTCTAGAGCAGTCCTGGGGAAACACTCTCGGGGAGATACATTCTTAATCAACTGGATCGCAGACCTTCTATATGTTTCCACTGATGTATGACCCTGGCAAGCAGTGCTATATAGAAAATAAGGACCGACAGAGCCAGAGTCATCCTAATAGCCTCATCTGGCTAATAGCCTTCAGACATTTTAATCCGGCCCTCGAGCTCTCGCTGGGGAGTGGGGTCTGGGTCTTGCCCTGCTCCTGCGCTCCGGTCAGGGAGCGGGGTTGGGGGCTTGCCCTGCTCTGCATGTGCCATGGCTTTACTTGGCTCCCGGATGCAGCGGCATGTCCCCCCTTCTGGCTCCTATGTGTAGGGGCAGCCAATGGTGCCCCCACCTCAAGCACCGTCCCCACAGCTGCCATTGGCCAGGAATCACGGATGGGGGTGCAGGCTTCTGCGGATGGGGCAGAGTTGCCTGGCTGCACCTCCGCATAGGAGCTGGAGGGGGGACATGCAGCTGCTTCCAGGAGCTGCTTGGGGTAAGTGCCACCCAGAGCCTGCACCCCAACCCCCTGCCCCAGCCCTGATCCCCCTCCCGCCCTCCAAACCCCTCGGTCCCAGCCTGGAGCCCCACCCCAGAGCCTGCATCCCCATCCGGAGCCCTCACCCCCTCCCACACCCTAACCCCCAGTTTCATGAGCATTCAGGGCCCGCCATACAATTTTCATACCCAGCCATGTCCCTCGGGCTAAAAAGTTTGACCATCCCTCTAATAGCCCCTACATGGCCGAGATAGCCATGGTATCCCTTCTTGACAGGCATGTCAGGACAACCCCGATCACTCTTCCCCTCCACCCAGACCTACTTACACAACGGGAGGGACAATTGCAGCACTCCAACTTGCAATGCTACAGCTCAAGGTGTGGCTGCTTTATGGCTCTCTCATGACGAACTAACTTGCTCAGAACAGGTTGAACAGGTTCCTCCACAGTAGAAAGCTCTCCACGCGCTCCACTTACATACACAAGTGGAAGAGATTCATGACATGGTGCACCACAAAACAAGCATATGCTGCATCTGCTCCTCTCCTGTTGATACTACACTATCTCTTAGAATTTAACCAGCTGAGCCTTTCCATTAGCTCACTGAAGGTTTACTTAGCGGCAATCACTGCTTTCCATCAAAAGATTGATGACGCCTCAATCTTTGCTCACCCTATCACCAAACAATTCCTCAAAGGCATCCACACCCTCTGTCCGGACATGAGACCACCTACTACTTTGGGACTTAAATCTTGTGCTAACTGCCCTGACTTATCAACTGTTTGAACCTTTGGCAACTTGCTCCTTGTTACATCTATCCATGAAAGTTTCCTTTCTGGTTGCCATCACATCCATAAGACGTGTGGGGGAGATAGAGGCGCTTATGGCCAACCCCCTTTATACTATCTTTCTTAAGGACAAAGTTATGTTACGCACCCTGTGACGGGTTGGATCACAGAAAGCCCCTTGGGAACTGCCAACTGATGTGCCAAGACTACTTCTGCCCCTGCTTTCCCTGCCAGCCTGGGAATCCGGCACCCAGTCCTGTTGAGCCAGACATGCCAGTCTGCTCCAACAGAGAGACCCAGGGTCTGAACCATGTGCCCCAAAGCTGCAGACTTAACTGAAAGCAAACTACAGAAGTATTTTTGTCTTTAACACTCAGATGCCCAACTCCCAATGGGGTCTAAACCCCAAATAAATCCGTTTTACCCTGTATAAAGCGTATACAGGTAAACTGATAAATTGTTTGCCCTCTATAACACTGATAGAGAGCTATGCACAGCTGTTTGCCCCCTTCCCCCCCCCCCAGGTATTAATACATACTCGGAGTTAATTAACAAGTAAAAAGTGATTTTATTAAATACAGAAAGTAGGATTTAAGTGGTTCCAAGTAGTAGCAGACAGAACACAGTGAATTACCAAGTGAAATAAAATAGAACGCGCAAATCTAAGCCTAATACAGTAATACAACCGAGTACAGATAAAATCTCACCCTGAGAGATGTTTCAATAAGTTTCTTTCACAGACTGGACACCTTCCAGGTCTGGGCACAGTCCTTTCCCCTGGTACAGCCCTTGTTCCAGCTCAGGTGGTAGCTAGGGGATGCCTCATGATGGCTGCCTCCTCTGTTCTCTTCCACCCATTTATACATCTTTTGCATAAGGCGGGAATCCTTTGTCTCTCTGGGTTCCCATCCTTCCTTCTCAATGGAAAAGCACCAGGTTAAAGATGGATTCCAGTTCAGGTGACATGATCACATGTCACTGTAAGACTTCATTACCCACTTGCCAGCACACACACATACAGGAAGACTTACCAGTAAAACAGAGCCATCTAAAGACAATTGTCCTGATTAATGGGAGTCATCGAGAGTCCAAACCACCATTAATAGCTCACGCTTTGCATAATTACAATAGGCCCTCGGAGTTATATTTCATATTTCTAGTTTCAGATATGAGTGATACATTTGTACAAATAGGTTGACCATGCACAGTAGTTTATAAGCTTTGTAATGATACTTTACAAGAGACTTTTGCATGAAGTATATTTCAGTTACATTATATTTAAACTCATTAGCATATTTTCATAAAATCGTATAGAGTGAAACGTCATACACCTATCCTAAATTTTTACCCAAGGTGCACTCATCCTTCCACATTAATGAACCTCTGCAGCTCCCAACTTTCTTCCCCAAGCTACACGCGAATTCGTTCGAGGCAACTATGCACATGCTGGATGTTAGAAGGGCTTTGGCCTTTTATCTGGACAGAACTAAACCATTTCAGGCTACTCCTAAACTCTTCGTATCCATAGCGGAACGGTCCAAGGGAGCTCCCATATCCACACAGCGGCTCTCTAAATTGATATAAGGATGCATTTGACTATGTTATCAGCTAAAAGGCGCTCAGCTTCCAGCAACCATTAGGGTGCATTCCACGAGGTCCCTGTCAATGTCCACGGCGTTTCTAAACAATGTCCCATTGATAGACATTTGCAAGGCTGCCACCAGGGCATCCAAACACACTTTTGCCAAACATTATGCTGTCATGAAAGGCCGTAAAACAGAGACTCAACTTGGCCGAGTGGTACTTTCCGCTGTTGTATTTCCTATTCCGAAGCCCCTGCCATCCTAAAGGGCACTGCTTTACTGTCACCTGGAATGGAGCACCCTCAGGGACATCTCTTGAAGAAGAGAAGATTACTCACTTTGTGCAGTAACTGAGGTTCTTGGAGATGAGTGTCCCTGTGAGTGCTCCACTATGCATCCTCCTCCCTCTGCTTCGGAGCTGGATACAGGCTTTGAGGCGGAGATGGAACTGAGAAGTATGTGTCGGACACGCGACACTTCAACAGACAACAGTGCACAAGTGCGCGACCCATATGAGCACTGCTGTAAAACTCTCTCCGAGTGAAGGTGCAGGGATGCATCTACAGCTGGAGTGCAGCACCCACAGGGACACTCATCTCGAAGAACCTCAGTTACTTCACAAGGTGAGTAATCTTCTCTTTGCTCCAGAGTATCCCATTAATTTTGTTTCATCTTTTTTCTCCCTTCCCCGAATAGATGAATTTGCCTCTTATCTTCTTGCCTGTTCACAAATCTCACATCGACTATTTGCTCCTTACATTTGTGCTTTTCTGCCATAACATCAAAGCACCGTACATTGCTGCAGGGAATAACCTCAACATCCCCATCTTCAGGTAAGGATAATATGCTGAGCTAAACTATAACTTGCTCTAAAAAATAAAGCCAAAGGGGCATATGCTCAGTTGGTGTATATTGTCATAGCTCCACACTAGCTGAGGATCTGCCCCAAATGTTTAGGATTTGTGATAAGGGAATTTAGTCATTGTGGTCATACCTTGGAATTTACTTCGGTCCTATCTAGCTTTACTTTGGTCTTATTTGGTATTATTCAAGAGAGAGTCTTGCAAAATCCTTTAGAGACATTCTTTGTTAAGGAAATTGGAAAAGGAAGAATATTGTGTTGAAACTTAGTTACTGAGTCGTTCTGAGGAAGGGGTGTATGAAGAAATCCTGATAAATGGAGGATAGCACAAGTTTAAGAGCATTTGTTCCCCTTCATCTATGGAGACTCATTGGGATTTGGGGGAAATTGTGTATTCAGTTGGTGGCAGGCAACACAGAACTTTGAACACTGAGGGCTGTTTAAGTTATAAAGATGAGGGCTGCAGTATTTAAGTTATGTCAAGTGCTGAAAGATTGAGAACACTCACATAAGCTTTTGAAATTTGGCTGTAATGTGGGGACTAGAATTCTCGCAGAGCACTCCCTATCTGTCTATTTTCGGTATTTATATGGCTCCCATCACTATTGAATTTGAGCACCATAGAATTTGTAATGTATTTATCCTCTCAACATCCCTGTGAGGGAAGGCAGTGCTCTTAATCCCATTTGACAGGGTCACACAGGGAGTTTGGCAGAACAGGGAATTGAACCTGGGTCCTAGACTAGTGCCCTAACCACTTGAACATTCTTCCTCTCTTTCATTTGAGGGAGAATGGCTGAGATATGCATGTTGTTCTGCCTCATCTAATTTTTTCCTGAAGCTGTTGGCTGGTTTATACATTCCACTCTTCTCATATTTGACTAAAATCAGTGAATAGAATCATTTGTTGATTTGTAGCACATTGATCCGCAAGCTGGGAGGCTTTTTCATTCGGAGGAGGTTGGATGAGAACCCTAATGGACGTAAAGATGTCCTTTATAGAGCTTTGCTGTATGTGGTATGTATCTTTTCTTAATTTGCAAATATGCAATTTGAATCGTCACAGAGATGGGAAAATGTAAGTTTGTTCTCTGTAACTTCATTAATTTGAACAGCATTGCCTGATGAGAAAGTTAAATTGTTTATTATCTTGATTTTAGCGTGTGTGTGTGTATGTGTGTGTGTTACATTAGAGACAAAATGTAAATTCTGTGCTGAGTGAGGTCCTGAATCTATGAAGTGCATGAGAGTTGAGGGTATTCAGCACCTGTCAGGATCAAATTTTTCCCGTGTGAGTCTCTAATGGGGATATGAGATTGCCCTCAGTGTAAATTAACACTAAAATTAGGCCTACTGGGATAGTTTCTGATTTCACTTATATGAAGGTAAATCTAGAGCAGCAGTTCCCAAATTGTATTTGTTCATATACTTAATTGGTGTTTGAAGTACCACATGCGCACACTTTTCCACATTTGCTTTAGGCCTCAGTAGGTTTAATTTAAATATATTTTACCATAGAGTCTAGAAATATCTCTAAAGAAGCCTAAAATGTTCAATTATAATTAGGGCTGGCATGAAAGCAAGAATTTCATTTTGTGAAAAATGTTGAGGTTTTGCCATTTGTTTATATTCTGATGTGGCATGAAATCAAGACAGTTCAAAATTTTGTAATGAAAAAAGAGACCACTCTAGAATAGCCAGTAGCCCTACGGTTAGACCACACATCTGGGATCTGGAAAGCCTAAATTCAAGTTTCTAGCCTAAAAGGCAGAGTGCCCTAATACTAGATTATGCAATTCTGGGGTCTCTCATATTGATCAGAAACTTCATGATGGAAAACCTTCCTGGTGAAAGTTGAATTGAAACTGCTGTGTTTCCATGAAGTTTTGGTTTTGTCAAATCAGCATTTTCCATAAAAGGTTTAATCTAAAAGTTCCCAACCAGCTGTACTTATAACATCCTTTGTAAACATTTCAAGTTTTTAGACAGTGCATCAAAAAGAAACACAATGAGGCAGCCGTTATTTCTTTCATGTTAAACAATTAAATGTCATAAATGCTGTCTTGATATGCTATGATATGCCATTAACTACACTCAGTGGATTGACTCTTTTTAACTTGTCTAATCTAAATTTTAAACTCCTGCTAATTTTATCGGGATTATTATTGAACAGTAGCCAGAATTCACTTTGCTTCCTGTCTTACAAAATTTAAATTGAGAAAAATATGAAATATTTTGAGATGCTCTGGGAGAGAATAAGAGAAGCGCCATTACAAAGAAGGGTGCACGTGTGCAAAAGGGCAGAGGGCTCAGAGGGCAGATATAGAGAGATGTGGGGAGTCTTGGCTGCAATTGGAGGGGCTTCAGCCCCACGAAGCATCTTGCTCCTCAGCAGAATGCTGGGCATGCTGCACAGTGGCTCCACCTGCTGAGAGGAGGCTCAAATTATAGCCAGCTGCCTGTTGTCCTGGTGAACAGACAGGCAGCTCTCCTTAGTCCTGTAGCCAGGCTTTTATCCACTGCATCTGGCCAATAATCCTTCCTTCTCGACTTCCTGCAGCAGCTCCCTGCATGGGGGCCTTTTTATCTCACGCTCCCTGCAACTGTAGGTTTTGCAGTGGCTCTGCACTCAGGTGTCTTTTCAGATGAGAGAAGCTCTGGCACTGTGATATGGAACTTTGCAAAATCTCCCCAAGTAGCTCGAGCTGTATGGTTTGGTGCAAGCTGAAGGCAAAAAGCTACCCAGCAAAAAGCTACCCAGCTGTGCACCACCTGAGAGTACAGTTACCACAGCATTCAACACACTGCTAAATAAAGCTATTATGATGACATGGTAATAGAGTGTTACTCATCAAAATTGCTGAAAGTGTCCAGGAGAGTGTTTGTTTCTCAGGCATTGTAGGATGTACTGCAATGCATGGAATGACTTTTTTTTATTTGAAACCAAAATACTTTTTTAAAGCATTTTGGTACATCATTTCCAGCAAGCTCTCATGCCACCCTGCCATACATGTACAAAAGTTTGGGAACTCCTGAGAGTAACCCCTACTGACATTGTTGACATTTTGTTTGTTTGCTTGCTTATGTATGTGCAGATGTTGTGCTTGGCACTATTCAAGATACAAAAAGAAAGATGTACTTGCAATTTAGAAGATGGGCCATACTGGGAAATCCAGAGAAGAGAATAATTTAGTTGTCTTTAAAATATTTAATTATTATTAGGTTGCTTCTTTTTGGTTTTGCAGCTGGTGTGACCTTTTAAAGTCCGTGGCATTACTTTGTAAATACATTAGTGTAACTGATCAGAATTTGGTTGTGTAAAACACTAATTTCCTGTTATAATTCATGCAGATTTGTATTGATCTCCGCTCCAGTTTTGTAAAGAGGATTCTATTGCTGATAAGGAACAATGCCTTTCTATGTGGATATGTCTGTATCATTAGTTGTTTTTTTTTTTCTTTTACTCACTATCCCTTTAGCACATAGAGGAGTTGCTTAGACAGCAGCAGTTCTTAGAGATATTCCTGGAAGGCACACGTTCTCGGAGTGGAAAAACATCTTGTGCCAGAGCAGGTCTCTTATCTGTGGTGGTAGATGCTCTCTTCACAAATGCCACCCCTGACATACTAATTATACCTGTGGGAATCTCCTATGATCGCATCATTGAAGGTCACTATAACAATGAACAGCTGGTAAGGAGCAACTGAAAACTTATTGCCTTGCCTAGGGGATTTTCTGTTTGTTAAATAAAAATGTATCTAATTTTTGTGCTAGTGCTGCTGTACCATGAGTGCTTAAACTTTTTGTGTCAGATTTAAAAATGCAAAGTAATATGAATCATGAAAGTCCTTGACCTAGAAAGCTATCTTGACTTTTGAGTCTTGTATATCACTGGATACAAATTCATCACTTAGCAAATACAAATAATAAAAAGCCATATGATTCCCTAGGCTTTTGTCATGGCTCTACTCTTTGACTTTTAAAGCTGCATGTCAAAAGACTTGGATTTATTGTAACTGTGGTTATGCTTCCGTTAAATATCAATGAACTTTTAACTGCAAATGAACATTGGTTTTGCTTTTCAATGTTTTGCAGGGGAAGCCTAAGAAGAACGAAAGTCTTTGGAGCGTAGCCAGAGGAGTCTTCAGAATGCTGCGGAAGAATTACGGATGTGTCAGAGTAGACTTTGCACAACCATTTTCCTTAAAAGTAAGTTTCATATCCATAAAAACACTTTAAGTTCTTATGAATTCTTAGCTGCTTTAAAATGCAGGAAACCACAACTAAACTTTTGGCACAGAAGTACTGTTTTCAGCCTATCAATGCAATGAAGCTGTTTTTCCAAAAAATCACTGTTTGATACCCCTGAGAAGATTCATAGGGTGTCCATCCATGGTGTGAAGTCCAATACAGATGCGAGTGTTACAACATAATGTCAGACAGACTGGGTCATTGGACATAAAGCCAGCATCTTTCTTCCAGCAGTGATCAATAATAGCGGAAAGTAAAAATTCCCAATGAGGCATCTGATCAATTGTGTATTGGTGTACAAAAAAAAAAAATGGGGAAATATATTTCCTGTACAATAGTTGACTGTCAAATAGTTTTTTATTTTTAGGTCTTATTCAGCAATATGTATTAAAATGTACAGAATTTCAGTTTGAAAAACAAGGCTAATTTTGGCATCCCAGACATTGCCGCTCAACCTGGGTTTATAGAAAGTAGACACAGTCAAATTAATTGGATATCTTTTTGCTGAGATTGAGTTTGATAACGGAAATGATGTTGATGTAATATACATATACTACTGTAAGGTATTTGTGAGCATGTGGTGTAAGCTGAGTAGAGAGCTGTCTGTGAAAATTTACCCCAAATTATTTAAGGACCTTTGCTTGAAGGTAAATGTTTTTGCCGAACCAGTCTTTATAGGAACCAGAAGAAAAATAATGTCCTGAAGTCAGAGTAACTTAAGTGGTAACCTTTAAAGACAGAAGTTTTAGTTATTTGTTAAAAGCGTAGAATTCTTGTGGTCCAGTCATGTGCTGTACCTCCTGAGAAACACAACACAGAAGATACAGCCAAGAGGATGGGGGGCAAAGGTGGTTTTTAGACACCGTCCTGCTGCCTGGATTCTGGGAAGCAGTCTCCCCATTGTTGCCTGTAGTTTCACTGCCAGAATTTCTGTAGTGGTGTTCATCTGTGGAGATGCCCAGTATGCTAGAGTCTGTGAGGAGGGCAGTATAAGACTGTTAATGTCATCCATATGCTGCTCCTCCACTGGGGACTTGATATTGCTCCCATTCAAATCAATGGAAAAACTCCCATTCACTTTAACGGTGCAGGAGCTATCCCCAAGGCAGTTCCTGCCAAAGTGGTACAAGGGAATTTTTCTCTTGTGGCTTTTTTTTTTTTAATTGCAATATTTTCCCCAACTAAGAATTCTATTCAGAGGGAAAGCTTCTCCTCTACCTGATGCCAACTCCAGACAGAACCACCAATGCACCAGTGAAGAAACTGTAGTGATCTTCCCACTGTCTCATCTTTATTTTTTTATACTCACTCTTTCATGGTTGCTTCTTATTTATTTATTTATTTCTTTTTTGGATTGGTACAAATAAGATAGCAAAATTAGCTGTTGGATGCTACAATTAATGGGAAAATGTACAAATAAGTATTATATTTACAGGAATACCTAGACAGCCAAAGTCAAAAACCTATGCCTGCCATGCTATCTTTGGAGCAAGCTCTGTTACCAGCTATACTTCCTTCACGGTAGGATGTTTTTCTGGAACTTTTTTGGTAGTATTTTTGGATTAATATCTATTTCTAGTAGTGTCTGGTAGTTATGTCCTTATGAATAATTAAATTGTTTCCCATGTAACCCTTATGGAAAAATCCTGTAAAATAGAAAATTTAACTCTAGGATTTTTAAACTATCCTATACAATTCTAAGACATTGAAGAATATATCCCTGCTATAGAATCCTGTTCAAATAAACTATAGGAATGCTATCATTCTCTCTCAAATTCTGTATAGTTTTAGAATAATTTCAAGTGAACTTTATTGGTTTAAATAAATTTTAAATTCTATAAGAGTGTTGTACAAGGAAAGAAAATGACAATTTAAAAACATATCTTTTTTTAACTCTCCCACATAATCCAGTTATTATTTCTAATTACTCTAAGTTGAAAGGCACATATTCATTCACTCACTAACGATTTCTGATTCAGCACTATACAGTGACTGACAGGGCTATTGTCAGTGAGCGCCCGTCTGTTAATTACTTTTGCTCAAAATGTGAAACTGTGTTGTGGAGATATTCCTGAATTTTAGACTATTTTATATTTAATTTGAGTAATTTGCATGGCTTGTCTAAGCCTGTGTGGTACTAATTGGTTCCTGTAAAGAGAATTTGAGTAAGTCATTTGTCTTTAAAGCATTGTCATGCCATGCCATACCCTTGCTTTGATATGCAAAAGAGCTGGACTGAAAACTCTATTCTAAAAAGGTTTGCATAATATGTTTTTGTTGCTCTTATCATTAAAGGAAAGGGTTGTGGGACATGTCTGATGTAATGGAGAAGTCTGAATAGCCAAAGAACAAAGTGAATAACTCTGTGTTGCTTTTGTTAGAGGGTCTAGGAATATGTGTTTAACATGAAGAAAGAGTCTGGAATATGTTGAGAAAAGTAGTTAATGAGAACTTTGTGGGACTTGTACTGCTTAAAGACGTTTTTGTATCCTTGTTAGAATGTCTGATTTTTATTTGTGCATTATAGTTGATTTAATGTATGTAAATGATGATAATGTAGGTTAGTTTGACAAGACTTGGATGTTTTCACACCGTACGTTATTTTTATGCTTTCTTCAGCCCTAATGATGTTGTGGATGAAGGTACGGAGGTTGCACTGGGTGATTCCAGGGATTTATCCAATGAGCCCTTTAGAAGACAGTTGATAGCCAACTTGGCTGAACATATATTGTTCAGTAAGTATAGAATCAATCATATGTATTGACTGTATATCTTGGTCCTCTGACTGCATTAACTAATTTACCATTTGATAGCATTTTTACTAGGCTGAGGGTGATTTCTTTTCAGGTAAGAATTTTGTTTACTTAAACACTTAAAATCTGATCCCTTTTTAAATGAAATTGTCTCTCTGTGGCATTCTTATTTCATTTGCTTTGATACATTTACGTTCTTTAGGTCTGTATCCTGGGATGCTTCTGACTTGCTATAAGTGTTTGCGTCAACTGGTGTGCATTTACATTCCTTTTGGCAATAAGTAGGAAATTGCCCCCAGTGGTAGAGCTGTTGAAATCACCGTCTTTAAAGAATTAATTGAGTTTGTGTATCTGCTTATAGAGCCATTGTCTGGTTTTGTAGGTTCTATAATACACAGTTTAGGCACCAGATATGATGTGTGAACAAAAATATAGCTATAAATAATGGTACGTAGTTATATATTTTAGCAAATGTTTGAGACTGACTTCTTCACTCATGCTTATTAATTAAAACCACTTTGGTCAGTTAATGTCTTACATTTCTAAAGTACTACAAAACATTGAGTAATCATCTCAGCACTTTCGCTAGCTAGGTATGTGTAATCACCCCATGTTACACATGAAGAAAATGAGATACTGAGAGTTGGGGTGACTTGCCAAAGGCCACATGGCAAGTTAGTGATAGGGTAGGTAGGAACTCTAGAGTTCCTGGCTTCTTGCTCTTTGATTAGTCCCTTAAGGTACACTACAGCTTATTGAAAATGTAAAGCCCTATAGAAATGTGTAATTATAATTATTAGTTGATTCATGCTATTGTCATTTTATGCCATATTAATGACTTGTTAAGCATTTCAGATGCTTAATAGGTCAGCATAGTTTTTTTTGTTTGTTTCTAGCTGCTAACAAGTCATGTGCTGTGATGTCAACACACATAGTTGCCTGTTTGCTGCTCTACCGACACAGGAAGGTAAGGCTATATTGCTGCTGAAATAGCCATATGGTACCTTCATGCAGAATAGCAAAATTCCAGAGGTGAGAAAAGTGTGCACTTCAATATTACATTGAAATAATACTTGAAAGAGATTTCAGCTAGCTTATTATAATAGGTGTTCCAGTTAATGGTCCAGTTAAAGATACTGTGCTACTTTGATTTCGGTTATCATTAAGCTTGGTAGAATTCAATTTTTATTTCTTTATAATTTTGACAGATAATATTGATGGCTTTTAAAAGCATTTTTTAGGTTTTTATCAAAATTTTCAGTTGTGGAAAATTATGACGTGTGGTAATGGGGCGTGGGGAAGTCTAATTATTTAATGACAGTAGATGCTGAGATTCAAAAAGGTAAAATGTTATAACCATTCAAACACAAATTGTCAACATTACATGTCAAAATATACAAAGTAAATATCCTTAAATCAAACTCTAATAAGTTCTCAAATTATTCATTGCTACACTCTCTCTTTTCCATTTTATTTAAAATCCCTCATCACTGCACCAATCCAGAGTTCTAGGTACATGTTCAGAAATTAAAATAATAAATACAAATTAGAAGAAATGGTCAAAATATAGATTCCCCACAAACTAGGGTACTATCACTTTCCAGTTCAATCCAATCATTCCCCTTTCCTATAGAGAGACTCTGGGAGAACAGATGTGCTTTGCAACAGGATCTGAAGCTCAGCAAATATGGCTTATGGTAAACTGAGAAGGGAAGCAAGTTCCAGAGTTGAGAAAATGTTCTTCCTCAAGTCTCCTATCAATTAAATAATAGGTCTGTTAGCAAAAATATCTCAGGTGATCATATGATACAACGGCAGGTGAGGGAGATGAGATTTCTAAAGTGCACAGGTTCTGCACTTTATAAAGCCTGCGAGATGCACTACTGAGCAAGCAAAGCAGTCACATCTTGCACTAGCTGTAGTTTCTGGGTGGTTTTGAGGTATAGCCCCATGTAAAGCATTTTGCAGCAGTCCAGTTGGAGGTGGCACAGTCATGGATTACTTTGGCCATGTGTGCTTTGGAAGAAAAGATTTGTTCGGGTGATAAGTGGTGCTTTGGGTTATTACAAATTAATTATGCATTTGACTTATTTACTGTGTTTGGAGATTGCAGGTAAATTTAACCTGTCCTCTTAAAATGTTGTCTCGGGTTAGGGTTACATTATTTAATCTTGTGACCCTGCTTCTTCAGGGAATTGACCTTTCCAAGCTGGTGGAAGACTTCTTCTCTATGAAGGAGGAGGTCTTGGCCCGTGACTTTGACTTGGGATTTTCAGGAAATTCTGAAGATGTTGTCATGCATGCCATCCACCTGTTGGGGAACTGTGTAAATATCACAAACACCAGCCAAAACAATGAGTTCTTCATCACTCCCAGCACAGCTATTCCTGCTGTCTTTGAACTCAACTTCTACAGCAATGGTGTACTGCATGTCTTCATCAAAGAGGCCATTATTGGTATGTACTAGTTTTTAGCAGGAGATTTGTTTGTATGGAGGCTTTATTTTTTTAAAATCGTTTCTTCCTCAAAAGTAATATATGAAATAAAACCATCTGTACAGAAAGAACCAATTTCCAAACAACTAAGTTATCTGGGGTCAGAAAATTATTCCACCTGCCCTTTACCCCATATTCACCATTAAACAAATAGCTGAATGAATGCAGTGTGGTTTTTTCATTCTTCTTGGCAGTCTCCGTGTATTGGCCACCGCCAGAAACAGAGACTTAGCTTTATGGACAAGTGATCTGATCCAGCATGGCAGATGTTCCTATCTTGAAAATTTTAATAAGATTTTGCTTTAGTGTTACGTTAACTGATCACTAATGCGATAGTGACTTCCTCTTCTTTCTTCTGTTCCAGGGGTAGGGTATATGTTGACTGTTTTTAATTCTTGTTAATGGTTGGATCAGAATCACAGTTCAGAGTTTCATTATTTAACTTTTACACATGGTGGTATAATCTTTTTTATTTTTAGTAGCTTTATCATCTTTTAAAATCTGTTTTCTTCAGTTGTGCACCATTGTAGTTCATGTATATGGGATGATTTTGCTTTTGTCAATTGATAGGTTTCAGTTATGTGTAATAGTTGTCAGTTTTTAAGCTTGTATAACTCTCCTGTTAATAAACCTAAGTCTCCCTTATTTAAAAGCTCTGTAGGAAAACTAACCACCCTTGTATTCACATTTCTGCGCTAGCCTGCAGTCTTCATGCAGTGCAGAGTAAAAGGTATAGAAATGGCATCAATGGCGTTTCTCCCAACCTGATTAGCCAAGAACAACTGGTCCGCAAAGCTGCCAGCTTGTGCCACCTGCTTTCCAATGAAGGTGCTATATCCTTGGTAAGTGAAGTTCATCATAGTGCTTGTCCATAACTCCAACTCCGTTCTGTTAATGTCTGTCTTCATTGTTCTAAATAGAATGGATTTTTTGTTTTTTAACTGCACTCTGTTTCTAATGTAGTTGTTCGGTCTTAATATATTTACTTTAAATAAAACTTATTCCATCCATAGCATGGCTGAGGGTGGGACTTCCATGTAAAGAGGGAAATACCATAGTTTTAATTTGCTTCAACAAAATGTCTCTACTTCTCAATTATGTGGTTGAATTAGTCTAGCTCACTTGAAACCATTTCTAGACAAATAACATGAATGATGTGAGCTTGAGAAGTCAATTCATTAGCTGAGATTTTCTGAGCTAGGGGAGACATCAATCAACATGGTGCTCATGATATGGTTTAGATGTTTGCTATGTGTGTAGTGAATACCTGTTGCTCATGCAGGTGAGAAACTGATAGTACTGGCAATGATCTTGGAATACTTCTGCTATTCTAGTACTAGGCCTCTCCTGCGAAGAGACTGCTTGACAGACTATACAGTGACTTTGTTCTAAACAAACTTAAACTGTGAAATCAAGACTACCAAACTCTTTGCGTGTGTGACTGGAATCAAATCGAAATCAGGTCTCCAGATTTTAAAGGCATTTTCCCAAGTTATAGAGTACCTCAGTCCTCATACTGCACATCATCAAATATTTATCAGCCATCTTACCCATGACTTGACATGCCTTATTCAAATGTAAACCAATAAAGGAACAGTGGCAAATACTGCGGTTTTAACTTTATAAATACACTGATTGTTTTTGTTGTTTTTAAAAGATAATGTGTTTCCTGCTGTTTTCAATAAGTGTCTGCTTAGAATCTTAGAAATACGTGTCCTCTTATAGATTTAGTTCTGATATTAGGAAACTTTGCTGCAGTTTCCCAGCCCTCTCTTCCTTTCTTGTTGTTTGAATGGAACATAAATTATGTTTGATTTCTTGTCTGGGTGCAGTGCAGTTTGATGAATAGAGCTGATTAACAAATTTATGCTCCTTATTCTGCCTTTGAGGTTAATGATTTTGTTTTTTCTTAATCTGGTGGACATTCCCCACCAGATTATAACCTCTGAGAAGTAGGGCAGTTTTGATTCTAAGCTTCTTCTAGGAGTTTCTTTAAACTTTAGGAGAATTTATGGAATAGGTCATTAATATAAAAGCTGCAAGAAGTTTTTGTTCCAAACTGCTCAATGATTAGCATTTATTCATGTTAACAAAATAATAGTAATAAGATATAAAAGTCCTGTTAGGTCACATGGTCCAGCTCCTTGCCAGTGCAAGATTTTCCACATCTCAAATGCTTTGTCCAGTCTAATTTTAAACATCCCACTCATGGATTTTTTAATTTTCTTTTTAAGTGTACATGACTGCGAGAAAAGAATAAAGCATGCACTAATGGAGTGGGAGCATTGATAAGAATTGAGAAACTTGCTTAAAAAGGACATTGTTGTGTCTAAAAAAATATTCTGGTTGACTAGGGAAGGAATTTATAAAGGATTAACTTTTTAACTCTCTTTATTTTTGTTAAGCCTTGTCAGATGTTATACCAAGTTTGCCATGAGGCAGTCGAAAGGTTTATACAATATGGCATTCTTTTGGTGGCAGAGGTAAGATGATTAAATTTTTTTTGTTCTCCACTTTGCCTGCAGTCATAGAATCCTTTGCTTCTCTCTAAGTATATATCCTTAATCCAAGTATCTAAACTGGCACTTTTTCACTTGAAGTGCATAACTACTAAGGAAATCCTAAACTGAAATGTCTATTCTTTTATTTTAAAGCACAAAGTATTTTGGCAGAATCACTTTTTGATGTTGTGGATGACAACATATATGGGACCAGGATCTTAATAAAGCTAGTGCTGCTTATGATGATTACACCAACTCTTAAAGTGAGCTGTGGTGATATAGTTTAATATTGAAGTCCTTGTAAATTTCAGTTTACAGCTCATCCTTAGCTCCCATATGGTCCCTTTGCTCTGGTACAGCAGCTCAAAGGGACCAGGTGTAACTGGGAATTCCCCTGATATGTGGGAATCCGCAGGTGATACAACTATAAGGCAGCTCTAGTTTGCACCAGGATCTCCTGGTGGTCTCAGGGATTGGGGAATTGCAGTGTCAAGGTATCTTTACTTCCCACGTTCTATGGTGCTGCAGCAAATGCAGCAGGGCAGACCTAAGAATGGAGGCAATTTCTGTCTTCCAGATTTGTGTCCATCAGGGAATCTCCTAACACAATATTTTTTTGGTAGGTGAGTAAAAAGATTAATGCATCATGTTGCGTTTTTTTCCATGTCAGAATCCTATCACAGCTCCATGACAATTATCAATTATAAAGTAGCGGGAAAAATACAACGGTTAAATATAGTTGGCTGTTTCCTTCTTTTAGTTCTCCTGTTTGAAGGGAAGCTATATCCACATCTGTGCTTTGATGACCCTTGTTCAGCTCCATTCCGTTGCACCTCTTGTGGGTATCCCAAGTTCCCCTTTTAATGTGCAGTTTCATAGATAGAATTCACTTCACCTGTTTTCTGGAGACAGATTTTCCTGGCTCTAAAACTCTCTTGTTTTCTGGATGTGTTACCTACATTTATACATAAAATGTTGGCATATAATCATGTATTACAATGCAGTCTCTACATGAAGCATTTCTTGTCCTCTGAATCCTATTCTTATTTACTTAATGTTCCAGGCTCCAGGAAAAAAAATAGGTGTGTATAATGGCATAAATGTGTGTTTATGTCTTTGCCTCTCAAAGCATGTGTCTTGTTTTAGGGGCTTTCTTATAAACCTATATCGTCCGTCTCCCATCCTGTCATTACCATCAATAACTGGGATAGAAGTGGCTTACAGGTCATATATAATGCTTGTCTGTCTTCTCTTGACTTGATTGTCTTATATCTGATTTCTCAGCGTGTTTTTTTCCATATCTGTTTGCTGTGTAAAACTTTCTTACAGTCATGACACTCATAAGTACCAAGACATGATCTGTCTTGGTTTTTATATTAGGCCCCTCCATTGTGGTATCTGAATGCCAGACAAACAGAACACCATCCTATCCTCTGATACTAAGAAATCAAATGATACTGTTATTTCCTGTTTCTTCTGCACAGGCTTGGATAATTCTGCTATTGCCTTAGCTGAAATTTTAGATACCTTGCTCATTTTCAGGTACTTTCCATGACCAGAACTATTAGGTTGGGTTGTTCTACCTTAGTCCGTTTGCCCATTCAATTCAGACTAACAGGATTATTTCCTAATCTCTCAGATACTCTACAGTTTTCCCAATACAATCTCACCATCACTTTCTGCAAGATTTATTTCAAGTATTGTCTCCAGGCAGTACCACTGCTCATGTCAGTTGTGTGTGTGTATATATACTAATGTTTTCTCTTTTTTTTTTTTTTTTGATGCTGTCTCTCCTATCAGTCCCATTTGCTGCACCTTGCATCCTTCTAACTCATTTCTCTGTATAATCCTGAGGACTATCTAATCTGTTTTTTCCCTGAGACACACAGCAAGTCCATTATACAGTGTGGAGATCTTCTATATACCAGGCGAAAGAGAACAACTAGTGACTTCATGTTTAATACAATTAAGAAGTATACATTATTAGTGGCAAATTGTGGGGAATAATCACCATTTCCCTGTTTACGACAGTTGAGGTATATTGTCTTTTCAAATTTAGCCTCTGAGAAACTTATATCTGTAATCAACAAAAGCCTGTCAGTTGTCTCTGGCTTCTGCATCAACTTGTTTTTATTTTTATTTGTTCCAGTTTATTTCTTTACAGCTGATACCTGTACATTTAGGTCTTTCTGACTGCCATGTTAGTTTGAACATTATTTTGTCATCCTTAGCTTTTCATGGTTCATCTTTTTCCTTTTGACTTCACTGTCCTCTCCTGTTGAACATTATGAGCTGAAACTCTCCTAACACGTCATATCTCTTTAGTTCATTTTTCCTTTATCATTGACTTTGTTACTTGATTTAAAATAAAATCCTCAATTAGAGTAAGATTGGACAGATATTACTTCATTTTCTACAAAGACCCGTCAGTGTCTCTCATGGATGGCATGAAGGTGAACACTTTGTACTCTGTTATACTAGTGTTTTGAATCCTGCCAAGCAGGAATAGGATTAATCTCATTTTAATCACATCTCTCAGCATAAGAATTCTTGTAGAGTCTTAGTCCAGCTGCTTCGCATTCATGAGATCTTGAAGCAATTCTCTACTATGTTTCTTACCCATGTGTGATTGTGAGTCAATGAGACTCAAGTCCCCTTTTACTTTTGAGCATCTACTTGAAATTTCTAGGGCTTCATGCTTCTGAGGACATGTGATAATTTCTAATTTACTCTATTACTACTACAGTGATTTTGTTCATCAGACTAGTAAAGCTGATGTCAGATGTCAATTTGTGTCTGTCCCCTTTTTTAATAATCTTTCCTAGTTAAGGGTGGGTTCGTCTGAGTCAGTCATATTTTACTTCAACTTCTCAGCCATGCTACCTGCCTGATTACTGAACAGAATTGCCACTTGACTTCTTTGTAAGCCCCTTCTTTGAATCTTAACACAGCAATGTTCAGAATCCTAAGCTGTCACATCCTTGATTATTTTCACCAAGATTTGAGGAAGCTTTTGTAATATAAACCCTCTCTCTGGCTGATTATAATCCTTCTGAAGATATATTTTTACCAACAGTTTGTCCTTTTTGGAAAATTTCTCCAAAATGGCTCCTACCTGAATACATTGATCTGTTAGATGGAGCATTTCTGGCACATCTCAGTCTCCATGTGATGATAGTAAATCACTGTCTAAGAAGGTATAATGTATAGAGCCTTGTCGCTTCTCTGTTGCAGGTTAGTTCTTTACGCACCTGCATAGGGAGTGTCAGATTGGTAGAATTCCTTTTTGGTGAGATGGGTTCCTCGGTATACCAGATGAATTCCTCCTACAGATACTTCTACGCTATCTGAACCTGACCATCCCCAGTCTTGCCTTGAAACTCTTTCAGTACTAGTTAACTTGGTCTGACCTTAACGCACTCTCATGCCTTTAATTCATTTTGTAAGACCATAGTCTCCTTCTTAATTATATTGATATTATGCTGATCCCACACAAGCTCCTAAGTATTTGCACAGGTCTTTGTAAAGTGCCAAGTCCAGTGGCAATAATAGACTAAGTGTCATGGTCAAGTTTTGTTGCTTCCTTCTCTCTTTCTAGTCGGAAAAGAAACTGAATATCTTTCCTGTTGTAGGTAGATATTTCCCTGTCTGTGACATACAAGAGTCAACCTCTAACCAAATGCTGCCTAACCCCAATTAAGTAAATTAATGTTTCTACATATGTAGCCAACTCAGTTAAGGGTTCAATATGTTGAAACCTCAGCCACTGCGGTTCATTTCAGCTAAAAAGTGAACTTGGAAAAAAAAAACAACAGGAATATAAAAATAAACCCCCTTATTCAACCAGGATGACCTCCCCAGAGCGGATAAAATACTCATTGGAGAATGGTACATTCCTCTTACTGAAAATGTAAGACATTCAGAGTGATACAGGCCTGGAAACGAGAGCAAGTAGAACATGGAGTTATGCTACAGCACTTCCAGATGAAACCTATGTTGTCAGAAATTATCTAACTGTAAACTTCAGTGTCTTTCTTATGGTAGCTGATTTAGCATATATACAATTTTTGTGTGTGCTTTCTTCGTCATTTTTAGATTTCTAAACATGTCTCTATCCTTTCCCATGGACACATGCATATTGCAAATATTAACAAATTTTACAAGAAAATAAGCCAGAGACAAATTAACTCTCCTAAGCCCTTCATGATGGCAGAATAAGCGCTACCTCATTGACACTCTTGCTAACATATGCTTCTCTCAAAAGTCCTGAGGAAACGTATATTTTGCATCATGTTCTGATAGTCCGACTCAGAGCTTCTTACCGCAAATGGGGAAGTGAGTTTGAGTGAAGGACACTTCTCTGTAAATGCACTGCCAGCAGTCCCCTCCTAAGTTAAACTGAGCGCTGTTAACTAAGGTAGCTCAGCTGATCTGATACTACACTAGGAGAGAAGTGGTATCTCAGGGATTCAGAACAAATCATTTAGAACTTTTTAGATTAAAACCAACTCTTTGAATTTTCAACCAGCACAGAGAGTATGGAGACAAATACAAAAAGCACATGATTACAAGAGGTAAGTAGCATTTAACAAACCTGCTGCTGAATTCTGTACTACCTTGAAATTTTCAATTGGTCTTCAAGTATAACAGCACGTAAAGCGAATTGAGTAATCCATCCTAGAGTTGATAAAGTTATAGATCACTGTAGTGAAATCCACATCCAAAATATAAAGTCCTACCTCCTAGTGAAACACAGGTGAAGAAAATGTTCTCTTGACCTCTTCTGCCTCCTGAAGTTCCGGTCCTGAGTGAGGATCCAGCAAGACTCCCCAACTTCAGCCCCTCTCTTTCATGTGATGGGAAAACATCAAGGGAGAAGAAACAACTTTTACCAATGCTTCTGATTTGTTTCTGTCCACTTACTTCAGCCTTGTGTGGATTGGGTCTTGGCCAGCTCATCCTCATTGTGAGCCCCAGTGTGTTAAGTACTGGTAAATCACTAAACTGTGTTATCAGGTCACCTGATATTAAAATATAGTGCTGGTTGTCACCTGGATTTGTTTCTCTGAATAGTTACCTTCTCTCTTCTCCCCCTCCCCTTTTCTGATTTAAGCAAGATGATCAGGAGGATGTTAGCCCTAGCCTTACAGAGCAGCAGTGGAGTAAAAAGCTTCCTGAACCCTTGTCTTGGAGAAGTGATGAGGAGGATGAAGACAGTGACTTTGGAGAAGAACAGAGGGATTGCTACCTGAAGGTACTGTATACAAGGCTAACAGTAATAGTCAGGCCTATTATGTTAAAGTTAAGTAAATCTTAGTTTACAAGTTCAGTTGGGGAAAATAATAAGATTTCTTTTTCTGATCATTCCCAGCATTAAAGTCGGCAATAGTCTGCTACAATCAGTAAATCATCCTTTTTTTCCCCCCTGAAAAAGACCAGCTCTGTGAGGAAACTTCAAATAGTCTGCTGGCAAAGTCTACATAACTGGGGTGGAATGGCCATTATGGTGAAAACTACTACAGGCTTTAGTATCCTACAGGGTCCTAAAGTTTGTACTGTATTATTAATAACACAGTGTACCAAAGGTGGGCATATACTGCTAGTGCATATTTTTCTGAGTCAAATGTGGTGTATTGTTCTTTGTGTACAGTGTTTTTGTGCATGTGTGTACATTTTTAATTTGTGACCCAAGACATGCCAGAAGATACGATTTCTTGATACAAAAAGCTACTACATAGTCCCCTTCTGTGGTCAGCCTATAGTTTCCTTGCTAGAAGTTCAATTATATTGTTTCTTCTTGGAAAGCAAATTGCCAGTTTTGTCCTTGGTTTGTTTGCTTGTTTTTATAGTGGTGACACTTGTTTTGGGTTTTGGAAACTGATGCTCATCTCTGTGAAAGAATGAACTGCGATTGTGCTACTTATTGCAAAGCAACATGACCTTTTAAAGTGGTGAAAACAGATGCTACGCTGTTAATGTCCTGGGGAAAAACTAGTGAAAGTGGGATTTGTAGAGCAGTTTTTCATACGTCAGACCACTTTTGGCTTTGCTATAATAACGCACTGTTGTAATTCGTGCCCCTCCTCCTGTTCTCCCGAGTGATTGTCTTTATCCAGTGTTTTGGCTTTTACTGTGTAGCTGGCCGTCTTTCACTTCTGCAAGCTTCATTCACTCTCATTTCTGCTGCTCTAACTTAGGTGAACCAATCCCAAGAACACCAGCAGTACATCACCTTCCTGCAAAGGTTACTGGGGCCTTTACTCGAAGCCTACAGCTCAGCTGCCATCTTTATGCACAACTTCAGTGGTCCTGTGTCAGAAACCGAATACCTTCATAAGTTACACAAGTACCTAATAACCAGGACAGAAAAGAGTGTTGCAGTGTATGGTACGTCAAGCAGTGTGGCTCTGGATAAAACAGAGCCAATATTTCAGTTACTGATGCAGAACTCTCATTTTTCCAAGTACCAGTGTTTTATATTTGACCTGAAATGCGTGTTTATTTATTTCCCTCTCCCCACCCCCAACAGCTGAGAGTGCCACCTATTGTCTTGTGAAAAATGCAGTGAAGGTCTTTAAGGATATTGGGGTAAGTGTTTTGTAATCAAAGGTTTCTCCTCTTCAGTTGAAACTGTTGGGGCCCTTTTAATGTGAGTGACTCAAAGGCAAACTTTGGGTAGTGCATGAGTGCTGTGCAATATCAGCCTTTGCTAATGTTTTTCAAGAAAATGCTTCTGCATATGTCTTCCTCTTGTGCTTTGTAAGTGTTTACCTGTCTTTTGACGTTTAGGGCTGCAGAGGAAGTGTAAGTTGCACTTCTGCTTTTGTACTTTCTACTGCTAAGAGAAATTGACTAGTATGGCAGGATGCCAGCCCTTTCTCTCTGTATAGGTAGAGTACTTCTGTATTGGACTGTGTTGATACCACTCCTCAGTGTGCTCAGGGGGAAGGATGGAAGGCAATCTGTCTATTTGTATGTCTATTTACTGACATACATAGCACAATAGTAATTAAGCACTTCCCCATGGTATTAAAAACGTACAGAAATATTAGCCATCAGATTTTGGATCATTATTTTCCATCACTTTCCAAGCCCTCCAGCAGATTTTTCCTGCACTAACAGCCATAAAATTAACATTCCATCCAAATCCTGAATGCACAGAAAGACAATGCCAGATGCCGACTCTCCAGGACTGTCACAGTGACTGAGAGAGCTCTTCTGCCATTCCTAAATAACTGTATTCAAGACAGCAGTAGCAGCAGTGTCCCAGTGAACCTGAAATGTCAGGAGATACCATGAAGATAGAGATGCTCCCTGACATAACTGGATGAAGCTGGAGTTTCCATACTATCACTAGCACCTTGATAGTTTTGGTTTTTTTAATTGTACCCCTCAATTTTTTTAAAGCTGTATGACATTAAGATCATACTGAATATTGCCTTTTTATGTTGAAAGGTACAAAACAAAGAATATTTCTGGATAGAGGTTACTGAATGCCTCTCAGTTCTTTGGCCATGACTTCCTAAGTACTAAGCTGGCTATTAGAATGAAGGAAAATTTCTACAGTTTGTTAAATGCCCTTTGGGATGCTGCCTTATGAATGCATTTATCAAATGCAGCATATTTATTCTAATATGCCGTGCTGCTAGGGTAGTGGAACTAGCTGACATCTGTTACTTGCATCTGCTCATAATATTTAATTCTGATTTTTGTTTTTGAAACTAAATATGGCACAGTTTGAGGGGTTTTTTCTTTAATCACATTGTTTCCTGTTATTTGTCTGATTATCATACACGGCATACTTTTTAATACATATGATGTATGCAGATGGATACAAGTAGTTCTGTTGTGTTAACTAAAAGCTGACCATTTGCTCTTGAATCATCTCATCCTTTTGAATACTTCTGTTTCCATTAACAAATGTTAATGTTTCTGCACTTAAGAATAAGCCTGTAAAGAATCTCCCCACAAAAGATTGGTCTTTTCAGACCTCTCTTCCAAATTATAGCTTGTATCTCTGGAATAATCACTCTTTCCTCCTCCATGCTACTTAAAATCCCAACAATACCTGGATTCTTAAGATATCTAAAAGGAGTGTCATCCATGATGGTGCTAGAAAGAAAGAAAAATCTTTGCAGTTGGTTCTAGTAAACAGTCATTTGTTCTTTATCGCATGCATGAAATCACAGCAAACAGAATTCTCTTAAGGGTTTGCATGGAATAATATCCTTATGGTGTATGATGTACTAGAGTGAAGAAGGGATTCTAGAGATGACTGACTAGCCTTTTGACTTCCACCTGTTATAACTTTCAGCAACCGCATGATTTCAATGCTTGAATGTTTATTGTAGGCCCAAGGTCTTAATTAGAATAGATCATCAACTGCTGTACATTATTCATTACAAATAAGTGACTCTGCTTGAAGATGTTAATGAAGATCATGTCTTCATCCTTCCCTTTAGGTTTTCAAGGAGACAAAACAAAAGAGAGAGACTTTTTTGGAACTGAGCAGTACTTTCCTACCTCAGCGCAACCGGCAAAAACTACTGGAATTCATCCTGAGCTTCATTGTACTGTAGACCACGTTTAGTACCTTTTGCCAGGGAGACGAAGACAGGTTCTGAGATTTGTGTCAATGCCTGAAGGCATTTGCTAGTCCTTCAGAGTATAAGGCCTTATCTGACTTGAACCACTGGAAGACAGTGCCTTCTTATGTATGCATTTATGGATTTCTGATGGTCTCAATCCTGTGAAAATACAGCAGGTGACACTGTGGATGCAAACGATCAGTCATGTTTGCAGTAAAAAAAAAAATTTAAAAAAAAATTAAAACTAGATTTAAAATGAAAACTGACATTTTATCAGTGTTACATTTTACATAATTACTTTTAAAGACTAATGACTGTGACAGGTGCACAAATGCAGATAGCTAGCCCTGAGATCTTGAATTTAGTGGAAATACTGCTTATGACAAAAAAAAAAAAGTAAAGTGAAAGCTGTTACTTCAGACAGGAAGGGGATGACAAATTTTCTGGTTTATTGTTTAAAATAAATGGTTTATAAAGATATGCATGGACAATGCATACTTTATGGGAAAAGCCATAGTTTTTCATAATTGTTAGCATCTAGAATAAATGCCAAAATCTTAATGAGAATAACAATCAATTGCGTAGCTAACTAGTGCTATCGGGACTGGTAAATTGCACTAAACGCTATTGTCACGGTAGAATGTGATAGCACAATTTTATTTGGGCTTTCTGTCCCTTATCCTTCCTAGAAATAGGGAATTAATTTGCCTAAAACATGAATGTATTCTAACCACTTAAATTTTGTATATAATAAAAAAAAGTTGTTTAGTTAATACAGTGACAGTCTTTTTGTTTTAAAAAGAGAATTTAAGGATAGCTGGCAAACCAGAAGGTTTTTTTCCCCAGTGCTGTTACCTGTTGGTAGGCATTTATTTTGTGAAGTTACTTTAATTTTGGCTCTAAAATTTTCAGCAATAACACGGCAGTCTTGTGGAACTGAACTCTCTAATCCCTTTTAAACTGAAGAAAAGTATGTTCCCATTCTGTTTTCTGTTGCTGAGTTACAAAGTCAGCAGTTTTAAATTGCTTTGACCTCTGGAAACAGAAAAATGTGGTAATGTTTCATCTTTGGTTTTGTTCCAATTGGGAACTTTAAATTAATATTGGGGGTTCTAGCTTAAAAAAAAAAATAGGGCCCTGATCTTTCACTGTTATCCTTGGGATTGGTCCTCTGTGCCCATGTGGGGCCCCGTGGACTTCACTTTGACTCCCCAGGGGTGCAGATCGGACTGCAGGCCCTAATTCTGCAGTGCAGTCTCACTCAGCTGATACTAGCTGAAGCAATAAATCTATGGGATGTGGAGCTGGTTTGTTGGTGAAATGTGTGTTCTCTTTTGGATTGCCTTTTTCTTTTTCCCCCCACGTGAGAAATCAAACATTTCAATCAGTGTAGTGTTTCATTTAACTCCTCCATCCTGCCCTCACAGGTAAAACAAGCACTATAGTTACAAAATCTGTGGTTTAATTTAATCATCTGTAATAATGGGAAAAGCTCACTTGAATGACAAAGGCATTGCACAGTCACTCCAGCATAGAACTGCTGCATGCAGTTTGAATCCACTTTAGGAATAACTTGTTTTTACTGCACATTTGTTAATTAAAAAGTTCTATAAATCTACTGATTAAATGCTATTAATATTGAAAATTTCAGAGTATAGTTTTAGTATTATCGCTTCTCTTTTGTGAGAGGAACTATTATGCATGTTTTCTGTCACTAAGCAGGTTCTTTAAAACATTTTACAAGAAGAAATTCTGAACCAAAGTTGCATTGATTTAGAGATAAAAGCTGACCATAAAATTGCTTTTGTTTTTATGTACGTCTGCTTTGTTCGTCAGGATAGTGGCTGAAATATACGCCTTCCTAGGAAAATCGACCAGCTGTTTATAGTACAGGTTTATCTCACCCTAGTTAATATGCACTATTTGTTAACCAGATATAGTCTCTGCTTAGCAGTTAAGATTGCTGTTGGCTTCCATTTAAGGTCAAACAGATGAGGTGCTTGTAAATAAATAACTTCTCACAGTTCACTGAACTTCAGTAAATCTGAAGTGTATACTATACTGAAGACTGTGTGCTAACTAAATGGGTGTGGAGGGGGAAGCAATATGAAGCAGTTGAAACTTGGCTAATTTTAATGAAAATGTTCTGCCTAATTTAGATAGATATGGGGTGTAGGGACCAGTGTGTCTGTAACTGCTAGGTGTCACAATTAAAGATGATTTCTGGATTCGATTATTAAAATTCCACTTTGTATAAAGTGGTGAGTGGGTGAGATAACATGCCTGTGAGAACAGTAATACCTACAGTAAACAGAGGGGGAATGTGCTTTTAAAAACCTGCAATTTGAAAACCTCAGCATATGGGGAAATGATGTATTATGAATGTGCTGACACAGGAAGTTTTTGCTTTCTGCAGTGGATGTGTGTATATGTTTGTCTATAGGCATGTGTAGTTAGGGCATGCACTGGTTATGCTTTTCCCTGAAGATAATTCATAGATTAAAAACTTGACTGTCCGTAACACTACAGAATTTTTACACTGGATATGGGCCTCTAGAGTCTTTAAGCTCTCCAGCCTCCTTGGCTGATATATAGAAAGGATTCTGAGTTCATAATTTTTTATCAATATAAATAAGCATTTGGACCTGAAATGCTACAATACTTTGAAGACTTACTCACACAAATCACCTTACTCACATGAGCATAGTTACTCAGGCGCTTAAGTCTTTGCAGGATAAGGGTCTATCAACGAAGTATAAACATGATAACAAATCTTTCCACATAATGTCCTGTGAACTTTATTTGTTGGTTGAAGTGTAGAGCTTCCCCCTCCTATCCCCTCCCCCCTTTTTTTTTTCAGGGTCTGTATGTTTGTTAGCATATTTAATCTCTACCAATGACTGCATATTAAGCATATATCTCTTGTCTTTGATAGTATGTAAAAGCAGCAAAGAGTCCTGTGGCACCTTATAGACTAACAGACGCAGTGGAGCATGAGCTTTCGTCGACGAAGTGGGCATTCACCCACGAAAGCTCACGCTCCAATACGTCTGTTAGTCTATAAGGTGCCACAGGACTCACTGCTGCTTTTACAGATCCAGACTAACATGGCTACCCCTCTGATATTTGATAGTATGGGCATTATTCTAATATCTTTAGCTCAAAAGTGCATTTGAGCATTAACTAACTGCCCGCTTTGTAAAGGAGTATCAGAATCATACTATTTAAAACAAAAATGATCTTGCAAGATGCTATGCAGTGTCAGTCCCGGGATATTAGAGAGGTAAATTGGGTGAGGTAATATCTTTTACTGGACCAAATTCTGTTGGTGTAGTATAGATGCTACAGATCATTGTCTTAATAAATACACTAGATTTATGGTTTATTACAACAATCCGTAACCCAATAATTCCCTCCCCCCTTTTGTCTTATGACTAGAGGTGTTAACTGGCCACTTCACCTTGAATGATCTCTTAGATTAGCACAAGCAGTTAGCACATATTGTATCTGTTCAATCTTGTATTTAGCTGTGACATTGAGTACATTTCCCAGACTGAAGAAGAGCTCTGTGTAACTCGAAAGCTTGTGTCTCTGACCAACAGAAGTTGGTCCAGTAAAAGAGATTACCTCACCCACCTTGTTTCTCTTGTAAGGCGCTGTAAAATATAGCTACTGTGTGTCTGTATTTGTGAGTCCTTCCTATACTACTTTGAAACTAACACATTTCTTTGCCTGTTACATGTAACACTGTATCTGTCGTAAGAAGCACAGAGACGTACTGTAGTTTTATTTTAATAAATGAATTAAAGTGCTTTTTGTGCTAGCATGACACTGAACAACTTTTTGTAGATTTAAAAAAGTGGTAAAATAAACAATTCTCTCTCTATATAACTTCTTTCCCCACCAAATATTTTCTTAAGTTAAACATATGGAAGTCTGCTTTTATAAGTATTGTGAGTTAATGGAAACGAATGAATTTAGCACTTTGGATGGGGGACTAGGGAGATTCCTAATATAAATTACTAATCCTCATCTTGGGCATTGATTATTCCCTAACTGCCTACTGCAGGATTTCTTCCTCTGAAACAGCAGGCACTAGCAATCATCAGAATGGGGTATTAGGCTAGAAGACCAATGTCTGTTCTAGTGTAACCATTCCTATATTTGTATGATGAGGAGAATAATGTAGGATGGTACAAGGAATAATGAGAAACCAATAAGAAAAGATGCATTTAAGCTGAGAGCATCAAGAAAAATCTCTTCTTTGGATTAATTTTCCAAAGAAAATGGAGTGAGTCTTATCACTTGAGATATGTAAAACTAGGCTGGACCAAAGCACTGTGTTCTGTTGGGAGCAACCCCATGTTGGCAGAGAGATGGACTAAATGACCCTTTACACAAATTCCATGAATAATTTGTATGATCAAATGTTGAGGCACTGTGCAATAGACCCAACAGCCATTCTGTTACTCTTGCATGGGCCTTGTGGACTGAGGAGTTTTATGGTCAGCCTGTTTTCATCTGAGTGGTGGGCTTATGCCCACACATTTTGTCATACCCAGAAATACGGCTAAGAGTTTGTCATGGTTATTTTTAGTAAAAGTCACAGGCGATAAACAAAAATTCACAGAAGCTGTGACCTGTCCGTGACTTTTGCTGCTGCAGCTCCATGGTTTCTTCTGCCACCATGATAGCTGGGAGCTGTGGGGTCTGTCCCCCCCACGAGGCTGTCACCCTTTGCTGGAACCCTGAGGAGGCTGTCGCCTGTCACTGGAACCCTGCAGGGGGAACCCCTGCCAAGGCCCCATTGGCTGCCAGCTCCAGTCCCGAGGCCCCGGTGCGGAAGCTGGGGGGGCTGTCTCTGAAAGTCACAGATTCCATGACCTCCAGGACCTAGATGTAGCCTTACCCATAAATAATCTATGTTTAAACATCAGAGCCATCTGATATACACGCAGTTCACCTGGGGTTTTTGCTGTAAATGTATTTACATCATACTATGTTGAAGGTAGCCAGTTGCTCTGTAGGGATGGATGAAGTGGCTTAAAATAAGAATAAAACTTTTACCTAAAGCTAGTTCAACCCTTTTTTTTTTTTTTTTGGTCCATGACCTTTAAAAGTCAATCATCCCATGACCCACCATTTTCTACCAAGGATTGTGGAATGTGGGTAAGAACAGGAGACCTCAGGTTGGGGTTGGGACTCATGCTGCAGCAGTGGGAGAAGGGTTGATGGTTGCTAAGTTAGATCATAGATGAGGGGGCCTCTTTCTTCTATAGCGGGGGTGTGTACAGGAGCTGAATGGTCTCAGGCTGCAGGGTTGGCTACGCATCCTCTTGAGTTGCTGCTGCATATTGTGTCCCAGAACAGAGTGCTTCCATTTTGTCTCTTTCTCCCCTGTGCACAAAGGCTCTGTTTCACACTTCTGTTGCTCCCTTTTGGAGGCTGTAAGTTCTGCTTGCTTGGCCAAAACTGGCCACTGCACTTCTACACAGGTTGAGTCTGTTGCTTTCCCCTGCCACACTCCAAACTGGTCTGAGAGTATGTCTACATAATGAAAGTTCTGCATGGGCTAGCTTACTCAAACTGGCTTGAATCTAGCTAATGCAGATACCAATAGCAGTGAAGACACAGCAGCACAGATAGTATAAGCTTGGTGTGGACCCTGGATATGTACTCAGCTTGCTAGCCTGCCCTGAAGCGCTCATGGCCCTGTTTTTATTGCTATTGTTACCGACCTTAGCTGGATTCAAGCTAGCTTGGGTAAGCTAGCCAAGGTAGACATCACTTTTGTGTTTAGACTCACAGTTCTGATCCTACTGATCAGCCTTTTATATAGGGATAATTGCAAACTGTTTTACAAACTAATATTTTATGTTGTGTTTTAAGGTAATACTGCCAGCACCCTGCCAATACATGAATAAGCCTGAATAGGACTTTAATGTAATATACTTACCTAGCAGATTTTTACCCAAAGGGTGTTTGTTTCACTCCGAGTGCAAAACAATTGAACTTTTATCCACACCTGATTTTGTAAGAGGCCTCTAGGTACACATTCACATGCAGGCGAGGTGCAGAAGAAATTAATTGGGAACAGTAGGCTTAGGTGGGAAACTAAAATGCAATTATTGTTAATGGCTTGTATAAAACATAATGTTTATCGGTAATAACCTTATATAGAGGTTATTCTCTGTTTAAATGTCTTGCATCTTCTCAATCTTTTAAAACCCAAGATGTTGGATTAAACCCTTTATCTCTGAATTAAGCAAAAATTCAGTTTTGCTTGTAATAAAATCTTGTCATGCTGATTTAAAAGGATCTTTTGATTTGAGTCCTGTGGTGTTCTCTGGTATACAAAACCTTGTTTCAGTAGCCCTTGGCTTTTAAGAGGTTAAAGATCCCTATCTCACTCATTGACCTGAATGATACTTAGAGAGGACTTTTCTTCAAATTGCTTTACAAACATTAATTAGGCCTCTCACTTGCTAGGCAAACTACTATTCCTATTTCAGGGATGGGGCAGCTCACCAGAAAAGACATGTAACTTCCCCAAGAAGAGAGAAATTTCTGTCTTGAGAATAATCCTCTCCCTTGCATGAATTAGTAGGTGACATTCTGTGGCCTCCATTATGCAGGCGGTTGAACTAGATGGTCAGCTAAGTCCCTTTTTCCTGAAAGTTACAGAAAGAAAAGCAGAGTGTAGATAACCATACAATGCATGATTTCAAGCAAATGCTAATGGTATAATTGCTACAAGTAGTTTGCATAAATAATTATAGCACTTATACTGATAGCATATTTTTATCAAATGCATTAAAAAGCAGTAGCATTTTGCAGCTGGGGCTACCTGCCAAGGTTAGTGATGGCTAGCTCAGTGCCTTACCCTTTTTCATATGATCTCTGTAGTGGGGTGGTCACCCGCTCTGGCCCTGAAGGGGTTAAATCAGCCCAGGGAAGGGGCTGAGGCTGTGAGAGGGCTGCTGGGGTAGGTGGCAAGCCTGGGCTGAAAGGGGAAACAGCCACAGCTGAGGCCATGCCCCAATCAGGGCCCAGCTGGCCCTTATAAAAGGGCTGTGGGCCAGGGGCTCAGAGAGAGTCTCTCTCTCTCTAGCTTGCTGAGAGAAGAGGGCCTGGCTGCTGGGAGCTGAGCAGGGTACCTGAGAGGAGCAGGGCTGGGGAAAGGCCAGGGGAGCTGGGGAGCTCCAGCCTGGAAACTCCCCAGGCTGCAGGCCTTGCTAAAGGCTGGAAAGGTACTGGGGGTGCAGAGGGGCAGCCCAAGGGTAGGCACAGGCAGCAGGTCCAACCCCTCCCCTGCCTGTGATGAGTGGCTTTTACACTGCGGTCTGCCCCGGTGAGTGGGGGCTAGATGATGACTGGAAGTAGCCCAAGACTGGTGAGGTGAGGTGAGGGTTGGGGGTTCCCCTGGGAGGTGAGACCCAGAGAGCTGGAGGGGTACTGCCAAGGGGCAGCACCCAAGGGAAAGGGGCACCGGGGTCCGCGAGGGACACGGGGCCAGTGACAGGTGAGACTTGGGCCTGCAGAAGCTGCTCCAAAGGCTGGAGAGCTAATTCCCTGGATGACCAGCAGGAGGCGCCACAGGGTGAGTCGTCACCCCGTTACAGTCTCCTATGTGACATAGGAGCGAAGAGCAATAACTCAGATGATTTTGCTACTTGGGTGTCAGATTCCGTAAGAAAAGTAGCTGAGTGTCCAGATATTTGATCACTTTCTTCATGTGTTCTCCATCACCTGGTACCCAGAGTGGGACTAGGAAGGTTATACAATTGGGCTGCAATGATAAGCCTGCTGGTGAGCAGTATAAAGTACATGGAAAGGTTCACCTTTCTGCAAGGATGCTCATTGGCTACATGCAGTAAAGCAATATACAGATGGATTTGTATGAGAGAGCCTAGGAGGGTCAGGCTGCTTTGGCTGTTTGTTCCAAGGAGATCTGAACTGAACAGCCCTATCATATATTGAAAGGTGCCAACTGGATCATAAAATCTGTAGCATTGATTTCCATTTTATGTAGTTTTTATAAGACAAGTTCTTTGCTATTCCATATTAAGATGCTTGATAAAGTAGTTTATTATTTGTACAGAGGTAGCACCTAGAGGCCAGGGCTCCCTTATTCTAGGCACTGTACAAAACCATGACAGAGACAGTCCTTTACCCAAAGACCTTGCAATCTGTCTGTCCCTATACATAAAATTTGTCAATCTGCAGTATTTCCAAATTGCCAATGAGGGCTTTTTTTTTTTTTTAACACAAGATGAACTTTTTTGCAAGTCTGCCATTGTTTTCATGATTGTTTTGTCTCAAGACTTCAGCCTCTTTGTTTGGGCACCCAGGTGTCATTATTTATAAGAAAATCACAAAGTTGCAATTGTGCTACTTCAGCATCCTACATTTTGTTTCCTATGTTCAAGCTGGATCCACACCCACTTAGCCAGGAATTCATATGAACCGCATGGAGGCCAAAGGTATCCCAATTCTCAAACTAGGAAATATATCCACCTGCAGGAAATAAAGAAGTGTGGCAGAAGGGAGAAAATAGGAGCATATTTGAGAATTTTAGTTGCTTTCAGCCGGATAGTGTAATTCCCATGGATTTGTAAATTTAGATCTAATGTAATTAGACTATGGTAAATAAGGAATATAGTCTAATAGTGTAGACCTGCTCCATAATGATCCAGTGTTGTTTTTTAATTCTTGTACCAAAACAATATGCAGCCAAACAAACAAGTCAGGAAAGTTAAAACTCTCACTAGCTTTTTTTTTTTTTTTTTTAAATGTAACAGTTCCTCTGGTATTTTTCTCTCCCTTCTCTTCCCAAGCCAATTGCGATAAGTTATTTTGCAGTCTCTTAAGATTGCTCAAAAGCCATTCTTGGAAGGCCCTGAACAAGATCATTTGAACAGGGGAGAACATTCATTTTAAATTATACCAAGTCTAGAATATCAGGATAAGCTGAGATTGTTCAATAAGCTTTTTGTAGATGTTTCGCCAGAGAAGGGTGCTTTATGAAGGTTTGAGGGTTGGCTGGATGTGCACTCCAAAATATTTGCTAGAAGCTGAATAGTCAGGCATGTCCTCTTTAGAAAAACCTTTAGGCAGTCCCTCTTTTAGAATGAAGCCACAGAGAGTACCAAAAGCTGATGTATTAGTTACTTGGGTCATCTGCATACAGGGATCAGTATTTTCCCATCTAATACTATTTATTTACCTATTAGCATAAATTCTTTGAGCCAGGCATTCAGCCATTCTGTAGCAAGCATAAAGAATGAAAGAAAAGGAATGACCTCATGACACGTGTTTAAAGTGAAACTCCAGGGCTCCATTCCATCGATAAGAATTCTCGCTGATGGAAGGCGAGTAACATCTCTCAATCCAAGCCATAAATATAGGGATAAATCCCAGTTTCAGGATCTGAAAACAATATCACCCTCTTCCACACCACCTTAGACTTTTTATACTCCCAGGTACGTAATCACGTTTAGTGCTTTCCACCTATAGAGAGCAGAACACTTTAAGAGGTGGGGGAAATACCAGCTATACCATTTGATTTATTAACAGTACCCAAAAGTCTTCTAGGTAATTTACAGATCATAAAAAGACAATGGGTAAGATTTTCAAACCCGGTGAATGAGTAGATTTAGCTATGCAAATCTCATCAAAATTAGTGGGAGCTGTATGGCTAAATTCTGTAGCCAGGTTTGTCCCTGTTTTGAAGAATTTACAATCTATTAATAGACAAGCAATTGACATTTGTAAGTGAATTATTAAATTCATCCTTTGAGGTGGAAGGGGTTGAATCTCTCTTAATTGTTCAGAAAAGAGGGAAGGATGAAAATGAAACAAAAATAGCTGTATTTATAAAGTGCAAAAATAAGGAGAGAAACCATTTCAAGGCACAGCTGGAGATCGGGACATGACATTTAAAGCTGCACACGCTTTCTCTGATGCATGTGTGAAGTTTAAAGATATTTTTTAATGATCGTTGCTTCCTAATTTAGAAATAAACCTTTTTTCAGCTGGCTTGTTAATGCAGTATATGCCAGGTGTAGTGGGTGTGAGTGCTTTGAAATGTTCTTCCTCCTATTTTTGGATTTGAGGCCTGGTCTACACTAGGAGTTTACACTGGTATAGCTAAGTCTTCAGGGGTGTGAAAAATCCACACCTCTGAGAGCTGTATCTATGCTGAGCTGCCCGCTGGTGTAGATAGTGCCAGGTGGATGCAGAATTCTTCCGTTGACCCAACTACTGCTTCGTGGGGAGATGGATTATCTACTCTGACGGGAGAATCTCTCCTGTCCCTGTGCTGCTGTAGCATTTAAGGTCTAGGTGTATCCTGCGTCTTACACAGAGGAGTGAAGGTGTATATTGCACTAGTATCTAACGGTCAGGTCTTTGGAGGCAGGGACTGCTTTTGTGTTCATAGTGTGCTTAGAACAATAGGGTCCCGAGGCCAGATTTCTAAAGGTATTTAAGTGGTTAAAGATGCAGAGGTGCCTAGTGGGATTTTCAGTTACCTAGGCACCTAACTCCCATTAGGAGTTAGGCATATTTAAAAGTCCCACCTTGCATCTGTCTGCATCTTTAGGCATCTAATTACCTTTGAAAATCTGGCCCCTGATCCGTGACTGGTGCTGCTACAATAAAATAGTATTCAGCAAAAAAATCTTTAAGCAGCAGTTGAGCCTCAGCTGCGTCGATTTTATTGGTGATTGACCCATCTCTGTCATGCTTGTCAGGTTCAAATTAGTTTTTCTAAGTAACTGGATCCACCTTTATTCCCCCACATTCACCTCATCCCTTTTCTAGTCACCCAAACAGAAGAATGGGGGGAGGGATAGCTCAGTGGTTTGAGCATTGGCCTGCTAAACCCAGGGTTGGGAGTTCAGGGGGCCACTTAAGGATCTGGGGCAAAAATCAGTACTTGGTCCTGTTAGTGAAGGCAGGGGGCTGGACTCAATGACCTTTCAAGGCCCCTTCCAGTTCTAGGAGATAGGTATATCTCCAATTATTAAAAAAATAAAATATTAAAAAAAAAAAGAGTAGTGCTAGCCACATCCAAGCTAACTCTCCTGCCTTTGTGTGTTCAGGATTCATATGGGAATGAGAAAGGGCTGCTAAGCCATTGGTTGTGAGTTTTTTTCTTTCAGCTAAGCAGTTTGCTTGTGGTAGTCTGTGGAAAGTTTTTGCAGCCTCGCCTTCTGGATATATTAGCATGTGTTTCCCTAAATTTAGCTGATGCCTAATTATGGTAGCAATGTACTTAGGCACCTTCTGGAATCAGGCTTCCTATGTTACTTTGCAGGATGGGAACTACCAGTCACAAGTCTTTAAAAGCCCTTTTCAATGTTGATATTCCCTCTTAATTACAGTTAATCATCAGGAACTCTGCTGTTCTCATTCTGTCCTGCCATTTATAGCCTCCAGTTCCCACAGCTAAATCCTCTCTTCCTTCTTGCCATAGGGTTAGTCTCTCAGCATCGTCATGATGATTTATCTAACTGCTCCTCGTTTGAGTTACATACTTGTCTCTCTGTTGCAGCTCTTTGCTTTAGTTACCCAACAATTTAGCATTGCAATTTGGGGACCTAAACTCACTTCATTGTAATCAAGGCTGGTCGATTACTTTTTAAAATCTAAATAAATATTTTTCTGTCAAAAATGCAGTTTTAGAAAAGCGGGTGAAATAACATTTTAATTTAATTTCTGGCAAATATTTTTGAAAGGAAAAGAAAATTTTTGTTTCAGATTTTAAAACTCCAAATTTCACAATCGAGGGCTTAGTCAGATCTAAAGAAACTAAATTAATGGTAATTTTTTAAAACTAAACCAAAACAAAAATTTCAATATGAAGCAAATGTTTATTTCATTTTGAATTTTTCATTTTAAAATATCACTTTGTTCTATGAAAAATTTAAACTAAATAATTTCATTCAAAATTATTTCCAAAAAGAAAATTGAATTTTTTTGACCGATTCTAACTGAAATGACATTCATACTCTATGTATATGCTTTTCTTTTATGGAAAGATCCAGACCAATCTAGTCACATATTTTTTTTTTCCTGAATAAAACGTTAAGTTTTAAAATATAACACATGGATAGAGGAAAGGAGTCTGAAAATTACATAGGTGTTTGTTATCAGAAAGATAACAGTAAGTAATGCCGACTGCGTTGCTTGGGGAAGCAATGATACATTGCCCGATATATACTTGCATGACACCTTTGGAGTATCTCAAAAAACTGATGGCTATTAAAGCACATGTTGAAATAAATATTCTACGGATGGGGAAGTTGAGGCACAGGGCGGTGAAGTGACTTGCCTAAACTTTATAGTCATTGGTAGATGATCTGGCACGTTCACCGATGTTTCAAAATGCAGTTCTGCTGTTGTGAATATAGCATCATGGCTCTTGACTATTGAGAGCGCTGTGGCAACTGATCTTTGCAATCTCTGTTACCTTTTCCCTCCTCATTCAGCCTCCTACTTGTTAGTTTATTCACCTGTTGTGTACTGTCTAAAGCTTACGTTGAGAGCTTTCTGGAGCAGGGATTGTCTGTGCTATTCATGCAGTGCCTCGTACAATGGGTTCCTAATCTCTGGAGTCCTCAGGTGGCTAATGCAATAGAAATACTAAATAATACTTGTAAGGAATGGATTCAGAATGCCAGGGTACAGAATGTTTTCTAGTCCACATCTCACAGTTCAGCTGCACTTGACAGTATTCACTCATGTTGTGGGGAATAGAGCCTTGCAATGCAACGGGACCAGACTACAAGTGTAGGATTTGGGTCAGTCTGAAATCAGCCCAACCCTCTCAAGCTTGATTAAAGTTGTCTCTGATCATGTTCTCTTGCCCACGGGGTCAGTGCAGCAGCAGCTGAGTGTCCACTGTCACATTGTGCGCTCTGTGTGCTGTACAGTGAGTGTGCTGACAAGCTGCAACGCCTTTCACTTCATCCCACACACAGTGCAGCCAGCAAGTGTGGGGCACATAGCTGCTTCCCCCATCTACCCCATAGGCAGGAGGCGACCAGAGATGGATTGTGGGAAACCCCTATGAGGCTGAGGCTGAAGGACCAGGCAGTTGCGGCAGTGCTGATACCTGTTTGGGGAGAAGTGTCGGGTCCGGGTTGGGTCTGAAAAGGACTCAACACTCATGGGTCAGGTTTGACTCAGCTGTGCCCTGGTTGGGTTCGGGTCCAGCTTTAAAAATAGGACCAAGCAGACCTGTACTAGGGTGAGCAATTTCCTCCACCGCAAGACTCACTGGATGAAATTCTGTGGCCTGTGTCATGTAGGAGGTTGGGCTAAATTATCATGATCTGTCTGGCCTTAAAATCTATGACATCCCAGAGTCCTGGGGTGAAGTTGTGGCCCCACTGATGTCAAGGGGAGGTTTGCCATTCACTTTAAAGGGTACAGAATTTCAGCCTTGATTCACAGTCCTATTCTTTAACCATCAGATAAATCCCTGCTTAAAAGAGACATGGGGTAAAATTTTTAAAAGCAGCTAAGCAACTAAGGAACCTAAGTCCCATTTTCAAAAGTGACCATAGGTACTTAGGATATTAAGAGTAACATTTTTAGAAGCATGTAAGTCCTTTTTGGAAATGGGACTTAAGCTCTTCAGTAGAGCTGGTTGGAAAAAAATTGATAGGATAGTTTTTCCTGGGAAAATGCAGTATCATGGGAATTAAAACATTTCATGGGAATGTGTCAGTTTTGACAACATTTTCGACAGGAAAAAGTCTAATGAATCATTGCAAGTTTCCTGTTTTGATAACGTTGAAACATTTTGTTTTAGTGAGGTAAATGTTTAATTTTTACTTTATAGTAAAATATTTGAACATGATAAAATAAATATGTTAATATCTCTATATAGTCTAATATTACATGATAGTATAGCTAATATTTTATATTACATTTTGGCATTCTTGAAACAACATTTTGATCATTCCTAATTGAAATTTTTCAGAATTGTGGTTTCATGGAAAATTTCAAAAATTTTGGCTTTTTGTTCCATACAAGAACAAATTTTGGAATGTTGTAATTTTCCACAGATCAGAAATGCTTGTTTCTGACCAGTTCTAGCCCTAAATCACTTTGGCATTTTTTTTTTTTTTTAAATTTCACCCTTATTTAGCTATAAAAAAATCCAAATATTTGGTAAATAAATCTGAAACAAAGATGTATAGCTAGATTAGAGGATAAACTACTGTTTTTGGATACACCCATCTACTCATTATTTGAAGAGTTAATGCTGAGTTTATTTTGCATTGATTATATAAAATGTTCCCTTTGCTGGTTCAGTAGGCAATGTAATTGAACAATGTTGAACTCTTCATCCTAATGACACATGTAGTTCATCTCCTGTACTAAGTAAATTAAGTACAAATTGGCTATTAATATTTAAGAGCAAAAGATAAATGCTAGCTAGAAATTGGAGCAATTTGTACATCCATTCCAGCCATTAAAAGATTAGTCTGAGCAATGCACTCTGTGGTTCACTTATCTTTTATTAATGCCTTGCTTCTTTATTTTATTAAGGAATTTGATCAAAACTATGTAACAGGGTTTGGACATTGCTGTTCCAATAGCCTTGTGCATTCTGCACTACTGAAAACTCAGGATAAACTAGAAAGCGAATCAATGCTACACATTTGGAATGAGCTGAAAGGCTGAGGTACAGCATGGACATCAGGCATCAGAATACAGAGGCTTTTGCAGTTTAGGTACGTGGTTGAAATCTAGCTCAAGTGGATAACTGCCAAAGTAGTTATCATCATTATTATTATAGGGCGTGGTGCTAAGAATGCTGGCGCTTCCTGGACGTGCAAAAAGATAGTCCCTACCTCTGGGGGTTTATTACCTATGCAGGCCACACACAAATACAGGGATGCAACAAAAAGCAATATGCCTGGGCAGTGATACATAGCACATGTCTTGTTAGTGCCGTGATTTTTGCTGCTGTTATTAAATGGCTGTTGAATGTGCCTCCCTGAGGGGAGAGCCAGAGTTTATAGGCTTGTTGGAAGAGGTGTAGTGTAAGAAGGGGCTGAAAGGCTGGTCCTGTGGCTGAGGCACTCAGCTGGGACTCGGAGGATATGAGGTTCAATTCCTGGTTCTACCACAGACTCCTTGTCTGAGCTATGGCAAGTCACCTGATCTCATTGCCTTGATTCCCCATCTATAACATGGAGATCATGGGTGCAAGTCTCTAAAGCACCTAAGGCCCATTTTCAAAAGTGGCAGGCAGTTAGGAGCCTTTGACTCCTCATAAGCCAGTGGGATTTAGTTCTTAAGTGCCTTAGTATCATTTTCAAAAGGTACTTAAGGGCCAGATTTTCAAATGTATTTAGGCACCTACAGACGTAGATAGGGATTTTCAAATGCTTCTAAGCAAGTGAGACACCTACCCTGCTTAGGCACTTTTGAAAATGCTGCTGTTCTGTATAGGTTATCATACTGCCCTCAGCACCATAGTCTCTGAGCACCTTGTACTAGTGCATTAAGCAACGTGACTAACGCATGTCAGGTGTCTGTTCCCTTGCATCCTCTCTAGAGCGGGAGAATGTGTGCATTTTTAGGCACCAGAATACTTTTGATAGCCTGGCCCTTAGGTTCCCATGTCACTCAGGTTTTAAATTTTTACTCAGTAAGACTTGCTTCCTCCCACACTTTGTCTGTTTTGTCTATTTGACTGAGCTGTTCAGGGCAGGGACCCTCCCTCGCTCTTATAAGGGGACACCAATCTCCGTTGTGGCCCATAGGTGCTCCTATAACACAAGGAATAGTTGAAGAGCGCATGGCAGCACTTGTACAGGTCACACATTCGGGTTCTATCCGCTGGCAGCCCCAATTCCCGTCTGCGCTGTACACAGCACCTCCCTACACAATCTAAAACACAGGCAAGAGCCAAATCTTGATGCCATTTTAGTCACTGGAAAAATTCCTATTGACTGAAATGGGATGAAGATTCAGTCCGTGTACTTTTTAAATGGCTTTCATCTTTATTAACTCTCTCTCAAAAGGAAAGTTTTCTTTCTTTTTCATGATTCAATTAATTCCAAATAACGCCGCTTAATTTTGCTCCATCCACTAGGTGGCGCTGCAGTTTCATCTAGAGTTGCAGTCCTATCAGCTGGAAGGACAGTAGCAGTACATGTCAGGCTGAAGGCCACTCATTTAAAAAAATAAAGATCCCCTCAATTTATTATGTTCTCGACAACCAGCTACAACGTTTGCTTAACATGGAAAGCGTATGGTTTGGGGCTGATTTTTATCTGTAGCCATTATCGATTTTTAGAAGCACAACAGCCAGGCTGCCTTATGCAAACTGCTTGAGCAATGACACCTTGAAATACCAACTTCCAGGAAAGGAAGAGACCATAACTTCAGCTCCTGCAAATATGGATTTGAATTCTGACTTCTCCATGAGGTAAGAAATAAGTAATACAAACAGAGGCTGGCTGTCTTAGGGACATTTCTTCTCTTTCTCTTTCCGTGTCGCCGTATACATACATGTTTCAGAGATTAATCCCACACCCAAAGCCTGGATCTTAGCACCCCCAAACTGTGAGGTGTTTGAGACCCAAGATCTGAATTTTGTAGCTTAGACCCATTTTGGTCCTTTGCTTTTCCTTTGGATCACGTGAAAGCTGTGACACCGAAACCACATGCAGAGTTACATCGGTTAAATCCTTGCACGTTCTTTTGCAGCATGGGTGAAAGCATCGTAGCGTTGCTGTTTGCCCTGTGATGGGGACACAGCCTTACGGGGGCTGTCAACTCAGGACAACATCCCCAGTCTTATTCTTTTCAGATGAAACCTCCTCACCCAGACATTACCATATTGTAGGAAATGGCAAAGGCTCTGAACACATGGATTCAGGGACTTCTCCTTGGAGTTTTGCGATCTCCAGAGTTTTCTGTAAATTACAAGACTTCATTGGGGGGGGGGGGGGAACAACTCATTATTTATATTAGTGTAGTGCCTAGGGGCACCAGTTACAGACAAGGGCTTCCTTGTGCTGACCCTCTCATTGTGAAGGAACTTTCCAAATGTGAACTTTGTTCTTCAGGCAACCTGGAGCATCGCACTGTGCTGTTTCTTCTGACACCTACTGATGCAAGCGTGCATAGCAGACTGAGATGAGCAGTGAGATCCTCTTGAGGTGGGGAATCTTCAAGTGGAGTAAAGTCAACATCAAGGGCTCTATCTTGTCTCTCTTTGCAGTAAGTAGGTGTGGGAAGGGGGAGTGACCAGAGAGCTGCTATGTTCTGGTAATAGACAGGGGCTGAAATGCCCCTTTGAGGCAGCTAGGCATAACTTAGAGCAGGTTTAAATATCACGGAGGCCTCAACCAGTCTCAAGCTGGCCCCAGAATCGGGAGGTGGGATATAGAAGTGATATAGGCCAGAATCTTTCAGGGCTGGTCCTTGTATATTACAGACAGTGACGTAGTGGTAAAGAAAAAAGAAATTGGTTAATCTAATCTCCATATTCCCTAAATGAGAAGTGGGTAAACTCTATTTACCCGTGACTATACAACTCGTATTAGAAAAACCTTGCCAGAGAGTGCATGGAACTTTGGCTTCTGCTTCCAGGGTCCATAAAGCCAGATATGATTACTGAACTGGGAACAGGGCCGGCTCCCGGCACCAGCCGAGCAAGCTGGTGCTTGGGGCGGCAGATTCCAAGGGGCGGCATTCCGCCCAATCCTCTTTTTTTTTTTTTTTTTGTGCTTCGCTGCTTCCGCCGCCCCTGCAGGCTTTTTCTTTTGGTTTGCTGCTCCTGCCGCCCTATAGGGGGCAGCGGTGCGGAGGAGGGGAGCTGCTGGGAGCAGTGCCAGGTCTGCAGCAAGCCTGGCACGCAGACTGCGTCCTTCCCTGCCTGCCCGCCGGAGCGGCGCGGAGCCCTCCCAGCAGGCGGCGCGGCAGGAGGGCCCGCATGGCGAGTGCCCCGCTTAAGGAAGCCCTGGCCGCCCCCTTCTCTCTTTCCCCCTTCCCCCTGCTAGCTGGGGTGTGCACTTCGCTGCCCGGGGTCTGCAGGGCTGGGAGTCCCCCTGCACCCGTGCTCCCGCCACCCCGCAGGTATTTTTTTTTCTTTTTTCTTTTTTCTTCCCTTTGCTCTTCCGGCCAGCCGGCAGGCAGGTTTGTTTCGTGCCCCCTCCGTCCCCCCCTTCACTGCTCTGGCCGGCAGGTTTGTTTCACACACACCCCCCTTCATCGCTCCGACCGGCTGGCAGGTTTCCTGGAATTCCCCGCCCCCCCTTTGCTGCTCCAGCCGGGCGGCAGGTTGGTTTCCTGCGCACCCCTCCCCCCTTGCTGTTCCAGCCACTGCACAGTTTTTTTTATTTGTTTTTTTTTTGCTTGGGGCGGCAAAAAAGCCAGAGCCGGCCCTGACTGGGAAGGGGCTACATTAGCCCTGCTGGTGATTGTCTTGTCTAACCTGACCACATGCATGTTTATGACCAAATAGGGCTATTTTTCCCCACTGTAAATTGTGTGGGATCAGAATTTTTGTTCTTTTTCAATAAATAATGGGCAATCAGTGATTTGACAATTACATGGATTGTGGAGGAGAAATAGTGGTTTTAATACAAGTCTAACCGTAAAAGGATTTGAATTTCCTCTGCATCTGAAGTATAAAGCCACTTTGCACTAAGCTAATTTTCCTCGGGGGGGAATTTAGGGCTATTACGTTAGCCACTAGAGGGCACCTTTTTAAATCAAGAAGAGCTCTGTGTAAGCTCAAAGCTTGTCTCTCTCACTAACAGAAGTTGGTCCCATAAAAAAGACATTACCTCACCCACTTTGTCTCTCTAATACCCTGGGACAGGGTGGCTACAATAATAATGCAATCAAATTAACTTTTTAACAGCTAATTCCTCCTAGAATTATTCCTGCAGCCCTAATCCTGTTACATCAAACATTCCCTTTTGATATCTAAGGTTTTCCCCCTCTTGTTTCCAGTATTCTCAATGTCAACAGCCCTTTACGTGTCTGGAATCAGAGCCTTCTCAACTCTATTCAGCCCCACCGTTGTGCAACTGACCCTACTTCTAGTGAACGAGCTGCTCTAGCTTTCAGTGCATAGGTCCCCCGAATGCCTGGCTTGCTGTGCTTTTCTCCAGCAATACAGACAGAGCTCTGCATGCTGCAAACCAAACTGTGGCATTAAACCCAATCAGCGATGTGTATTCACAGCAAAGGTGCTTCAAATGCCAACCCAGAGTGAGGGGGAAAGAAAAGATTCTTCCTGTGAAACCAATAAAATGATGAACCAAAGGCAAGTAGAACTAAATGACTCAGCATGACAGGTACTTCAATGACTGCTTACTGAAGAGACGCAGGGGAATGAAGGGAGAAAGAGAATGCCACTTGGACAGTGATATATCCAGTGGTGGCTGAATGGGCTGCCTGCTTATAGAAGGCACAACAGCCTTAGCTAATGTGTCCATGCACTGGTTGCTGACAAGGGACAAAAATTACTGAAAGGGAGTTGCCTGGAACCTTTTGTGTCATTGAAGAAGTTCAAGATGAGTGGAGACGTATCACGCTGCAAGAGTTCAAGCCTGGTCCTGCAATGATCTCTGCATGGGCAGGCCCTGGTGCACGCTCACAACCACAGTGAAATTGTCTGACTTAAAATCTATTTTATGCCATGGCTTCCGTGGCACCGACTTCAGTGGGGCTCTGTGTGTGGGCAGGAGGCTGCCCAGGTGGGGTTCATTGGAGGGTCAGGGCTTTAAACTGTACACATTTGGGGCAAGGGCTCTGTCTTCATCCTCATTTGAAAAGCATCTAGTGCACTGTGGGAGTTACCGCCGTAAGAAGTAGTCAGTATTTTGCTGGGAAGGAGAAAACTTGTGTCTTGTCTGTAAAGTTGCAAGGGGAGCAGTTTGAAAGAGCTCCAGAGATTAAACAGCAGCAGGATACAAACATCATTTTTATTTGCATTAGATCAAATTTATAAAACAAAGACCATTTGATTTCCAAAGCTGCTTTCATGGTCTCGTGCTTTGTCTCTACAAGAAAACACTAGTCTCACAAAAACACAAATTGAATCTATTTCCCCATGTTAAGTATCCTCACACCTTTTTGTCAACTGTCTGAAATGAGCCATCTTGATTATCACTACAAAAGTTTTTTTTTCTCCTGCTGATAATAGCTCATCTTAATTAATTAGCCTCTTAGAGTTGGCATGGCAACTTCCACCTTTTCATGTTCTCTGTATGTATATACATTTCTTACTGTATGTTCCATTCTATGTGTCCGATGAAGTGGGCTGTAGCCTGCGAAAGATTACGCTCAAATAAATGTGTTAGGCTCTAAGGTGCCACAAGTACTCCTGTTCCTTTTGCGAATACAGACTAACACGGCTGCTACTCTAAAAACAGAGAGCTGGATAAAGAAAGGGAGGGAGGGAGGGAATTCAGTTTTTCTGCCCTCTGCCAAGCTTTATTCCAGTCTTCTGCAAGCTATTAAACCCAAGAAACTTGAAAAGGCTTTCTTGTAGCTCGGAAGAACATGGCTAATAAATCTCCACTGTCAGGGACCTTGTGGATTTTTCTTGCTCTGTAGTATTATGCAGAGGTGGCAGGATATATGAGAATGCTCTTGTGGTTAAGGCATAGGAAATGAGTTCAATTCCCAGCTGTGCCACAGCCTTCCATCGTGACCCTTGGGTAAGTCACTTAAGGTGAGGCTGGCATGTTTGGATTTAATGAGCATGAGCCTCTACTGCCTGAGTTAAAGTCAGCAGTAGACTTGTAAAGCCCTCGACATGCGCTAGCCACTGGAGGGGGACAGGTTACATTTGCATCCGCCTTAAGGCTAAAAGAAAAATCAGGTCTGAACCTGAATGACACGGATTCAAATTCCGCGGGCTCATGTCTAACTGAAACAGTTGCTCTCAGCTATTGTATGGGCACTCCACAGCTGCTGATTCTGTTGCTCTTGTGGGCACTGGCATGCTATGGTATCTCAGAGCTTGGGAGAATAACTAGCAAAAGCGTTGGTGCCAGCTGCTAGGCAGTAGCCACGCGTAGGTGATTGAGAAGCTTGGCCTGCGCTGTTCAAAGGTCAGTGCCGTAAACAAAACCAAGGCCAGCTAGCTCTGCGCCAGTCAGCGAGAACGCTGGAAACCAATTCTCTCTCTCTCTCCCTGTGAGAAGCAGCCAAGGCGGAGGCTGTAAAACAAGACTTGGAAATTATGAGCTGTAAATCAAGTCCCGTTAACAAGGCTGATGGCAATGCTGAATGCCACCTGCATCCAGTTTAGCAGGCAATCAGGCATGGCTGATAGTAAAGGCTTAAAGTAATCCATCCCAGAAGCAAGAAAGGCATGAATGAGCGGATGAAGCAATGCATCCTCTGCAGAAAGGCTCCTGCTCTGACTAGCAGAGTTTTGAGAGATAACCGGAGCTTTTCTAATGAAGTGCTAGAAGAGCAGATGGTTGGATTATGTGGCCAGATTCTGCTATTCCATTAAACACCATCCTAATAATAATTTTGCAAGTAGCAGTGTCTCTTTGCTGCGATAATGTGTGACCGCTTTACTTCCTGGTTTTCTAAGCAGCCACAGCCTGTTTCTTCTCTGGAATCTCCAAGGGGGGAAAAAAAGGCTATTCTCAGTAGATTGATACTTTAAACATCCATAATTCCTTTCGTTTAAGGAACTTGGATCCCCTTTCAAACAGCCGGTAAGTTTCCCAGCACTTCTGTTCCCTATAAGACCGATAGGTATTGTCAGACGCAGCTTAAAGAGTGGCTAGCCAGGTTGAAGACCGAGTAAGGCTAACGCTTCCAAATGTGGATACCTAAAATTAGGCACCCATAGTTAAATTCACTCCTATGCAGAGGGTAGGCAAAATCTTTCCACCTGACTCCTGACCAACGCAAACCCTGCCCCCCAAAAAATTTTGTACCCAGAAAGAGAGAAGTCCCAGAGACTCAAGAAGTCTGGAGACTTTGCAGTTGCTATTGATTGTACATGGAAGGAACTCAGCTACTACCATGGTGGGTGGCAGAATAAAACGCTCCGATAGGTAGCTATGGCCTATACCCCACTTAAGTTCTCAGAATAGAGTTCCAGTCAGAGGTCGTCAACCTTCGGCACGTGGCCCATCAGGGTAATCTGCTGGTGGGCCATGAGACTTTGTTTATGTTGACCACCCGCGGCACCGCCCCCTTCAGCTCCCAGTGGCTGTGGTTCGCCGGTCCCGGCCAATGGGAACTGCGGAAAGCGGCGGCCAGCACGACCCTGCGACTAGATGATGGTGGGGGAAGGGAGCAGCACAGCACCTGTACAAAAGACAGCTGGAGGCACAGCGAAACAAAGGCAAGTGTGAGAGAGCTACCAGGCATGATGCTTTCGTCTCCTAGGGTGCGGGCTGCCTAAGCCAGGTCAGCTCTTAGGTGCCGATCTCCAGGAAGGATTTGTGGTTGAGGATCCTGAATGAAGGGAAGTGCCTGTCTCTGGCCGGTCAGCCACCTAGGAGCCTAAACCCCTTTTTTCTCCCCACCCCGCTCGCTGCCCTTCTTGGCATTTCACTGCTGATTAGCTTGGGCTCCACTGGCTGACTTCTGAGGATCCCTTCCTTAGACGTCTAACTCTCCCCATGCATTGTAGCGGGAAGCTGGGTGCCCAGCTCAGGACTGTGGATTCCATGTGCTGGCAGGTGACTTCAGTGGGCTTTGCATCGGGCTCCTAATCTTTTCCCCTTGTTCTGGAAACGAGAGCAGAGAATCTGTCGCAGGGGTATTAGGCCACTTCCTAAGGAATTATGTTAGTGAACCTCCAAACTCCAAGTAAAATATTTGAGAACGGGGAGGTACCACAGGAGCGGGGAAGTGGGAGAATGAAAATATTAATTTTGCAGTCATTTTCTGTAGATGCTGGATTATCTTTTTGGCCCCAGCATTCAGTTGAAACATTGGCATTTCAGTAGGGATGTCAGGGGAAGCATCAGGTGTGTGTGTTTTCCCTAGTGCAAGTGTTTATTTAAATGTTTAATAAGTGTCTACTGGAGCACTGGCTCCTCTACAGTCATCCGTAAATGCATGGAAAACAAACTAGATCTAAATGAACTCCCAAAGCCGCCTCCTGCCACCAGGCCCCTCCCATTCAATGAGGGAGCTGGCATTTTACGAAGCAGAGCTGATCACATCTGCAGAAGCATTGCACAGGGGAAGAGGCAGATTTTAAGGTTATCGGTTGGCAGCTACAGGCTCAATGTGCTCCCTATGAGGGATGCCATCTAGTCAGTGGGCAGCCAGCTACAGTACTAATTTCAGATCCCGAATGACTTTTTAAGGTGTAGTCTTTAGCAAGGCAGCACTGAACCAGTTAACGTTAGAGCAGCGCAAGTGGCTTTTGTTTCCTCTATCTGCCTGGGTTCAAGCAGCTTGTCTTTCTGCCAGGATTCTGATCAGTCACCTGGATGCACAAGCTGCCACATGGACGCGTCTCCCTTTGAGCCTGTCTCTTGCTGGTTTCAGTATTGAGCTGAGGATGGTTATTTCAAATCAATCCGAGTGAGAATGATTAGAGACTAAAAACAAGTCAATGTGACCTCTCTGACATGACTTTAGCTCTCCACAGACAGCAGGAGGGGGAAAAGGCTGTTTTGCGAACAGATTTTCTTTTTAGGTCCTATTGGGCTACGTGCTGCAACATAATAGCCCAAATTTCTCAGCTACGAGGGACTGGATGGCTAAGGGTGCTGACAATGAATTAACAAGCCTTTAACTTCAAGGGTCCCAGTTTCAGTGGGGCTGCTTATAGGAGTAAAGCTAAGCATGTGTATCAGTGTTTGCAGGAGTGCGGGCGAGGTCACTGGCTCCCTGAAAGCTTAGCGGCCTGTTCTTGTTTGGACAGGTGTCCACATCACCAAGGGCCTGATCCAGAGCTTGCCGAAGTAAATAGGAGTTCTCGAAAGCCTTAGTCCTAATGGCACCATTGTTGGTCATCCCAGGAGAGCAACCCAGTACTGAATGAGCCTTGAGAATGATGAGCCCTCTCCCAGCGATCCTTCGAGGCACACTGACAGCTCAGTGTGGAGCAGCCTGTGCTGAGCCTTGTTTGGGACTTTAGAGACTAACACATTTATTTGGGTATAAGCTTTCGTGGGCTAAAACCCGTTGTCTTTGCCAATACAGACTAACCCGGCTGCCACTCTGAGATTTGTTTGGGACTGACTCAGGAACACGGAGACTGTAGGAATACTTGATGTGGCACTTACTATCGAACGGGATCAGCTTTCTTATCTCCTAAATGCACTTAGAATTAACTTCTACCTTGCTGTTTTTTATAGTTATTGTTTTACAAGCAGCTTCTCCAGACCCTTGACTCCACATGGTGGGTAGAAAGTTCATTACAGCTGTGCAACAGGGAGCTGGCTGCTGGGGGAAGCTTGGCATCACACTTGAAAAACCTTGTCTTTACGGAATACGAGGGAGGTAGGATAATAAAGCAGTGTCATGCTTCTGTGCTCAGCGTCTGCCTCAGGCTGTTTGCTGAATTATATCATATGCCGCTAAATCATTGCACATTAATCAGATCTACACTCTGGAGGATTTCTTCTTTCCCAGCACAGATGAACAGACACCTCCCCCTGCTCCACACACACTCTTTTTTTTCCTGTGTTTTCTTTCTGTAATCTAGATGAGACTTGAAAAATATATACATGCTAGTGCCCATCTTTCCCCACTGCGTAAAATACTGTTTTAAAATATTGCCTTTATTTCCCAATTGTAACAAATCTGTGACCACTAAAGGTCTTCATTATTGTCACTGTGATGCATAACATGGTCATTTGGAACTTCCCAGGACCAATTCTCCTGGCTTCAGAAGCATAGGCCTCATCCACATCAGCTGAGCAATTCTTGACCGCCTTGCTAGCATCCAGGGTTGTTAGAAGGGATGGAGGGGTGCAATTCAATTCCATGCAGTTTATCATGTAAGTGTCATTCAGATTCCTTTAAAAAATCCACTTTTTGTAAGAGTAGGAGGTGTCCCCTGTTGTCCTTGGCTTGAATTTCTCCACTCCGTACTAATGTGTATGGTGCTATTAGTATGAAGCCATTGGTTACTGTCCTATACCCTACAGGTGGCAGAATTATTGTGGAAAAAATAAGGGAAGGACATGGGTCTTGGACTCACTTGAAACATCATTGACCCTTAAGATTTTACACTTGTGTTGAGGAGGCTTTATAACAGTATCCATTTTAACAGAGCATCTTAAAATGCGGTATAAATATTAATTAAAATCTCATGCGGTTCCGGTGAATTAGGCCAATATAGAATCACTTCACTGGTGTGGAACCAGACACTGTTTAGCACTTCACTTCACATCAGTTCCATCACTGGTGTGGAACCAGAAGCTGTTTAACGGTGCACAGCGGGACTAAACTACTCTAGCTCAGTGAATGAGAGTACAGCATCTAATTGAAACCTAAGGGGAAGCATTTAAGTGGTCAGACGATACTTGGGTTGTAGTGGCACCAAGATTTACTCCCTTAGCCTTACAAAAATGGAATGGGACCTTTTAAGAACCATACGTTGTGCAGGGCTCTTTCTCCCTATATCTTGTGTGCGCGTGTATTGCTCTCTTGCTGTGTGTATACTTCACTAGGGGCAGTGGATTGCCTCCCAAAGGCGAGGGAGAAACGCTGCAAAATCCTATACTTCTAGCCTGCTCCCATGGAGTCTTGAAGAAGAGCTAGGCAACACTTTCTGAGCCAGGGAGCTGGTGGGATAGAGGGCCTGGAATGAAAGGCCTGTGATTCCAGGGGAAGAAGGTAAATTCCCTGTAAAGAAACTGGTAGAACTAAGGTGAATCAATGAGCCCAATGGCGGTTGGAGCTGGGTGCAAGTAGGGAGAGGGGCTGGAACTTGCATTGTGAACTCAGGCAAAAGATCTTATTGGACAACAGTGTAGCAAGGACTGGGTTTTCCAATGGGGTGGTGGCAAAATTCTGACATCATCATCTGACTTGGATGTTCTCTCGGGGCCAGTAACTAGGGGCCCCTCAGGGTCAGAGTGTCACTCTGAGCCATGCCCCCCCTCCTATTTACCCAGACCCTTATTCCTTGCTCTATTCCCACCAGTGGCCACCTAAAATAGTGGCTCCAAACATTCACAACTAATTTACAGAGCAGAGTGGTATATAGGCATTGGAATGGAGCCCGGAAAGGGAGCCTGTGTGTTTCACTGGATACATACTATAACATAACTAGATGCCTTAGGTTTCGTGATGGTGCCTGTTCTCAGAGTAGCGCTCTGATGTTCATGAAAGCAGCCAGTTGCACCAATGTTATAAACAAACTAGGGAAATGCAACCTAGCTGGAGCTACTATAAGGTGGGTGCTAAACTGGTTGGAAAACCCTTCCCAGAAACAGGGCCACCCAGAGGATTCAAAGTGCCCTGAAGACCTGCGGCGGGGGCCCCCCGCCGCCGAATTACCGCTGAAGACCCAGCATTTCGGCGGCGGGTCCCGCTTCAGCAGTAATTCGGTGGTGGGGGGTCCTTCCGCCCCGGGGCGGAAGGACCCCACCGCCGCCGAAGACCCGGAGCGGAAGAAACTCTGGGGGCCTGGGCCCTGCGAGAGTTTTCCGGGGCCTCCGAAGTGAGTGAAGGACCCCGCTCCAGGGCCCCTGAAAAACTCTCATGGGGGCCCAGGGCCTGGGGCAAATTGCCCCACTTCCCCCCCTCCCCGGGCGGCCCTGCCCAGAGAGTAGTTATCAGTGGTTCACAGTCATGCTGGAAGGGCACAACAACTTGGCTCCCGCAGGGATCAGTTCTGCGTCTGGTTCTGTTCAATATCTTCATCAGTGATTTAGATAATGGCATACAGAGTACACGTAAACTTTGCGGATGATACCAAGCTGGGAAGGGTTGCAAATGCTTTGGAGGACAGGATTATAATTCAAAATGATCTGGACAAACTGGAGAAATGGTCTGAAATAAATAGGATGAAATTCAGTAAGGCCAAATGCAAAGTACTCTATTTAGGAAGGAACAATCAGTTGCACACATACAAAATGGGAAATGACGGCCTAGGAAGGAGAACTGCGGAAAGGGATCTGGGGGTCATAGTGGGCCACAAGCTAAATATGAGTCAACAGTAACGCTGCTGCAAAAAAAGCAAACATCATTCTGGGATGTATTAGCTGGGGTGTTGTAAGCAAGACAGGAGAAGTAATTCTTCCTCTCTACTCTGCGCTGATTAGGCCTCAACTGGAGTATTGTGTCCAGTTCTGGACACCCCATTTCAGGAAAGATGCGGATAAATTGGAGAGAGTCTGGAGAAGAGCAACAAAAATGATTAAAGGTCTAGAAAACATGACCTATGAGGGAAGATTGAAAAAATTGGGTTTGTTTAGGCTGGAGAAGAAAAGACTGAGGGGGGACATGGTAACAGTTTTCAAGTACGTAAAAGGTTGTTACAAGGAAGAGGGAGAAAAATTGTTTTTCTTACCTTCTGAGGATAGGACAAGAAGCACTGGGCTTAAATTGCACCAAGGGAGGTTTAGGTTGGACATTAGGAAAAACTTCCTAACTGTCAGGGTGGTTAAGCACTGGAATAAATTGCCTAGGGTGGTTGTGGAATCTCCATCATTGGAGATTTTTAAGAGCAGGTTGGATAAACACCTGTCAGGAATGGTCTAGATAATACTTAATCCTGCCATGAGTGCAGGGGCCTGGACTAGATGACCTCTCAAGGTCCCTTCCAGTCCTATGATTCTATGTTCTTTATGCCATAAGCCAGTGCAGGCATGTTTGATCAATCATATAACAGAGTAATTGAGGGGATTAAGGGCTTGAAGGGAAATGGAGCTTTCACCCCAAGGTCATGTCTCAGGTCAGCGGCTGCAAGTCATTACCATCTGATACCTGTTTGGTGGTCTATGTGGGATAAGTAAACAATCTCTGTCCAATTCCTTGCGGATGGGTGATCACATCGCAAAGCTGCCACCATTTGACTTTCTATCGAAGACTGCCAACGAGGATATAAAAAATGGAACAAGAAGACAGTCTGAACTAGTCTTACCCATTAATGGTCTCCCAATGAAACAGGCTGAGGAACAATGGCAGGGCACCATGGAGGGGAGCGCATGGTGCCTGTCCTGGGGATAAGTAGAAAATGGTCAAATTCACCGTAAAACTGAAAGTAAAACAAAGGGAGTGCATAAGCCTGAGATGACTTCACTTCTGTTTCTCAACTCTGATTTATTTCCTCTCCTGGTATGGCACCTACTGCATAATCCCACAAATGAGACGGATGAGGTGCGTTGCTGTAGACCATGTAAAGTGTGCTTGGTCAGACACCTTCATTTGCTCTAGGCAGGTAATAAAACATAGGAGAAAATGGCAACATATATCTTAAAGAACCTGCTCTTCCTCAAGCAGAGGCCTTTCAAGAGCTGAACACTGAGTCCTGTGGAGAATTCCTACTGAAAAATACTCTGAGCAGATACTGGATACTGGTGCACAAAGGCCAATCGATCCTTTCAGAGCACCATGCATGCATTTCTATTTGTTGGAATAGAGTCTCTGCCAGCTTATGCCATTGTAACTTCAGGTGCATTTCTTATTGCTGAGGAATGTGCGTGGGACGTGTTCCCATGAAACATGAGGTAGGGAAACAGTGAGCTAGTTCTTTAAAAGATATGCTAAAAGATGCAGCTTTTCTGAAATATCTGCTCTAGGAATTATTTTTGGGAAGTTCTCTGGCCTGTGCTACACAGGAGGTCAGACTAGATGATCACATTGGTCCCTTCTGGCTTTGGAATCTATGAATCTGAGTCTCTCGACGTACAGCTGGGATGTCTATGTAACACTAATACCACCAGGCAGAAGAAAAATATTTGAGCGCTGTTGTTGAGGATAGAGGTGGAGGAGTATTAAAAAAAAGAAGTCGTATAGAATTGATATCTATAGTTTTTTGAAATATCCTATACAATCTGAGAGAACTTCCATCCTTTCTAATATTCTATGGAATAGTTTAAAAAAAAAAAGACATAAATTCATCTATTACCCTAAAACCCATAGAAGTTAACTTCCATAGAAATTCCTATGGAACCCTGTTGGTTTTATTGCTATTATAGTTGATAGGTCAATGGCAGAGTTACAGGCATTGTGAAGGTAGAGTGCTACCAGGTGTGCCGTGGGAATGCATGAAGGAGCAGAATTTTCTGCACCCTTTTAGAAGATGTCGAGTGGGCTCTGTGAAATGCTGGCTCCTATTGCCACCCACCGTGGAAGGGGGATGGAGCTATGAAGCTTGTCCACACAAACATTTAGTTCATGGTAAGTGGAGATATGACTCTACCCCACTCTAGTCTCCCATGGTGTAACTGTCCTTGTGGACTTTTTTGATGCACATTAACAGTTCATGAATGTGCTTTGAGCTCGTCCTGTTTCAATTAGGCCGAGCTCAAAGTGCATTAATGAACTATTAATGTGCCTCAGTAGGACAATTTATACCTTCAAGTCAGTGGGACTGCTATGGGTACCCACATGGCCCCTCAGTATGCCAACGTTTTTATGGCTGACTTACAATGCTTCCTCAGCTCTCATCCCCTTATGCCCCTACTCTACTTGTGCTACATTGATGATATCTTCATCATCTGGACCCAGGGGAAGGAGGCCCTTGAGGAATTCCACCAACATTTCAATGATTTCCACCCCACCATCAACCTCAGCCTGGACCAGTCCACATAAGAGGTCCACTTCCTAGACACTACAATGCTAATAAGCAATAGTCACATAAACAGCACCCTATACCGGAAACCTACTGACCGCTATACTTATCTACATGCCTCCAGCTTTCATCCAGACCACATCACATGATCCATTGTCTATAGCCAAGCTCTAAGATACAACCGCATTTGCTCCGATCTCTCAGAGACAAACACCTACAGAATCTCTATCAAGCGTTCTTAAAAATACAATACCCACCTGGTGAAGTGAAGAAACAGATTGACAGAGCCAGAAGAGTACCTAGAAGTCATCTACTACAGGACAGGCCCAACAAAAAAAAGAACAGAATGCCACTAGCCATCACCTTCAGCCCCCAACTAAAACCTCTCCACAGCATCATCAAGGATCTACAACCTAACCTGAAGGATGATTCCTCACTCTCACAGATCTTGGGTCCTCGCTTACAGACAGCCCCGCAAGCTGAAGCAAATACTCCCCAGTAACCACACACCACCCAACAAAAACACTAACCCAGAAACCTATCCTTGCAACAAAGCCCATTGTCAACTCTGTCCACATATCTATTCAGGGGACACCATCACAGGACCTAATCACATCAGCCACATCATCAGAAGCTCTCTGCACATCTACCAATGTGATATATGCCATCATGTGCCAGCAATGCCTCTCTGCCATGTACATTGGCCAAACCAGACAGTATCTACGCAAAACAATAAATAGACACAAATCAGATGTCTAGAGTTATAACATTAAAAAAACAGTTGGAGAACACTTCACCCTCCCTCATCATTAAATTACAGACCTCAAAGTCGCAATACTCCAACAAAAAAAACTTCATGAACAGACTCCAACATGAAACTGCAGATCTAGAATTATTTTGCAAACTGGATATCATCAGATTAGGCCTGAATAAAGACTGGGAGTGGTTGGGTCAATACAAAACCTAAACTTAATTTCCCCATTACTAATTTCTCCCTACTGTTACTCAGACCTTCTTGTCAACTATCTGTAATGGCCACTCTCTTACCACTTCAAAAGTTATTTTTCCTCCCTTGGTATCCTGCTGTTAATTGATTTATCTCGTTAGACTAACCTCACACTTGGTAAAGCAACCCCCATTCTTTCATGTATTTATATCTGCTCCTCTATTTTTCACTTTATGCTTCTGATGAAGTGGGCTTTAGCCCATGAAAGCTTTTGCCCAAATACATTTCTTAGTCTCTAAGGTGCCACAAGGACTCCTCGTTTTTGCTGATACAGACTAACATGGCTACCACTCTGAAAGGACAGCTACAGTGCAGCAGGCTGATGCAGGATAGATTCACACTGGTGCTAGCTGTGAACTAAGGGTATGTCTACACTAGCACTTCATCGGCAAAACTTTTGTCATTCAGGGGTGTTAAAAACACCTCCCCAAAGGACAAAAGTTTTACCGATGAAAAGCGCCAGTGTGAACAGTGCTTTGTTGGCAGGAGCGCTCTCCTGCTGACAAAGCCGCTGTCACTCTTGCGGGGTGGAAGTTTTTTTGTTAGCAGGAGAGCTCTCCTCTGCCAACAAACAGCAGCTTTTAGCTGTATGGCTTTTAGCGCCATGTAGCAGTACAGCCATGTCGCTAAAAGTTGCATAGCCGTAGCCTAAATGTTGTGTAAACAAGCCCTTAGCTTTCTGGCTCCTAGTGCTGCTAAAACTGCAAGATGCAGTGAGAAGGACTTTGGGCAAATCCAAATTTTCAAAAGTGGCTTCTAAATTTTGAAGTTGCCCACCTTTAGACATGTAGACTTTATTTTCAGAAGTGCTCACCATCCACAACTCCAGCTGGAGTCAACAGGCGCTATAGATGCTAAACACCTTTGAGTATCGGGTCCCTAAGTTGCCTCATGTTTGGCTCTCAAAAATGGAGGACATAAATTAGTGGGCACTTCTGAATACTTAGCCCTTAATTTTTCTGTTTGCAAAATAAACATGACAATATTACTTTGGTCTGACCTATTTTCAGCAGTGCTGACATCCCCCAGCTTCAGCTGAAGTCAGTGCTGAAACTCAAGCTGCTTGTATGTATGATTTGTAGCATTTTCAGTAATAAACACCACCTCTTTAAGATGGACTCCATAGATCATGGCACCTTAAATGCTATAAAAATTCTTCTGTTATCAAGAAAAAATTCTAATGTACCCTCTAAACAAAAGCATGGATTCATCCTTTTTATTTCCAAGTGGGGAGAGGTTGTAAAGTGAATGGCACATTTTCAAAGTAATTTAAAAGGCCTGTGTACTATACTTGAAAGGAACTGCATCAGTTATATAAGTGTGGAAAACAGATTTTTATAATGAGTGCTTCTTGGTAATGGCATCAACACTCCCGATTATGTGCACTTTTGCTTTGACAGTACTTGGAAAGAAAAAACACTGTGGTGAAAGGCACATTAGAAATACCTATAATACAGACTGTAGATAGTAACTGAAGGGCGTCAGGAACTGCAGATGAATGCATCTGTCTCGCATAATTCCTTGGCTTCCTAGCCAACTCTCACAATAGCTCCCAAGCGGATTGCAGTGGAATATTTCCTCCAGGTCTCCAAGCTTTATTTATGGAGGGTAAGATCATAGGCTTTGTTCTCCCTGCCACAGGTGGGCCACACGAATTGGTATATTTCACGTTTTTTTTAACTGTTGTGGGCTCTCTCGTGGTCCTTGAGCAATGGGCTGTGAGTCGATGCATAGCCCTTGGAGCAGCTTTGCTCTAAGAGTCAAAAATCTAACCCTTGGTTTTCTATGGCTGCACAGGAGAAGTATCCTGCACCAGGCCTATAACTGGCATGGCATACTGTCTTCCTCCCCCAGCTGTAAGAACCCGGGACTATGGGGGTGCTAGGCTTCTGACACCTCTGACTTAGGCGTCCCTGGGAGGACGCTGTGAAGCCAGGCTTGGCAGGAAGAACCACCCAGGAGGGCCTGAGTGGTGGGCCCTCATAGCCGACTGATTGGTCGGTACCCATATATAAACCAGGAAGCCATGATGGGGAGCTGTTTGAGTAACAGCATAGGCAGACAGCCTGCTTCTGCTCCAGACCCTACTTGTGATAGACCCTAGATTCTGGCTTCTGAGCCTGGTTTGTCCTTGACTTTATTTGACTGTTCTCTGTAACCTGGGGCCTAACCACGACTTCCTGGTATCCTAACCCAGCTCACGCCTGACCCTTCTACTCATCTCCCAACTGCAACTTAGCAGCTGACGAGGGCCTGGGCCTCACACCAGCATAGCTATGTTAGTCAGCAAGTTAGGGTACAAAGCTTCTCCCATTCTCCACCTCTTTCTAGTCACTTTCAGACTCTTTCCCCAGTGTTTCTACAGATCATCAGGCAGCCAGCTCCAGGAAGGAAAGGGTTGGCTTACATTTCAATTGTGCAGCCAGGTAAACTGGCCCACAGTCTGGCCCTATGTGTGTTCATTTTTAATGACTCTCTCCCAGACTGCCAGGCATAAGTCTGGTTTCTTGGAGCATCTAATGATCTTCAGATATGAAAGAGAACCAAGGGATAAATAAGAACTGACCCCAAAATGTCCAAAATGCAACTTTAGCCCCAAACTGTCAGTTTGAAAATTGTCAAATTAATTTAAGAATTATTTTCCCTTTTCAGGCACCCTCTGACCCAGCCTTTGTCTGGTCCTGGAAGTGGAAGTGCTGACACGTGTGAGACAGAGGCAGACACATATACATTATGTCCTTGCAGGACTCCCCGCCTGGTTCTGAAAACAAGTGGTTCAGAGGCTGCAGCACAGAAAGTTAAAATGAATTGTTCAGGTGCTGTAATTTTTTGCTAATTTATAGCCAGTTGAGAATCTGGCCCCTGGTGATCAGATAATGGCTGAATCTTGGCACACCATGTCTGCATTACAGGCCCAACCATATGAGGTAAGTAGCACAGGGGAATTCACCCTGTATGGAAAGCACAAAGGGCAACCATAGGGTAATATAAACCTATAGTGTCTAATATGTTTCAGGAATAATTTTAAAGCTAGTACAAGCTGATGAGTCCCTTGCTTGTACTTGATTCTTGGAAACGGGAGGGTTTTGTTCAAGGCTAAGAAGTGGTTCTCAGTGTTAATCCTTTACATAAAAGCACTTTAGGAATCAACATGCAAATCTCGTGCCGAGTGACAATATTCCACAGTATGGTTGTACCCGGCATTCAAACCAGAGAAACATGGTGCCTTTATGTATACAAAGGAGCAGACAATCCCACATAATCCCCTTTTGGCACATTGTACAGTGCCCCCTTGGGACCTGTCGATGTAACATTGTCATACTGTAGCTTTTGTAAAGCAGCATGGCCACCCACTGTCAGCTTTAGGAAAGATTTAAGTCTTTTAAAACCTCATAAATATGCTGTTCTTGTACCCCTTTATTGCTGTTTAGCTTCATTTTTTCTCTGCCCCCCAAAGAAGCTGGGGGAGGGATAGCTCAGTGGTTTGAGCATTGGCCTGCTAAACCCAGGGTTGTGAGTTCAATCCTTGAGGAGGCCACTTAGGGATCTGGGGCAAAAATTGGTCCTGTTAGTGAAGGCAGGGGTCTCTTCCAGTTCTAGGAGATTGGTATATCTCCAATTATTACCTAACCACCAGAGCTGTTTCATTATTCTAAAATTAAAATTATGCATAAACACACATACCACTTCATATTAATAGTAATAGCCTTTGAGGAGAAACTCAATAGGCCAAATTTATCCATAGTGTAAGACCATTGCAGCCTATGATGGTATACCAGGGATGAATTTGGCCCATTGACTTTAATACTGATCTAAAATAAAATGGCTTAGAAGAGCTTATCTTATTTCACTGTCTCATGCTACATCAAAGTTAGGAGTCAACTTCCTATTCAGGGAGGGCCCTGTGATCCATTGCACAGGACAGGGAGTCAAGCACATGAGTTTTATACCTGACCTGAGCTGCTGGATTGATGTCTCTTTGGATAAATCCCTTAACGTCCCTGAGTTTTGCTCTGTAAATGCCTACCGCTGCGAGATGTATGAGGCTAGTCAAGCACTTCTGAGCTGCTATATAAGTGAACAGCTATATCATTCTGGTCTGTTTCCAGAATAAGTCTGTAGTTAAGAATTTTTTAAGGGTGGGGATTTCTTTTCTTGCAATATTGCTTAAATACTGTATTAGAGAATCTCCAAACCCAGGCATGAATCCAGGAACAGGATAGGAGTCGAGGCAGATCTTTTTCTATAGATGCATGAGACAGAGAATGGGGTACGAGTCTACCCCTGTGTTAATGCCATTCTTTAAATACAGTGCTCTTTGGAAACTTCTACATTAACAAAGGAAAAATGAATTCTCTGTCTCTTTAATGGGATCCCGAGACATATCACCATTCTCATGAGCTCCCACCACGTCTCTGAGTATTGGTGATCCAGCCCTTCTCTCCTTTCCCTAAACAAACATTCCTGAAGTTCTGGATCTTGATGCAAACGTTGTGGTTAATCCCTGCCCCTACAGTAGGCCAAAGTGAAATCCCACACCCAAGCCCCGCACTCTTTGAATCATTTGGATTAACATCTGAAGGCAGCAGCTTGGGCCCATCTCTGACATTTCTGATCTATGTTTGTGCCACCAGTTGATTCCTTTTTAGAGACATGTTATCTCTAAAAAGGAAACGGGGAAATGAAGATTCAGGGACATAAATTGCTTTGTTCAGGATTTAGTGAACCTCAGCAACAAACGAAGCCCTCCTATTTGTCATAGGCTCACTGTTTTTAAACTCCTTAGCCTCGTAGAGTTTGTCTCACTCCTGCAGTCTTTGAATCCCTCCTCTCGTGATTGTTAGGGGGCTTATTCCTTCACCCTCTCATTAGAATATCCAATTGGTTAGTGCACTCACCTGGGATGTGAGAGAGAGAGAGGTTGAAGTCCCTTCTGAAAATCAGGCAAAAACTTCATCCTGGACCTGAGAAACCTTCCTGACAAAAGTGTCATCAAAGTGAGATGCTTCTATGGAAACTTTTTGTTCTGACAAATCAGCATTTTCCAATGGAAAAACATTTTCTTAAAAAAATCAGATCAAATTAAGGGTCTGATCCAAAGCCTATGGACATCAACCCTGTTGACTTTAGTGGACTTTGAATCAGGCTCTAAATGTGCACGAGCATGTTCTCCTGTGTCTGTTTCCAGCATCTCTCCCTAGCCTCGCACACAGCCTGAAAGCCAGTAGCATCACAAAATAGTTTCTCTGGATTCCAAGCCTTTGCTCTAAACACTACCCAATAAATCCTTGGCTTCAAGGCACTCTGGACTGCAGTTTCATTATTAAAACTCATTTTATATACTTTCTGGGTAGCACTGCTTGAGAGAGTCCAGGGACCAGATCCTCCACAGGTGTAAATAGGTGCAGGTCCAGTGGACTCAATAGTGCTGGGCCCACATACGCCAGCTGAGGATCTGTCCCTGTATTTTTTTTCCTCCTTGCTGGTGGCAGTTGCTCAAATCACATTATGACGAACAGCACAAAGGGAAAGGAACAGTCTTGATGAATGTTTGGGTTTTATTACTCTTGTGGCTGTGCAGTTTCTGCACCCGCTTTGTTAAAGACACTAGATGGAGGAGCAATTTATATTTAAATAAAACTACCCAGGATGTGCAGCACCAAGTCCTCAGGCTGTTCTCTGCCTGGAAAATTCCAGACTTACTGCGTGAGAACTTGGGAATTAGTGACACGGGGAGGGTGCAGGGACATGTTTCCTTTAAATTATCCCCCCCCGCCGCCCCAGAAGGTGCAGAATTAAAGCAGGAGAGATGCTGTAGTAATCAGGCTTAACAATAGGTCCTTCTTAGCCCTCAAGTGTACAATGAAGAAACCTAATAGAAAAGCTAGCTAGATGAGATTTTAAACTAGAATATAATCACCCCGCTTAATCATAAATACACTCTCTTCAATAGCAAGTAGTGCTGTGCCATAAACTCCATTGATTTAACCTCCTCTGCAATCCCTGGTCTTTGTGCTGCATGCCTTACCTTCCCAGGCAAAATTACTGCTGTCCCTTGCATAATGCAAACAGATGCATTCAGCTGACTTAGAATCATAGAATATTAGTGTTGGAAGAGACCTCAGGAGGTCACCTAGTCCAACCCCCTGTTCAAAGCAGGACCAACCCCAACTAAATCAGCCCAGCCAGGGCTTTGTCAAGCCAGGCCTTAAAAACCTCTAAGGAAGGAGATTCCACCATCTCCCTAGGCAACCCATTCCAGTGCTCTTAGTGAAATAGTGTGACTTCTAGGAAGTCACATTGTATAATTGCTCAGACCAAAGGCCAGGTCCTGCCTTGTGCTACATGAGTGCATTAATGTGGGCAGTGGGACCAGGGGGCTTTCCCATTCACTCCTGCACAAGCAGTAGGGCAGCGTTCTAACTTACAGGGCTAGGAAGACGGCTGGCTCACTTGCTATCATGTAGGCTGGAGCATCATGGACCCAAAGGAGCATGGAGTACTGTCAAGTTGGTCGGCACGGAAAGTCTATTTTCTATGGCAAATTGTGATGCATGTGTTTCCATTCTGGATCAGAGGGAAAAGTTTAAACTTTGAAATGTCCTGTGGTATGGAGATTCTGAAAATTAGCTGTAACAACACTGACATGTTAATACCCCAGAAGTCTAAATAAAACAAGTCAAAACTAAATGAGAAACCCCAAACAATTATTTTTGACCTTTTCTCATCCAGACACAGAATAAAATATTTTGATTTTGACAAGACTGCATTTTCCAATGGAAAATTGTTCCATCAAATAAAATTTTTTTTTTGCTTTTTAGACTAGCTCTATTCTGCTGGATGGGTAGTGCGGGCCTGTCCCAGCACACTTGCTGGCATCCAGGGCACATGATATTTGAGAGAGGAAGATGTCAGGGAGCATGAACTGCTGCTGCTTTGCAAAGGAGCAGCAATATGAATTTGCCCTTGTCCTGGTCCATCCCTAAGACGTGTCCATCTCTCTTGCTCTCCCTATCACACACACCTGGCTCCTGCCTTTATGGGTAGTGTCACAGGGTTACTGGGCCCTTTAAGGGGAGTTGGGGCCTATGCCACAATTAAGTCATTGCTTCCCAGCTTGAGGCGGTGGGGTTAAGGCCAGTGACAGATTCATGTATACCTGGGCCTTATAAAAGGACTGAGAGTAAAATCAGCAGGCAGCAGGTATGTTCTCTGAGCTAGGGTCTGAAGGAGGCTGGGTACTTCAGAGGAACCAGCCTTGGGGGCTCAGCGCTCTGTAACAGAACAGGGAATAGAGCCTAGAAGGGGCTGAGGATGGTATTCCAGGGGAACCAGCCTGGGACCTAGCACCCTATCCTTGAGGCAGAAGGACTTACACAGATGGCCTGGAAATGGGACGGGCCCAGGGCCCAGAAGGTGGGCTGGAGACTAGAGAAGCCCTTGAAGGGCAGAAGGACCTCTTTGTTTGTTGGGACTTTTTAGTTTGGATGTTTTTGCTACCCTGGAAGGGATTAAATTTGTGTGACTTGGCTGTAGGGCGGAGCCATACCTCCAGCACACACTGGCATGTGGAGAGCTGAGGAGAGGCGCTTAGGGGAAGGACATTCAGGCAGGGAGCACTACTGGCAATGCCATGCTGGAGCAGTGGCAGTGCTATGGTCGGCCATGCTCCACAGCAGGCAGGTTCTCCATTTTAGAGTGACTGGAATGAGAATTTTGCACGTCACGCTTAAGAGAACTTGTCAAAAACCCAACAACAGAACTTCTGTTGCCCCCTGGTCCCTTTCTTTGCTCCAGCGTTGCCATGTCTTCAATGAGCTGGCAGCATGTGAATTTCAGGGAAAATAAACAAAGTATCCTGGAGTTTTCTGTGTCAGTACAGCCAGTCCCATCAGAATATCTTTAATCGTGTCCTAAAGGCTTATCATGAACTCCAAAGGCTGTTCTCTGTGTGTGTCATCTGGCTCTTTTTTTGTTTTCTTTACTTGTCAGGCTGAACTAGCTTGAAGAGATCCTTGTGCTATCAGGAGCCTTGTATTGTTGCTGAAACCCCATACTGATGAGGGGTTTGGAAAGATAAAGATGCCACATATCTAACACATCATCCATAATGACAAGAATGGAAATACTACGCGATGTTCAAAGACAGCTGGTTGCTTGCATAGTGTTTGTTCCTTCCCCTTGCTGTTTGCAGCTACCAAATATCATTTAAAGGGAGTTAAATACACACAAAGTACTTTCTATTCTACATGTCCATTTTAGTGAGTGTGGTAGATGCAATGGGGCCATTAAGAGATAGGGAACGCAAGGGGAAGAGGTCTAGGAGATCCTGAGTGGTGGTGGGGTGGAGGTGCTCATTAGACTCTATTGAATGTGAAGTACTCTTTGAAAAAGTTTGAGGAGCCCTGTGCCAGATAGCCCCTGGTAACTGGTAATAGGGTACGGAGCCTTTCATCTCCCAGTAGCCTATATAAGAACAACTTGTGGTGTCTGTACAGTTCCTGATGAGCATATATCCATTACAATCATCACCTTCAACAGAGTCTACACTGGCACTCTCACTTCTGCTGATAGACCCACTGAGTCCAAACTGAGGCACATTAACTGAGTATCTTGCACAGCTGCTGCCTGTGATGTGTCAACTCTCTGGAGAGATGACAGCAGTGTTCAGCCAGCTACTCTGACCAATAACTAGCCTTTAAAAGAGACACTTTAAGAACAGAAACAAAGGCTAAAGCATTCAAGCAACCTAAGGTATTTGGACATTCAATTGCCAATTAATTATCCCTGAGATGGCTTTGAAAATCCCATCCCAATTGTCTAAACTGCTCAAAATTTGTCTCAAAGGTCCAGGTCTGGCATGGCTTGGTTAAGTGCTGGCAGGAGCTATGGGGTTTCAAGATCTCCGAGTCAGGTGGCAAGAAGGAAGATGATAGGTGGAGGTGTTTCACTTTTGTGTGTGTGTGTGTGTGTGCGCATGTAAATGTAAGGCTGAATTTTCAGACCTGCCAAGCCACTGAAATCAAGAGAAGTTTCAGGTCCAGTTATGAGAATGCAACACCTCTGAGAATCCGACCCAAAGTGTCCTTTCATGTGTTACTAACATCTTTGATTAATACACTAGAAAAGTTTTAAAAAATATTTTTCTTTTCCTTTGTAAAACTCCCCTTTCTACCCCAATACAGTCATTTTGGGGGATGGTGATGGGGTGTTCTAACTACTTTCCTAACTCTGGCTACGTTTCCTTTGGTGAACTTGTGTCATGAGTAAGGTCCATTAATAGTGTTGTGGTCGTAGCTGGAGACCCCAATCGCATCTGGGACACTGTTATGCTAGACACTGTTCACTCACATCAAAAAAGACTGTCCTTGCCCCAAACAGATTATAAGCTAAGTATGAGATGAGAGATAATTGGTGACTATAACACAGATGAGGGAGCAGAAGCAACAATGAGACCATTAAAAAGTGTACTAAGCAGTGGCTATAATTTAATGCCAAACTTTGAATGACAGCTGCAATATGGAATATCTGGACATCCTATTACAATTTTCTTGTTGCTGTTGCATAATCAACTAAAAGACTCTAGCAATTAATATTAAATACTCCAAGCCCTCTAATGTAGTAATGGTCATGCTCGTTAATTTAAAATGACTGCTTTACTGGAATAACTGAATAGATAGTCTCTAATCTGACTTCCTATTGCTGGAGAAAGCAGGAAAAATAGACATGTTCAAAAACACTCAGCCTAACACAGATAAAAGGGGAGAACAAATCTTGAGAAACTTCCTATAGAAATTGTGGGTTTTCCCCTCTAGTCTACAACACAATTTAATAGGTACTTCTAAAGGTATATTTTGCATTCGATCTTGAAAGACTTATTTTTCTTATGAAAAATTGTTTCTGCAGATTTCAGACTGATCTTCTCTCAGATAAAGTTTAAAAAGTGAAATTGTTTCCATTATTGTATTTGACAAAACTGACGTGCTGTTAGTAAAAACAGAAGAATAAGCCAGCACTTAAATAAGATTGTGCCATGATTGACAGGCCCTAAATGTGGCCACCTTGTCTTTAAAAACCAGCACACTTTTAGGCACACTGACCTCTTGATCCTGAAAAGTCTAAATATCCCCCTATCCTACAACTGGAACATATTCAGTGTTCAAACTACAGTATTCCTTTGTAGAACTTTATAACAATCATCCTAGAATGCTAGATTTTCCTCCTTCAAAACATTATGTGAGATGACTAATCACGTTGCAAGGGACTGTACAACAATTCCTCTCTAATAAAAATACCCAGCTCCAGATAGCACTTTTCCTCTGTAGATCTCAGAACAGTGGCTTTCTTGTGTATTTCAGAGTAGAGAAGAATGAATAGCATAATAATACTTGACACTTCATTTGCAGCATTCATTTCAGGATAGCAAAGTGCTTTGTAAACCTTATTTGGGCCTCATAACGTGACTTTAAGTGTTTCTATCCCTGTGTTGTTATTCGGGAAATGGAGACACAGAGAAGTCAGGTGTCTTGCCTGCAGCTGCACATTAAGACAGTGACAGAGAAAGGACTAACTCAGACGTTCTAACTTCTAGTCCCCTGGTTATATTTCCTCACTAGCTATAGGTCTACCAGCTCTGATAATGTTTTTGTACCTGACAAGTGATGGCTACACATTAGAATGGACAAAACCAATTGGCAACATCTCCCAGCTGGAAACTGGATGTGTTGTCTTAAAATAGCCAAGACTTTGCAGTCCTTCGGCATCGTCCTAATGTAAGGGGAGATTTTGGCAAACCAGTAAAGTGCCTGAAACCACTATGGCTTATTGGAAAAGCAGCCAAGTCAGCAGGCCATAAAGTGGCCATGTAGCAAACTCAGCTTGACCAAGGCAGGAGGGGAGGGAGTTTTGGGTGCCACAGAAAGGGCAGCTTGACCCCGCATCCTTCCTGATAAGAATTGTGTTGAAGTTGCTGATGCATGCATTTTAGAAGAGCAGGAATATCTACTGGGACCTCAAGGCTGCAAACGCTGGGAAAACCCCACACCTGGTTAATCAATAATCAGAAGGAACCTCTTGCTTGACCATTGAAACTACTTGCTTAACAAGTTTTCTTTAAGGGATATGGCATTCTATTACGAATGTATAAATAAGGGGAAAAAGTTTGAGGTAGGGGGACTCTTCAGGACTGGACTCTCCCTCTGGATGCATCTTGTGTTCCACACCAGCACATGGGCTGCTGCTGTGCCACTCGAGATCCACACTCAGCTTCGGTAATTATCAAGGGTTGGGGGTGTTTTACTAACTTGTTGCGGACGTGTGTAAGGGCTTGAGACTAAGTAAAGTTTAGCTTTAAGTGAAAGCACTCTCGTGTTGTATAGTTTGTGCCAGCCATCTATCGGTTGGGCGGCTATGTCTCCCCTGATTTATTTCTTGACACCACCTTGCGTAGAGTAAAAGTTATCAAGAGCTTTGGGTTGAAAGAACCCCGGGTAACACTAATTAAGCTAGTAGTCACTTTGTTGTGCTTGGCTCAGGTGGTGTTGCACTTCGCAAACCTTTCTGAAGAAAACCCTTGGTTTAAAGGTTACCGAAGTCTACAGCATAAGAGAAGAAGGATAGGATTGTGGTTAAGTCACTGCAACAGAACTTGGGTTCAGTTGATAGCTCTGGGACAAACTTCCTGTGTGACAACCTCTGTACGATCGGATAATACTTAAGTCTTAGGTGGATAAATCCACAAAAACTTGGAAGATGCTTAAGTACCCAGATAGGGATTTCTTGAAATACCCAGAAAAATATTAGAATGAGCCTACAATATATTACAAAGAGGATCTCCAAGAATCTACCTATTGTGTACATAATATTCTATGATGTCTTATGTTAAAGATCTTGTAATTAATGCACATTAATTCAAGCAGCTCAAAATATACTGCAAGAGCTAATCAATCCAAATACCCTCATGAACAATAATTCAGTCAACTGGCGAACTAATTGAGTGTAGACAATGAAAAATGAAGACTCCCTCCTTTTGTGAACTATTAGCCAGGTTAATTTGCTTTTAATTATCTTTCTCTATTGATATAGTTTAAAGAACAGCATATGATGAAATTCCAGAACATCAAGCATTTATTTATATTAGCGAGGTCTCAGAGTTGCTGTGTTCCTAAAGTTTAAGGTCATTTGTCTTCAGCTTTTCAGCTACGTTATCATCCTTAACATTTCCTTTGTCAAGCAAAGGGTAGAGTCACACTGTATTGTTATGACTGGCAACACCTTGGGACTATCACTGAGAGGGTTAGAAAATAATAGTTCCAGACACGACATTCTATTGTTCCTTTGGGCCAGGTTATCCCTGCATCAGATACAGTCCCTTGAGCAGCTTCCTTGGACTTTAAAGAACTTCTGCTCTGTTTCTAGCCCATCTTGTGGCTTTTGATCATGAGTCGGGCTTGCGGGGAGAAACAAACGTTAGCTTGGTGCCCCTGTGCAACTGTAAAAAGCTATTATAATTCTGACTTGTCTTCCCATTTATTTTTCATCTAGGGGAAAGCCATGGGCATGGAAGAGGTCTGAATTGTGCTGTGTATCTTTATAACCATAGGCCAAATATTGTTTCATAACCAAGAAAGATAATCTCCGCCTTAAAGGTAATGACAGTCTGTTCATATATATGATTAATTACTTGACTCACCGCTCATTTAATTGGTGTACTCTGCTGTAGGCTTCATCATCCATTTTGGCACAATTCATTTTAATATCTTATGCGGGTAGTTTCTAAAACAAATCCTATAGCTAATTGTTAAGGCTTGCTTTCTGGGAGAGAGCTGTGTATGTGGTACAAATTGCTATAATACAGATACCAGCTAATCCCTACTTTATGCACAATGTGATAATTACCTCCGAAAACAATTTCACATTCTATTGAAAGAGACACAAAGAATTGGTTTTAGATTTGCATTAAATGCACATATTGGGCAGGGAGAGGAGAAGAGAAGTGAGCAATTGGCTAGTAGATACAAATGAGCCAAATTCATCCCTGGTGTTGTTTCAGTGACATCAATGGAAATTGATTCCATTGGCATTGGGAAGCTGAATTAGGTAACCTAAAGATGGAGAACAGCTTCTTAACTTCTGTGATTCTTGCACCAGGGACTAATCTGGCCCAAACTCTTCATTTAGAACCTTTGGACAGCTTTAACTACAGCACATCCTCCTAATTAGAGCACATTATTATACAGGCGAGTCTCATCTTATGCGGGGGTTCTGTTCCACGGTTAGAGCGAAAACCGCGTAGGGTCAAAATTACATTGAGTTGAATGGTGGGCGGAATCGCCCGCACTACAGGTACAATATTAAAATTGTTATTTTTCTCTTTTTTTGTTTTTGTTTTTGCTGACCGCATAAAGCTGAAATCGCGCAGGTTAAATGCACGTAAGATGCGATAGACTTGTAGTTATTAATTTGCATTAAAACAATGCAGAAACCTTACCAAGACTGAGGTCCCTTTGTGCTGGACACTTTATGAACACATAGGGTGCCCTGCTCACAAGAGCTTACAGTGTAACTAAATGAGACATGAGAAGGGGGGCAAAAAAGGGAAAGGGAGTTGCCCAAGGTCACATAGCAGATCAGTGGCAAAGCCAGAAGTAAAACTAAGGTCTCCTGACACCCAGTCAGGTGCTTTGTCCTCTAGACCATACTGTCTCCTGTGAACTTAAATGTGATTTTTAATAATCCGAGTATATTTTTTAGAATAAGACAGTGGGCTAGTTAATTCTTGTGTCAGGTTCAAAGAAATATATGTTTCATTATAAACCCAGTCACAAGTAGAGCTGGTAGAAATTTTTGTTGACCAAGATATTTTCCCTGCTGAAATATTGAGTTTAGTCTAACGAGGTTTTTTTGTATGTGTGGAAAAATTACAATTAAACTTTTTGATATTTTTTAAAATGAGAACCTTGTAAAGGAAAGATGAAATGTTTTGTTTTGACATGACCAGCTTGAATGTCTTTGAACTTTTTATTCTGGAAATGTTTCTGCATCTCAATTTGTCCCAGTTTGAGATGAAAACAAATGTCAAAACAACAGATTTTTCCCATTAGATGGAAATTCCATTCTCCAGATAAGTCTAGTGGTCAGAGTCAGAAAGGTGACTTGGGATACATCTCTAAATCCAGTGATGTCTGAACTGTTTGGATTTATCCAAGATGTCCCACAGCGCTGAACATGAAAGCATGTAGACAACTGTGTCCCTGAATCAAACTAAACCTGGTTTTGGGGTTTCAAAATCTGAACCATCAGTGGACTCTCCCCTTCCATTTCAGTGGCATATCTGCAGTTCTGAATGACTGAGAGGTTCACAAACCGTCCAGCAAAACTGGGCTGAGTTGCAGGTTTGTTAGCCTGATTTCACTGTACAAACTGATTAGTTTAACATACGAGTATCTGTGAGTTTCAACATATGGATATGCACAGTCAGTTCTAGTGTCCATGATGTACACAGCTCTTGTGGCAAATAGCGATCCCTAAAGGCTAGCCTCAGATGTTATGTGAGATCAGGACTACACCGGGGCTAGGTTATCCACTGGTGTAAATCAGTATCATTCCATTAAAATCAATGGCACTATGGAGATCAATGGCACCAGGTGAGAAGCTGGCCTCCAGCACTGGCCCGGGAGCTGGAGTGGTTAACAAAGCACAGAGATACCGTACATTCCCCTTGCATTTGCTTGTTTAAAAGGACCACTGTGTGCTGTGTCATTTGGAGCTGTGGTTTAATGTATCCCAGCAGACAGGCTATTGCAGTAGTCAAGTTTACAGGTGACAAATGGGTGGATCACTGCAGCCAATCTGCCTCTGACAGGAAAAAGGTGGCCAAAGATGATGCTAGGCATTTGTTTGTGAAAACTGTGCAGCAAATGGAACCATAGTAACTCCCCACTGTTCTGTGATTGATTATGTACTATGGTTTGAGACATCGTTATGAGAAATGGGCTCAAGCTGCAAAATTCAAGTCTTCATCTGGATACCAAATGCCCCGAAATCCAAGCGTATTGGGATCCATTGTTTACAGTATGACCCATTATACAAACAGGGACCAAATGCAACATTCTGAGGTGTCTGTGTGTTTGTAATTCCAATGTTGCCTCTCCTACCTCAACCCCTAAAATTGGAGGGCAATCAGATGCATTTATGTGTTTTGAAACATTCAGTTTTATTTAAAACTTAAACAATAAGAAATAATATATATATAAAAGAAGAAACAGGAAATGCAGAAATCTCAGGTCAGTACATAAGATGTAAAAGCTTTTATTTATAAGTCGCTGTACTGCTGTTAATGAGTTTTGTTAGAGCTTTAGCCAGTTCACTTTAATTCTCAAATTGGTTTTACAATTATTAAGTGAAGCACACCTTCGCCAGGTAATAGACAGAATACAGAAAGCTATTTAGCTGAAAACAGCAATAAAAATGTACAGTAGAGCTTCTGTTTCTTTAATTAGGCAAAGAAAGAACTGTGCAGAACATAAACTATGAATTCTGTCTGGGAAAGACAGCTGAAACATTTAACACTTCTCTTAGTGTCAGCGATTCACAAGGAAGAAGCATGTGGGGCTAAGATTGGGCTACCAGGGTAAGCCCTGCAGCAAGTGTAGGGAGAACTTATTCATGTTAATAGGAAAAGTAATTTTAAAAAAGGGATGGGGACAGCATTAGAAACCAGAGGAGGGATGTGTGTTGAGCAGTGAAAAGAAATGCCATGATTTATTGTGCTGTAGACTTTCTAACACTATGGACAAGATTCTCCTTCTGCACTATAAAGTAGACAAACTAACCCTAGCTGGGAATACCCCTGGCATGGAGTTCCACAGTCTTTGGTGGATTGTTGCCAGCTGCTGCAAACTAGAGCAGCCCCCAGGCTACTCCAACTTGCACCCAAGCCAGGGCTGAGGCAGATAATGAGAGCTATAATGAGCTCCCTGATGCCCTCCCTTTGTGTAAACAGCATGAAGTCTGGCCCTGTATCCCTTTCTCCCACCTTTTCCCATGGAGAACTATTTGGAATGTGGTGTATTGAGAAACAAGATGAGCAGTAGCACATTTGACTCAAGGGCATTCGATTTTGTACTTACTAGTGAGGCAGAAGAAACCTGATGGGTTTTTGTTTGGTGTCGGGGAAAAAACCTTTGTGTTGGCGTAACTCACTTTGCCTTGCCACTGCTACATCTCCAGCACAGAGTCTCTTTCTGCCTCTTTCTGCCCTAGGGGTTCAAAAAACTCACTGGAGTAGGTCAGAAAACATTTTGCAGAAAGTTTTGAGTTTTTGGCACTTAAATGTTGGATTTAGGTATCTAAAGTGGCAGGTAAGCACCTAAGTCCCTCTTGTGAGTCGAGCCCAAATTATATTTGTACTTATGCATTATGGAACGCATTCACACACACGTGGGGAAAAAATAACTCTAACCCTGCTCTGCTGTTGGAATTAGAGGCTCAGGAGAGTTTAAGCGAAGCACTTTTGCAAAACCAGCAAAATCCACAGGGCTTGGAAATTCTTTCATAAGGGACCAAAGCAAAGGAAATATCTAGCCGCTGTTGTGTTGTTTCTCCAGGCACCTTAGAGAAAGCTGATCCTTCTTAAGTATTGTGTTATTTGAACCTTCCCTGATGATTTGTTGGGAGATTAGAGGTAAGGGGAATTGAGAAATGGAGGTGCTAACAGCTGATAAGTGTCACAGAAAAGTAAACTACAACCCTGGTGCTTCTCTAATTATTAGATCTGAGTATTTAATTCATAACACCATTACCAGTGAATGTTGCTACTTTCCTTTTCATTGGGCAGACACAAAAAGTAATTGTCAAGTGCATTAGCTTTTCAATGTGTTTTTAAAGTGAATTTTGTTTACTTTGTGGCTTGCTATTTGAAATTAACCCCTCCAAATGCTGTCTGGTGCTTAATTGTGATTGATTGCATGGTATTGTTTCTTTTCTACGCCGTCCTTCTTAACTGCTAAAAATGCCCCCTTAAACTCCAGCTCTTATGCCAATGGTGCCTCCCTCAAGAACCTATGTGTCTACTTCTCCCTCTCAATTCTTGGCTCACAGTGTCCATTGTGCTTCATACCCCGAACTAGCAGTAGTAGTAATCAATGACTTGATGTTTAGTTGGCAGCTGGTATCAAGCGAAGTGCCCCAGGGTTCAGTCTTGGGTCCGGTTTTGTTCAACATCTTCATTAATGACCTGGATGATGGGATGGATTGCACCCTCAGCAAGTTGTTGGATGACACTAAGCTGGGGGAGGGGAAGAAGTAGATATGATGGAGGGTAGGGATAGGGTCCAGAGAGACCCAGACAAATTGGAGGATTGGGCCAAAACAAATCTGATGAGGTTCAACAAGGACAAGTGCAGAGTCCTGCACTTAGGACGGAAGAATCCCAGGCACTGCTACAGGCTGGGGACCGACTGGCTAAGCGGCAGTTCTGCAGAAAAGGACCTACGGATTCCAGTGGATGAGAAGCTGGATATGAGTCAGCAGTGTGCCCTTGTTGCCAACTGTGGAACCCTAGAACAGTCTGTGCCATCAAGACACTCTCATGGGAGCTTTGCCATGCATTGCAATGGGTGCAGGATCAAACCCTCGCTGTATAAAAACGGCAGTACCAAGCCCCAGGAATGCAAGGGGGAGTTTCATAGGAAGCTGAGACTTTTCTCTCTCAATTTTAGTTAAAAATGGGTAGATAACTAGTCAGATTTATACCCTCAGCCTTCACCTTAAGAATTATGGCCCCATATAATTTGAGCTAAAGGATCCAATTCCTTACTTACAGTGACTGTGCTGTTTATATCCTCTTCATAATCCCCCAGCGAGAGACTCTGTAATATAACTCTAATTACAAACTTCATTTTCCAACATATTTCACAGTTTAATCCTGGTGAGAAGATCTATCCTCTCCTAGAAGTTTTCAGTCCATTGGGCTGACAACCCCGCACTATTTCCCTTGGAGGAGGCTATGGGTTGGGAACGTGTCGTCTTTTTTTTTTTTAATTAATTTTGTTTTATTTGTTTGCATGAGTGATAACTATAGGGATATGCCAAGGAAAATCTTATTCATTCAAGTCCTTTTTAGGAACTATCTGTCTGTTTTGTTTTTCTTTCCATCCTTTATGTTCAGGTGGATGAGAGAACTAAGAGTTCTAAACAGTCTATGTCAAATGCCCCATTTTCTAACTAACTGCTTGAGCAGCTAGCAAAATGAAAGGAGATTTTAACTAGGACAGTTTTTGAGCATTTAGTCAAATGGTCTGACCACAGAACACGTGGTTCATCTTTTTCAAGAGTATTCTAGGACTTTGTGGAAAGTGAAAAGAATGCAAACTAGAATAAGAAGAGCACCTTAGATAAAGATGAAAGTAAAACTCATAGTAGATATATTATTATTTATTTGTTGTGTGGTAGCACCCAGGCCTTGATCAGAGCTGTGAAGAATTGTGTTGAGTGCTATACTAAAAAAGTATTTGCTGTTTAGAGCAAAGTACAGTATACATAGACTAAAACTGATTGTAAAACTTCACACTGAACTAAACTGGATGAAGATGTGGGATGAGCTTTGGGCTGAAGGAGGTTCAGGGGGAACTGAATTGATCTCTGTGGCTTAATTTGTTGATTCCAAAGTCAGACTGTGAATTATTTTATGTGAATGTAATATCCACAGTGGGTACATTTGAGTGTTTCTATAAAGCAAGAAATATTTGCTGGGTTAAAAAAAATTGTGAATAAATTTGACTAACACAGCCATGAATTTTTTCATGTATTTGTAAGCAGAAGATGATGCTAAAACTGAATATCTTTTTTGCAAATTATTCACACAGCTGTAGCGTGTAAGTGTACACGTACAATATGAGAAAACACATTCAACAGTACTGAATATAGATATCCTTCTCCTCTCAAATTGTCAACTTATTCATGAATCCTTAATTTAACATAGAAAAAACTGACTATTCAACATGTTAGTTAAAAAGAAACCTCTGGCCATTGTCCTCATTTGTGAAATGTTTCTATCTGTCTGCAGCAAAAATTCCCGTAAACAGAAATTAATATGTTTCTCAATTATGTTTTGGGTTATTAGAAACATTCAGATGCATTAATATCTACTAGATGAAAAGGAATATGTTAAACATTAGACATAACATATTGAAACACTATATTCTGAGCAGTGGGAGGATGGGTTGTAAGGACATAACAAGCTTACCTAGGGCTTAAGAGAAATAGGATCTGTTCCCCAATAAGGAGCAGTTGCTTTTTTGGGGGTGGGGGGAGCGGAACCAATTTTATGAAGGAGGGGGGAATCTAGTGATGAGAGTGGTTTTAATCAAATAGTAATTAGCCTAAGACATTTTTGTAGACCTCTAAAACAGATACACCAAATTATCTGAAGCACACCAGACTCAAGCCTTGTGCATGACCTTAAGAAAATCCTGTTTTAGGCCTAAATAAAGAAATATAAAGTGTTGTGGATGGGGGGGGGGGGGTTGGAGTCACCTGGATTGATGAATTCAGTGTGAAAAATATGCTTTCTTGCTAATGGAAAAATATAAGACGTGTATGTGAGTAATGTCCATAAAATGTACTCAAGACGTAATCACTCAGCAAGATTTGAAGAGTGGGAGGCCTTGCTAAGCTGAGTGGTTCAGCAAAAATCTCCCATGGGCTTACTGTGCTGCAAAGAGGAATCCTAGAAGTGTAGGATTGGAAAGGACATCAGTAGGTTATCTAGCCCATTCCTCTGCACTCAAGGCAGGACTACGTAATAACTAGACCATTCCTAACAAGTGTTTGTCTATCCTGTCCTTAAAAACCTCCAACGATGGAAATTCCAAAGCGTTCCTAGGCACTTTGTTCTAGTGCTTAACTACCCTGACAGTTAGGGATATTACCCTGGCTCTTAGTCCAGATATGTGGGATGGGGATAGAAACTTGTCTGGTAGAGTAGCCTACCTGGGCTTTTATGCTCCAGCAGTGGAAGGGAGTACTCGAGTATCTAGGCTTTCTGGGTTTGTCCCATTGTTCCCTTCCCACCTAGCTCTTGTCCTGGAGTGGAACCCCTGGAGATATGTAACACTTTGTGCAGCTTAGCCAGTTCTTGCAGTGCAGAATCCCTGGGCTGCCAGAGGGACTCTCCATGGTTGTGGATGAAAAGGTTACATTTGCCTCTAGGTTAAGTTTCCACTGCATGTGTCTCTCATTTCTCAGAGTCACAATTCAATTACCTTTACCACGTTTCAAGAAAAAATGTGTCGGAGGGAGTGTCCACCCCACACAAGGCCTGGAAGGGTTAAGATGGCTATGTGAGCCAATTAACTGCCCGGGCTGCACCTGGAGAAGGAGACAGGGAGCAGGGATTTAATTAGAAGAGGCTCCGCTGGATGGGACCATGCAGGGCCTATAGCAGCCAGGGCTGGCAAGGAAGGAGTCTGCAGGGAAGGAGTCTGCAGTCACTTCCTGGGAGAAGGGAGGTGTGTCTGGGGATAGAGGCAAGTAGCCTACAGTTACTCCCTGGGAGGATGGAGCTTGGGCTGGTAAACCCAGAGAAGAGGGAGAGTCAGAGAGGTGGGCAAAATCAGCAAGGTAAGGTTGTCTTTGGAAAGTCTGCTTCCCTGGATGGGGGTGGGGTTCATTTCTTGCCTAGGCAGCTGATTTAGATAAGACATCTAGAACAGAGACTAGTCTGAGAGGCGGTGTCTTCAGTGGAAACCGGAGTCTCTCACGAGTGATACTAAACATTCTGGGTAGAATCCTGGTCCCACTGGAGTCAATGGGATGTTGCCATTCCCCTTCAATAGGGCCAGGACTTCATCGTCTCACCAAAATTGGGGACAGAGCCTCAGCTGGTGTAAATTGTGATAGCTGCTCACTTAAAATCAGTGGAGCACTGACCTTTTATACCAGCTAAAGCTCTGACTCCATATTTAAAGTACTGTGTAAGGTGCCTATAACAACCACCAGATGGGTAACCTTGCTTCACTGTTCTATCCTGCTTTTGTCTTATCCAAAAAAATAACTGTTCTTGAGCTCAGGTACTGAAGTTTAGAGCCCAACTTTCTGAAATGCTGAACATCTACTGCTCCCAATGACATTCTTAGCTTCTCTGCAAATCAGATCCTAATGGAGAACACATGATTTGCATTTGAAAAGGAGACACTTACAGGAGCGCTGGAACAACTTGTATAGTGGGGGTGCTGAGCACCATTGAACTAAACTGGAAACCCGCTATATGATGGAGACCACCTTAAGCCGGGGGTGCAACAGCACCCATAAGCCTGGTCTACACTAGGCATTTAAATCGGTTTTAGGAGCGTAAAACCGATTTAACGCCACAACCGTCCACACTAGGAGGCACCTTATATCGATTTTAATGGCTCTTTAAACCGGTTTCTGTACTCCTCCCTAACGAGAGGAGTAACGCTAGTATCGGTATTACCATATCGGATTAGGGTTAGTGTGGCCGCTGATCGACGGTATTGGCCTCCGGGCGGTATCCCACAGTGCACCAGTGACCGCTCTGGACAGCATTCTGAACTCGGATGCACTGGCCAGGTAGACAGGAAAAGCCCCGCGAAGTTTTGAAATTCATTTCCTGCTTCCCCAGCATGGAGATCTCATCAGCACAGGTGACCACGCACAGCTCATCAGCACAGTTAACAATGCAGTCTCCTGAGAATCGTAAAAGAGCCCCAGCATGGACTGCACGGGAGTGCGCGAGGTGTTTAAAACATTCACGATTGCGGTATTGAGCTGAGCAGGGTCCATGCTTGCTGTGCTATGGCGTCTGCACAGTTCACCAAGCAAAAAAGGCGCGAAACGGTTGTCTGCTGCTCAGGGAGGGAGGGGTGAGGCTGTACCCAGAACCACCCGCGACAATGATTTTTGCCCCATCAGGCACTGGGATCTCAACCCGGAAATGCCAAGGGGCGGGGGAGGCTGCGGGAACTATGGGATAGCTACGGGATAGCTACCCACAGTGCAACGCTCCAGAAATCGACGCTAGCCTCGGACCATGGACGCACACCACCGATTTAATGTGTTTAGTGTGGCCGCGCGCACTCGATTTTATAAAATCTGTTTTACAAAACCGGTTTATGCAAATTCGGAATAGTCCCGCAGTGTAGACGTACCCATAGTTCCAGCATCTTTGGAAAATTATGTTTTCAGGATAACTTCCTGGGTTTTCAGACCTGGAAATCTAAACTCGCTCAGACCAGGCTCCACACACAATTTCTGCAGTGTAATATCCTTTAAATATTAATAAAACAAACCCTTTAAACATCTTATTGGCAATATGCAGCGTCTCAGCAATGATTATGCTATTAAGCTATAATTGCAGTTAAAACTCTACATCCAGATTGCTCATTACTTAGCAAAGCAAGCCTGTGCTGATGGTAGACAAAGTATTTCTGCTTATATAACCGCAAAGATATCAAGCATATGTAATTTTGCATGCTGAACTGAATGGGAAGACATCAGCATGGGCTGAAGAAGCCAAATTACTAGCCTCAGATGACATAAAACAACATTACAGAAAAAGATAACTGGGAAAGTTACTAACAGCTGTGAATCATTATCACCTTAGTCATTCTGGCGTGGGGTGTGTGTGTATAGGATGGGACATAAAGGTGCTCCCTGGTTACCTGCCTGGGTCCACAAAGGTACCTAGGTGTTTCAGTGCCATTGTTTGGCACCACTGCGATCCAGCGAACTCTTGCTCGACTGCTGCCTAACCCTGTGGGTGCCAAAACTCAATAACTGAGGCTTTTCAGTACAAATTCCCTATGTGTCTAAGTTTCTGCCTGGGGGTGTGTGCATTGTTGCCTCCCTGTAGGCCTCCAGATGCCCCACAACAATCCACAAACTGGGAGAAGATAGGCAGAGGAACACCTACACCTATCTTCAGTGCCAGGCCTGATCTGATGGGCATGCTCAGAGGCTGTCCAACTCCACACAAAATAACAGGCACTGGGGAAGAGGAGCCCCTCTCTTATAACCTTTAGCCTAGTGGTGCGGGAGATCCCAGGTTCAAGTCCCCCTTCTGTCTGATGAGAAGGGATTTGGATAGGGATCTGCTGTCTCTCAGGTGAGTGCCTGAATCACTTGGCTAAGGGTTATAAGGCAGTGTGACCCAGGGACCACTCAGTGTCAGCTGGCAGAGGGCACAGGGGGTTCATAGGGCTTTACAGGAATCACCTGGGTTGGATATATGCATAATAGTTCATTGAAGGGTGGCATGTGCAGCCAATTAATGCACAGATAATGTTTAAGGAGGTTTGTATTATACTGAAAATTGTGTTGTTAAAGTCTTGGAGTTAAGATGGGTCACTAGAAGGTGACCTACCCCAGAGGCTGGAGGTAAGTCAGCTATTTCCCTGCCTGGTTGTTTGAGCATGCTGCGCTATACAAACTGTGGGTCAGGACTGCAAAGTGTGTCAGGGCTGGCGTTAGACTGCCCGGGGCCAAAGACGAAGCCCGAGGCCCAACACCTGAGGCCCACCGCCCGGGGCTCAGGCTTAGACTTCAGCTTGGGGCTGTGGGGCTCAGGTTACAGCCCCACAGCTGGGGATGAAGTGCTTGGGCTTTGTCCCCCATGCCTGGGGCAGTGGGACTCGGGCTTTGGCATTTCCTATTGGTTAGTTTAGGCAAGGAGCTGCCTAGCATGCTGGCTTTTGTAGATTGTACTTCAAAACTCTTGTCTCTCCCCATTCATTGTACAGGAGGCCTAGGTACCTAACGCAGGCTTTGTGGATCATAGGGTTGTTCTGGTGACTTTTTTTTTTAAAGCACCTAAAAGCTAGCCGTTGCCATACTCAGCATTTCAATACCCATGTTCCTTTGTGGATCCTGGTCAGAATGACTTGCTGAACCCTCTCTAAATGGTTCAGTTTTGATATTAAACCATCATTCTGATTGTATTGTATAAAGTTATGGAGGAGGTGGAAGGATCTCTATTGGCCAATTTTCTCTCTGTGGTGCCTAATCTTGCTCTGCATCTTCCTCTGTTTGAGTATGAATGTTAACTCAGGAGTTCAGGGCCTAACTTTCAGCAATAAACACCTGTGTCTTGTCTGAAAATAATAAATGTTATTTGTCGAGCATCAACAGTAACGCTTGGTGCTTTGCAAATGTGAGAGAGGCAATGGATGTCTATGTTACAGGCAGTATAGTATAGAGTCTAGGATATTCAGATGCACTGGGTTAGTTTATTCCTGGTATCAATCACGATGGATGAAATGGGCTCCTTGGGACATGTTCCATCCTTATGTGAATGTACATTACAACATCGCCTGGAATACTTCACTCAGTTCTGGTCAACCAACCTTAAAAACGAAAGAGCAGAAATAGATGGGGGTTTTGAAAACAGTCCAGGAAGAGGATTACTGACAGGGAAAGACTGAATAGCTTGGGATAGCTCAGTTTACAGAGAGACTTATAAGATGGACCAGGATAGAGGTATATGAAACAATGAAAGGAACAGAGTCTGTAAATCAGGCACTTCCATTTACCTTCTCCATAGTACAGCAATGAGGGATCCCTTGTTGAAATTGAAAGGCAACAGATTTAAAAGCAATAAAAGAAAGTACTACTTTGCATCATGGCTGTGGAAGTCATTTCCATAATTCATTGGGAATTGAAAAAGATTAGACATTTCCATGATTATACATTCACAGTGGATAAATACAAATTAAATCTTCATGATTTAGAGCACAAACTGATCACTAATTAATGAGAATTAGGACGATTGTCCATTAGTGTTTTTTGCATCTTCTTTTGAAGCATCTGGTTCAGAGAAGGACAAGATGAGTGCCCTGGTCTGATAGCCATTATGAGATTCCCCAGTATTGTATTAAATTAGTAGGTTACATTGATCTCTGGCAAATGCCTATTCATGTCAATGGCAGGATGAATCTAGCCCAGTGGCTCACGGGGTGGGGTGGGGCAGGGGGAGGGTATATGTGGGCAGGATTAAATCCTGTTAGAACAAGAGGAACAACTGTGAGTCTGAGGTGGCGAAGGTATCCTGTAAAAGTTATTCTTGAAACAATGTCCATGATGATTGGATGCACAAGTTAGTTAGCGAAAACCCCCCAGGGCCTCTGCCAATCTGCCCTGGAGGAAAATTCCTTCCCGACCCCAAATATGGCGATCAGCTAAACCCTGAGAAAATCTCAGATTAAAAAGAAAACAATCATGTTGATGCTTTGTTTGTTTTCTTCTGGTTTAAGATGGAAGTGGCGGCACTGGGATACATTGGCCTTTCCACTGTATTTCAGCTAAGTCAGAACAGGAAATAGTGTAACTGTCATAAGCAAATCTGCTTTTGGATGGATCAGCCCAATTTTGCAGCATATTGATGGCTTTGGGTATTTCAGATGAGGTTCATCTAAAACAATCAAACATTTGGATGCTTTATCTGAATGGAACCTCTGAAGTCTGCCCATCACTAATACACTTTAAGCTATCAATGGTTATAAATTTTGACACTACTCATAATAGCCATATTCCAGATTTTATAAATGATGTCCAAAAACTGTGACCCACACAGTTTCTCCCCCGCCGCTTTACCATTAAATTAGCCAATTCTAGTTTACATGTAACAAGTAGAGTTTGTCAAAAGGGCAGAAAATAAATCTTTTTGAAAATTGTCATGACCATATTTTGTCAAATTTTGACTTCTCAGAAGATGTGACTACTCCATAAGCTGGTTGCAAAACACCAAATGTTCTCTGCCATGGTATTTTTGAAAATTTAGCAACATTTTTTTTGTTATGTTTGAATTTTTCCACCAGCTCTAGTAATAAGTAATAATAATAATAATACCTAGCGCTTAGATACCTAGGGCTATATGTGCTGGCATAACATGAGGCACTTACCAAGGAAAAAAATAATATCTTTAGTTTATGTGCAGCATCTGCTTCCCGTAGTTTAGATCATTCTCTTCATAGTTGAAGGGTTAACAATCTGAGGGGCAGAAATCCTTTGTGGGTAATAATAATATCTGGCTCTTATATAACACTTTTCATCAGTACAATCACAAAGTGCTTCATGATCTTTAATATATTTATAACTAAAGTGTTTTTGACTAACACACAACTATTACGTAACCTTTTTCATAAAAGCTATCAATTCCCTTTGTTAGCTAAACACTCTATGTATGGAAACAATGGGTAAAATCTTTGCCTCGTTGAAGTCGGTGGGAGTTTTGCCAGGATTTCATCCAATATTTATTGCGTACCATTTGCATACTTGGCAAAAGAAAACACGATCATAAAGGCAGAGCTGTGTTCTGCCCCAGGTTGCTTATGTGATGACTGCCATGTTGCTCCACAGCAGGGATAGAATCAGCGACTCTAGAGCTAAAAGTCTTTACAAATTGGGAGTTAAAGAATCAACCTGTGAATTATAACAGACTCATATCTGAGGAGTGTGGGCACAGGGGGGTACACACATGCTGACCAGTTTGTTTTGCTGGAAGCTCAGCCTGAGCTTCTGAGTCCCATAGTCCCTCAAATTACAGGTGAATCGGTTACACTTTACATTACAGAGACCCCCTCTACTCTGCTTCTGTGATGTGCCATACACAGGGCACTGTATAAATATTAAACAATAATAGCAACTTCCAGACTATTCCTGTGTTGATGTGTAAATTATGTTATTAAGACTGTGGGGGCAAATTGAGAGGTGACATTGAGGCTCATCTGAAAATTCCCAGAGAAAGGCTTCAGGCTTTTATCAATGGGGATGATGAAACATACTACAAGTATAAGGCACAAAATGGATGTTTAGATATAAGGCTCTTCTCCTCCAGTGGGACTTGGGTGGGCACAGTGATCCATGCTGGTAGATCTGATTGCAGGACTGAGGTGATATCTTGAGTAATGATGCCCAGAAGTGAAATATAAAAACATCTGAAAGATTCAGGTTAAGTGAATTAGCAATTAAAAAGAGAGCAATCCCCCACAACCTTCTAGGCAGCAGACAGGATGAAACATTAGATTAAATATAGCTCCCTTGCTTCACAGCTCCAAAGCAAGAGGTCGACCTGACCTGCTTTTTGAAAGACGACATCTGCTCAGTAATCTCATGGCATGGGAAATGTGCTGTCATCCACTTGTGTTTACTGTCATAGCTCTGTTCATACCATGAGAATGAAAGTGTGTTTAGTAGAATCGTTGGCTATTGATTAACTAAAAGTACAGGGACTTTGTTAAATGTCCCTTTATGAGGGGAGCCCAGTCCAAGTTTTTACGGTCACTGAAGTATTTGGATCTTAGTTGTATATCCTTTAATATAGGCTACATATGAATCCAGGAACTATATGTATGCCATGGGGATAGCTATGAAAACATCTCAATTATATGTGCTCTGCAAAAGGTCTTGAGTGACATCTGTGGCAAAATGGAAAGAGGGTTAATTAGGATGCTTGTAATGGATTTCTTTTACTGTTTTTGCAGTTCCCTGCTGTTGTGTTTAAACAGGTGAATTCAAAGGACAGTGAAAAGAAGAGAGAGATCTTATCTGAAAAGATTCACTTGAGATGAAAGTCAGTGTATGTTGCGAAACAGTAACATTTTTTTTTTTAGGGCACTGTACTTTAAAGCTTTATGGTCTGTGCTCTGTGTAGAGGTAGCTATTCTGTGTTCAGGTGAATACAGACAGTCACAAGCTGGGACAGGTTGGATCCGAGCCAATCCTTAACTGCTGTGGTTTTGCCAGATCTAAACTATACCCAGGATTTTGCTATGTGGTTTTTGTTTGTCTGTTTTGGAGCGGGGAAGTGCAGCAGTTTAAGATATAAGTATCCGAAGTTAGCTGTGATGTAACTCGATTGACTTTGAGTCAACCAGGGATGATGATTAAGATAACTGATGGTATCCATTATTTGATAGACACTTTTAGACTGTAGAATGTTAGTAAAGAGTAATATAATATTTCTCTGCTACATTTCTTTCTGGCAGTAGCTGGCTAGCTATTTTAGCCTTTTGAAGTTGTGTAAGGTAAGCATGTTTATAAGCTCGTGAAGTGGTGAGCTGAACCAAGCATCCATATTGTGTGTATGCCAGGCACTTCATCCAACCTATCTGTGGCATCCCTGACTAACTTTTCCAGGATTTGCTTAGACTAAGCTTTAATTCTTGATGTCCTCTCCCTCTATAGAGCTATGTCCAAGGATTGCAAGCATTCAGTTCTGTAACAATTTATTGAAGTCTATATGTAATAATGTTATTAAACTAACAATAATGTGATCCTATATGTCACTACTCTAAGGTAATTAAGTCTTATTTAAAGCAAAAATTAAGTATAGATTTTTTCTCCAGGAGGTATAATTAAAAAATGAAGCTTATTTTCAATCCTTCTTTTACTGCTTCCCCTCATTAAAAAAGAAAACATTCCCCAAAAAACTTGTAAGTTACACTGAAGACAGATATTGGATCTCATAAATATTTCCTTTGCATTAACAATTGTGATGTGTTTAAATGCATTTTCCTTTAAGAAAAGTCCTTTCTTCATTAACTCAATTATTGCAGTCCTGAGAAGTCTTAAACGTTCCTGGTTTATACCCAAATGTATGCCTGGCTTTTCACTAAAGTATGCTCTACTCTGAAAAGTGACACCATACAAAATAGAACTGTGGAGTTCTAGGTTTACTGTCTCACTGGTTTTGTACCAATATGGAAATAAAATGATGGTCCTTTTTTAAAATAGCTGGCAAGCCTTCAAATTCTGGCTCAGCCGTGAGAGTCGCACTAGGTTCTTTGCCTCTTATGCATCACAATCAGTAAATTAAATTAGTCCTAACTTTTTTCTCTAATAATATTTGGCACTTAAAACCCTTCCCTCCCTCAGATGGAAGTTTTACGTATTCCCGTTACCGGAGTATTCTGTTTTTATAATGGTACTTTTAAATTGTGCCAAGAAGTGCTGAGAGCTGAGTCTAACTCATTATTTTAGGTTTCTTGGCAGTTCTGAAAAATAACTTCAGTTCAACCCAAATTAAAAAAAATAATTGGCACATTGAAAAAAGTTGGAAAAATGTTGTTTTGACTTAGTTCAAACGTTTTGTTTTGGGTATTTTTAATAAAAGCAAAAGCAGTAAAGAGCCCGAGTCTCAGACAAGGAACCGGTGCTGCTGCTACTCCCCTTCCATCTCACAGCCCAGCAGTTGGGGAACTCACCTGGGATGTGGGAGGCCCAGATTCAATTCCTCCTCCTGCTTTACAGAGGGGAATTGGACTCAGGTATCCTGGGCGAGTGCCCTAACCATCAGGCAATAGTGTATGCTAGGCTGACCAGACAGCAAGTGTCAAAAATCAGCACAGGAGGTGGGGGGTAATAGGTGCTGATGTGAGAAAAAGACCCAAAAATCAGGACTGTCCCTATAAAATTGGGACATCTGGTCACCCTAGTGTATGCTGAGGTAGGACATGCTCAGTCTCTCTTGCTGAAGGCAGTTCCACTTGTGTGGTCATTGAGCAGAGAGAGAGAGGATGTCGTCTACACAGCGAAGAAGAACCCATCGCTGACCCAGGAGCAGGCTGCAAGGCTGTTTCATTGCTGCGTGGACTTCTGGGCTCAGGCTGCAGCCTGAATTCTGGGAACCTCCCACCCTGCAGGGTCCTAGAATCAGAAGGAGAGATTGAGACCCACCACAGATCCGAGTGGTTGGACAGTCACTTGGGAGTCTCCCACATCCCAGGTGAGTGCCCTAATGACTATGCTAAACAGCAGGAAGGGGATACCACCTCATTCTCCTCTTCCTCAATCCCTCTGTGAATGGAGTCCCAAAAATTAAAATGTGTTTTAATGTTGTCCAAATGGTACATTCCGATACTTTCAAAATTTTCTCTTTGTTTTGGCCAGAACAATTAGCTGAAAATGACACACATTTGTTACTTGTTTCGGTCAACCGGAATCTGCCTTTTCTTTTTCTTTTTTTTTAAATGAAAAAATATGTTCATCCAAAATTAATTTCGTTCTACCCGGAGCAAAGGAATTAGTGTACAAATCAAAATGCACACATTCAGTTTTTCATGTCAGCTGTGACGCGGAAGCGCTAAGTGATTTGTTCTGGGCCACATGGAAGTCTGTCGTGGAGCTAGGAAAAAGAAATTGGATCTCTATATTAGCCATGAAACCATCTTACCCCAGTTTCTACTTTCCCTTGCCGGCTCCCATTGCTAACTCCTGTCTACTCCAACATTTTCTGTCTCTTTGGAAATGGGAATTATTTGACCTTTGCTATCTTATTTATTTATCTTTTCATACCACCTAGGAGCCTTAGTCATAGGCCAGGACCACGTGGTGATAGGCCAGTGTAGCGGGGTCGTCACCCTGCTCCTGCCCTGAAGGGCAGAAAACAGCCCTGGGAGAGGGCTGTAGCGGAGAAAGCAGCTACTAGGCTGATTGGGGAAGGCAGCCACAGCTGGGCCACAACCCAATCAGGCCACAGCTGGCCCTATAAAAGGCCAGTGAGCCAGGAGCTGGTAGAGACTTACTCTAGCTTTGAGAGGGAGGGACCTGGCTGCAGGGAGCTGAGAGAAGGTACCTGGAGTGGAGCAGGGCTGGAGGAAGGCCAAGGCAGCTGGGGAGCTCTGGCCTGGAAACCCCCCAGGCTGCGGCCTAGTGGAAGGCCAATGAGGTACTGGGGTTGCAGGGGGCAGCCCACGGGTAGGCAGACGCAGCAGGTCCAACCCCCCCTTGCCTATGATGAGTGGCTTTTACGCTGCAGTCTGCCCCAGTGAGCAGGGGGTAGATGGTGACTGGCAGTAGCCCACGACTGAGGCAAGGTGGGAATAGAGGGTTGGGGCACTAGGTCCTGGGAGGGACATGGGGGCCAGCGGTGCAGGACACTGGTCTGCAGAGGGTGCTGTGGAGGCTGGAAACGCTAATTCACTGAGATGACCAGCAGGAGGCACCACGGTGGTGAGTCTTGCCCCATCACAGCCAGTGGTTCTCAAACTTTTGTACTGGTGACCCCTTTCACATAGAAAGCCTGTGTGTGTGACCCCCTTTAAAATTAAAAATGCTTCTTTACATATTTAAAACCATTATAAATGCTGGAGGCAGAGTGGGGTTTGGGATGGAGGCTGACAGCTCATGATCCCCCACCATGTAATAACCCTGTAAACCCCCCCCCCCCGAGGGGTCCCGAAGCTGTTTGAGAACCCCCGTGATAGACACTGCATGAGCATGTCTCCATATTTAGTTACGGGCTTTTCAAATATATGCTCAGTTTCTTTGTTCTCTCCTGGCCTTTAAGGTTTTGCCTAGTTTTCGTGATACGCTTTAACTAGACTTGAAATGTTTGTACTTACTTGTGCATGAGAAGTCTGTTCCAATTCAAGTTTGCAGAAAGAGTGAGAGTCTCTGTGTTTGTAGTGAAGTTTGCTCTCTGCTCTGATGGGGATTTTGTTTGATGTATGCTTCTCTTATATTCCTCTGTTGGCTATGGGCTTTGTTCTCCTTGTTCTTTCCTCTGTGAGTGTGCAGTCAAGACAAACACAAGGAGAGTTTTTTGCTTTTCTCATTAGTTTCTTTCATCTATATCACAAATGCTATGATTATTCAGATACTCCGTTGCCTGGGCAGATACACTTTTATGTCCAATGCAGAGTCGAGGGAGCTTTTTACATGGTTGCAAAAAAAGAAAAATAAAGCATTTCAAGCTGAAAGACAAGAGCTAAAGTGGTGGATATGCATAGAGAGAGTGAGTCAGAGAGACCCTGGTTTGTACAAATTACTTCAAAAAGGGTGGAACTGGACCATGACTCACTATGTGGTCACTGCCCTGGTGACAGTAAAGCTATTTGAACATCAGACTGCTGTGGTCAGAGGAGATGGTTTTTCATGTCTGAGTATTTGCATTTCAGAGTGTAAAATGCCAGTGACGATGTTTCGAATCATGGGCCTTTCACAGTGAAGTGCTTTATTAAGTTGTTAGGTTACTTATCTGTCCTAGATATATACCGATGTGTCACGACACGGGACTCACTGCTGCGGCGCCTCCTGCTGGTTGTCTCAGGGAATTAGCTCATCCAGCCACCAGAGCACCCTCTGCAGGTCGGTGTCCCACTGCTGCTAACCCCCATGTCCCTCCCAGGACCCAGTGCCCTGTTATCTGGGGTGCAGCCCCCTGGCCATACACCCCCTCAGTCTCAGGGTTTACCCTCCCTGGGGAACCCCCACCCAGGCTCCCCACCTCACCTCAGTATACAGCTACTGCCAGTCATTGTCTAGCCCCCACGCCCTGGGGCAGACTGCAGTATCAGCCTACTCATCACCGGCAAGGTTGGGTTTGGACCTGCTGCCTTTGCCTACCCCTGGGCTGCCCTCTGCAACCCCCCAGTATCTGTTGGCCTTCTGATAGGCTGCAGCCTGGGGCTTTCCAGGCTGGAGCCTCCTCAGCTCCTCTGCCTTTCCTCAGGTCCCTGCAGCCAGGTCCATCTCCCTCTACAGCTAGAGAGAGACTGCTGAGCTCCTGGCTCCCAGCCTCTTATATAGGGCCAGCTGAGGCCTGATTGGGGCGTGGCCCAGCTGCGGCTGCTTCCCCAGTCAGCCTAGTAGCTGCTTTTCCTGCCACAGCCCTCTCCCAGGGCTGTTTTAAGCCCTTCAGGGCAGGAGCGGGGTAACCACCCTGCTACACCATGGCTCATAGATCTTGTCTGGTGCTTTCCATTATTTTCTATGCTTAGCCAAAGCCAAGGAAATACTGGAAAAGGTATTTAAAAAAAATTCCTGATATAATGAGATGTTCAAATCAAAGATGAGCGTTGAATCTTAATGTTTCTCCAAAATCAACCTCCAGATTCTGAACTTTGGCTATCGCTGCCTGTCGATGCTGATTCTCCATTCTGGTACTTCGAGTGTAGAAGGTGGAGCCTGCAAGGATTCTAAAAATTAATACTGGCAACTCCAGGCTGGTATTAAACTACCAAGGTTACAGCTTTTCTCTGACCTTGGAAAGAAAATATATTTGGAACATAGGCTTTTTGCTAGAATTAAAAGAAAAACAATTACAAAAATTAAGCATCAAGAGTAGCTCTCTTGAGGTCCAGCTTAAAGGTTACAAGCAAAATAAAAGCACCTGGGTTTAGCACAGAGGAGTCCACAAGCCATGAAGAAATAAAAGAGATAAGTCTAGTTGCATTTTCCTAGACATTTCCTGATCTATTTACATATCTGGGGTTTCAAATGAGTAGTTTCTAGACATGATCTGATGATTTTCAGTACCTGGCTCAAAGCTTCTTACAGCATTGCTGCTCTGTGTCTCCTCTCCGGGAGACAACCACAGACAGACAAAAGGGGAGTCTTGTTTCAATTTTTAAAAAGTTCTAGCCTTCCCATTGGCTCTTTTGGCCAGGTGCCCATTCACTTCCTTTTACCTATGCATGCAGTCAGACTTTTTAACCCTTTATAGGTAAAGTAAGTAGAAAACAGCTACCAAGAGGGATTTTATAGCTAGCTGGCTGGCTGGGTGTCCATAAAAGGGAGCTATCCCCCCCCACTTCATTTATCACACTGCTAAAGTAGTTTATATACTCCATGGCACAGAATTTTTAGTTAGTAGGGAAAACACTTCTTATGGTGACTAGATGTGTTTTGATGGTGTTAATCAAGTCCTTTTAAAATTAAAACACAGCTCGATACTGTGGGCCAGATGTATATGACAAATAGAACAGATTTGTATCAATGTAACAGAGCAGAATTTTCCCTGTGTATCTGTTTCTGTTGTATCTATTAGTGATTTATATTTTTATAATCATGTGTGGGAAAAATTATAGGCATACTGCAGATAGAGGCCAGTGAATCACTGAGTATAGGTACATGGTTCAGATGACCAATATAAACTTAGGGTTGTATGTTGCTAAGCATTACATATGTGGATTTCCAAAAGTGCTGAGTTTTAACCTGATTCAAACCAATGATAAACCTTCATCAGTTTTAGTGGGAGCAAATTAACCAACACTGAATGTTTTTTGAAAATCCCATCCAACATTTTTCTTATCCTTTTCTGTTCTGGTTGGGTTCCTATTCCACACCTGTTACTGTGCTATTTGAGCCCCTTCCAGTGATGTATTAAGCAACATGACAATCAATTAAGCAACCTGGTAATGCACATAATTTTATGTGCGTAATCTAACCTACACTGGGCAGACAACTGATCTGAGTCATTAGTTTTAAAAAAATTCCCATCAAGCGTCACTCTTGTTTTCTAACCAAGGAATTTCAAAGCACTCGGTCCTTCTTCTGACGAGCATCCTGAAGGAAATGTTCCTTCGCAAAAGGGTCTTAAGCACATCCTATTGTATATTCGTTCTATGTCTCAATCCCCACTGCAAACAAGGTGGTGCGAGCTGCCTTCTGGCTTGCTCCGTAGAGACTCCCATGTAGAGTTATTGTTGAAATTAAATTTGTTTCAGCAATCACGAATTAAAAACATAGAAAGCAAAGAAGAGTGTCTTGCAATTATCTTTGGAGTACAGACACACTGCAACACCTAATTCACTTGTAAATTAGAAAGGAGCCATTCTACCGATGAGAAACATACCCACATATTCCAGCAATATGATGAATTGCTAAGAAGTCCTCAGTGTAGTGCATTTGCAACGTCAACTCAAACTGCACAAGGTACTTTAATTAGCACAAAACAATTATTAAATGGTAACTATGAAAACTTTATTTAACAAGCATAAATCTGTATATAATTTATATGCCTTACTATTTTCCTCCCTGGGAAATGGTGCAGAAAACTAACTTACTAACTGCTTCAGAAAAGAGTCACTTTATATTTCTATGTAAGCTTGCCCATCTCTATAGGGGGAGGTATATTACTGACCCCTACTGGATGGAACATATCAGACTGGCTCATACTTAATAGACTGATAGATGCAATCAGCCAGATTGTTCATTCGCGGTGCATTTGGAATAGAAGGTAGTGTCTCTTCTCAAATGCTGCACATGTACAACTAGCAGGCAACCGTTCATGAACGCAGCTGCAGACTGTTGTGATGCAAGTATAATAACTGGGCTGCCTCTACTGTAATTTTTGTTCTGCACAGAAAACACAAGGTGAGGGACCGTGTTCCCTAGCAGTGACACTTTAGTTGCTTACCACATTTACAGTTAAAGCCCAGCATCTGACAGCTCTCCTTTTTAAAATAGCAAAATGTCATTTTTCAGTTTTTGTGGCAATAGTGCAACTGGGTAAAATGGGGAGCTGCGTAGAGAAGGGAAAAGAAAAGTGCATGGGAGAAGGGAAATGTATCTTCAACACAGATAATGCATGTGCATGAATAGTCTCTCTCTGCTATGCTCTCCCTCTTCCACTCTGTGCTTACAACTCCTATTCAAATTCAGCCTGATGCTGAGCACCTGCACCTCCCAGGACTCAAACCCTACCAGCTATACATCACAAAGCCCTTTAGAACTAAGTCACTTCATCCACACCTTGAGGGAGCTAAACCAAGTGCTTAACACAACACAACGAGCATTTAGGATTTAGGTAGATTGAATATGATACTCAATTGCAGTTTGGCCAGGACACCCGTGTTAGCAACCTTACTTTTTTGAGAACTCCTGTGGGGTCTTTAATGACCACAAAAAGTTCAATTTCCTATTTGCCATCTCACCAGAAAGACAGCACCTTTTAATAGTGTGGTGCCCCTTCATTACATGTGAGGACACTGGTTCTGGACTGACTCAGAAGAGTGTCACCTAATGAGTCACTAACACCATTTCTTGCAGGGGACACAATTTTTGTTTAAAGTCTCCCAGGTGAGAACTGAATCAGCCCAATACTGCTTAGTTTGTGAGGCAAGCCAGGTTGATAGTACAAATACTCAATTCAGGTTTACACTAAACCATCCCACCATCAATTCTTGAAATGTTGTAAGATCTGCTTTTGATGATCTCCTGTACATTTTACCTCTATGTGAAACTGAAATTCCTTTTGGAATAATTTGTTTGAAACCAGCTTGGTCATTATTTTAGTTAGCCCTGGTCTACACTACAGGGCTAGGTTGAATTTAGCCGCATTAGGTCAATTTTAAAAATGACTGCGTCCACACAACTAACCCTGTTCCGTCAACCCAAAGGGCTCTTAAAATCGACTTCTGTACTCCTCCCCGATGAGGGGAGTAGTGCTAAAATCAACCTTGCTGGGTTGCATTTGGGGTAGTGCAGACGCAAATTGACTGTATTGGCTTCCGGGAGCTATCCCAGAGTGCTCCATTGTGACCGCTCTGGACAGCACTTTGAACTCCGATGCACTAGCCAGGTACACAGGAAAAGCCCAGAGAACTTTTGAATTTCATTTCCTGTTTGGTCAGTATGGTGAGCTCAGCAGCACAGGTGACCATGCAGTCCCCCCAGAATCATAGAGCGTAGAATGTTTCTATGCTCCCCCTAGCATCTCCGTCCCTGAGGTTATCACAGATTAGAAGGTGAAAAAAATGCACTCACGATTACATGTTTTCCGAGCTCTTGCAGTTCTCCCGCACTGATAGGGCACAGCTTAATGCATGGAGGCATTCATTGGCAGAGGCCAGGAAAGAATTAAGTGAGCACAAAGAGTGGAGGCAGGACACGATGCTGAGGCTAATGGGGGAGTAAACGGACATGATGAAGCATCTGTTGGAGCTGCAGGAAAGCCAACAAGAGCACAGACCCCCACTGCATCCACTGTATAACCGCCTACCCTCCTCTCCATGTTCCATAGCCTCCTCACCCAGACACCCAAGAATGTGGGTGGGAGGAGGATCCAGGCACTCAGCCACTCCACTCCAGAGGATGGCCCAAGCAACAGAAGGCTGTCATTCAAACAGTTTGATTTTTAGTGTGGCTTCAATAAGCAATATGGCCTTGTCCTTCCCTCCTCTCACACCCCAGCCGGACTACCTTGTCCATTATCTCTCTATTAATTAAAAAAAAAAAGCATGGTTTCAAAACAATAGTTACTTTATTTCAAAGTGGGGAGGGTGGTTGGCTTACAGGGAATTAAAATCAACAAAGGTGGCAGGTTCGAATCAAGGAGAAACACACACAACTGTCACACCGAAGCCTGCCCAGTCATGAAACTGGCGTTCAAAGCCTCTCTGTTGGCAGCATACCCTGCTGTGCTCTTCTAATCGCTCTGGTTGTCTGGCTGCTCAAAATTGGATGCCAGGTGATTTGCTTCAACCTCCCATCTTGCCATAAACGTTCCCCCCCTTACTCTCACAGATATTATGGAGCACACAGCAAGCAGCAATAACAATGGGAATGTTGGTTGCGCTCAGGTCTGACCTAGTCAGCAAACTGCACCAGCGAGCTTTTAAACGTCCAAAGGCACATTCTACCACCATTCTGCACTTGCTCAGCCTATAATTGAACTGCTCCTTACTACTGTCCAGACTTCATGAGCCATGAGAGCAAGGGGTAGGCTGGAGTAGGTGCAACCGCACGGTGCTGCCAGCTGGGAGAGCAGCCTGAGGCAGAAGCCTCCAGCTCACATGATATTCCAGGAAAAACAGCATGAAAGATTGTCTGCCGTTGCTTTCATGGAGGGAGGAGCGACTGACAACATGTACCCCAAACCACCAGTGACAATGTGTTTGCCCCATCAGGCATTGGAAGCTTAACCCAGAATTCCAATGCAGGGCCGCCCAGAGGATTCCGGGGGCCCGGGGTCTTCGGCGGCGGGGGGCCCTTCCGTTCCTGGACCCGCCGCCGAAGTGCCCCAAAGACCCGCGGCGGGGGCTCCCCGCCGCCGAATTACCGCCGAAGCGGGACCCGCCGCCGAAGCACAGCCCGGTCTTCGGCGGTAATTCGGCAGAGGGGGGCCCCCGCCGCGGGTCTTCGGGGCACTTCGGCGGCGGGTCCCGGAACGGAAGGGGCCCCCGCCGCCGAAGACCGGGCTGCGCTTTGGCGGTGGGTCCCGCTTCCCCCCCGCCCCGGCCCCAGCCTCTTACCCCCAGCTCCCTCCTCACCCGGAGTCTCAGCGCCTCGCCGGAACAGCCGCAGCGTGTGGCCGGCGGGGCCCGAGCTCCGCCCCGCTCCGAGCCGCGTGGGGAGGGGGCGGGGCTGGGAGCTCCCCGCCGAGCGGAGGGAGCTGAGCTCAGCCTGGAGCTCCCAGCCCCGTCCCCTGACCACGCAGCTCTGAGCGGGGCAGGGCTCAGGGGCCCCGGCAGAGACTCGGCGCTTGATGCGCTGAGGCTCCAGGAGAGGGGCGGAGGCAGGAGCCTCCACTGTTCTCTTGGGGGCCCCTGCGGAGCCCGGGGCCCGGGGCAAATTGCCCCCTTTGCCCCCCCCTCTGGGTGGCCCTGTTCCAATGGGCAGTGGAGACTGTGGGAACTGTGGGATAGCTACCCACAGTGCACTGCTCTGTAAGTCAATGCTAGACATGGTAGTGAGGACACACTCCGCCGACTTAATGCGCTTAGTGGGGACATACGCAATCGACTGTATAAAATCGGTTTCTAAAAATCAACTTCTATAAAATCGACCTAATTTCATAGTGTAGACATACCCTTATTGTGATAAAAGAACATTAGAAGGCATTATGTGCAATAGAGAACATGTTCATCCAGTGATTAGGGACACCATATGAGACGGAGCAGCTTAGGGAATAATTTATAGAACTGACAAACTAGTGCACTTGCAGGTAACGCTGCAGTTTAGAAACACAAATGGCTTTGTGGGAAACTATAGATTTGCCTCTTCAAGAAAAGGCACCAGAGAAATACAATAATTGCTAATCCCCCATGTGACAGTTATTTCTAAAGTTGAATTTGAATTACGAAGAAACAATACCTGAGCATAAATAAATCTTTAGACTTATAATATAAAGCCATGTCTTGAGCAATTTAAAATAAAAGATATAATACTTAGTTCCCAGTTTCAAAAATTATACAAACCTTAACTAATTTTCTTTCTCATCATGAATTTAATACTGAAGCATTTTCTTCATATCCACCTCTATCATTCTGTCTTAAGAATTTCAATTATGTACACAAGCAATACTTAAGCACTCAAATTGTATGTAGAGTACTGAGATTAATTGTTTGATTGCTTGGAAGAAGTGGCTTAGGGTAAATAATATTGTAAACCCAAACCAAATATGTACATAGTCTTTCTGTAAAATACACCATCTGGAATACAAGGATATTTGCTCTAACAATTTCATAACATCTTTGTGTTTTTAATATTCATGATTCTACACATTTTCCATCTAAAAATTCAGACTTTGTTTCACAGTGTTCTTACCACTGTAGATTCAGGGCCACCCAGAGGATTCCGGGGGCCCAGGGTCTTCGGCGGCGGGGTCCCCGCTTTGGCGGTAAGTCGGCAGCAGGGGGTCCCTCCGTTCCGGGACCCGCCGCCAAAGTGCCCCAAAGACCCACGGCGGGGACCCCCCGCCGCCGAATTACCGCCGAAGCAGGACGCGCTGAAGTGCAGCCCCCGCCGTGGGTCTTCGGGGCACTTCGGCGGCGGGTCCCAGAACGGAAGGACCCTCCCCCCGCCGCCCAATTACCGCCGAAGACCCGGCTGCACTCCGGCGGCGGGTCCCGCTTCAGCTGTAATTCGGCGGCGGGGGGTCCTTCTGTCCCGGAGAGGAAGGACCCCCCCGCCAGCGAAGACCGGGAGCGAAGAAGCTCCGGGGGCCCGGGCCCCATGAGAGTTTTCCGGGGCCCCCGGAGCGAGTAAAGGACCCCGCTCCAGGGGCCCAGAAAAACTCTTGTGGGGGCCCCTACTGGGCCCGGGGTAAATTGCCCCACTTGCCCCCCCCCGGGGGCAGCTCTGTGTAGATTTAAAAACATAGGGCGTGAGTCTCCTCTTTCTTATAGCAATTTTACACCAGTGTAACTCATTAATGGGCTAGATTCTTAGCTGGTGGAAACTGATACAGCTCCACCAAAATCTGGTTTACATCAGCTGAGTGTCTGATCTATCAATTTCAATGGAGCTACTGTTGCCACTGTGAGAAGGGATCAGGCCTATCCAGTGCTCCTGTCAGCAAAAGGTATGTCTGTCCCTTTGAGCCACACAGGCTGCCAAAGGCCATGGATACCAGCTCCACAACTGACTGATCTGTTCAAGAGAAAGAAACATGGAGCTACTTTGCAAGGAGACATGTGCCAGGAAGTATTGTAGCTGTCCTGATGGGCAGAGGATGGACACGAGCCCTTCACCTTTCGTGCCCCACTAATACTGGTTCTGAGGTTGCCTCTTACCTTGTTCCCTAGCAGCCTGCAAGAGCTCTCGGATGAGTGAGGTTGAGTGATCTGAGCCAAGGCCCAATTTCTCAAAGAAACAACATCTTATTATAGGAGTGGGAGACCTTTCTCCCCTTCAGGTTGCTGAAAATGAGTGGTTAGACTGCCTCTATCACTTCCTTGGAGAGAGAAAAGGAGAAGAACATCTTTGGTTTCACGTTGCTCTTTGGACTGACCTCTGGACTTGTTTCTCCCTGGTTATAGTTCACAAACTGTCAGGGGTTGTTGTAGCTGTTTTCGTCCCAGGCTACTAGAGAGAGAAGGTGAGTGAGGTAATATGTTTTGATTGATGAACTTCTGTTGTCTCTCCCACCAACAGAAGTTGGTCCAATAAAGATATTACCTCACTCACCTTGTCTCTCTAAACAAGGGTATGATAACCATTTAGGTCACATTATCTGAAAATCTTCTCCTGCCTGCCTTGGTGTTAGTGGGCCTCTGTCTGTGATAGCCACAGAAGAGTTAATCAACTTTCAGGAGTTTCTCAGTATGATGAGCTGATGAGATCACATAGGACCTGCTCCACAACCCACTGAAGTCAATGGGAATCTTTCCACTGATTTCACTGGGTTGCATCAGGCCCATAATGCTTCTACCTTGTGTTTCACTGGACAAAAAAAAATCATTCTCTTTCCAGTTTGCTTATGTCGATGCATTAATTTAACCTAATAAGTATACCTCCCCTTTCCCTGACCCTAATATCCCTCTGGACTCTTACATGGTCTTCGACAGCCTGCATGTATTTTGTGGTGTCAACAGGAACCTTGGAAAGAGGCTGGATGTTGTACTGTTGGTGGACGTGTGGCTTGCGAGGAGTTGGAAAATGCAGTAAGAGCTAAGTGACAACTAGTCTATGGTTTGAGTTTGCTGCTGTTTCTGTGCAGACAAAGACCCAGTAAGATTCCACTGTGGAGCAATTTCTGAGGAGGATGTGGTCAACTTCTTTCATGGCTTGTCTAGTGTTTGGAATCCTGGTCCAACAATGGTGGTTGAGGTGCCTAAAATAGGAGCCCATGACAGACAAACCCTCAGCGGCGCAGAGTGTCAAAAGCTGAGTGGTTTTGTCATTTGGGGAACCTGGACCAAAGGGACCTATCATGGTTTCATCCCCAGTTTGATCCCAGCCAGTCACAACATCTGAAAACTTGGAGCACTAGCAGTGTATCATGCAGTAGAGATGACTAGATTTTTGCTGCTAGCTCATGGTAGAATGCATCCTTTACCGCAGGTGATGTGTCTTCTGTTGGCATGTAGGCCACTGTGACACTTCACCCCATATTCATTATATTATGATATGATTATGGCATAATTATAATGCATTTTCTACAAGATGGGTCATGTAATGTGTCATTGGAAAAGTTATGATTTGCTGAATATGATTACCCTATTTTATGCATGTATCCTTTTTGGATCTGAAGTTATGAATACTGACTATGTATCTGTATTTCAAATGTGGTTACATCTAGGTAACACCCACTAGACAAAATGCTTCCAGACTAGACAGCTGGGTGTGAAGGGCCTATTCAAGTTAATGGGCCATTAGGGGAATAATAAGCCTTAGGAGAAGCATATGCCCCCACCTGGTGAACCTTCCTGAGAATGCTCCAGACAGCCTATGAGTAATGGCTGCTGTGACTCAGCAGGGCATGTGACCAGACCACGTGACACTGATCTCCATTTTGGGTACCTGTATTTTTCTACAGACTGGGCTGGGAACTGTTTTTGGAACAACGGGTAAACGCCAAACACCATATCATAAAGCTATATAACGTGTGTCTTTAAGTGAAATGTCCGGGGAAAAATATATACACTTGGTTATCACAAGTTTATTGCATATTCCTCTCCACATTGAGGGGGGAGCAAATCCGATAACAAATAATAAATTCATACTAGTCGGAGTTTTGACTAGGTCAGGGCAGTACAGCTCTGGGGTCCTAGGCTGCGGAGTGGGGGGTTATTTTGGCTGCAGCCTCTCTATTGTTGGTTCATGCACTGGCCGGTCAAAGCCAGCATGCAACTCCTGCTGGGTGTGCCCCTGCCTGTGTGGATGCTGGTGGGAGTGTAGGATTGGGAGCAATCTACAGCTTTTCACAGCAGCACAGTGTGAGAAGGAGCCCAGGCTGGTGAGTCAGAGAGCTCAGTGGTACCCCAATTCCAGGTGGCACCCTGGGGGGAAGCCATCACAGCCACAATGACAGATAAGTCCTAGATGGTGTTGAAGCCAAGCATAAAATAGGCATGGAGAGATGGCGTTCCATTAGGTTAAGGTCTGGAAGAGGTTGTCTGATAAGTTACACACTGTGAATTGAGTGGAGTGGAGGAAGGTTTCTTTATCCACAGTGACTTCCGCTTTATGTCAGGTGAGCCTCTGTGATGCTAGTGATAATAATCTTGTAGCAACTGAGCTCTTGGAATGGCACTGGATACAAGACCATGTCAACACATTCCATTTAGTGACATGAAACATACCTCTGACGTCTGGTTTGGACTTCTGAGGACTTCCCCCACCCACCCTCCAGAGTGGGTTTGAGTCATGCCCATCATATGCATGCAAAACGCGTCTCTCCTCATGGAGTTGGTGACAACTGGCTTTAACCCTGCGGCTGTTGTCATGGTCTGTCATAGCTGTTTTTTCCTTCATTTCACTCTGCTTCCTCAAGAGTGGAAAGATGCTGAGGGATTTTTTTATTTTATTTTTTTTCTGCGGGAGACCAGCCCCCTTCCCAGGAACTCTTCTGTCAGATGCTGTTGGTTCCTGAGGGTATGGATGACCATTTCATAGATTTAGCTCCTCTTCTGGCCTGTGTGGGGCATCCTCCCACAGCCATAGCTCATCAAGGTTCACCACCACTGAAGACTTGGCCCTTGTTTGCTGTGTCGCTCGTTACCCTCATCATATATGTAACCTCGGTATCCTCTTGGACAACACGGAGATTACCTGTGGTGGTGCGCACAAGCTATATCACTCGCTGCTGCTGAAACAATCTGCTTTAGATGGTCATGCAAGAAACCTTGTCTTCTTGAAGAGGGCTTTGATATGTTAGCAAAAAAGTCAGAAGCATACAAGCGGGGAGATGTACAAGAACATAAATGGTTGAAAAGCATTCTCTGGCGAAGGCAAAATGTGACCGTGAGATATACCTCAACTTCCTGGCTGACAAAACATAGAGGATGACCTAAAGCACAATGATTTGCATGCTGCCTACAGAGCTGTTGCACACCTGGCTGGGAGCTATAAACAGCCTTCTAATATTCCCATCACAAAACCAGGTAGCCACCTCTACTCATCAGTGGAAGAGGCCCTACACAGATGGAAAACATACGATGAAAGCATACTGAATCCTGCACCTCCTGATGATGGTCTTGAGCTATGTAAGCTGGCAAACCATAGGGCTATAGACTCGGGGACAAACACTGATCTTCCATTACTCAAGGAAGTACAATAACTCCTCACTTAAAGTCGTCCCGGTTAACGTTGTTTCGTTGTTATGTTGCTAATAAATTAGGGAACACACTCGTTTAAAGTTGTGCAATGCTCCCTTCTAACGTAGTTAGGCAACTGCCTGCTTTGTCCACTGCTTGCAGGAAGAGCAGCCCATTGCAGCTAGCTGGTGGGGGTTTGGAACCAGGGTGGACTGGCAGCCCTCCTATCAGCTCCCTCTATCAGATCCCCGCTCCCCTAAGTTCCCTGTGCAGCAGTTGCCCAGCAGGCTATCAATTGCCGGCAGTTCAGCTATCCCTCCCCCACACTGTCATGTGCTGTTCCTGCCCTCTGCCTTGGAGCTGCTCCCCGAGACTCCTGCTTGCTGTGTGGGGGCGAGGAAGAGGGGGGCTAATGTCAGAGTGTCCCTCTCCCCACTGCTCCGCACCCTGCTTACCCCATCTTCCATAGATCAGGGGGGATACACGACAGGGCTCAGGACAGAAGGAGCTTGCTGGCAGCAGCTGTGGTCTCAGCAAGCTGATCTAATTAACAAGGCAGTGTTCTTAAGAGTCGGGTCAGCGTACTTAAAGGGGAGATGTGCATCTCTCTCACACACACAGTGTGTATCTCTGTCTCTGTCTGCGATGCTGTCTCCGCTCCCTCCATTCCTGCTGCCTTGTGGAGTGTGAGAGTTAACCTTTGAGGGCTCAGCTAATTGCTAGTTCACCATTTAGCAGTAAGACATTCCCTGGGAAATATCCCACCCTCAGACTCCTCCACCTCAACCAAGCTTCACAATCATCATCACTGTGTACCAGTATTAATTTTTTTGTCTAAAACTTTGTGTGTGTGTGTGTATGTATATGTGTGTGTGTGTGTGTGTGTATATATATATATATATATATATATATAGTCTTTTGTCTGGTGAAAAAAAATTCCCTGGCACCCAATCACCTCATTTACATTAACTCTTATGGGGAAATTGGATTTGCTTAACATCGTTTCACTTAAAGTCGCATTTTTCAGGAACATAACTACACTGTTAAGTGAGGAGTTACTGTATGTAAGGCCAGCTGGAAGTTACAGAATGGATGCACTGCTGGACCTGATGGTATTGCATTGGAGCTGCTCAAAGGTGCCTTGGGACCACTGAGCATTGGCCTGCATCAGTTGTTTTTAAAAATGTGGGCATCAGTCACAGTGCCAGAAGAATGGAAAGATGGCATCTTAGTGTCCCAGTAGAAGGGAAAGGATCCTGCACTGAACGTGGCAAGAATAGACCTGTCTCATTGCTATCAGTCCCTAGAAAGCTTTTTTGCTCATGTTCTGTTTAGTAGAATGCAGTCGCTCTTCAACATTGTCGTCCACAGTAATCAGGTTTCACTGAGCGATTGACAATGGACACTGTCCTTACCTGCTGGCTTCGGGCTGAACTGCACTGAGCATTTAACTATTCATTTCACATGGCATATATTGACATCAAAGTCACTTTTGACCAGTATTGGGTTTACAATGGCACCGTGGGGCCAGGCCCACACTCAGGAATGGGCCCATAATCCTGGGTCCTGTGTGGGGTTAGAGCAGTAGCTGTCTGTCCCTCAGTTAAAGGCAGAACGTGCAGAGGCAGGAAGCGGGAGGCGGCGTTGTGTGTCCAGCCCCACCTCCCCTCAGCGGATCATACTACTTGGCAGTGCTGGGCGGGTGGGGCTTGGCAGGCCCAGTTCAGGGGTTTCTGGCTGCCAGGTGGACAGCTGAGCTCCCATCATGGCCACCATCTTGTCCCTGGGCTCTCGGGCCCCCTCTGAGTCTGGGGCAGGAGGGTGCTGGGCACACGGCTCCACCATGCCATGCGGATGTCCTGGCCCCATCAATATACAAATGCAGAGGCCGGGGAGCACGGGGGTCCCAGACCATGCTGGGCAGGAGGTGGCTGTGGTGCCCAGCAGATGGGCACCCTGACCAGTGGGTGCTCATTGCACCAGGTAACCCCCTTTGGCCAGGGCCCCACGAAGCAGCTGGAGCCCCATCATGCCATCCCCCCACCAGCTCTCCTGCGAGAGACCCAGTGCCCCCTGCCCCATCCCCCCCACATTGCCCCAGGGGGAGACTGGACCTCCCCAGCTCCCCAGCTCATCCCCTCCACCAGCACCCCAGGAGGAGATTGGGCCTCCCCCATGCCCCATCCCCCCACCAATGTCCATGAGGGAAACTTGAGCCTCATGCCTCCCTGAGCTCCCCTCGCCCACCTGTGCTCCAGGCCCAGTGGGGAGCTGTACCTGGCCGAGCTGCAGGCAGGTGAAGCTCTGCCCAGTTCAGTTTGGAGAACGGGGCGAATCAACTGCAGGGGTGTCTCTGGAGTGGGTTGTCCGAGAGTGGTCTGGCTGGGGATTTGGGGGTGGGGTCTGGTTTGGGAACAGAGGAGCCCTGTTCTGGTAGGCAATGGGGAGGTTTGGGTCAAGAGGGGTCAGTTCATAGAGGAGTCTGATCTGGTTCTGGCTGGAAGGGGGCCTGGTCCAGCTTGGGGGTTTTGATCTGGGGAGGGATGCAGATCTGGTCCAGTTTGGGGGGGTCGTTCTTCAGAGGGATGTGGGTCTGGTCCCATGTGGAGGGTTGGCCCTGTCTTTTGAGGGCACAGCTGGTCCTGATCCTAGTTTCTGTGCCTCTCCACCTGGAAGGAAGGACAAGCAAGGCTAGCATGAATAATGACACTGTAAATAAAATGAAGGGTTTTTTCATATTTTTTTATTTTTAAACTGTTTTAAATCTGCCCTGATTTCATACAAAAATTTAATTCAAACCCTGGTAGTTCATATGAGAAATGTGAAGGGTCAGATAGTGTGAAGGTTCCCTTTTAGTGGCAGCAGCGCAGAGCTGGTGTTTTTGGCGGCTTTGCTTTTGTTAGCTTTTTTTTTTAACCAATTGTGTTTTATTTTATATAATTTATTTTATGTGCACGGTGTGTATTCGTTTTGCCCTTGGGCTGCCATTGCTGGTACCTTAGTGGCAGCCACCTCCATCTGCAACTTAAACTTGTAAATATAGTAAATAAAATCTGTGCATCTGTGTGCTGTGTCCAAGACAACTTTTACCCTTGCTCCCCATAGTGGCCCACAAATATGTTTGGCACCGGGCCCACAAAAGGGTACTCTGGCTCTGCTTTTGACTCAGTTGACAGGTCAGCATCTTGGCATCCCGGATGTTCAGCTAAATCTAGTGCACAGTCTTCACCCTGGTACTGGTGTTAGATTATGTTTTGGTTCATGTGTTTCTCTATAACCTCAGCTGTGCAACAAGATGCATTTTCACCTCAGCACTATTCTGTTGAGCTATCAACTGGATATTAGGACTTGCCGCTTCATGTGTCAGAATCAAGGTTAGTCAAGAAATCTTCACTGACTGAGACTATGCTAACAATGCTGCCTTCATTGAGGAGACGTGGAGAATTTGGTCTTTGTCCTTCAAGATTTCCAAGATTCTGGCTGGACTATGAGGTTGAACATTTCATGGCAGAAGACCAAGATCCAGAACCTCCGAGCTGGGCCCTCAGAACCCCTGTTGGAGATGGAGTCAAGTAGCATGGAGGGCATTGATATGTTTATCTACCTACACAAGAAGCAGAATTCAAATGTTTGCAGCAAATGGGATGTCCTCCAAAGAATATGTCTCACTACCATCTGTCTTGCTAATGGATGCAAAAACATCTCTGCACTGAGACTGGTTTGATAGATCCTGAAGTTTGTCTGTCAGACTGGTGTACTGCATGTATTGCTTCTTACAGACAGCCTTGGAGTATCTAGGGGAATTCCATATGTGCTGTCAGTGCCAAATCCTGACCATCAGGTGGTTTGACTTTGTGTGAAATGCCATACTCTTCCTCCAGTCACTCACCAGGTTCAGGAGCAGCTTTGCATGCTCTTTGGTATTATGTTGCCAGGATGGACAAAAACACTCTAGCACATCATACTCTCAAACTGTCCATTGACACATGCAGGGGTTCACACCTGCACTCTACCTGGCGTCACCCAGGGGGCTGCCCCAGAGATTTGTGGATTTGCAGGATTGAGCCAGGTCTGGGAACTTCACTCTATGAAGCCTGGCGTGATGCCATCAACGCTGGTCACTCTGACTGGTCCCACGGATCTCAGTAGACTGCACACTAAATGATGAGTTTACATACCCTGCTATTTCTCCAGTCACAATAGGGGAAGGTGTGGTATTGACTAATGCCACCCACTGTCATAACATCCCTGATTCCAGTTGTCCTACACACGACAATCAGGCACGGTGGACGTAGCTGCTAACTAATGTGGTGTTTAGCCACTATCTGCCAAGGAGTGTGGACTGGAGGTGCCCTGCACAGCTCTAGAGATCAATGAAGTCTGTGAGGCAGAGGTCATGGGAGCTGCTTTTCCCTTTCAATTTTGACAGTAGGCCATTTCCTGCTTTGAGTGATATCTGAAACAGAAGTGGCTATAATTTGGGTTTGGGCCCAAGCCCAGAAAGATTCTTTCCCTCGGCAAACCAATTGGAAATGACACTCGAGTGCAACATTTTGCTGTGCCAGAACATCAAAGTGTCGTTTCCATGAAAGTTGTTTTTTACTTGAGACATTTCAGATGTGAAGTGAAAGGAATAACCCATGTGGAAAAATAGATCCAGTTCTGGTACAAGAAGTCCTTAAAATAAAAGTGAGAGGAAAAGCGTCTCTCCCCAGGTGGAGTAATAGACAAAATGCTCTCTTGATACTTCTGTCAGATCAGTATTATGCCGTATTCTAACATCCTGGAGGATAAAACCATTTTCTCTGTGATTGAGACTTGAGTGATGACTCAAGCACATGCTCTCAAAACATGCCTCTGATTTACACCTCCGTTCTGTTGACTCAGAAGTTTCACTTGCTGCTTTGTTGCAGACCTGAAATGAAACAATACCACTAACCCCCAGCAATGGGGTGTATAGGTGTTCTATGCAGTACTACTGCCAAGTCTTCATGTAGAGTCTGGCTCGTTCCTTTATTGCCCTGTCTACACTAGGGGGATAATGAGAAATTTCCCCATTGTTGGTACCAGTGGTTCAGCTCCTCTGGAGGTACCTAAGTTGGTAGCCCCAGACTAGATTGGGTGCCATCTGCCACTGGTGTTGTAAACACCACGTCTATAAAATCCACTTTGAGCAGGGTTAGATGACACGGAGCTTAAAATGCCAGCAGCAGATGGTGATGATTGTATATGGCTCTCATTGTTGTTAAATGGAGGAAGATGAACTGGCGTTGGCAATGGCTTGAATGTCTAATCTTTTGGCTAGCCTCAGGTATTTCTTAATCGGGAGAGGGAAGGAACCAATTCTTTCCATCTCTTAAGACACTGCGGCCAAGACTTCCCTAAGTTACTAGTGATTTTGGGTGTCCAAATTTGGATGCTTTTAAAGAAGCCTGGTTTCAGATGTTTCCAAGCACCCATCCTCTCAATCTTCTCTGTAGTTTCCTACCAGTTATGGAAAGTATTTTTTTGGGGGGGGGAAGGGAGAGGATAAGAAAAAAATTGTTTTATTTGATCTACTCTCCCTATACTAGTCCCCTGAAAGCTCCTTTCAGACTGGAATCCATTCATCCATAAAAATAAATAATGGATTTCAGTCCTTCAGAACTTCTTATTTCTTCATTTGGGTCTCTCTAAATCAATAATGTAATTTACACTGAAAATACATCTGCAAAAGCAGGGTCCTTGCTTGTCAGAGAGACTAAAATCCCTCCTGTCTCTTATTAAACTAAATTAATGTTTAAGATTTTGGCCGGAGGGGATTAAAAAGTTGGACAAAAATTCAAGGATACCCTTTTAAGAAGTCTCCCTCTCTCCTGTTAAGTCTGACAAGAAGCAAATGGCTGAATGAGCTCAGTAGAAATGAGCTAACTGATGAGCAGGATAAAGTAAGGATTATTCTAAACCTTCAGGCACATTTTGAGCTGAACCAGAATATTTCTGAGGTTCCAGCTAAAACTTTTCACACCTGTGTGCCCTTCCTAACTTCATCCACCAGGAGAAACAGAAGCGCCACCAGAAATGCTAGTCTAATGATACTGATAACCTGTTAGAAATTACTAGCCATTTCATCCAATAGCCTGAGCTCGTGAGCAAAAGAGATCTGAATAAGCACCCAAACTTTGGGATGTTTTCTTTGCTGGACCATTGAACATTTTGAAGACTATTATCTATTGCTAATGCTACGTGAACTGGACTTTGGGGCCAAAATGGCCAGATGACAGTAGCAAACTACATGCTTATTGCTCATTATTGTAGCAGGTGCTGATTCCAAAATGGGGATAACTCTGAACTACAGTAGGTTTAGGTGGTGTAAAGCCAGATGATTTACAGTCTTCTCAGTTGTCTTGTTTTCACTGATGACAGTACATCTCAAAAAAGGGGAGATCTTACAAACTGTATAACAGGAGTGGCCAAACTTACTGACCCTCTGAGACGGGTAGGCAACCTATGGCACGTGAGCTGATTTTCAGCGGCACTCACACTGCCCGGGTCTGAGTAGGTGGAGAATGGGGGCTCTGGTAGGTGGAGAATGGGGGGTGGGCTCCGCGAGCCGCACTTTGACTGTAAAAGAGCTGCAAGCAGCTCATGAGCCATGGGTTGGCCACCTCTGCTGTATAAGGTGCTTGGCATCTACAAAATGAGGTGGCAGTGACACGAGAAGAGTTTCTGTGACTAGATATGCATTTGTGGGTTTAAAACAGGCAGATTTAGCTGAGTGTCACTGGGTCATAGAATGAACAGCTTCTAATATTGAACGCTTCTGTTATAGGGACAAGCATCATGATGCTTGATCTGGATCCTTCATGGGCTTAATCTATCTGGTTGAGCTGAATCATTCATGCTACTTTATTACAACTTTCTTACGGACTTTGATTATAGACTCATAGACTTTAAGGTCAGAAGGGACCATTATGATAATCTAGTCTGACGTCCTGCACAATGCAGGCCACAGAATCTCCCCCATCCACTCCTGTAACAACCCCCTAACCTATGTCTGAGTTATTGAAGTCCTCAAATTGTGGTTTGAAGACCTCAAGCTGCAGAGAATCCTCCAGCAAGTGACCCATGCCCCATGCTGCAGAGGAAGGCGAAAAACCTCCAGGGCCTCTGCCAATCTGCCCTGGAGAAAAATTCCTTCCTGACCCCAAATATGCCGATCAGTTAAACCCTGAGCATGTGGGCAAGACTCACCAGCCAGCACCCAGGAAAGAATTCTCTGCAGTAACTCAGATCCCATCCCATCTAACATCCCATCACAGACCACTGGGCATACTTACTTGCTGATAATCAAAGATCAATTGCCAAATTAATTGCCAAAATTAGGCTATCCCATCATACCATCCCCTCCATAAACTTATCAAGCTTAGTCTTGAAGCCAGATATGTCTGTTGCCCCCACTACTCCCCTTGGAAGGCTGTTCCAGAACTTCACTCCTCTAATGGTTAGAAAGCTTCGTCTAATTTCAAGTCTAAACTTCCTAGTGTCCAGTTTATATCCATTTGTTCTTGTGTCCACATTGGTACTAAGCTTAAATAATTCCTCTCCCTCCCTAATATTTATCCCTCTGATATATTTATAAAAAGCAATCATATCCCCCCTCAGCCTTCTTTTGGTTAGGCTAAACAAGCCAAGCTCTTTGAGTCTCCTTTCATAAGATAGGCTTTCCATTCCTCGGATCATCCTAGTAACCCTTCTCTGAACCTGTTCCAGTTTGAATTCATCCTTCTTAAACATGGGAGAACAGAACTGCACACAGCATTCCAGATTAGGTCTCACCAGTGCCTTGTATAACGGTACTAACACCTCCTTATCTTTACTGGAAATACCTCACCTGATGCAGCCTAAAACCGCATTAGCTTTTTTAACGGCCATATCACATTGGCGGCTCATAGTCATCCTGTGATCAACCAATACTCCGAGGTCCTTCTCCTCCTCTGTTACTTCCAACTGATGTGTCCCCAATTTATAACTAAAATTCTTGTTATTAATCCCTAAATGCATGACCTTGCACTTTTCACTATTAAAATGGTAGGTTTCCAGGCAAATTCCAGAGATCCAAATGCATACACCTTACTACGTAGGGAGGCTGCAACTTTCAATGTCCATTCGGGCTAGGCCAGAAAATCTTTTTGTACTAAGCTCCTTGGGTTCCACTTTGTAGGTAGGGCTTTCTGTAATGAGACAGTTTTTCCCCTTAAAAAACCAAACAAAAACCTACTGAATTATTCTACAGAAGAAGCCTCAAAACACTCTTTTAGGGCTAGTGTAATCTGTCATATCCGGAGCCAGCCATGTAAAATACTTGAAATTTCTCTCATTTTTTGAGTTGATCCAAAACACAGCTGGTGCGGCAGGTCTAATTGTAGATCTACCGCTTTTGATAATGTCCCTTCTTTAAAAGGGGGAAAAATAAATTGAAGTAATTAGGAACAATAGCTGGCATGCAACAGCACAACTTGTTCAGCATTATAACTAAAAATGGAGGATAATATTTCCTTGGAAACACTGAAATGCTCTGATATTTTGCTGATCTGCTGTGTATCGTCCCACGATAAGGTATTCTCTCTCACAGACAGCGCATAACCACTAGATACTCTAGTTACCATGGTGACTATCCTCTTTCTAATAACAATAAATAATTATGTGCAACTGATCAAATCATCGGTTGCTATTGTTTCAGTTTTGTAGAAGCTCTAAAGCTCTCTGGCCTCTTCTACGCAGTCTTGTTTGATAATGCTCAGGTTGTGCCCTCTCTGGAATCTATATCTATATCTCCAGGAGAAAAATCCATTAGGTGAGTTCATGTGGGAGATGCAGTTTAACACATCAGGGTTGTGACTGTAGGCATAGCTCTGAGCAATGTGTGGTGTGAAAGCTGCACTACCCCTAGGGCCACCATGGGGGGGACATAGTGCCTCTGAGACATCCCCTGGAGTCACAGTTCCTCTCCTGATTTTTTCCTTTTCCCCAAATGGTAGTAATTTGTTATTGACTATATCAAGAGATGGTGGAGTGTGCAGACACTTAGATTCCATCACTAGTTGGCTAAATGACACACCTCAGGCTATACTGTTCCTAGCAGCATTTGTATAGCACTGACAAAACATTCCCAGATATGTTAAGTTTCCTAGAATCATAAGACTGGAAGGGACCTTGAGAGGTCATCTAGTCCAGTCCCCTGCACTCAAGGCAGGACTAAGTATTATCTAGACCATCCCTAGGTGTTTATCCAACCTGCTCTTAAAAATCTCCAATGATGGAGATTCCACAGCCTCCCTGGGCAATTTATTCCAGTGCTTAACCATCCTGACAGTTAGGAAGTTTTTCCTAAGGTCCAACCTAAATCACCTTTGCTGCAATTTTAAGCCATTGCTTTTTGTCCTATCCTCAGAGCTTAAGGAGAATAATTTTTCCTCTCTCCTCCTTGTAACAACTTTTTATGTACTTGAAAACTGTTATCATGTCCCCTCTCAGTCTTCTCTTCTCTAGACTAAACAAACCCAACATGCAACATAATAGCAAATAACTGCACCTGAATCCCGAACGAATAAACGTGCAGAGATTTATTAATTATTATTTTATTTTATTATTTAAAACTAGTCAACATAATGGCTTGTGTTTCTCACGGTTACTCCAGTAGAATGTTTATCTGGCTATTTCCAGCCTATTTTGAAAGTGTCTGATGCTTTGAGAATCTTGCATTGACTGAGCTAAGTGACTTCTAAAAAAGGAGACTTTGGGGAGGGAGAACGCAAACAAACTTTACTTGATTTGTAAAATTTGTGTGCCACTTAAGTGTAGGAATTCCCATGAATGACCATATATAATGTAAAGGTGGAAATAGTACATATCATTGGTGGTTTTGCATTTTGGCATTTTTTGCATGTTTTGGCCCATCTGAGCGTGGCCAATCACAACTCCCACTGAAAATGTGGGCGTTACAGCCACTTATGCCAGGGCTGAATTTGGCCTTACATGTGGAGGAACCAGATCCTAAGATGGAGTAAACTGATGTGGCTCCTTTGATTTAAGAAGCTACACTGATTTGCACTAGCTGATGATCTGGCCTCAAGGATCCAAGAAGCAAACATTTAGAGCATTGCCTGGCATTTTACTGATAACCTTTCTCAATATTTTCTGAGGGTTTCTCTTGTGTTTCCTATGCATGGCAAATTAAAATTACAGACAAACACACAAGCTGGCATGCATTGTTTCCCTGAACCGGAGTAGAACACGTGCTCAGTGAACCAAGAACAACATCACCTGAGAGGATTCTAAGGCAGTTTCTCACCTGGATGCTCTTCAGATGCAACTATAGTTTGTCCTGCTGTTGACAGGGTGACTCGTTTACTGAAACTGTGCAAACCAAAATCTTTTTAGTGTTTCCTTCTTTCTATTTTTTTGTCATTACTACAGAACATTTTTCCTGCCCTAGTCTTTAATGAGCTCTTCCAACTTTCCAAGAGACCTACCTAGACTGTGTCATAGAACAGGTGGAGAAGATCTATATATATTTGCATAAAATTTGCATGGTAACAGTATGGAATTTTTTCTTCTTTCACCATTTTGAAGGCACAGATGGTAGCTCAGTCCTTCTCACCTCAAGGTGGTAATGGACCTCCCACTCCCTCTAAAGTTCCAGTCTCTGGGTCTCTCCTTTTCTTCCCAATAGCTGAGCCCCACAACATAGAGTTTTTCCTTCTTTTTGTCTTTTTTTTTCTTTCTCCCCTTCAGCTTTCTCTCCTTCTCAGGATCATGCTCCCACCAGAGAATGGATCCTCAGGGTTGATTTTGCTGCTTGGCTCTGCTATGGACAAGCAGTGACAAGAGGGTGGTAGATGATCATTTAAAAATACAATCTTTGCAGCTAGCCAAGAAAATCCAGAGACACAGATGCTGGGCGAGGGAATGGGAGAACTATGTGGAAACCTGGGTCTTCCTGCCAAAAAACAGAGATCTGCTTTTTATGGTCTGTTTTCACATTGGCTGAAGAGAGGCTTGGATGGATGGAGCGCTCATGGACTTGAAAAATCATACCGACATTAACAAACAGATATGCTTACAAATTTTACAGTTGCTTTGTTAATGGGATCCCAGGAACCTGATCTACAGAAGCCTTTGTTGGTACCAGGCTTCGGTGCCAGAATGCACTTAGTTCCACTTGAAGCTGGATGAGGCAAAGAATCAGCCCAGCGGGCCTGTTCAGGGTGATAAGGCCTCGGGCCTGTGGTTTAGCAGAGTGTGGAGACTGGTAACTTTTGTTGTTGTTTAATGTCTATCTTTCCAGGGAACAAAATAAGCATGGTGAGTTGCCCTTAAAGTAGTGTTCAGCTCTGCCGTGATGTGAAGGTGATATTAATCTCCAGCACTTGGCATCAGTTGGAAATTAAACTCTGTGTTTTGAGACTGAAGATGGCTGGCTGACTGAGTTGCAGACCCTTTCTGAGTACTGGCAAATGGAGCATTCAGTGTAGAGTCCCTACTTATAGGGACCACTGAAGGAGTGGGATCTCTGGGAGCAGAGTCCCTTTTTGGAGTCAGAGGAATGTCTTTCTGAATTGGACGATTTCCTTCTGGACTGCTCCAGTAGGTGGAGCTTGGGCCGGGTAGCCTCAGAGCAGCAAGTTCTGGTGGAGAAGGAATGTGACTGGAATGTGGCTCTTGACCAAACAGAACTGTGTCCATAAATTAAAGGAATAGGTCAGTCACAAAACAGCCATGGCTTGAAGCCAGAGAGTTTAGGCTCAGGCATTAGGAGGGAAGGTGCCAAGCTGTACTTGGATGAAGGAAAGAGAGAGACTCATTCAAGAAAATGAATGAGGGGCTGCTAACAAAGCAGAAATGTCCCTAAACGCATGGGCTTTAGCAGGATTACTTACATGCTTAAAGTTAGGCACATGTTTAAGTGCTTTGCCGGACTGAGGTCTGTTTAAGTAGAACAACACATGTCCATCTCAACTGGTATTAGTAATAAATAGAGGGGACTGAATTAAATCTATGGTGTAACACTGAATGAATGATGATGAGTGGAGAACGTGATCATAAATTAAGTGGCTCTGTTAAAAGTGGAACTAATGGAACCACAGTGGTTTAGAATCAGTGTAAGGGAGATCACAATCAGGCCCCCCCCAGTGACTTACACAGGGAGCGGCAGAACTGCAGCCTTTAAAATAAAATAGAAAAGATGGGTGAACAAAGTGGTGTGTGTGTGTGTGTGTGTGTGTGTGTGTGTGCCGGGAGTAGGCCCCGGTTTGCAATTCAAATGAACGGTTCTTGGCATCTTTGCTGCATGTTGCCCTGTGCCACACGTTGTTACTACTTTCAGTCATCCTAACGACAGAACAGGCAAGGCACAAATTGGCAATTCCTGGCAATGTTACTCTTGATCATGCTGCTTTGAATTCTTTTCTCAGCCATTTCGCCTGAGATTTCATCTGTAATAAGTCTGTTCACAAACTTGCATTCAGAGGGGTTTTGTTTGTTTTGTTTTGATTTAAATCTTTGCCTTTGCCATTGCCGGGCTATTATTTCAAGGCAGAGGTTTTAAGAGATTCCTGTGATCAGAATCCAGCCCCACTCACTGGCCATGTCTATATATTGGAAAGGATTGTCTTAGGTGGATACAGGGCGTGTAAAGGCAATCGAAGTATCGGTTCAATCACACTAGGGACAGATACTGTAGATTTGGCAGCCTAACTCATTTACAAATACCTAAGAAGTTACTGTACATGTCCTTTAGCCTTGAAGCATGTGTTGAGTCAAAATATTTAAAAAAGAATATTCCTAGTACTGATTATATAGTTTCTCTGCTTTTGACAGAGCACACGAACAGCTTGACTCTGAATCTGTTCTGCCGTGTGAAGCTGTATTTCTGTGGGATGTAACAAAAGTTTTAGTGGGAGGCCTCCGGTAATGAGAGATCAAAAGGAAATGTTGATAAAGGACTAATTAGTGAAACAACTATATTAGTGCTACAGAAATGACTAGTTCTACTGCTCCTTTTAAAAGAACATGATTTTAAAAAATGAAGGAAGGAGGATTGGCTTGAGGATTGGGATTCGGGAGATCCAAGTTCAATTCTCTGCTATTCCATAGATTTCATGTGTGTCCTTGATGAAGTCACTTAATCTTGCTGTATTTGTTTCCCCCTCTGTAAAATGGGGATGATGGTATTTCCTTTCTCCCATTCGTTGTCTTGTTTGCTTAGTTCTTTGTGTCGGGGCCAGCTGCGTGTGTGTATACATGTGTACAGTGGCTAGCACAATAGCAACAAAGGTTGGTACCTCTAGAGAATACTAGCATGCTTATACTACACAACAATCAAAATGATTACATTGCAAAGTAATATATTTTGGAAAGGGGTTTTAGTAGAAAATAGTTAACCAAAAAGCATTTTTGCCATTTAACAAGCAGATGTACTGTAACTGCTTGTAATAGAAGGTTTGACAATAACTATAATTAGCCATTTTTGCTAGAATAGACCTTATAATTTGTCTGATTTAAGTGCTTTTCCTCCAAAAAGAATCCCTGGTGAATTAATGAGCATAGAAAATAGAAGTACCTCAAAGAGGTGACTCTAAATTACTGTAATGGAGATGGTAGCAGCACACCCTATGTCTAGTCTTGAAAGAAATTAAGGTTTATTTTCTACAGCTGACAACCCATCAGCTCCCACGTTGAATACATCCATCATGTAAAAGAAACCTTCAGCCTATAACAGCTGTGAAAATCAACCCTGTCTTTTAGGCTTGGCAAATTTGTTGATCTAAAGTCACAAAGCGGAAATAATTAATCTAAGAGATTTTTCTCTCACTTGGTGACTTATTGTCGTATTGAGGCTGAGACTTTTCCTGTGGTTTTAAGAGGCATAGACCGTTTGACTAATTCTGAAGCTCAATCATATGTCTACAATCTACACAGCTTGAGTGATCCCTGCAGACATGCACCCTTCACCCTCCCCCATGATCTGCTGATTGCAGTGTGCTCAGTATTTGGAAAGCAGACCTGAAGGAAAAGCCTTATAAGCCTTACTCCCTGTATGTACAAAAGCCATGCTCCAGTATGGCATTGGGGACATTGCTTTGCTGCAAGGTGCTGGATGAAATCCTGACTCTACAGAAGTCAATAACAAAACTCCCATTGAATTAATTGGGGCCAGGACTTCACCAATTGTGTCTCAAGGAGATGCTAATCCAAGGTCCTGCATGCTTATAATTGAAGACCACATGGGTCTTTTCATAAAGCTGGGCCTGTGTTAACCCCAGAATCCTGGCCAAATTCCAAGTCAGCCTCTCTAAATTCCTCCTGCAGTTTTATTTAGACACAATATTCAGCTTAACTTACCTTTAAGCTATTGTGTAGTTCTGTTATGCACTGTCAGCTGTTTTGTTCTGTCCCAGAAATGGGTGAAATGATTTATTTCCTTTCCTTTCTTAAGCACCTATCCCAAATTCAGGGGATAAAATCCTGGCCACATAGATATGAATGGCAAAACTCTCACAGATTTCAGTAGGGCCAGGGTTTCCCCTTAGAAACTCAACACCAACTTAATGGGAATAAATTTAAAATCTCTTTACACATTCAAATTTTAATAGACTGCTGGGATGAAGACAGAGTTATAGGTATTAGAGAAAAACCTAAGAAGATAAATATCCCCTACCAACAATACCTGTTTCTTTTGTGTGCATGTACACAAGAGCTTGTGGGGGAGAGGGGGAACACCAAAATTTCCATCCTAAGGGAAATTCAAGATTTCAAATTTTGGTTTAGTCCCAAATTAGGACAATGTCAGTATTGGAAATTTTTGGAACTATTCTGAAATGTTTCATTTCTACCTTATCAAAATGTTTCATATTTATTCTTGCTATAAATTGCAGTACAATTAAGTCAAAAGAAAACATTGTCACCTTATCACTATTTTGTTTCGATCGTTTCCCACAATTTTTTTTGCATACAAAATCAGTACGTTCCCACAAAACATTTCGATTTAGTCAAGTCAGATTTTCAGATGGAAACGTGTTCTGTTGGAAAATGTTTGACCCACTGTAATGTGGACCCACTGGAATTCAGTATAAAGGGGTGGGGTGCACCATTCAGTTCTCTAGTTTTCTGTTTGTACTCAGGGATGCGGCCCCTTACTTAGGACTCACCAGGGAATGCAAAATTGCACATTGACTTTAATAGTTAAAATTATGCAAACAAAAAGTCCATACGAGAGAGGGTGGGGAATGGGGGGGAAAGGACCTGGAAAGGCAGAAGGAGCTGAATAGCTGAAACCAAAATGCAGTTAAGGAACTATAAAGCTAATCTCCAGCTCTTATGCAAGTCAATTTAGACTCCTGTGTAGGCAGGAACTCAGTCCAAGTAATAGCTTTCTAATATAACCAGTTCTGTGGACTTCCTCCCTTCCTTCATTGACCTAAATGAGTCTATGACTCATAGTCCCCATGTTACCGTTGTCTTAGTTCATGTGCAGGGGTTAATTGCTGTCGCAGCAGGCCAGTCACTCCTGTAGTGGGGGGAACAATGAGGGCTGTACCTCAAAAGTTTAGGGTGAAAAGACTGAGTTCTTTGTGCAGGCAAGGCTCCTGTGGTAGTCCTCTGGTGTCCTGGGGGGAAATACGAAGGCTGAAAGGCACTTGAACAAATCCACTTCTGTGAAAAAGAATGTGCAATAAAACTAGAAGCCTACGCCTGTACCTCCTGACTGCAATTTTGTGATCTTCTGTCCTGATATGGTCTCTGGCCAGTATTGAATCTGAAGGGAAGTGAAGGAAACAGACTTTAAGACCAGGTGAAAACGTTTATCACCTCCTTGTTCTGCCTCAGGCCATGGCTTTAACAGGAACTAGAGTGGAGTTCTCCAGCTCCAAGCAATACTTTGTTTGCTTGGCACCTCTAACTATCTCCTCTTACTAGACAATCTAACTGTCATGCTACAGTGGCACTTGCAGTAAAGAATGAGTGCACAGAACAAAGTGATAATCGACTCAGCAGGAGTATAAATGGACAGGAAACTTGAAGCTAGTCAAATAATACCATGAGTCATATAATTATATGGCCATTGAACAGTTTGTCCAAGCTGTTTTGGTTATTACCCAGCTTCAGGCTTCAATTCTCTAGATGTGCCCAACTGGTGGAAAGTTGATGGCAATGCCGGCACCTGTGGCAAATGGTACAAAATCTGTGTGCTTAAAACTGAGGAGAGATGGAGGGCGGGGGAATCAATATACTTTTTTCTGTTGTTTTAAGTATATTACAAAGGATTAGAGGAAGTTAAAAATAGGTACAGAGAAACATAGTATGAACATGCAATTCTAGATGTTAGTCCAGAATTTAAATGGAGCTCAAGGTTTCTTGCAAGCAGAGAATTTATCACTGTTTTCAGTCAATCTTGGGACGTTGTCTCTGGAAAATATAACCATTTCCACCAGAGCAGGAGATCGGAATAGAAATTGTACTAACTGTGCAGCAATTTTATTTTTAATATCTATATATTCCACTTACAACAGCAGTAATGACCGTGATGCAGGGCAGTTACTTGGAATGAATAAGCAGCTGGATTTTTGTGGCATAGCCTAGTGAGTCACAAATCTCCCGGGAATCTCTTGTCACCTTGATGATTATTGAGTCAGTCAAGGGCGACTGCAGGAAAAGTACATCTGCCACCAGCAGCCTAACCAAACTCACATGGGCCTGCCTCATTTACATAAAGGCCCTTTAAAGACCACTTAAGACTCCTTTGTATTACCAGGGACCTTGGTATAAACAACACTCAGACTAGTGGTATCCCCCATGGGTCTGTACTGGGCCCAGTCCTGTTCAACATATTCATAAATGATCTGGAAAAAAGGGTAAATAGTAAGGTGGCAAAATTTGCAGATGATACAAAACTACTCAAGCTGGGTAAGTCCCAGGCAGACTGCAAAGAGCTACAAAAGGATCTCTCAAAACTGGGTAACTGGGCAACAAAATGGCAGATGAAATTCAATGTTGATAAATGCAAAGTAATACACATTGGAAAACATCATCCCAACTATACATATAAAATGATGGGGTCTAAATTAGCTGTTACCACTCAAGAAACAGATCTTGGAGTCATTGTGGATAGTTCTCTGAAAACATCCACTCAATCTGCAGCGGCAGTCAAAAAAGTGAACAGAATGTTGGGAATCATTAAGAAAGGGATAGCTAATAGGACAGAAAATATCATATTGCCTCTATATAAATCCATGGTACACCCACACCTTGAATACTGTGTGCAGATGTGGTTATATGTGGAATAGACGACTAAGGTGGAATATGATTGAGGTCTATAAAATCATGACTGGTGTGGAGAAAGTAAACAAGAAAGTGTTATTTACTCTTTCTCATAACACAAGAACTAGGGGTCAGCAAATGAAATTAATATGCAGCAGGTTTAAAACAAACAAAAGGAAGTATTTTTTTCACACAATGCACAGTCAACCTGTGGAACTCCTTGCCGGAAGAAGTTGTGAAGGCCAAGACTATAACAGGGTTCAAAAAAGAATTAGATACATTCATGGAGGATAGGTCCATCAGTGGCTATTAGCCAGGATGGGCAGGGATGGTGTCCCTAGCCTCTGTTTGCCAGAAGCTGGGAATAGGCAACAAGGAGTGGGTCACTTTATGATTATCTGTTCTGTTTGTTCCCTCTGGGGCACCTGGCATTGGCCACTGTCAGAACACAGGATACTGGGCTAGATGGACCTTTGGTCTGACTCAGTATGGCCGTTCTTATGTTCTTATAGTGCTTTCAAGATTCCAAGCATTTAAGAAGCAATGCCGAGACCATTGCACGCAATAGGCTGGAAAATGAGTGCACCCTAGGCATGCCCAATGTGAGGAATTTTAAATGGAAAGATAAACATTTTTATTTAACATGTAGGCTTTTCTGTAGCCTGTAGTATCAGCATTTCAGATCCTCATGGTTCTCTCTTCCACAGCTTACTCCCAGGCCTTCTACCCCTGACAGTCTCAGCAGCAATCATGCCCCCCTTTACTACAACCTACCTTTCTTTCTTTCTTTCTTATAGTGGAACAGCCTCAGCCAATCTGGCGTCTTGTAATGAGGATTGGCTAGACATAAGCCCTCCAGCCCCGAAAGGCAAGTCTCCCTCCCTGTTACATGGAAGTATTTCAGATGTGAAAATTGGAGGAGGCACAGAGAGGAAAAATAGAAGAGGAGAAAAGAGCACCGACAAATGATTTTAAGGTAGTATAAAGCTGAAATAATTGGTGGCAATATAAAGGGAGAACAGAAATGAAAAGGACAGAACAATCTGAAAATGGAAGTGGAGTACATTAAAAATCCACAATTTTCTGAGAACCAAAGGCAGCCCCTAGACATTAAGAACATAAAGGGAGAGGAAGAGGTAGGGTGGGGGGAGGGGAAATGAGAGAATTAAATTAGACAAAACTGCTCTAAAATAATGTTAATGGTGTAATCTTCCTAGTCCAGGGAATTCAAAGTTCATGTTCAAAATCTTTCCAAAGGGCGTTGATTGGCATGAATGGCTCCTGCTGATACGCAGGTAAAATTCAGCTGACTAACAGGTATCAAGGCAGCCACTGTGGAATGGAATACAACAGCTGTATCACTGCACCAGGGGTACTGTATATAGCGAATTAGTGTGCTCAGTACAAGACTTGGTTCAGGCTTTTATCAAAGCCCATCTCTATTTTTATGAGTCTCAGTTAACACTAAAATATCTTCCAGTGAAAATGGAGTGTAATCGATGGGATTAATTTTTGGCAGTACAGGGCTTGATAGAAAGCCTGCTGAGTTCCCTGGGAGTCTTTCCATTCGCTTTGATGGGCTTTGGATCAGGCTCATGATTGGTTTATCAGACTGGCGTGAATTGGGGGAAAGCAGGGAGGGAACCTAGCAACCTTGTAACTGGAGGGCTACCAGAAAGCTGCTTTATTCTGGAGAACGCTTCCACTAACATAGGTTATTTATCCCACTGTGATAGTCTTGGCACCTTGTTTGCAATTAACCCCAGTACGGTCATGTTGCTGCATGACTGACCTTTTTCTTCACTAAAGTTACAGCCACCAGAAATCAATTTGTTGGTAAAAATTCATGATCGGTAATGATATGAATCACAATTATTGCTCCAGTATCAGAGGGGTAGCCGTGTTAGTCTGGATCTGTAAAAACAGCAAAGAATCCTGTGGCACCTTATAGACTAACAGACGTTTTGCAGCATGAGCTTTCGTGGGTGAATACCCACTTCGTCAGTTGCAAGACTCTACATCTTTCAGAGAAATGAATAACTCTGCAACAATGATTTGACATGATAGAAATAAAGTAATTGTCCCTTAAGTTTCAATCAGGAAAGGACCTTTCTTTCTTTTCTTTTTTTTAGCACAGTTAATCTTGTATGTGCAGTGAGAATTTTTACAGTGCTATATATATAATAAATGCAAATAGAATATTGTCACAGATCAACATCGCCTGCAATGAAGATTGACAGCTCTTGCATGGACAGTAAATCAGTTGTGATTTATTAATAAGCCAGATCATCAGTTGCCGACCAGGAACTCTTGGTGAATTGGAATTGCGGAGGTTTGGGAAATTGGACACAAATGTTCCCAAATCCCAGAGCTGTTCTGTCTGTGGCTGGTGCCGAAAGTATATAGAAGAACCACCTTCTTATTCTGGAGTGATGTCCCTTTCTATCAGTGTCCTGAAGTCTGAATCTCCACTTTGAGATGTCGGTAAAAATTGTGCAGCTGGAACACTGTATCATACACTGTTCACACATCAGTACAACCTAATCTTTGTTTCTTTTCATAGAATAGACCAGATCTTGGGCCATACTAATTCTTTTTGTATTGCTCTGGTGGTTAAGCACCATCATAGGTGCTGGAACTAGGGGTGCTCAGGGTGCGGCAGCACCTCTGGCTTGAAAGGGTTTACAGGTTTGTTCAATGGCTTTCAGCACCCCCACTATAAAAAATTGTTCCAGCCCCTCTCAGCACCACCAAGGTGACATAAGTGTTTAAGTGCTTTGCTGAACTGGGGCCTTAAACCTGCCCTTTGGGCATGTCTACACCTCATGTGTGAGCAAGTCTGCTAGCCAGGTCCACAGATGTGTGCAAATGCTCTAAAAGTAGCTGTGTAGATGCTGAAGCGGGAACTCAGGCTCTGAAGCATGGAGGGGAGGAGGTAGGCTTGAGAGCCTGAGCTTCAGGCCAATCTGCAAAGTCCCAAGCAACATCCACACAGCTATTTTTAGAGTGCTAGCGTGAGCCCTGCTAACCCAAGTCTGTGGACCCAGCTGGGAGGCTCACTCCCAGATGCAGTGTAGTCATGCCCTTAGCAGCCAGCAGATTCCCCTAGCTGGAGAGAAGTTTGACTAGTATAGTGGCGGCTTAATTGACTGTGTGGCCCCACTGGCCCTCTGGCATACAGAGCATGTCAGGGCAGGAGGAATCAGTGACTTCTAGTGCTTCCAGCTAAAGTAATGACCCCTAGGCAACTGTTCCAAGTGGGCGCAACTTGGAGCTACCTTAAAGTGTCTCTCAGGCCTGGTCTACACTGGGGGGGGGGGTTCGAACTAAGGTACGCAAGTTCAGCTACGCGAATAGCGTAGCTGAACTCGAGCTACCTTAGTTCGAACTACTTACCCGTCCAGACGCCACGGGATCGAAGTCCGCGGCTCCCCCGTCGACTCCGCCACCGCCGTTGATGAGACGCGATATATGAGACGCGATATATTGAACTCCGAGAAGTCGAACGCTACCCGCCGACCCGGGCGGGTAGTATAGACGTACCCTAAGTCACACAGGAGACCCAAGCAGCCCCTGGTCTGCTGAACCCTGAGGCTGGGGGATTTGCTGGAAGGTGGTATACACTTACTACAGTCACATTTCCTTCCCTTTCCCCTACTCTTCCCAGTCCCTGTGAGAACTCAGCCCAGTGTATGTGGTGGTTGTCTGTAAATGTAATCTTCATCAAATCTTAATGATTTAAGAAGAAAATCCTCACGGAAATGTACATATTCATTCTGGATGATCTTTGAACCCATTTCCTTCTGGCAGTGGATTTGATTGTGAAATTTCCTTATCGCAATTCACTTTGTTTTTTGTTTATTTGTCACAATGCTATCTGAATTTTTTGGATGAAAACGGGAATTGGAAATCAGACACCAAATGTACGCTGCTTATATTTTGGGGAAAACAGTCCATTAATTTTAATTAAATGCCAAAGCCTGTTTCTCTTCAATGTCAAGCAATAATCTATTCCAGCAAATTAAGATGAACCTAGTTTTACATAACCGTGAGGCTAACAGGAAGGAGCACATCACTGAGCTAGCATTCCAGAGCCTGTCTCTGCATTAATATTCTTGGAGACGGGTTCCATTCCTCCAATGACTAGACCAGCCTAATTTCAGTTTTGATACATTTCTAATTACCAGATACTTTAAAGCTGAAAATTGCAGCAGTTCCCCGGAGAACTATTATTTTTTGTTAAATTTCTGTGAAATTCCTCAACTTATTATCTCACACTGATCTTTTGTTCTGTGAGTACAGTGAAGCTTTTCCCTGCATGCTAGTAAATGAGACTTTGATAACTAATCCAACTTACTTTTTTTGTCAATTATGTTAGTGCCACTTACATGCCAATTTTGTTTTAGTCAGGTTGAGCCAATATGATGAGAATATTTATGTAAATAAGCTTATTATTTAAAAAATACGGTATTGTGTTTTTTTTGTAGTATTTACCTGTTTCCCTAAGGTTGTATTGGCCTGTTTTTTAAGTACTCAGGGAATGAGGGGAGTAGTACTTGACATTCAAGGTCGTGTGATAAAATTGCATAGAAATGTAGGCTGCTAATTGAAACTAGATCAGGTTCATTTGGTGGTCAACGAAATAGAGGACTTACAATTTTCCATTAGCAACTTGCTAATAGAGAACTATAGAGCGGTAGCTCAATGTTGACCTTTGGAGGGATGATGTAGAATATGACAGCCTTCCATTTACTTTTCAGAATCTGTTGTTCTCCCCTCTAATTATAGGATATTTATTGGTAATCCACCCACTAATGCATTTTCATGTGAATGAAATCAGAGGTAAATTTTTACCTATGGATAAAGAGAAGTTCTTACTTTCATATTTATCCTCTGCACCAGCTGATGCTCCTGATATCAGCATTAAAGGATGGATAATGTACGGTAGTAACAATATTTGATGGTGCCCTAAACTTTAATGCAATAAGTTGGGATAACGCGGATGGCAGCCTTGTTTGAGTTTGGGACCCGGTCCTGCATTCCTGCTCAGGTACAATTCCTATTGAAGCCAATGGTTGCTTCTCTTAATGGCTGACCTGTATCTGTTTAGGTAAAGCGAGCTGGGCCAGACTGTGATAACCTTACTCCTGCTGAACTGCGAATGCAGCCTTAAACTCAGCAACTGGTACTTTGGACCCATCCCTGCCATGTGCTGAGCAATCCACACAAGGTGCTATGTAACTTCAACCCTGATTTAGGGCATGGGTTTTATGGGCATTTAGTACTTTACAAAGCTGGGCCCTTAGACACACCCACATTAAAGGTAGGAAAGAGTATCATTGCTATTGCATCTTTTCATTGTGCTGCTTGTCACAGTTCAGGGCAGTGGCCCCTGTATTTCTCCTCAGTGGCTTAGCAAGGGCATTCAGCCCTCAGGCTTCCAGCTCCTCTTTTGCATGGAGTTGTCTCTCTCTGTGTATCTCTCATCTGCCCATGGTATTTCCAGTATGGTCAGTTCCCTGCCTTCACTGTGTAATTCCCAGCACAGACAATCTGGCTAACCAAATCTGCTTGCTTTCTCTTCAGAGAGGGAGAGCAGTTTAATTGCTACAGATATATTACCACAGAGTTCTTTCTAAGCAAGCCTACATTATTATTAACAAACAAACATTAGAGAAAACGTATTAAGAATAATAAAAGAACCTTCCCGCCTGCTAATAAGCTTACCAGGCATCACCCCACCCTGGGGGTTTCTTTCAGAGATTCGGTTCAGAACAAACACACAATTTATGGGGCCTCTCCAGGCCAAGTCTTTCCAATCCTCCTGTAAAGACTGGGACCCACTATGGACCCTCCAGGATTGTCCTGGAGTCTCCAGGAGTTTTATTGATTCATACTAGTATGCATCTAATGTACGTGAAAAGTGCGTGTTAAACTTGACTATTTATCCAAAGTAAATTTCAGAAGGCAACCTTTGCAATCTCCATTATGTTCATTACATATCCTCCAATCAGGAATCAGAAACAGTACTATGTGACTGATGTAATAACAGTATTTCCAATCCCAGGTGTTCAAAAATCATAAAAACATGAGGAACTGGTTACCAAGAGGCAGTATGCTGGACTAGATGGACTAACCTAACCCATGGTGGGAGAGCTTATTTTCCTTAAGAAAATGTATAGATGTTGGAGTTTAGTTACAAAACTCTGGAAGCATTTCATAGGAAAAAAATTATTGCCAAACCTGGAGATCCTTCTCTGAAGCTCTCACTAAGGGTGTGGCTACACTGCAGGATTTATTTGAGGGTGTGTAGCATACATACATGCATAACTCCCTGTACCTATTGGGTTCCAGGATTCCTGATTCCTGCTAAAGGATTCCCCCCCCCCCAGCCTAAGGGGAGGATTTACAGGACCTCAGAAACCCACTAATTTCGGGGGACAACTAATAAAAGAACAGGGACAGGAGTGCGGTCAAAGGGTCATAAGAAGGGAGCCTGACGGGGACACCGAGCAGAGAACCCTGGACAGCGCCCACTGCTCCTCGAAGGCGTCAAGGGAGCCAGTGGATGCCGCCCAGAGGAACTCTGCCCGGATACGTGAACGGACAGAGGATCGGAAACAAGCCCCACAGTCACAGGGGTCTCCGTTGGCCAACCGTCTCTCCCTGGTCGTGTAGATGGACATTTTAGCCAGGGCGAGGAGGAGGTTGACCAGGAGGTCCCACGACTTTGTGGGGCCACGGATAGGGAGTGCATGGAGAAGGAGGTGAGGGGAAAAGTGCAGCCAGAAATGTAACAGGATATTGGTGATTAGCCGGTATAGGGGCTGCAACCTGGCACACTCTAAGTAAACGTGCGCCAGGGTCTCCCTCATGCCGCAGAAGGGGCAGGTGTCTGGGACAGGCATAATTCCCTGTAGCGGGGTGGTTACCCGCTCCTGCCCTTCTCGGTGGAAAAGAGCCCAGGAGAGGGCTGTGGCTGGGGCAAGAAGCCTGGGCTGATTAGGGAAGGTAGGCTCAGCTGTGGCCAAGCCCCAATCAGGCCCAGCTGGCCCCTATAAGAGGCAGTGAGCTAGGAGCCCAGGCAGTCTCCCTCTGGCTGTAGAGGGAGAAGGGCCTGGTTGCAGGGAGCTAGAGACAGGGTACCTGAGTGGAGCAGGGCTGGGGAAAGGCAGAGGAGCTGGGGAGCTCCAGCCTGGAAAGCCCCAGGCTGTGGCCTAGCATTGGGCTAATAGGTACTGGAGGTTGCAGAGGGCAGCCCAGGGGTAGGCAAAGGCAGCAGGTCCAGGGCGTGGGGGCTAGATGATGACTGGCAGTAGCCTTATACTGAGGTGAGGTGGGGATAGTGGGTGGGGGTTTCCTGGGGAGGGGAGACCCTGAGAGAAAGGGGTTACTGCCAGGGGGCAGCACCCCAGCTAACAGGTCACCGAGTCCGGGAGGGACACAGGGGCCAAGTGGTAGCGGGACACTGGCCTGCAGAGGGTGCTCCTGGCTGGAAAATGAGCTAATTCCCAGAACAGACCAGCAGGAGGCGCCACAGGGGTGAGTCCCACACCCCCCTAGCCTGGGTATAAACAGCAGTTAAGATGGCGAGGCATGCATTAACACAGTAAAGTTACACTTGAAGGGTGTGGGTATGTACCTGGAGTTGTCTGCTGGACCAAGCCTATCTCCCATCTACTATTTTTAGCAATGTAGTAGTGTCCTGTTACCTCTCACTGCTGGACCATGTTACCTCCTTAGGAAAAGAGTCCAGCAGTGGGGCAGGGCTGCCGTGTCCCTGGTCCTGGAGCCCTTCTCCATCATAGGGAAAGGCTCCGACAGTGGGGAAAGGCTCCGGCAGCTCTCCACTACTGGAGCCCCATCTCATCACAATAAAAGGCTTCGGCAGCAGGGAGCAGCTAAAGGCTTTCCTTATTGCCTCCCCTCTCCCAGAGCCTTTCACCGATTATGTGTGGACACAGTGTGCTTTTCATTGCAGCATGTAGCTACACAAACGACATGCTGCCAAAAGTGATTGAGGCTAACACAGCTAAATCCTAGTATCTTTTTTAGCAGAAGTTACCTAATCTGAAAGCCATGAAGCTTTTGCACAGGATGACAGCCTCCTGTGAGTGTTTGGTGTGGGCTAGGAAACCATTTCATTACTTCCCTTGGTTTAACAGTGAAACTGGAGAAGTAAACAAATTGAGGAAAAAACTGTTTCACTTGAGGCCCCTAATCACTCCCTTTATATTCAGTGAACTGCATTTGGAATGATTCTCCAGTCTGATTAAGAAGTCACTGGTAAAAAGGACTTAAAAATGACTATAATTACTCAGTCCAATGGTCCATCTAGCCCAGTATCCTGACAGTGGCCAGTGCCACGTGCTTCAGATGGAATTAAGAGAACAGGGTAATTAGCAAGTGATCCACCCTCCTCTTGTCTAGTCCAAGCCTCCAGCAGTCAGAGGTTTAGAGACACCAAGGGGATGGGGTTGCATTTTGATCATCTTTGCTAATAGCCATTGATGGACCTATACGCCATGAATTTACCTAGTTATTTTTTGAACCCAGTTATACTTTTGGTCTTCATCCCCTGACAATGAGTTCCACAGGTTGTGTGTGTGTGAAGGAGTACTTCTTCCTTGTGTTTGTTTTAAAGCTTGGTCTATTAATTTCACTGGGTGATGCCTGGTTCTTGTGTTATGTGAAGGAAAACACACCAGTCATGATTTTATAGACCTCTGTCATATCCCTCTTAGTTGTCTCTTTTCAAAGATGAACAATCAGTCTTTTTAATCTCTCCTCATATGGAAACTGATAATCTAATCATCTCTGTTAATCATAGAATATCAGGTTTGGAAGGGACCTCAGCAGGTCATCTAGTCCAGCCCCCTGCTCAAAGCAGGACCAATCCCCAACTAAATCATCCCAGCCAGGGCTTTGTCAAGCCTGAACTCAAAAACCTCTAAGGAAGGAGATTCCACCACCTCCCTAGGTAACCCATTCCAGTGCTTCACCACCCGTCCTAGTGAAAAAGTTTTTCTTAATAGCCAACCTTAACCTCCCCAATTGCAACTTGAGACCATTACTCCTTGTTCTGTCATCTGCTACCACTGAGAACAGTCTAGATCCATCCTCTTTGGAACCCTCTTTCAGGTAGTTGAAAGCAGCTATCAAATCCCCCCTCATTATTCTCTTCTGCAGACTAAATAATCCCAATTCCCTCAGTCTTTCCTCATAAGTCATGTGCTCCAGCCCTCTAATCATTTTTGTTGCCCTCCACTGGACTCTTTCCAATTTTTTCACATCCTTCTTGTAGCATGGGGCCCAAAACTGGACACAATACTCCAGATGAGGCCTCACCGATGCCAAATAGAGGGGAATGATCACGTCCCTCGATCTGCTGGCAATGCTCCTACTTATACAGCCCAAAATGCCGTTAGCCTTTTTGGCAACAAAGGTACACTGTTGACTCATATCCAGCTTCTCGTTCACTGTAATCCCTAGGTCCTTTTCTGCAGAACAGCTGCCTAGCCACTCAGTCCCTAGTCTGTAGCAGTGCATGGGATTCTTCTGTCCTAAGTGCAGGACTCTGCACTTGTCCTTGTTGAACCTCATCAGATTTCTTTTGGCCCAATCTTCTAATTTGTCTAGGTCCCTCTATATCTTATCCCTACCCTCCAGCGTATCTACCACTCCTCCCAGTTTAGTGTCATCTGCAAACATGTTGAGGGTGCAGTCTACGCCATCCTCCAGATCATTAATGAAGATACTGAACAAAACCGGCCCCAGGACCGACCCCTGGGGCACTCCACTTGATACCGGCTGCCAACTAGACATTGAGCCATTGATTACTACCTGTTGAGCCTGATGATCTAGCCAGCTTTCTATCCACTTTATAGTCCATTCATCCAGCCCATACTTCTTTAACTTGCTGGCAAGAATACTGTGGGAGACCATATCAAAAGCTTTGCTAAAGTCAAGGAATAACATGTGCACCGCTTTCCCCTCATCCATAGAGCCAGTTATCTCATCTTAGAAGGTAAATAGGCATGACTTGCTCTTGGTGAATCCGTGCTGACTGTTCCTGATCACTTTCCTCTCCTCGAAGATCTGCTCCATGATTTTTGCAGGGACTGAGGTTAGGCTGACTGGCCTGTAGTTCCCCATTCTGGCCTGTTGCTGCTCTTCTCTGTTTTTTTTTTCCAGTTCTAATATATCTTTTTGTGAAATGGGACAATCAAATTGCACACATTATTCAAGGTGTGGGCGTATCACGGATTTATAAGTAGCATTATCATTTCTGTCTTCTTATCTATCCCTTTCCTAATGGTTCCTAACATTGTTAGTTTTTTTTGACTGCTGCTGCACATTGAGCAGATGTTTTCAGAGAATGATCCATGATGACTCCAAGATCTTTCTTGAGTGGTAACAACTAATTTCGACATCATCATTTTGTGTGTATAGTTGGGATTATATTTTCCAATGTGCATTACTTTGCACGTATCAACCTTGAATTTCTTCTGCCATTTTGTTGCCCAGTTACCCAGTTTAGTGAAATCCCATTGTAACTCTGTAAAATTACTCAAATAATTTTGTATCATCTGCACATTTTCCCACCTCACTGTTTACCCCCTTTTTCCAGCTCACTTATGAATATATTGAACAGCACAGGTCACAGTACAGATTCTTGGGGGACCTCTCTCCATTGTGAAAACTGATGATTTATTCCAAACCTTTCTTTCCTGTCTTTTAACCAGTTACTGATTCATGGGATGACCTTCTCTGTTATCCCATGACAGCTTACTTTGCTTAAGAGCAAAGCAGGACCTTGTAAAAGGCTTTCTGAAAGTTCAGATATACTGTATCAACTGCATCACCTTTGTTCACATTCTTGTTCACTCTCTCAAAGAATTCTAATAGATTGATGAGGCACGATTCCCCTTTACAAAAGATGTGTTGACGCTTCCCCAACAAATCATGTTCATCTATATGTCTGATAATTCTGTTCTTTACTATAGTTTCAACCAGTTTGCCTGGTACTGAAGTTAGTCTTACTGGCCTGTGATTGCCAGAATCATCTCTGCAGCTTTTTATAAAAATCAGCATTACATTATCTATTCTCTAGTCATCTTGTACAGAGGGGAAGGTTACGTACCATAGCTAGTAGTGCTGCAATTTCATATTTGAATTTCTTGAGAACTCTTGGATGAATATCATCTGGTCCTGGTGACTTTTTACTGTTTAGTTTATCAGTTGGTTCCAAAACCTCCTGATGCCTATGGATGCTGCACAATGGCTCTGAAATGGCTGTGAAGTAGTAGAGTGGGAAAACGTGCTTTTAGTGATATTGGTGCAAGTCGTGAAACCCTCTTTAAACAGGCACAAAAGATTTAAACCTATTGAAATAAGAGATTTTTAATCATCATCAGGGCTTTTTGTTTTAGAATCTTTACATGCAGCATTCAGTAGAGCAGTGCCCATATCAAAGTCAAAACCTGTATATCCCCAACCAGAGGGTAAATTTGGATCTAGATTATGCTAGCTCACTAGAAATAGTAGAGAAGCTGTGGTGATACAAGCCAGCTGCCCGAGTAGGTATCCAGATTCCCATTTGGGCTTGTATTCAGGCAGCTAATATGTGCTGTTGCTTGTGCTGTTCTGGCTTCACTGCTGTTTTTAGTGAGCTAGCTTAATCAAAGCTAGTTCAGATCTGAATGAGCTTAATCAAAGCTAGTTCAGATATGCCTATCTGAGCTGAAATCACACCTTCCCATTGCAGTGTAGACATAACTTAAGCAACCTAGGGCAGGAGGGGAAAATGAATTATATAGGATGGTTCAAGAAATCTACTAAAAGGAATCCATTCTCTATTCAACTATATGAGGTTTTAGAATAATTTTATAGAACCCCATTGTATTAAATTCGGTATGAATTCTCCATAAGGGTAAAGCTAAACAAATAATTAGCAACGAATAACTCAGCTCACAACTCTAGCATCTCTTAGGGTACGTCTACACTACGGGATTATTCCGAATTTGCATAAACCGGTTTTGTAAAACAGAATTTATAAAATCGGGTGGAGCGCGGCCATACTAAGCACATTAAATCGGTGGTGTGCGTCCATGGTCCGTGGCTAGCGTCGATTTCTGGAGCGTTGCACTGTGGGTAGCTATTCCCTAGCTATCCCATAGTTCCCGCAGCCTCCCCCGCCCCTTGGAACTTCCGGGTTGAGATCCCAGTGCCTGATGGGGCAAAAATCATTGTCGCGGGTGGTTCTGGGTAAATGTCGTCAGTCACTCCTTCGTCTGGGAAAGCAACAGCAGACAAGCATTTCGCGCCTTTTTCCCCTGGATTGCCCTGGCAGATGCCATAGCATGGCAATCATGGAGCTTTTTTTGCCGTTTGTGACTCTCACCGTATGTGTACTAGATGCCGCTCACAGAGGCGATTCAGCAGCGCTACACAGAAGCATGCTTTTGCTTTTGCATGACAGCAGAGATGGTTACTAGCCATATTGCACCATCCAAACCCTTCCATAAATTGGAACTGAGGATGATCATGGCTACCAGTCCTTTTGTACCATTTGCTGCTAGTGCCCCTGGTCAATCAGCCAGGGGCGCAAAAGCCAAGAGTGGTTACTAGCCATATTGCACCTTCCATCGTTTTGTACCATTGGCTGCTGTCATAAGTGCCCCTGGCCGATCAGCCAGGGGCGCAAAAGCAAAAATTGGGAATGACTCCCTGAGTCAATCCCTCCTTTTTGGTATCTAAAAATAGAATCAGTGCTGCCTAATATAGGCAAGTGTGCTAGAGAACCACCTGCTCTGTGTCAGAGCCCGCAGAAATTATTATCTGTATGCTATTCACAGGGGGTGCTCCTGTAACAACCCCACCTGTTGATTCCGTTCTTCCCCCAGCCTTTCTTGGCTACCGTAGCATTGTCCCCCCACTTGTGTGATGAATTAATAAAGAATGCAGGAATAAGACACACTGACTTGTTAGTGAGAAATGAGTGGAAGGCAGCCTCCAGCTGCTATGATAGTCCAGACAGGACATTAAGCAGTGTGTAGGAGAGAAGCCCAGCATCCCACTGCTAGTCCAGGGGCAACTGAATCTTTTCTTTACACATGAAGGGTGGGGGCTGATGGAGCTCAGCCCCCTGTTGCTATGATGAGGATGGTTACCAGCCATATTGCACCATCCATCCACCAGAAAAAATTAGGGCCAATAGGCTGATGACGAGGACGGTTACCAGTCCTTTTGTACCATCAGCTGAGGCTGATGATGAGGATGAATTTCCATCATTTTGTACGATCAGCTTATGCTGATGATGAAGATGGATTTCCATCCTTTTGTACCATCAGCCGCCCATGGCGGGGGGGGGAGCAAGGATGTTGGTGTTGAGTGCTGCACTATCGCGTCTATCTGCAGCATTCAGTAAAGATAGGGTGACATGTAAAAGAGTCAGAGGATTGTTTTACCTTTCGCTTCTGGGGGTGGGTGGGGGGTGGGTGAGTAGATTGCCAAGCTATGCCCTGACCCGCGGGCACTGTGTTTGACCCTAGAAGCATTTGGAGCTCAGCCAAGAATGCAAATAATTTTAGGAGGCTGCAGGAACTGTGGGATAGCTTCAGTCCTCCAGTCCATGCGCATCCATTTGATTCTTTGGCTTTCCGTTACGCTTGTCACGCTGCAGTGCGCTGAGTCCCTGCTATGGCGTCTGTCTGGAGATTTTTAAAAAAGGATTCTGAATTTCATCTTCTGTAACGGAGCGCTGATAGAACGGTATGAAGGGATTTGCCTGCCCTTACAGCGATCACATCCGCATGGTCCATGCGGGAGCTCTTTTTTTTATTTTGATTTCGGACTGCATCGCCACCCGTGCTGATCGGAGCTCCACGCTGGGCAAACAGGAAATATTCAAAAGTTCGCGGGGCTTTTCCTGTTTACCTGACCACTGCATCCGAGTTCAGATTGCGGTCCAGAGCGGTCACTGGTGCACTGTGGGATAGCTCCCGGAGGCCAATACCGTCGATCAGCGTCCACACTAACCCTAATCCGATATGTTAATACCGATACTAGCGTTACTCCTCTCGTTAGGGAGGAGTACAGAAACCGGTTTAAAGAGCCATTAAAATCGATATAAGGTGCCTCCTAGTGTGGACGGTTTTGGCGTTAAATCGGTTTTACGCTCCTAAAACCGATTTAAACGCCTAGTGTAGACCAGGCCTTATTCTGCTCATGGAATTTCTGCAGCTGAATCAGTTTTTTTCAATTAATCCGATATTGAAAAGTATTCTGCGAAGTTCAGTTTAACTTTAACTCTATAGCTTGACTGAAAACACCTCTCTGTACATACACCAAATTCTGCATCGGCTATGTTGGTTAGTTGTGAATGGTCAGTAGCCAGAGAGTTTTGATATTTCAAGTTCATCTGGCATAAATGCTGGCATGTACAATTCTCTCTCCAAACATTTGTACCAGAAGATCTTGTTTATGCAAATGCCTCTAGAAAGAGAACATGATAGGAGGAAGAGCATGGCTGAAACAAATGTATTTAAAAATTAGTGTATTTTGTGGCTTTTTCCCCCCCTTTAGTATTTGCTGGCTCTGTTGATAAACTATCCAGAGAGATGCAGCTGTTAACAGACAAAATGACAAGTGAGAATTCAACTTACTGACCGGAATCTCCTGGACCTGCCAATGGGGAATCTTCCATAACAAGTCATGAAATTCACTTTGGGTTTTTCTTTCGAACTCCATAAATATTTTGCTCTTGAAGAAGAGACCATTAGAAATGTGTAGTGATGTATGGAAATGCAGTGAAAATAGCATGTAGGTTCTTTAGGGAAATGCTCACTGAACCTGGAACACGCAAATTCAGTTCTTAAAACTGCTGCCCAGAAACAAACCACATTGTTCTCCATTATATTTCCTTTTTTTTTTAAATGACACTGGCTCACAGTAAAGCCAGGTCCATTAAAACTTCACTATTTTCATTACAAGGCAGAAAATCTCACTTTTTGCCAAAGGCAATTGCACTGGAAGCTTTCAGCTTCTTGAAACTGTAATAGGTTTGAATTTCAGTGGAGGTGGAATGGATGATCAAAGTGCAAGCGCAGCATTTTCCTGATCTAAATGTTACCCTGGAGGTCTAAATGGCTTGTAGCCACAACAAAGAGACCTTGATGTAGGAGTGAAGTGAATTATTCTGGAACAACATGAGAAAATACAACTCTGATCATCAGAAGAAAGGATGGAAGGGGGGTGTGGGTGAGATGAGATGGGAATCTTTACAGAGGGAAAAATACTTTTCTTTTTGAGGATGTGAAGTGACCAGAGGAATGTGGAAAGAAAGGAAATTGAAGGATGTGGGGAGAGATTGAAAAAGGAAGGAACAAAAGCCACCCAGGAAGAAAATAAAAACATTAAAGAACTTAAATTGTTCTCGGTGCAAGGAAAAAAGCAAGAGGCATGAAACAGATTGGGCATCAGAGTTGACTAATAACACCATTAGCAAATCTGTACCCATTCTTGTCTTGTATAGCACTCTCTTCTCTCAGCAATGACATGGAGCTACGGGTTCAAGGCAATGGCAGCACCAGGTAGGAGAATGGAGTTGGAAGGAATTCCTGTTAAAGACATGAGGCTCCCTTTGAAATGAATGGTTCCATTCGTGTGTATGGGAGTTCTGCATTAGATTTTCAACACCCATCCCAGTTTATAGGCATGCATACTAAGGCTCTGACTTCATAAGGAATTTCCTTCCTTAGAGGTTTTTAAGGTCAGGCTTGACAAAGCCCTGGCTGGGATGATTTAGTTGGTGTTGGTCCTGCTTTGAGCAGGGGGTTGGACTAGATGACCTCCTGAGGTCCCTTCCAACCCTGATATTCTATGGTTCTATGATTCTATAAAGGCAGTCTGCACTGGTATAACTACGTAACTGCAGTTATACCCCTGTGAATTGCCTCAATGTAGGCAGGGCCTAACTATCTTCATTATAAAAGGTAGATTAACCCCTCTTTGTTCAAACACGTCTTAATTATTTCTGTATCTATAATTCTGAGGTAAGGATAACTGGAGAACCTGGGGCTTGGGCACATGAGGCCTAGAGTAATGTTGTCCTTGGAGAGGGTAGAGAGTTGAGAAAATGAAGACAACCAACAAATACTGTCTGTTCTTCTTTTAAGGAAGATACAAGTACAAAGAGGGCTGGCTTTAGGGCGATTCCCCTGATTCCCGGGAATCGAGCCCTGCAGCGTCCGGAAGAGGAGCCCCGCACCCTTTGCTGAAGTGCCGTTGGAAACAGCGGCAACTGATTGAGCTGCCGCCGAATTGCCGCCGCTATCTTTGGCGGCAGCTCAATTGCTACTGCTGTCTTCGGCGGCATTTCGGCAGCAGCTCTTTCGAATTGGGCCTCGCATGTCCTAAAGCCGGCCCTGAGTACAAGTAAATGCTTTGGTGCATTTGTATTATTTTAAACTCAATGGGGATTTTACTCTCGACTTCAGTGGGAGCAGAGTTAGGCTGAATACTTTTGAAAATGCCATCCATGGTATTTAGCTTTAACCACCCACAGGCAATATTCTAGCACAAAAAGGATAACAGGTTGTCCATTGATACTCACCCTAACAAATTACAATGCATTAGGCACAACTATTTTCTGCTCTCTAAAATAGAGAGGATTTTACTAAATGAAATAAACAAACAAAAAATAGGCGGAAACACAATTACTTTGGGCAGGGATTTTGCAGTTTTGTTTTTTTGTCTCTCAGCAGCTGGCTGTTGCTTAGCTTACTTCCATTTAAGCCTTCCATCAATGCATTAAGCAATGAATCTGAGGGAATTTTGTCAGAAGTAATTGGTTGACAAAAATGAAACATAGTCATTGATGATGATGTATTCTGATAATGCCACTCTATGATGAACTACACTGGATTCTACCGGCCATCACTCAGTTCACTGGACTCATACATTTTATTCTGATGAATTAAGTGAGCGATATTCCCCTGTGACCTTGGAAATAATGCTGATTTTATATCCAGAGAGTTTTCTGTGCATAAATGTGAGAAGCACTCACTTGTTTATGACAGAACACTGTCTTTAATATGTCAGAATTTTTTCTGTGTAGAATCGTTAGAAGACTAAACAGCATGATTTAAAAAAAAAAAAAACTTCCCCAAAGTAGAGATTGTAAAGTTGCAAGCTAGCCCAGAAAAACTCAATCTTCCCTGAGCAAGGGGCAGTGTAGACCCAGTCACAGTTCCTCCCCTGCCCCTACCCGGGGCTGATGGGAGACGGGGAAAGGAGGCGCAGTTGTACAGAGGCCCCAGGTTCAGCCTCCTCCTCCTGCCCCATCCCTGTTTGCTTGCAGGATGGGTATACTGAGCGGTAGCCCTTGCTCTTCCCCTTGTGATAAGAACCACAATCGTGGCCAAACGGGGAATAGGGCAGGCTTTACTCCTCTTACGGTCCTGTACAACTGAGAGAAGGCCCAAAGAAATGCAATGCACAGCATGTTTTTGAGGCAGGTCTGGATTTGTTTGGCGGTATTTTTGTTTGTGATCAAACCCCTACATTACTGAAATGAAAAGCGAGACCGGAATGTAAGTATAAGTATCTTTGAATAACGCCATTAGCAAAACTAGGCCAACAAACTGTGGGTCTGCTCCTCCACGGGCTAGGTGCTGTCTTAGACCGTAAAAGGGCCTAACTTCAAAGTCCTCATCTGAGGGGAAAACTTCTGTTGACTGCAAGATTGGGCAATACACTATGTGCATAATATCTGTTAATGTGACGTATCTGTAAATATGTGAACATAACCTGTACGCGTTGGCTACCAATATATTTTAGAAAAACCTCCGCTCTTGATTTAAAAATGGTCAGTGCTGGAGAATCCACCTTGACAAGCTCTGCACAAGTGGGCACCTGCAGTCATGTGAAGCCCCAATTTACTTCAGTGGAGACTTTGAACTGGAGAGGAAGGATGGTCTGATGGTTACAGAAGTAACCCAGAACTCACAGGAAATGCAGATTCAGTTCCCTGCTTTGCCGCAGACTTTGTGTGTGACCTTGGGCAAGTCACTTAGGCCTGGTCTACACTAAAAAATTAGCTCCGTATAACTACATTGATCAGGGATGTGAAAAATCTAACTCCCTAAGTCCCTGTGTAGACAGCGTTAGGTCTATGGAAGAATTCTTCTGTCAACGTAGCTACTGCCTCTTGGGGAGGTGGATTACCTACCCATGAGAGAATCCCTTCTGTCAGCGTAGGTAGTGTCTACACTGAAGTGCTGCCATAGTGCTGCCATAGTGACGCTACTGTAGAGTTTTGGTCTCTCTGATGTCTGTTTCCCACCTGTAAAAAGGAGATGATAGCATTTCCCCACCTCCCTAGAGGTATTGTGAAGATAAATACATTAAGGATTGTGAGTCGCTCAGATGCTATGGTAATGTGCACTGTATAAGTACCTTAGATGGAATGGGTGCAGACGTTTGCTTGCGTGAGTTCACTGCAGGACTGGGAACTTGAAGTTTAATGAATTCAAAGAAGTTTGTGATGGGGAAAATTCCGAAGGCTGAGACAGACAAGTATCCAAATGTTCAATCAAAGTAGATTACAGGAATGTTTTGGATTTTATAGCCTGGAAATGAGACGGGAAAACACATAACAGGCTTCCTTGCCTCACTGCCACTGCTTCCTGGAGTAATTTTGGCAGCAGTATGTTTGTAGCTAGGTCTTTGCATGTTTATACACAAACATGGTTATTTGGGACCCAACTGTGTCCATGTTGTATAAAAAGCAAAAGACACTACAACGTGTGTGTGTGTGTGTGTGTGCGCGCGCATATTACATATGAAATATAAATTTTCACTTCAGTTAAAAAGGCATGAATCCAAAATTTTCAAACATTGAAGCCTAAAGCTAGGATTATAAAGCTTAATATGTGGCTCCTAACGAAGAGGGCATGGTTTAAAAAATGCTGAAGGGCCATGAGAGGTGATGGGTGCTTAGACCTCTTGAGAATCAACCTGATAAAATGATTACAAACAAACACAAACAAACAAACAATTGAAGTAGTTTTTCCTCTGCTAAGACTTTAATGATGTTTATATAACTGCTTTATTGACTCAGCTACAATTTTGCTCTCATAGACTCATAGACTTAAGGTGAGAAGGGACCATTATGGTCATCTAGTCTGACGTCCTGCACAATGCAGGCCACAGAATCTCACCCACCCACTCCTGTAACAAACCCCTAACTTATGTCTGAGTTATTGAAGTCCTCTACCAAAGTGTTGATTCTGATTTGTTCATTCTCTTCCCAAGAAGTTCTTTTGGGTCATGAACTTAAAGTTTTGATATTTCTGGGTTTCTTCCTGCCTGAGTTCTCATGTATAATATTGAATTATACACATCAGATTGTTCCACTTAGCCTTTCTCTACAAGTAATAAGCTTCTGTTGCTATGGTCTCTTTTTTCCATTTAATCTCTCTCCGGGCTTGTCAAAAGCACTCTGTTAAAATCCCAAATCCCTGGAATTTGACAGTTTTGGACTTTTTGTAAATTTCAGCAAAAGTTCAAGCCTGTGTTGCAACAACAATGAGGAATCCCAAGCCAGTCCGGACAAATGGATGCGGGCGCATGCACACGCAACATATAATATCATTGCCTCTGTGGCTGAGGCCATATCAGAGTTAGAGACTGGGAGAAAGCTAGGGAAGAATTGCAGTGAGATTAAAATCAAAATAATAATAATATAAATGATTACTAATAAAAACCTATGTATATGTGGCAAGAGGAGCAATTATTTTGGGAGGGGTGCTGCAAAGCCTCATACCTAACATTTGGAGGGCCATTAAAGGCAAAATAGACAGTAGGCATTTTACCCCTACAAGCCCCCAGGTGTGGGATATATTGCAGATAGATGCCCTTGTCTTTGGCCGAAGATGATAAATGGAATTCCAAAAAATTCAGTCCCAGCCTCATTTGCACTGTCATTGCCAACTACTATTTTTATACCTACTTGAAATAACTCAATATACCTCTAAAGTTCTAGCAAGATACAATAACTTGTGATTCGGGCCTTACACTGCACAACATGTATGAATGGTCATCCCAGCCCTTTCTTCTGAAGTGCAACCACACTCTTCTCATCAGGAATCCCCCAGCCCCTCCATTGGTCAAAAACTGGACACCTGGCAACCCGATGGTGAGGATGTTAACTTTTGAGCTACTTGCACGGAATCTGCCTTACAGTTTAAGTATTGAGTCAGTTCCAAATCCAGGTGCAGCCTTGTTTCTCAGATCCAGCCTGGATGTGGCCCAGAATGGCAGAACCTTTGTAAGAGCAACTGTTGGGTCAGCCTCTAAGATTTTTGCCCTGGTGTGGCCTTGAACCCAAACCTTGAATCCCTGCCAGAGCCTCATTCAAACCTTTGTCCCACTTCAAGTATTTCTGAATGATTTGGATTCATCCTGTCCTCCTGCTGTGGCTATTTAAAGAGTCAGGCCAGGTATTTTCTTCTCTTTCTTTCTGATATTTCTTGAATTCTGTGATAACGATGGGTATAGTAAATTGCTGACAGATGTCATGCTGTTGGGTCCTTACTTTACTGAAATTCACTTTTTTACCACCCCAACTCTGCCATTCTGCTTGACTCTAACCTGAGGGCAACTGTCATCCTAATGCTATCCTGTCAACTGTATCTGTGTTTCTATCTGGGATATCAGACTAGGAGCCTGCTCCTAGAGTCCTTTCTTATAAAATCCAGGGGAGTTTTGACTATAAGTAATGCAGAGTTGATACTGGAATGTTCTAACTTCAACCTCTGTAGGGGGCGGGATTAAGAGAATGCAGGAGACCAATAAAAATGGCCTTAGAATTACATTACTACATAGGAAGCTAGGAGATCTGGGTTCAGTTGCAAGCTGTGCCATAGATTTTGGGCAAATCATTTAATCTCTATATGTCTGTTTCCTCACATGTGAAATGGGGTAAATAATTCTTCCCGACCTCACAGGGGTGTGGGAGGATGGTGGTCGTGGGGTGCTCAGATACTACAGTAACAGGGACTAGAGATGAATTTAGATCTGATGCAGAAGAGGATGCAGAGTACAAATGAGTAAAAAAGCAGGACTATAAATCTAATGCCACAGACCTCTTGAGGACTAATCTAGGACACAGACAGGGAAGGGTGGAAAGACCATGCCAGAAGGAGGATCTTCTCTTGGCAGAAATAACCGAAGAGTTCAACCACAAACGACGTTATATTGCAGAAATGTAGTCCTTGAGAAGTTAATACATTTTATCAACTTGCATGCTCAGATAGTTTAATAGGAATTTTTCCACCATCTCAGGAAAACAATTAGAAATTGCTCTCAAGTGTTCCTACAATTGGAAACAGCAGACACCATTTGTTCTGGCTTCTGTCTGGCTAGCTGGCAGGGCCGGCTCCAGGGTTTTTGCTGCCCCAAGCGGCACAAAAAAAAAAAAAGCCACGATCGGCGGCAGCTCCATCACACCACTTTCTTCTTCGGCGGCAATTCGGCGGCAGGGCCCTCCCTCCGAGAGGGACTGAGGAACCTGCCACCAAATTGCCACCGAAGAGCCCAACGTGCCACCCCTTCCCCTTGGCCGCCCCAGGCACCTGCTTGCTGAGCTGCTGCCTTGAGCTGGCCCTACTAGCTGGTCTCTTGTGTCAGTGTTTTAACTATAGGGTAATACTTCTGTTCACAAGGTGTTTCCTCCTGGCAGTTGCATCAAGTCTAGTTAATATTTAAAATGAAAAGGAGGCATAATAATTAATAATAATAATAAAGGGAGCTCTAGACATGGTATCTTGATTTTAGTTAGGCTTTTGACGGCAGTCCCACGTGACATTGCCATAAGCAAACTAGGAAAATGTGGTCTAGTTTAGACAACATTATAAGGTGGAAGCAGCAAAGAATCCTGTGGCACCTTATAGACTAACAGACGTTTTGCAGCATGAGCTTTCGTGGGTGAATACCCACTTCTTCGGACTTGCATCCGAAGAAGTGGGTATTCACCCACGAAAGCTCATGCTGCAAAACGTCTGTTAGTCTATAAGGTGCCACAGGATTCTTTGCTGCTTCTACAGAACCAGACTAACACGGCTACCCCTCTGATATTTTAAGGTGGGTGCACTACTGGTTGAAGAACTGTACTCAGAGAGTAGTTATCAGTGGTTTGCTGTCAAATCGGGGAGGAATGTATCTAGTGGAATCCTGTAGGGGTCAGTCCTGGGACACACATTATTCAATATTTTCATTAGTAATTTTTTTTGGATAATGGAGTGAAACGCATGCATATAAAATTTGTGGATGACACCCAGCTGGCAGGAGTTCCTAGCATTTTGGAGAACAGGATTAGATTTCAAAATGAGCGTGACAAATTGGAGAATTGGTCTGAAATCAACAAGACAAAATTCAATAAAAATAAATGCAAAATTAGGAAGAAAAAATCAAATGCTCAAAATGGGGAATAAATGGTGAGGTGGTGGTTCTGCTGAAAAGAATCTGAGGGCTGTAGTGGATCACAAATTTAATATGAGTCAACAATGTGATGCAGCTGTGAAAAAGACAGATATCATCCTGGGGTGTATTAACAAGAATGTTGAACGTAAGAGATGGGAGGTAATTGTCCCACTCTACTTGACACTTCTGAGGCCTTGGCTGGAGTGCTGGTTCCAGTTCTGGGAGCCACATTTTAGGAAAGATTTGGACAAACTGGAGAGAGTCCAGAGAAGAGCAACAAAAATGATAAAAGATTTAGCAAATTTTGACCTATGAGGAAAGGTTAAAAAAAACAAACCCTGGGCATGTTTAGTCTTAAGAAGACTGAGGGAGGGGGACCTGATGACAATCTTCAAAATGTTAAGGGCTGTTATAAAGTGGACAATGATCAATTGTTCTTCATGTCCACAGAAGGTAGGACAAAAAGTAATTGGCTTACTCTTCAGCAAGGGAGATTTAGGTTAGATATTAGGAAAAACTTTCTAACTATAAGGATAGTTAAGATTTGGACTAGGTTTCCAAAGAGGTTGTGGACTCCACATCACTGGAGGTTTTTAAGAAGACGTTAAACAAACACCTAGCAGGAATGGTCTAGGTCTACTTGGTTCTGTCTCAGTGTGGGGAGCTAGAATAGATGACATCTTGAGGGTTCGTCCAGCCCTACATTTCTGTGATTCTGTGTAAAAACAGTGCAGTCTTTGGGTACATCCACTCTACTATTCTCATCTAGATGCGATAAATCGATCCCTGAATGCACTCCCCGTTGACTCCGGAACTCCATCAGGGCAAGAGGCAGAAGCGGAGTTGACAGGGGAGCCGTGGCCATTGATCCCGCGCCGTGAGGACGGGAGGTAAGTCAAAACAAGATATGTCGACTTCAGCTACTCTATTCTCATAGCTGAAGTTGCGTATCTTACATCGACACCCCCACCCCGCCCAATGTAGACCAGGCCTTTGTATCTTGAGATTTTTATAGCAGACTCTTTAACCTAGTGGGAAAAGGTATAACGAGATTTAACAGGTGGAAGTAGAAACTAGACAAATTCAGATTAGAAATAAGGTGCATTTTTTAACAGTCAGGTTGTTAACCACAGGAACAACTTGACTAGGAATGTGGGGCTAGATTTTCAAGGTATAGGTGCCCAAAGATGAAGATAGGTGCTTAGTGGGATTTTCTAAAGTGCCTAAAGCAGGTTAGGCACCTATCCGTATCCTTAGAAGGCAAATACCTTTGAAAATCTGGCCCATGGTGGACTCTGCATCAAAACTGGATGTCTTTTTAAAAGATATGCTATATCTCAAAAAGAAGTTACAAGCTTGAAGCAGAAGTCATTGCGTGGGGTTCTCTGGCCTGTGTTATGCAGGAGGTCAGGCTAGATGATCAGAATGGTCCCTTCTGGTTTTAAAATCGGTGTTCCAGCCCTACTGCACAGCAAGGGTGTTTTTCTTTATTCAACAACATTTGGTTAGCAGGACAGGTGACTGACTGCACATACATGCCCACTTCCATCTGGAATTTGGTTGAATAGTTGTTGAGAGGAGAGTTTCATTGCAGTAGTGAGGATGGCAGGTCAGAAATAGTTTGAGGAAAAATAGTCCTTAGGAACCCAGAAGAGCAAACCATGACAGGGCCTAAGATAAGTTTCCTCCACAGTCTTTTCTCTAGATCCCTATCTGGAGGTTATGAGTGGAGTTGGAAAGCCTGATGTCATGACTTTGCTGGCCTCAAACCTGGGTCTGTGGGGTTCCCATTCAATTGGCTCCTCCCTGCTCTCTCTCAGTATCTTGCTACCAATTGATGGGGTGGAGAAACCATGAAAACTGAAAATACATTAGGGAGGCCTCTCTTGGGCTCTGATTGGAGGAACACTGGGATATCTGATAGGTTAGGGATTGCTATTTAAACCCAAAGAGAGGCACAGGAAGTTGTCTGCACAACTGGTCTCTATCTGGCTGCTGCTTGTATGCCTTTGCCAGAGGGAGGGAGAGAGAGAGAGAGGTGTGTGTGTGTGTGTGTGTGTGTGTGTGTGTGTGTGTGTGTGTGTGTGTGTGTGTGTGTGTGTGTGTGAGTGAGAGAGAGAGAGAGAGAGAGAGGTGGTTGGGGAGAGTTGAAGAGCTGATTGTGAAAGAGAACATGCCGGAAGGCTGACAAACTCTTTGGGGAGGATTCAGAGTTGGAATGAAGAACCTGATTGGTAGGCATTCCTGATTGGCATTGCATACAGTTTTTTGGATGAATTGTTTATTAGCTGAAAAATGTAGTTTTGGGTTCACTGATACTCTTCATGAATTCACCATGTAGTTTTTTCCGGGGGTGGGGGCTTCAGGCTAGATTCACAAAAGGACTTTAGGCACCATTCACAAAACTGGAGGAGATGATAGTACCACCCCGTGATGCAACCATATAGCCCTGTTTTAGAGCACTCACTTGGGATGTGGGCAACCTGAGTTCATGTTCTCACTGTCAGATTCAGAGCAGGGACTGGAATCCCAGTGTTCATTTTTCTCTCCCCCACCACCCGCTCCCCAGATGAGTGTCCTAAGCACCAGACTATAGACTCATTCTTTCTCTCTGACCCAGTCAATGTTTAATTAGTTATACAGATTGAAAAAGCTTCAGCAGAAGAGATTGAGCCCTACCACACAACACCCTACAGCCTAGTGGTTAAAGTGCTCACATGCAATCTGGGAGACTAAATTCAAATCCCTGCTCCAAATCAAGCAAAGGGGAACTTGAACCCCGGTCTCCTACACTCTCTGTGAGTGCTTCAACAAGAGACTTGAGGCAGTGGATGGTGGCAGCGTCATCACTTGTTTTTGTGAATGGCCATTCCCAAATTTCCTTTGCTTTTAATATACAAGAAAAAAACAGTTAAAATGTTCAAAATTTAAACACTTGTTTTGGGTTAAAAAATAAAGTTTCAGTCAACCTGATATAATTTTTTTTCACCAGGAAAACTGCACAATTTATTTCAGGTTGATCTGAAATTAACTTTTTTTCATTTTTGGGGCAGTCCATGGGCGGGGGGAGACTGATTTGTTGAACTAAAAAAATCAATTATTTGCGCAGCCCTCTTCCTGAGAGGAAGTTGGCAAAGGGTTTCCTGATAAGACCAGTAAAGGAGGAATTTTGGCACTATTTCACATTGTTGGTATCCTTTCATCTGTGAGAGATGGTGGGAACTGCAGCCTATGATGTAGATGGGTTACAATGTCTCATGTGACTCAATGGGTCAATCTGAGATTTGCATGTATGTATGCATCTTGGTTGGGAGCTGCTTGCTTCCTACGGGCTCTTTTCTCCTCAAGCTGTAGGAGCCAGCTCCTGTCATGGACTTTGATACCCTGATGGAGACGATGGCGCCACTTGTTATGACCACTTGCCAAGATTTCCCATTGGTCAGGATCAATTCCAAATTCCTTCATATCTCGCTCGATGTGTCTTTATAGCGAAGCTTGGGATGTCCTTTTGTTCTTGTTCCCTCTGATAGCTCTCTGTATAGCATGTCCTTGGGTATGCGTCTGTCTTCCAACCTACTCAGATGGCCCAGCCAGCGTAGTTGTCTTTGCTTCAGCAAGGCTGTCACACTTGGTAAATTTGCCCTTTGAAGAACCTCTGTGTTGGTGACTTTATTTTGCCATTTGGTGTTGAGTATGTGGCATAAACAACGTAGGTGGAAACTGTTCAACCTTTTCTCCTGATGACCATAAGTTGTCCATGTTTCCTCACCATACAGGAGAGTGCTGAGGACCCAAGCCTGGTACGCTAGCATTTTGGTCTTGATGGTAAGCTTTGAGTTGTCCCATGCTCTTTTAGTTAGTCTGCTAAAGGTGGTGGCAGCCTTTCCCATGTGAACATTTAGTTCTTCATCGAGTAAGAGGTTAGTGGTCACAGTAGAATCTAAATAGCTGAACTTTTGGACTACTTCTAGCTTATTTGCATGTAAGGTAATTGAAGGATCTTGTGGATCCCCCTGTCCTAATACAACTAATCCATAGCCAATCAACATTAGCCAATACAACTTGTATTTTGACTAATGGATACTGGCAGCCAACTACTCACACAGTCTGCAGAGCAATTATTATTACCAGAAATTATACTTCCAATAATTGTAACCAATAAATTTGAGAGAGAAAAACAAAACAAAAAGATTACGTTCATTAAATAAATTATTCACTGAGCTATTGGAAGCAGGGTGGGGCTTGGGCTGTTGGCCAGCCTGATATGCATAGACACTGAGGTTCTTCTTGACATAGTGCCTAAATGTCCCCCTCTTCCTGCTTGCCTGCTCTTTATGTTGCTGTCCTCTCTTCCAGCACTATCTGCAGTTTCAGTGGTGAGTGCAATGATTTTGGAATATATAAGTTGCAAAGCACTTTGAGAATTTTCAAGTGAAAGGTAATATATAAATGTAACTACTTCTTCCCTCACAATTTAAATTGGATTTGGTGGCATGGATACTGGTATAGCGCTATTCACTACCCACTCATCCATTAGAGCAGGGGTGGACAAACTTTTTGGCCTGAGGCCACATTGGGGTTGTGCAACTGTATGGAGGGTCAGGTAGGGAAGGCTGTGCCTCCCCAAGCAGCCTGGCCCCCGCCTCCTATCTGTCCTCTCCCACTTTCTACCCCCTGACTAACCCCCTCAGAACCTCCAACCCATCCAACCCCCCCTGCTCCTTGTCCCCTGACTGCCTCCTCCTGGGACCCCGGCCCCCTATCCAACCCCCTGCTCCCTGTCCCCTGAGTGACCTGACCCCATCCACACCCCCGCCCCTTGACAGCCCCCCTGGGACTCCCACCCCTTATCCAACTGCCCTCTGCTCCTCATCCCTGACCACCACCTCCCAGGACCCCCCGCCCTATCTACTCCCCAGCATCCCACCCCCTTATCCAACCCCCCTGCTCCCTGTCCCCTGACTGCCCTCCTGACCCCTAACCACATTCTCACCCCCTGACAGGCCCCCTGACAGGCCCCCTGGGACTCCCACTCCCAACCCTCCCTATTCCCCATCCCCTGACCGCCCCCCCAGAACCTCCACCCCATCTAACCACCCCCTCCTCCCTGACTGCCCCCCAGGACTGCCGGCTCCCTTACCAGCAGCAGGAGCTTGCAGCCGTGACACCAGGCCAGAGCCAGCTGCGCTGCCCAGCAGGAGTGACGGGCCAGAGTGCGGCCCGCGTGGCAGTGTGGCTTCAGGGGAGGGGGGACGGGGAGAGAGGCCGGGGACTAGGCTCCCCGGCTGGGAGCTCAGGGGCCGGGCAGGACAGTCCCACGAGCCGGATGTGGCCTCCGGGCCGTAGTTTGCCCACGTTTGCATTAGAGCATTTAGAAGCCAACTTTGAAGTACATAACTAGCAATATTATGTATTTATTTTGGACAAACAATTTCTTTTGTAAATGTTAATTTATTCCAGAGAAACTTGTCCTTGGTATTTAAATTTCAAATTGTTTGTTCCTTCCTCCCCACTTCTTTCTGTCAGAAACCATGAGTGTTTGCTGCTCATTTTGACATCCCACAACCTTTTTGTTAAACGAAATTTGCGACCAGAAAGATGAGGAAATATGGAACAAATGAGGCAGAATATGAAATCAAAACACTATTCTCCATTTGAGTGTTGTAAGGAGTTCTAGTAGAGCTGCTTAATTTTTTTCTCATTAAATGTATTATTAATGGGTATCTAGGGTGACATGATCACCTTGTTAGATGATCGAATGAGTAAAAAGCACACTTAAAGACATCAGTATTAAGTATAGTATTTGCCTCTAGAGAAGATGCATTGCATTTCTGGCTGTTCTCCAGAAAGGAGTGTATATAATGGTTGCACATACTGTATTTGACGGTTAAGGGGCAGTCAGGTTTATTTAGGACCGTGATTTTGTAGAATCATGCATGATATTCTCAAGCATTTTTGGACAAATTTCTGTGGTATGAACAAAGATTGGGACAGCAAATGTCTGTGAATATCTATTTGAAATATCCATGCATTCCAGAGATTCTCCAGAAGTCCTTTTTTTTTTTTTTTTTGCCCAAGGTCTTGATTTTGTTACATGGCTGAAACCTGAGTTCAAGTGTTTCCTTAGCCTGGAGAACCTGTGTCTACAGTTATTGCAAAAGGCTCAGTTTGGTTGGGACTTGAGGAGAAATAAAGTTGCTGACCTGCTTAATGAAACAAGGCTCCGTGCTCCTGTTTCAGTCCAGGTGCACGCTGCTGGCTTAATCAAGAAAATGGAGCAGCACTTGGAGGTTCTAAGAGGCAGAGATGACCTGTGCCTGCCAATAGTGGGGGGTAGAGTGAGGGCAGCTGGCTTCAGCAGAGTTACTGAGCATGCTCAGTATAAGCCAAACAGCAAATCTCGGGAGGGGGCAGAGGACACAACCCTGCATGCCCCCACCCAGCACATCCCCTTTGATAAGAGGCCTGGTGAGCTGGGGCTGCCCCAGGGAGTCAGAGCGGATGGTTTCAGTCAGGAAGAGCAGGAGATGAGAGCTGTCACAGGGAGAAGATGGTTCCTGAGGGAGGGCTGAAGGCAGGAGAGCGGCAAGGGGGTTGTTGCCCCAAATCAGAGAGAGAGGCTGGAAAGAGTTGAAGGCTGGAAGAGCAGCAGAGGGAGATGCCTGCTGGCTTTGTGCTGGAGAGCCAGAGCGAAGGGCCAGAGAGGGCAGAAGGAAGGGGAGCAGTGGAGGGGCTTACCTGCTGGGTCTCCTTGTCAGAGAGCTGGGTCCCAGAGGAACCATGAGAGGCTCCCAGTGGAGGGGTTGGGAGAGTTCCTGGTGGGAAGAGTGGGGTTGCACTCCACAAGAAAGGGCTGGGATGACCGTTCTGCCAGAAGGACAGAGGAAGACTGAAAGACTCCAGGTCTGGCAGAAGACACTAGAAGGCTGAGAACGGAGCTGGTTTTTTAAAGATTGCTTGCACAGGGTTGATGTGGACCATGCTGTGGGAATTTTGTGCCGGGTCTTTTGCAATGAGTTTTTGTTAATGGAGAATAAACCTGTATGGATTTATGGGAACCCAAAAAGGAAAACGGAGGCAACGGGCCATGTGCAGGGCTGCCCTGAGGGGGTGCCATTTGTTTACATTGCCCTCTATGTTTGAACCCCTAGGATAGGTATACCCTACGTGGCTCTCTTCATGCCAATGCAGTTTCTTACACATCTACAATGCTATTTTTATCAGTGTAGCGTCCTGCTGCCTCCCTGCTTCTGGAGCCTTTCACTGTGGCGTATAGCTACACATGTTGTGCCTGTACTCTGTATAGCACATAAGCATAGACATAGCCTTGGAATGGAAGCCTTTAGACCTGTGTAATTCTCCACTCTGATCAGTGCAATGCATTTAGGAATCAAGAAGCTCTCAGTTTGTCTTAGCAGTGAAATATCCAGTAGAAAGAACTGAAATAGAATCTTGGAAGTAAAGCCGGTTGAAAATTTTCTGACAGAATGTTTTTTCCAGCAGAAAATGCCATTTCCTGGAAATAAAAACTTTCTGTGGAAACATGTTGATTTCAGTGAAATTTCATTGGGTGGGGGAAAGGGGGGAATGCATTTTGATCTTATTGAATGGAACATTTTGGTTTTGTTTCCAAATGACTTCACTTTGAATTTGATTTTAAAAAAAAAGTCAAAATCTAAGCAAAACATTTCAATTTTATCAAAATGGAATGACCTGTTTTTTCCCCAAAAAATTCTCTTTTGCAGAAGATTTCAGTGTTTTAAACATTTTTATTCACAGTTGGAATGAAAAGATAATCTGAAATCTTGAAACTTTTCACAGAATGGAAATTCCAGTTCTCACACAGCTCCACTTAAATCATAGATTTCTAGACTCCCTATGCTACGATCCACAGACATTACAAAGCATGCAAATGCAGGTATAGAGTTTGATTCTAGTTTATTATATTATTGTGATATGGTCTTACCATATTCCTGTTAGTCCAATGCAAGATAAGTTGTTACTGCATAGTTCCCCATAGCAATGATGTGATATTTATAGTAGTAAAAGACTGTATCATACAGCAGCATCATGTTTCCATTAAGCATTTTGAAATCAGGACTTCAAGATCGGTTCCTAATGTGGTCCATAATGCTGATCTTTTTTTAATAAGCTAATTTACTTAGGGCCCAGAACTACAAACACCTATTCACTTGGTAGTAGATGTGTGCAAAATTGGACCCTAAGTAGGTTGGATCAAATCACAATGTTCTCATTCTATTCTCTTGCTTTTTCTTTCTATTGTCTGTTAACAAGCACCTACAGCTGTATTTGGAAACAATAAAAATCTAGATGTTGAGAAAAACAGTGTAAGAAGCTCTCTCAGCTTCTCCTACATGATGACAGCAGGAAATGACACAGCTTTGTCATCATCCATCATGTAGTCCTTTGGTAAAACATTGTACATGACATGACACTGCACAATAGGGGAAATGGTGCTAAAAAAACATGTCCCTGACACAGAGCTCATACTCTATAAACACAAATAAAAGCCAGGTAGTGCAATGCAATATGCAGAACAAGCAGTTATTCTAGCTGCACTGCTTTATGGAGCTGGACTAACAAAACAAAGCTCACTCTATACTTACAAGTTACATTCTTTGACTATTTGCTTATGTCTTGCTTTGTCTCTACCTTTTTGTCCATCTTCGAGCTTTCATGTGGCAGCTTTTCAGGGCAGGGATCATCATCCATTCTGTGTGTAATGTCTATCACAATGGTGCCCTGATCCCTGATTGGGCTTTTTAGATGCTACTGTAATATAAAATAATTAAGACTAATGCAGAAAATGGTAACCTCCATGGAAAGAAGTGAAAGCCATGATTGAGCTAGGAATTCCGAGGGCACTTTTTCAAAATAATCTATTTTTAATTAAAGCCCTATTTATTTACCCGTTATGTGTAAAGTCTGATTGCAGATCACTGGAGTTTCTTCTTTAAAGTTTGTACAGTTTCACTGAGAATGAAACAGACAGTTGTTGGTTTGCATCTGGTATATTAGTATTGCAATGTAATGGTATATTGTAACATTCATGTGGATTATAACGTCTTAGTGGAAGTGAGATTGATCTTGTACATTGATCTTGTTCAGCTCCCTAAAGTGCAACTTCCATCAATGAATTTTAAAATTGCTAAGAAAGGATTTTTTTTTATTTTATGCCTGGCTCTAACAGGGTAACAAAAGTGACAAAGAAAACATCTCCTGAATTCCAAGTAGCTTTTGTAAGTGCCTGTAAGTGAAGCACCTGAAAAAGAGAAAACAAGTTAATATTTGCGATTTATCCAAAAACCTGAAACCAAGCCAAGACATTTCAGGGGAAAAAATATCCCAAACTATTCCGGGGACCCCGGAAAACTCTCGCGGGGCTGGGGCCCCCGGAGCTTCTTCCGCTCCAGATCTTCAGCGGCGGGGGTCCTTCCGCTCCGGGGGGAAGGACCCCCACTGCCGAAGCGGGACCCGCCGCCAAAGTCCTGGGTCTTCGGCAGTAATTTGGCGGTGGGGGGCCCCCGCCACGGGTCTTCAGGGCACTTCGGCGGAGGTGTTGGAGTGGAAGGACCCCCCGCCACTGAATTACCGCCTAAGCGGGGGGCTCCCCACCACCGAAGACCCAAGGGTACCCTTGAATCCTCTGGGCATCCCTGCTTCTGTATATTTGCAGCCATAGCTGTATGTTTTGGCAGCTGACAATAGTGATCCCAGTGATGGACGCTCCTGTAATCACCTGTTTGAATGATCGTAGTGTTTGGTGTCCCGCTGTGCTGACCTATGGCATTTAAAAAGGCAATATGCAAAGGCTACACTGCAGATAGAAGAAAGTCCATTCACCTTGTTATTTATTTGTATTGCATCAGAGCCTAGAAGGCCCAACTCAGATCAGGGCCCCATTATGCTAGCCACAATACTACCGCATAGCAAGAGACTATTCCCGCCCTCAAGAGCTTCCAAGCTAAATAGACAAGGCAAAGATATGGCACTTGTGGCTAAGGCACTAGACTGGGACTCAGGAGATCTGGATTTGGTTCCCGGCTGTGCCACAGACACCTTATGTGACCTTGAGCAAGTGACTTAACTACTTTGTGCCTTGGTTCTTCATTTGTAAAAGGGATGCAAGTGTGGAGGATGTTTCCTTTAAGCCTGATCCAAAGCCCATTGAAATCAATGGCATTTTTTTCATTACCATACACTTCTTATTAGCTCCAAGTGTATGGATCTCCTGAGTCCCAGTCCAGTGTTTTAGCCACAGGTATCTCCATTATCCCATTTTCACTTTTTATTAAACAATAAAAATGGTCTGATATCCATATTATTGACTGTAGTTATTGCCACTGCTATGTTTTCTGGGGTCGTACCAAATGTGAATCTAGCCTTGTAAACATTTCACTAAAGCACAGGAGCAATATAGTTGCAGAATTTAGGCCTTTTGTTAGCAACAGATGTGCAGATTCTCCAAGGCTTCTGGACAGAACCATGTGTAATAAATGGGTTCTTGTTAGATAATTAATTACTGAGACATCAGGTGGTCAATCCCAATTTGGTTTATTCAAAAATCAGGTTTCCCTGACTACAGATATGACAGCACGTTACAGAGGCAATTCCTTAGCCTGGTGACCCCAGAAATTGCTATCTGCTCGCACTGGGCCAAGTGGTGATTCACAATCTACAGGTCTTTTATAGCTCCCCCTTCTTGTTTATTTCATATTACAATCTGAAGCTAACTGCATAACTTATTATAGTCCAATTACTATCAGATGTCTATCTTGTAGTTAATTGTCTAGACAGTTATTTAATACACTTCAGATTTCCAGCATACAAAAGGGCACAACACCTTTGGCCAACAGAGACAATAAAACTTCTTAATTACTTATTTTCCCTTTTGCAGTTGGAACATTTTATGCTTTTGTGAGACTTACTCCTTGTGACATTCTGCCCCATATTTTTCATAGAAATATTGTTCTGATATGAATATGGCATAACTAAGATATGTTTTATGCAAGATGGGTCATGTGAGGGAGCATTGGAAAGGTTATGACTTCCTGAATGTGATTATCCAATGTGTATGCATGTATCATTTCTGTATCTGCAGTTAGAAATATTGACTATGTAATAATTACAACGGTGTTTTCACCTGGGGAACGCCCACCAGACAGTATGCAAACAGCCTGGATGGGCCATTAGGAAGGACAATAGGACTTTGAAAATGCTAATCTCCCTCCTTCCTGAGAAGTTTCCAGGGGTGCTGCTTTAACACAACTGAGTCAAGTGATCATGTCACCTGGTACTGGACATCATTTTGGACTTCTAGTGTTTTTCTGTTAAGAGGGGGGATCAAACTGGGGGGGGGGAAGTATTCCTGCCATGTGCAAATCCTATTTAAGATTGGGGTTAATTGAGTTAATCTTGGCTCTTCTCCACTACCTTCCTGCCCAAGAAGGAAGACTGCTGAAAACACCTGAAAAAAACAAAGGAATATAGGTGGGGGATGGGGCAGGGCATGAGCCCAGGTGAGCGAGGTCAGCCTGTGAAGTATACCTGGAGATTTAACCTGCAAGCAGTGCAGTTTACCTTCAAGAAACTCTGCAACCTGCATAAAACAACATCTAGGGTGAGAAATTACTATTTGGAGCCAATCTCTTGAATGTAATAAGCTTATTTTGCATGTTCAGTTTTATTTGCTCAGTGATCTGCTTTGTTCTGTTTGCTATCCCTTATAATCACTTAAAATCTACCTTTTGCAGTTAATACACTTATTTTTGTTTATTCTGACCCCCAGTTTGTGCAGTTCATAAGGGGGGGGCGGGGAAGCTGGGCATATCTTCCTCCACATTGGGGGAGGGGGCAAATTTCATGAGCTAATGCTGTATTGATCTCTATACAGCGCAAGACAATATCATTTTGAGTTTACAGTCAAGAGGGTGTGTGCACCTGAGTACTGGGCAACTTCCCAAGCTGAGCCTTCCCACACAGAGCTGATTGTGTGTGTGTGTGTGTGTGTGTGAGTGTGCGCGTGCTCGCGCGCACAGCAGGACAGGGTGAGGGAGCCTAGACTGATGGAACAGGCGGGCTTAGTGAGACCCCAGCGCATCTGGTGGCACTCCAGAAGGGGGGGGGGTCCAACCCATCACACTCCTTTCTTGTGGTTTTGATTTCAATCTTATTAAAGTAATTAGAGCTGATTACAAGCATTTATGTTTAACCTGCTGAAAACTAAGTCTGCAAAAATAGGTTATTCTGGGGAGAGAGATAGCTCAGTGGTTTGAGCATTGGCCTGCTAAACGCAGGATTGTGAGTTCAATCCTTCAGGGGGTCACTTAGAGATCTGGGGCAAAAATTAGTACTTGGTCCAGCTAGTGAAGGCAGGGGGCTGGACTCAATGACCTTTCAAGGTCCCTTCCAGCTCTGAGAGCTAGGTATATTTTTTTTGACTTCATAAAAATGTTAGCAAGCAGATTTTTACATTGCTTATTATATTTATTAGCCTAACTTTGCAAAGTTTCAAGGGAGTCTTGATTAAGAATTCTTTACCATAACTTAGTGCTTCAGGCCTATGTAACATATGCAAAAGATTCACAACGCTAGCATACATGGCAACAAAGAAAGTATTTTCCTTTGTTTCCTAAAAGGTGAAAAGGATGAGCTCTGACCTTTCTTGTTTTGTTCCCCACAAACCTGAAAGGTGGCTTTTTTTTTGTCAAAAATACAAAAAAGTTCATGAATTTTAAGTCCAGAAAGGGCTGTTATCATCTAGTCTGATCTCCTGCGTAACACAGGCCAGGCCACAGATAAACTTTCTTCCTGACATGGCAAATCTTCATCCTGTGATGAGGATTTCCAGATAATTACAAGGGGTGATTTTGCAATGGGGTTTTGCTATAAACAATTGGCTAACTGACAGAAAAAGTCATTTGACTCCTTTGGAAAAAATGAATCCTGGTATATGTTCACAAAAGTTGTAAACGTGGACATATTATTAAGGATGAATACAAAAGAATAGCGCAAGCCTGTAGGGACAAAGTCAGAAAGGTTGAGGCACTAAATGAGTTATACCTAGCAAGAGACATAAAAGGCAAGAAGAACAGGTTCTATAAATATATTAGGAGCAAGAGAAAGATGAAGACAGTGTAGGTCCTCTGCTTAGTGGGGAAGGAGAGCTAATAATTGACATCAAGAAGGCTGAGATGTTTAATAGCTTTTTTTTTCTTCAGTCTTACTAAAAAGGTTAATGGTGATCAGATACTCCATGCAATTAATACTAACAACAAGGGATAAGGAATGCAAACCCAAAACAGGGAAAGAATGGGTTAAAGAATATTTAGATAAATTAGAGGTATTCAACTCAGCAGGGCATGGTGATCTTCACCCTATGGTACTAAAGGAACTAGCTCAGAACCATTAGCAGTCATCTTTGCAAACTCATGGAGAATGGATGAGGCCCCAGAGGAATAGAGATGGGTAAACAAAATACCTGCCTTTAAAAAGGGGAACAAAGAGGTCCCAGAGAATTATACACTAGTCAGCCTAACTTGGACATGTGGAAAGATACTGGAACAAATTATTAAGCAACCAGTTTGTAAGCAACTAGAGGATAACACTGTAAGTAACAGCTAACATGGATTTCTCATGAACAAATCATGCCATACCAAACTAATTTCCTTCTTTGACCTGGGTACTGGCTTAGTGGATACTGGAGAAGCAGTGGCCATGATATATCTTGATTTTTAGTAAGATTTTTTGGCCCAGTCCCACAAGACATTCTCATAAGCAAACTAGAGAAATGTGGTCTAGATTAAATTACATTAAAGTCATTGCTATTCAAAGGCCATAGAATAGTCATCAATGGTTTGCTGTCAAACTGGATGTGACATATCTAGCTCTGCAGGGGTCTGTCCTGGGTCACTATTTTCATTAATGACTTGGATAATATAATGGAGAGTATGCTTATAACATTTGTGGATGACAGCACCCAGGGTAGGGTTGCTAGCACTTAAGTGGACCGGATTAGAATTCAAAATGACCCTGACAAATTGGAAATTGGCCTGAAATCAACAAGATGAAATTCAATAAAGACAAGTGCAAAGGAAAGAAAAATATTAAATGCACAAAATGGGTAATAACTGGTGAGGGGGTCGTACTGCTGAAAAGGATCTGGGAGTTATAGTGGATCACAAATTGAATATGAGTCAACAATATGAAGCAGCTGTGAAAAAAGCTAATATCATTCTGGGGTGTATTAACAGAAGTGTTGTATGTAAGACACAGGAGGTAATTTTCCTGGTCTTCTTGGTACTGGTGAGGCTTCAGCTGGAGTACTGTGTCCAGTTCTTGGTGCCACATTTTAAGAAAGATGTGGACAAATTGGAGACAGTCCAAAGGACAGGAACAAAATGATAAAAAATTTAGAAAACCTAACCTATGAGGAAAGGTTAAAATGAAACTGGTCATGTTTAGTCTTTAGAAAAGAAGACTGGAGGAGAGACCCCAAAACAGTTTTCAAATATGCTAAGGGCTCTTATAAAGAGGACAAGGATTAATTGTTCTTCATGCCCACTGATGGTAAGACAGAAAGTAATGGGCTTACTGTGCAGCAAGGGAGACTTAGGTTCAATATTAGGAAAAACTTTCACTATCAGGATAGTTAAGCTCTGGAATAGGCTTTCTACGGAAGCTGTGGAAAGTCCAACATTTCAGGTTTTTAAGAACAGGTTAGACTAACACCTGCCAGGGATGGTCTAAAGAACTTGGTCCCACTTAGCACAGGGGGCTGGACTGGATGACCTCTCAAGGTTCCTTCCAGCCCCCTATTTCTATGACTCTGTGTTGTGTGTCATCTTGTGGGTTTGGGAGTCATCCAATCAAACCACAAAAACAATACCTTGTGACTTAGGCGACCAATCACACTGAGCAAATAGTTGAATTCCAAAGAGCAAATGACTTCAAGTCTGTGGGCTGAAATATGTTTGAAAACATGTCAACAAACCATTCCAAGTACAATTTGTAAAAATCGAAAGGTTTTAGTGGATAATTCATGAACAGAAAAAGAGATGCGGTTTGTGACATAGACATGGTATATTTTCAAAGTGACTCATAGATCATAAAGCTAATTACTCCTGTCAGTTGCTAGAGCAGTCCAGCTTGCTTTCACTTTTCCTGACAATGAATCGCTCTTATCTTTGCATGCTGTGAATAAAGCCATGTTGCATCCAGTCTTGGCTCAAAGTTTTTGTAGCTTTGAAGTCTCCATTAAGTCATGACTGAAGAGGTAGTGGAATGAGCTAGTGGAATATCCTTTAATACTATTAAATTCAAAGAAGACATACATAGCCAAAGAAATTGAGTAGGCTCAAGTCAAGCTGAATCTCCCAAGGTGAAATGATGTCAAAAGACTATTCATGTTCTCACTAATCCTCAAAGTAGAGATGCTACTTACTTGGCGTGAGTTGTACACAGAGCAAAAGTCTCTTCTTACTTACATCAGTGTGAGTCCAAAAAGTATCTCTGCTAAAGTCAATAGCTGGCTCATCCCACCCAGATTTGTACATGCAGGGGATGCTCTGCATACAGCCCTTGCCCTTTGGGGACATTGGGATAGTCCAGCCATACTCTGGTACTCTCCCACAGTCCCTGTGGAGGGCAATCTGCAAGTCTAGGCTCTGTGCAGGGAGAAGAGGGGCGTAGGCTGGGGTTCGGGGGTAGAAAAAGAAGCAATCTGGACACATGTTGTCTGCCATAGGGAGCTTCCTCTTGGCCATGGAGGATTTGCATACAAGGTAGCAGGGCTGGAAGAACGCTTGTAGTTTGAGCAAATCTTCTGTCTACCTACAGATGTTTAACTGTGGACCAATGGAGGTTGATCATGTAGTTATGGAGTTCAAACATGTCTGCAATCTGTAAAACTAAACAAGAGTGAGGCTTCCTAATGATGTTATGGAATCCCTCATGGGTGAATGAATGAGATTCTTCAACAGACAGCAATTTGCTGGTTCACAGACTGCAAACTGCTACCCATTTACTCCCCTTCTTTTTGCCACAATTAATTCTGCTCAGGTGCACGTGTTTCGAATAGATAGCAGCACTCAAGTCCCAGCAGTATCAGACCAGTACACAGAAGCTAATGGGGTAACAAGTCAGGATTCACCGTAAAGTGAGACATCAGCATTTCAATGAAAATTTCCTAAAAATAAAGACATGCCAATTCTTGCGAATTTATCGCAAGAGATGCAATTTCTTAAGCCTCGCTCATGAACTCTCAAATGTCAGGATTTTTTTTTTCAGTTGCTAAAAAAAATATCCTGAGATTTGAGAGTTCTGTCCAAGATCGTGAGCGAGGCTTAATTTTACTTAGAAATCGCTGGCAGTGGCTCTTGCTCTCAGCTCTGGGCAGTGCAGCTCCCATTGTCAGGTAAGCTCCTCTGCCTCACCTCACACCACTGCCCTGGCTCATCCCTCCATCCCTCTTCCCACTGCTCAGGGGTGCACATTGTTTTGGGGATCCACTTCAATGCACTTCCTCTGCCATGGGAGTACATTGCCTCCCCTGGCAGCTGCTTGGAGCAGTGCTGCCTGCATTGCTCAGCTTCCACCAGCACCTCCTCATTTCCCCATGGTTTTCCTTCCTGCATTGGGCATGGCTGCTGCTTCCGACCAGGAGCAAGGCAGAGTCAGGATTCCATCATCTTCCTCTGCTTCCCCCAATCCTCAGTGAGGACTTCTAGCAGGAGAGCAGCAGGATATAAGGCAATAGTAGGGCCACAAAAGTTATGGGGCATTCATTGACTATGGGGGGTGAGTAAAGTTTTGTGCAGCTCCATGTGCGATGTTCCTCATCAGTGAGCAAGTCTTTAATGTTCCTCATGTGGTTGTCCCCTCTACAAACAATGGCAGAGGACCATTTAGTGAAGACCAGTGACTTTCACACTGGTGCAAAATGTCCTGCATGGAGCTGCACAGACTTTGGCAGCTATGGGAACAGTTAACTGCCACAGCCTGGGAAGGCAAGAGATAGCGATAGGTACCTGCAGGCTCTGCTCCATAATTGCATAAAGGTAAGGGCTCTTTGCATGATTGTGAGAGCTCCTGAAGCAGGAGCCCAAATCCTCTTCTTTTCAATAACTATGCCAGAGTAGGCAGTACTGTGCCAGTCACACACATACTGGGAGTAGATGGGGGAAGATAAAAAATCAGACTGAAAATCATGATTTAATCTTTTATAAGAATCTCATGATTTTTAGTCCAATCTCATCATTTCTTTTTGGTCTGACTCATGATTTTTGAACTGTTGGGGTTGGCAATATTGAGATTAGATGTCTAGGATTAGAACCACACTCTGAATCACCCTGTCTGCTGGAAGTAGGGTGACCAGATGTCCCAATTTTATAGGGACAGTCCCGATTTTTGGGTCTTTGTCTTATATAGGCTACTATCAGGACGGGGGTGGGGAGTGATTTTTCACACTTGCTGTCTGGTCACCCTAGCTGGAAGCTGGTGGATTTGAAACAAACAATCCGGTATTACTACAGCTCCTACATAAAGAGCCTGATTCCCCTCTAATACCGGTGAGGCTAGTGAACTGGTAGAGTTACAACAGTGTGAGGGCTGAATCAGGCACAGTAGCCCACATCCTCAAATATATTTAGGCTCTTAATATCTGTTGATGTCAGTGCAAGTTGAGAACCTAAATAACGTTGAAGACCTGGATCATTGGGGGTAGTTATCAGCATCTCTGTGGAAAATGCTAAAGGGCACAGAATAACTTCAGTGGAGTTAACCCAGTGGAAAACCACCGTAGCAGTGGAGAACTGGGCATACAGAACATTAGACAGCTCCCCTAGACTGGCTGACAGCATTTTGTTTCCCTGTTTCGAAGTCTGAAAACTTTCCTACCTGAAGTGCTGTGTGTGTCTTGCCACATGCGGCTCTCTGCTCCTTTTTTACCAGAGCAGTCTTGATTCATACTTGTCAGGGCAGAATGGCCCTCGGGGCAAAGAACATAGGGAACAGCAAGGAAGGGACCTGTCAGCACACAATGCTTTCTGCATATAAAATACCTGTTTCCAAGTGTTACCTAGAAACCACCCGTGAAAGCAAAGTAGGAGAAAGGCCAACATGTTTCAGTATTATTTATTAGGCCTTCCTAAGCTCACAGAGAGCTTTGCTTATATGGTCATTAGGTTCTGGAAACTATCAGGGTAATAATGAAATTTGGGGGGATGGTGAGCATCTACAGAGGTTGGGTTGCTGTTGCAGGTGCTTAGCATCTTTTAGGATTTGATCCAGTAATACTTAGGGAATCATGGGAGATCTAATCCAGCCAGGAACTTTGCTTTTGGTTTGGGGGTGTCTTGTTTTGTATTTTTAGCTGAAAAATCAATTTTCCAAGGAAAGCAGGAACTTCTCTTTTTACAATAAATGTCATTTAGTCAAAACCCCAACTTTTCATTGAAAAACAGCTTTGCTGGATAAATTTTGACCATCCCAAATCTGGACCCTGTACCTAAATATCAGTCCATATACGTTGTGAGGAAGGACTGTTAACCTAGTGTGACACGTGGCTAGAAAGGGTTAAGCATCCTGCAGCATTAAATGACCCACATTCAACCATTAGAGACATTTTGGTAGATAATGTTTGTTTTTGTGTGTTTACACATATATATAGTTATAGGTTAACAATGTAGTCAAACAGTCCCTGTCTATGCTGTAGTCTATTGATTCAGAGATCAAAAAGAAATATTAACATTTAAATGAACTGTAAACATAGTAATATCACTGTATTCATCTCTCTTTGAAATGTAGGGCAAATCACCTGAGAATGGTGGAAAATGGGCAATTGCCTTATTTCAATCCATATAGCTAATACCAGTGATGCATAGGAAATAGGTCTACTTCAAAGTATCCATGATTGCCTATTGTTCGCCTAAAGATGCCGAGCTGTCAGGGAAGACCTGGGACTGTATAAGAAAGTATGGGGTCCTGATCCTTTTTATCTCAGATCTGCTTGATGCTTCATGCAGGGGAAGCTTAAGGCAAAAGGTGGGGATTTCCATTCCTAACATGGAATCACCCTGAATATAAAAATTGGACAATAACCTATGAACTAATTCTGAAAGAGCTCTTTGCAACTACAAAGCTCACCGTCTCTACTATGAATCTAAATCTCAAGAACTGTACTCATGTCTGTATGTATACTGATCTTTTAGCCAATACTCTCTTTTCTTTTTAAATAAATTTTAGTTTAGTTAAGATTTGGCTGTAAACATGTATTTAGGTAAGAGCTGGAATATTCATTAACCTGGGAAGTAATGTGTCCATTCCTTTGGAATTGGTAGAACTTTCTTATATGATTAATAAGATTTTCAGTAATCCTCATCATATTTGACTTGGGTGTCTGGGTGGAGGCCTGAGGCTGGGTTGCTTTAAGGGAACTGTGTTAGCTTCTGGGTAACCAGTGAGATATTATAGAAGCTGTTTTGTGCTGGTTTGGTAAATCTAAGTATTGGAATATCCAACAGCTTTGGGGATCATCTGCCTCATTCTTTGCAGTTCACCTTAATTGTGTAATTCCAGTGTGCCCCCCTTGGAGCCCAGTCACACCTAGATTTCCAAAATCCAGTGGTTTAAGTTCTTGGCTTTGTCCCAGTCCTCATCTCTGGCGAGCCATGATGGTATTTCAAAGGGGCCTAAGGGAGTTAGTCAGTTCCAATTGACTTAATCTATCCATGCCTGAGTTTCCCATCTGTGTACTGGGGATAAGAGCACTTCTTTCTCCCACCATCTGTCTGTTATTTAGATTGTAGGCTCCTTGGTGCAGGGACTGTCTCTTGTGTTTGGTCAGGGCCTAGCACAATCAGTATATCTCATGCCATCATTTCTCTGACACTGCAGGGGCAGTGGTGCATCTTGGTCCCTCCTATTCTCTTCTTGTGGTATGTAATAGTTTTTTAGACTCCTGTGGGTTTGTAATACTTTGGTCTGATTTTGGATATTGGGTTTAGTGTGTTGGTGGCCTGTGATCTACAGGAGGTCAGACTGAATGATCTGGTGGTCCCTTCTGACTTTAGATTCTATGACTATCTCAGCTGGGATCTGTAGATGCTGCTGTAATACAAATAATGGCAGTAGTACATCCATCCCTAAACAATCAGTTCTTCCCTAAAACGATGAAAAATGACTCAGCTTTAACGTCATGCTCCTAAACCTTCTTATCTTCTAATACAATAATAGAACCACTAAACTCTCTGTATCTGGCCTGTTACTTAATTAAATGCCACTACAGTAGAGGGGTGTGTGTGGGTGTGAAGTATTTAAACTACCCAGGGCTTAATGTTCTCCCCCCCACCAAAAAGAAAACATATTAAAAGTGGAATTAATCAAAGCCAGCTGGGTAATCAGTGCAAGGAAATACCAAAACCTCTGTTTGATTGAGGTTATGTCCAACAGCTATGAGTAGATTTACATGCGAACAAGAAATCTCAGGGATGGTATAGCATGGCCCAGTAATTGCCTATTAAACATTTTGTAGGTGATATTAATCCCCAAAGTCTTTTATTATCTGACCAGTGATACTTTTTAGCTGTTAGTCTGTTTAAATTGAGTCAGCATCAGTAAAACTTGAGTCAGCATCAGTAAAACAAGTGTAAAACGTGCTCTCAAGGGAGTTTTCATCACTAACTAAAAGATCAGCAGTGGCAGTAACAGGTCAAGTACTAAGTTCCCTGGTCTCCTACTCTAAGAAGCACCTGATTGCATTCGTGGCAGCAACAAATCCCGGTATAACTGTTCTGCTATCCCAATGTTTTTATGTGCCCTTGATGGCTAAACCTCAGAGCTGAGAGTAAGTCACACATCCCTGGGGCCTGAGCCAAAGACCATTGAAGTCAATGAGAGTCTTTCCATTTACTTCAATGGCACTGTCCTTTCACTCTTCTTGGTGGAAGACTTGACAAGTTAAGGGTATATCAAGGGTTCATTCAGGGCTGATGAGAGAGGGGGCAATTGTATCAGGGTCTTGAGCTCAGGGACTGCTCCCAAAATGTCTGTGACTGGGGTGAACTGGGACATTGTGGGGACCCACATTTCTCTCAATGGGCCAGGGTCTATTTTAAAGACCATGTTATCAAGCAGAAGGACTGGACAAGTCATTACTGAAGGCACTGAAGGATTCAGTAGGTCTCCAGCTTGGGCTGTCTCTCATGATGCTTTGCTAGTGACAAGAAGCAAACCCTTCCAGGAGCTATCATTCAGCACAACCACATGTGGAGCCCCACACCCAGCTAGACTGCATGAACACTCCCAGAGCCACTCCTGAATCACACGGAGAAAGGCATCAGTCAGATCCCCCCAGCTCCCAGCTTTGTACCTCAGGAATATACCATCTGGCACTGTTCAAGACCCTTTCTTGAGCAATGCAAGTTTGTTAATTGGGTCATCGCTTCTTCAATGGAAAGTGGATATACACCAACCTTTGTAAACCTGAGCGGATTTACCAAGCATTTCAGGCAAACTCACTGGTAAAGATAAATAGTAAAACTAGTTTATTGATTACTAGGGCTGTCAATTAATCACAGTTAACTCATGCGATTAACTAAAAAAAAACATGATTAAAAAAATTAATTGTGATTAATCACAGTTTGAATTGCACCGTCAAGCAATAGAATACCAATTGAAATTTATTAAATATTTTTGGATGTTCTATATTTTCAAATATCTTGTTTTTAATTATAACACAGATTACAAAGTGTACAGTGCTCACTTTATATTTTTATTACAAATATTTGCACTCTTAAAATGATAAACAAAAGAAATAGTATTTTTCAATTCATCTCATACAAGTACCGTAGTGCAATCTCTTTATTGTGAAAGTGCGTCTTAGAAATGTAGATTTTTTTTTGTTACATAACTGCACTCAAAAAATAAACAATGTAAAACTTGAGAGCCTACAAGTCCACTCAGTCCTATTTCTTGTTCAGCCAATCGCTCAGACAAAGACGTTTGTTTAGATTTACAGGAGATAATGCTGCCCTCTTCTTATTTACAATGTCACCTGAAAGTGAGAACAGGCATTCACATGGCACTTTTTTAGCCGGCATTGAAAAGTATTTATGTGCCAGATATGCTAAACATTCATATGCCCCTTCATGCTTCGGCCATCATTCCAGAGGACATGCTTCCATGCTGATGACACTCGTTAAAAAAAGTGTTAATTATATTTGTGACTGAACTCCTTGGGTGAGAATTGTATGTCTCCTACTCTGTTCCCATTCTGCCATATTTTTCATGTTATAGCAGTCTCAGATGATGACCCAGCACATGTTGTTTGTTTTAAGAATACTTTCACTGCAGATTTGACAACACCAATGTGAGATTTCTAAAGATAGCTACAGCTCTTGACCCAAGGTTTAAGAATCTGAAGTGCCCTCCAAAATCTGAGAGGGATGAGGTGTGGAGCATGCTTTCAGAAATCTAAAAAGAGCAACACTCCGATGTGGAAACTACAGAACCCGAACCACCAAAAAGAAAATCAACCTTCTGCTGTTGGCATCTGACTTAGATGATGGAAATAACCATACGTCAGTCCACACTGCTTTGAATCGCTATCGAGCAGAACCCCCGTCATTAGCATGGATGCATGTTGCTGGAATAGTGATTGAAGCATGAAGGGACATATGAATCTTTAGGGCATTTGACACGTAAATATCTTGTGATGCCAGCTACAACAGTGCCATGCGAACGCCTGTTCTCACTTTCAGGTGATATTGTAAATAAGAAGAGGGCAGCATTATCTCCTGCAAATGTAAACAAACTTCTTTGTCTGAGCGATTGGCTGAACAAGAAGTAGGACTGAGTGATCTTGTAGGCTCTAAAGTTTTACATGGTTTTATTTTTGAATGCAGGTCTTTTTACATAATTCTACATTTGTAAATTCAACTTTCATAATAAAGAGATTGCGTTACAGTACTTGAAATGGGGGAATCTGAAAAATTTCTTTTGTTTTTTACAGTGAAAATGTTTGTAATAAAAAATAAATATAAACTGAGCACTGTACACGCATTCTGTGTTGTAATTGAAATCAATATATTTGAAAATGTAGAAAACATCCACAAATATTTAAAAAATAATCACAATTAATCACACAATAAAAAAATTAATTGTGATTAATCGTGCAGTTAATAATAGAGTACCATTTATTTAATCAATTGACAGCCCTGTTGATTACAAAAGATAGATTTTAAGTGATTATAAGTGATAAGCAAAAAGTCAGAGTGGTTACCAAAAGAGAATAAATTATAAGCACACAGTTTAAACTCTCAACCCTATTAGACTTGGTAACATCTAAATTAAGCAGTTTTTCTCACCCCACTAGATATTGCAGTTCATATGACCCAGGTTTCACCCTTGAAACCTGGGCCAGTCTCCTCTGTTGGAGTCTTTAGTCTTCTGAGTGTCCTTGTTGCTAGTTGCAGAATAGGTGGGGGGAGGAGAAAAGGCAAAGCATGGGGCCACAGTCTTCTGTTTTATACTCTTACCACATCTGCTTGGAGAACACAGGTCCAGGCATGTCTGGTGGGCATTGCTGAGTCCCCAGGCAAGGTTGAGCAATTCCCCATTCCCCTGGTGTGGCCTTGTGCAAGTGAGTCATTGCATTGTAGTTCCTTTACTGGACAATGGCTGTTAATGGTTGTTCGACACCCACCCGGGTGTTGGTCAGCTGCTTTGTCCTTTTCTCTGGGATCTAATATCTGGGCAATTCCCCAACTCACAGCATGTTTTAGTAACAGCCATACAACACAATCTCATTACTTCATATGCACTTTCTTGGTAGTCCATCGATCCGATGATGACAAATCTGTGCAAATCATCTATTGTTGGTCTCCTGGTGTGCCCTCTGATGACAGTACAAGCCAATTCTAGAGGTGCACAATGATATACACATTTAGATAGAACAATGGCTTTCAGTGGATCATAACCTTTCCTCTATACCTCACTTGGTATGCTTTATATCCAAGATCACAATTACATATAAATGACAAATATGGGGGTTACAGGGCGCTCCCCCGAGGTATAGAGTGTCACGTTAGTCATGTTGATTAATGCAATAGTGGAAAGTGCACTGATACTACAGTGATGAGGGCAGTATAAGAACTTCTATAGAATAGAACACAATAGATCCTCAGATGCGATAGGTCAGAATATCCCACTTGGCTTGATCTTTCTACTACCTTGCACCTTGTGTCATCATTCACAGCTGTGTAACAAACAAATGTGCAGAGTCAGTGTAAAATGCTAATGCCTCAGGCCTGGTCTACACAAGGAAATTAGATCGGGATAACTACATCACTCAGAGGTGTGAAAAATCCACACCCCTGAGCCATGCAGTTAAACTGACCTAATCCCGGCATAGACAGGGCTAGGTAGATGAGAGAATTCCCATCAATTTAGCTACCAACTCGAGGGGAGGTGGATTCCCTATGCCAACAAGAGAAGGCCACCTGTTGGCGTACATAGTGTCTTCACCGAAGCGCTATAGCAGCTGCAGCGTTTTAAGTGTAGACAAGCCCTCAGCATGGTAGATTTTTAGCTGTGTTCCAGCCTCTGTAGGCCTCTTCCATGGCATAAAGGGGCTGAAAGTAGCCAGATGCTCCCAATCAGGAATTCCCACAGCAGTGAGGGGTTCCCCAGCCAGCATAGGGCCGGTGCAGCAGTTTAAGGGCATGCTGAGCAGAGTGCTCTGACTCTTTGGGCTAGCAGATGGACCTATGAGGACAACTTTAGCCCAGCAGCTCCTGGGACTAATCTAGTTTACAAACCTCAAGTGAATTTTGGTAGTGCACAAGTAGCATAAAACCACCTTTTGTCCCTATTCCAGGGCTGCATCACCTAAGAGGTGGAGCTGAATATTGGGGCTATCAGGGTTAGTCCCACTTTGCACAGGTGTAAATCAGGCTCCATGCCCTGACTGAGGGCTGTAATCAGGCTCTTTCAGAATCCTGGCCTTGTCCCTTAGCAAATTGGAGGGAAGGTCTAGGTAAGAAGCAATTCCCTGTTCACTTTTCTGCAGATTGTTTTTAAAATACTCCCTATGTCGTCTTCTCTAAACTCTCCTCCCTCAGTAAGAACACACAGGCAGCCCCTTCTTTGGTTCCCCACAAGGTAACACTTGCAGTTTTTTATTGGTTTTAGTTATGGATTTTCCACTCCAGGAGCTGCCAGAATAAAAAGAAAAGGGAGATGTCAAGGGGCAGCCAGCTTCCGTCTTGGCTGTTCATGACCTTATTGCAGTAATGATCGTGATAAATCGGTGTGGTCTCCTGTTATTGATCTCTTCAGGCAGCAATGATACCCCTGCCAAGTCACTAGACCCCAGAACTTTATCAGGAAGCTGGTGGGGGAGAGGGCAGCATTTGGATGTTGTATCTATAGAAATTCCCTTGCTTTGTAAACAACAAAGATTTCAGAGGAGGCTAAACTAGGGCCATAAAAAACCAAGAGCACTTCAAAGTAGTTTGGCAAACCACTTGTATAAAATGGAACGAAACCCTCACCAGGTCACTAACCCAAAGACAATGTTGATTAGGGTGGGATTTTAAAAAAATACCTAAAGGAATTAGGGGTATTTTTCAAAAGTGCCCAAGTCCCAGTGGAAATCAATACGATGTAGGCTCCTAAGTCACTTAGGTGCTTTTGAAAAATAGACCGTAGGAGCTCCAGTTCCACTGAAAGCTAATGGGTTTGGTGTGCTTATCTTTCCTTAGGAGCTTTGGAAAATCCCACTCAAAACTGGCACCGATGTGTTAGTACAGCAGTTCTCAACCTATAGTCCCTGGGGCTGAGCCAGAGAGTCACTGGGCTGGATTATGGCACCAGGACATCCAGGGGTTAGCAGATATCTGCACCATGGCAGGAGCATCCCGGGGAAGAATTGTCTCACATGGAGTCCCAGGATACATAGGGCCCCGGTTATATAACCCCAGGATGTAATATGTATAGAGTCAGTGCTCAGAGTACAAACCTCACTTTAAGTGTTTTGCTAGTGAGAGCAAGTTTACTGTGCAGCCAATGTTTCAAATGTGCAGAGTACCAGATTGTTTGTTCTTTTGACTTAATGTAGATGTGAACACCATCCAAGTGAAAGCAAAACATTCAATAGCCATTATGTTCAGAGTTAAACTCCAGGGCACTGAGAATCAAGTTAGCAATACTGCAGCTTTTCTGTGCCTTTGTCTCTGTCTCCACCTCGTTGACTTTCCATCTCTTTTCAAATTAGATCTTAAAAACATATCTTGTCTTCTTTGCCCGTGCCTCGTAATTCCTCTGTTAATGGCATCATGGCTGAATGCTTTAACTGGTTCACTATGGAGTATCTTTGTATCACATTTATTATGATATGGTATCGCATACTACATGCTGGAGTGTCTGAGTTAATTCTGTGTGATATTTTTGGGGTACACATTAATGAAACGCACTCCAGAAAACAGAGCTGGATTCAATTGTTGTGATATTGATTATATGACAGTATGATCTTAAGTACTATAAGGCAGTAGGGAAAGGCAAGTGGAACTTGTATTGCATCTAATCATGCCAAAACATCTCAAGGCTCTTCAGAAAAGATGTACAAGCGTTCAATAACACGATGTTCGAGTGCAATTCCAAGTTAACAATTGGAAGCAATAAACAAAAAAAAAAGAGCAAGTCTTCAGTTTTCATTTAATGAGTGCAAGAGAGATAATTGGCAAGGTTTTTGATAACTTAGGGCAGGAGTTGTAAAGAAATGGCAGATGCACCGACTCTTTCTCAGTCCTCAGAGAAGGAATAATTTTTTTAAAAAGGCCTGTTATCCTTTTGAAAAACTCATATCGAGGTCATTGGAGCTACGGCAATTACATCAGCTGCCCCACAAAATATGATAGAGAAGGATACTATTATGATAAAATTTGAAAACCAACCTATGTGCTTCTATAGCAGGGCTATAATTATTTCTCAGATTCTACTGGATGGCTCAAAAACTCTTTTGGAAAGGAGATCATTCCCTGGGCAAATTGTGCTGGGATTAGAATCCTTTCTGCAGGACCCTTTTTTATTTCTGTGGAACTATTGGTTTTATCCCCATTCAAGTCTCTTGCACTTATTCATAGAAACACTTTCAGTGACATCTTTAAAAATCATGTAAGCTGTTAGTTTGTGCATTTAAATTTCTCCCCTTAGTGTTTCTAACTAGCACTTCAGCATTGTGCTAGCGAAAGGGGTCTGGAAAGTGAAACAAACGACACAAAACAGTGGAACCGAACAATCTATTTTCATTGTCTAAACTTCATGCAAAATGAAAACAACAAACATGCAAAGTGAATTAGATTTTTAATATCCAGTTTTATTAGTAACACATAAGGAAGTTTTCTTTTTAAACAACTGATTTTGACAGTGTTGCCAACTCATGATTTTATTGCATATCTCATGATACTTGATATTTTTCTTCATATCCCACCTGCTGGAATGAAGAGATGGTGTGAGAATCTCTACTTTCATGGGTATATAAAAAGGCAAGTTTCTAGACCTCATGGTTGAGGAGAAAAGCTTGCAAACTTGAAGCCAGTGCACTCTAAAGTTTTGAAAACCGGATAAAACCAAATAAAAGAAACCCCAATGTAAAAAATAGTTTGTTTTTTTTAGGGGGAGAGGGGAGACTCATTATTTTTGAATGCATGAAGTTGGCGGTATTACAATGGTACATTGATATCTATTTTAGAACGCAGACATGTTGAATAATTGTACCAATAACCATGCAGTTGAAAGTCATCATGATTATCCTCTTGTCACAAGGGCCAAACTGACAACAAAAGGCCTTAATTTTTCGAAGCTATAAGCACACGTGTAACTTTACACATGCAACTTCAATGCAAGAATTCAGCCCAAAGTGCTCTTCAAAGGCAGTATGGAAAGAAATATGCTTCTGTTGTGGGGGGAGGACCCTAAAATAAGTGAGATCCTAAATTGGAGAAGGCGTGAGGGGTGGGACTCAGAAGGGTGCAACAACAGTGAGAGGGGTTTGGGGCTGCAGCGAGGGGAGGGAGGAAAAATGGGGAGACGTAGTAAGGAGGGGAGTGGGGTTTGGGGTCTCAGGTGCAGGGGTGGGGAGGAGTAGGACACTGAGGATGTGGCAGTGAATGGCAGGCAGACTGGGGGAGAAGAGAGTAGCTCTGCATTCTCCCCTGCCATATTTGTGCCAGGATTTGTGTTTGTGTGTGTGTGTGTGTATGTGGCGGGGGGGGGGGGGGGAGGAAGGACTGAGCCCCTCTCCTTACCTTTGCATGTATGCAGGGGATGGGAGGCCCTCTCCATTTATGGGGGACTGACCTCCCCTTCACTGCCTCCTCTCTTGTAAGCCGGGATATGGGGACCCCTACTCATTTACAGGGCTCTGACCCTGGCTCAGGTAAGTCAGCTTCTGGGGGAGGGTCTTGCCCTTCTGGAGTATCTGAGCCCCTCTTCTTACCTCCCTCATGTGAGCTGGGATCTGGGGGGCATCAGGCCCCCATCCCTGCCAGTGTTTGGGGAAGACCTGCCCTTCTAGGCTGGAAACTGAGGCCACGCATACTGAACACGCTCCAAGAACACATTGATATTGGGGTGAGGAGTTAAGAAAAGGGCACGCTCAATGCATATCACAGGCTCTCCAGCACTGGGGAAAGGGGATGGAAATGCCCTCTGACATGAGGGGATTAATTCATACATCTCTGAGCTATTGTGTTAAGCTGTGTTCATCTCCATGGGGTATTCTCATGCAGCTGAGGCCATCCTATTGAGATGGGTGGGCCACTTCACACCTCTCAGAGCCTCCTTGGCTGTCAGGGTTATTTTGCACTGGGGATAAGGCTATGTCTGTGCTACATCTTATATCAGCATAATTCATGTCACTCAGGCTCTGCCTACACTGTGCACCTTACAGCAGCACAGCTGTGCCACAACAGCTGTGCTGCAGTAAGGTATGCAGTGTAGCTGTTCTTTGTTGGCAGTAGAGCATTATTTTAACAAAATAAAACCACTCCTAACAAGGGGCAGTAGCTTTGTTGGCGGGAGAGCATCTCCCACCGACAAAGCACTGTCCACACCGGCATTTTTTAGTCAGTAAAATTTTGTCTGTCAGAGGGGTATTTTTTCACACTCCTACCGACAAAAGTGCAGTGTAGACATAGCCTCAGGGGTGTGAATAAAGCACCCCTCTGAGTGACATAAATTACACCAACATAAGCACTGGTGTATTTGGTATATACGGTAGCCGACATAGCTTCTGCCATTCACAGGGGCTGGAATAGTTAAGCTGATGGGATAGCTTTCTCTTGTCAACTTAGACCGACCACATTAGAGAGCTTATAGCAGCTGTGCCACTGTAAACACTCTAGTATAGCCGTGCCCTTGTAAAGCAGTTGCTTTGCCTTCCCATGCTGCACATTGCAGAGGGCATTTGCTGGTTTGAGTTAGGCTAAATGGTGGATTCTCTGTAATTTGAGGCCTTCAGCAACTCAGCCAGAGGTTATCATCTATTATGGGAGGTGGGTGAAGTTCTGTGTCCTATGATGTGCAGGAGGTCAGACTAAATGATCATCCCTTCTGGCCTTAAAATGTATGAGTCACTACATTGGAGTGCCAGCTTTGCTACAGTTAACATTGAGAAGATTTTCTGTTTGAAAGGACAGTTTTATTAAGTGCTTCCAAATTCATATGTGTACCCAGATTGTCTTGACATTTGCTGTGCCACTGGGGGGCCAGAAGGTAGAGTTAATGAGCCAAATTTTAGGTCACTTGATTGTGAGGTTCCTGAGATACACAGCCCCCTGAAGCCCCATTCCCCCAGCTTTTCTTAAGGGTCACAGATTCTACCACTGCTTTTTGTGCACACCTGGCTTCTAAAATGTTAATGGCTTAATGGGACATGAAGGGGAAGGTGACATGGAAATAGTGGTGGTGGTGGTGGTGGGAAGCTATATGTTCCAGGGAATAGTGGGGAAGGAGGAGAGAGAGAGAGAGAGACACCAGTCTTCTCTCACATTCTCAAAGTTACTGTAACCATCATGTAATAAAAAATGTCAGGTTCTTGGGGCATAGACTGTATGTGCAATTTCTGTCACTGCCTCTGTTAACAACTACATAATCAAAACATTTCAAAATGTGAGCAGTATCCCCATTCCACTACAACAAAGGGGCACTTAGGAATCTCATGGCAATGGTATGGCGTATGGGAGAGAACAGTGTACCAAAACTCAGAAAACCTAGGCTATATTCCTAGCTCTGCCACTGGCTTGCTATGTGACTTTGGACACATTACACCGCCTCTCCGTGCCTCAGTTTCCCCAGATCAGGGAGAACAACTCTGTTTCTCTCCATGTCCACAGGAGCATCTGAACTGCACAAGTACATGATAATTACAATGGCCTAAATGACCATACACTCCTACTAACAACATTTTCTTTCCATTTAAAAAAATTGGCAAATAAATGGCAAAAAAATCCATTGTTAAAGTTGTCTGGCAATAGTTCATACCCTTCCAGAACACTGAGTTCAGGAAAACTGAAACTTGTGAAAAACAGGAATTATAGAGTTACAGTAAACAGCCACACAACCTTAACTCCACCTTCCTTGAGCAATGCATCAATAAGCCCATAATACATGCTCACACTCAGTCTTTGCCCTATACTGAACAGAAGTTCCCCATGCTCATATACTTAACCATCTCCACAGAAAGAACACTATATCTACTAAATTTTACAACTCCTTCAAACCTTTCATGCGTATGATGCAGTCCTTTCATTCATCAATGCAGTCCTTTCATTCATTAAACTCACACACCACATGCATCTCCCACCTAACTGCTAACAATCCCCATAGCAAAAAGATTCCTGTGCCTTGTTGCTGACACATCCCACACAATGCAGTTCTGAAATGAGGCGTATGTGGCCTTTCAATGTAGGCATGCACCTCTTTCCTTTGATCACCCACACAGAAGAGTCAGAGAGAGGGGCTCACGCATGCAGGGCCACAGCCCTCCAGATCTCCTCAGATCTCAACTATAGGTGTTGTAATCTGCTCCAATTTATTTCACCACCATTCAGTACAGCTACACTTACCACAGTGAATGCAGCTGGAGTTCCAAATAGTTCCCAGTGGGTATTGGGAACCCCAGGGGGGGCAGAGTTAAGGTTGCACAGGCATGTATCTTAACTCTATATTTCCTGATTTTCACAAGTTTGAGTTTTTCTGAACTTGATGTTCTGGAAAGGCCTGAGCTATCAATGGGCAACCTTAACTTTTCACATCTACCTGAATGATAAATGGGGTTTAGAGTCATTAGCTCCAAGTTACTTCAAATGTGATTTTCCTCCCCCCTGCAGTTGCACCCCAAAATTTTCCATCGTACATCTTTTACTTTTCATTAATTTAATATCACAACCTCAGGCTTCCAGAGAGATTGAGAAAACTACCCAGGCCTGCCACAGTCAGGTACCCCCAAAATCCATTTTGTTTCTCCAGTCTCCAGACAAATCAAAAGATGTAGGAGGGAGTTACATCAATGTTAATGGGTATAAGAGTGGTGAATCAGGCCCAGAGTTTGTTGTATATAAACATACACAAACCCCGCACCCCCCACCCTACTATTTCTCAACTGTTCTGGGAATTCCATGACAACCAAAGTCATTTACTTAGGAGTAGTCTTATGATTTCAGTAAAAATATTATGGGGCAAAATCACTCCTGATACAACTTCACTGAAGCCAATGGAGTTATACCAGGGATGAATTTGGGAATGATGGTGGATAATATCTTATCTACCAATGCCAATTGGTTTTCTACTTTGTCCCTGTTTCTTCATATTCCTAGAGTCAGAGTCTCAGCCCTGCTCTGGCCCCTTTGCATCAGGTGAAAGGGCTGAAGTGGTATAAAGGGCCCCTAAAAAGTCTGGGTCCATCTGGGGGAGAAATCCTCTAGTTCAAGAACTTCTGAGGATCCCTCAGAAACCCAGTGTATGGGCCATGTATATTTAGTATTGTTTCCAGCTTAAGAGTGGTGCCTATCTGGCTGAGATCTGGGACACTTGGAATGAGATGCTTGTAATATTTGTTTACTCTATCAGTTAGATTCCTCTCAGAACTCTCTGTAATTAACGTGGACTTTAAACTCTCTGGCAAGGCTTAGATGTTCCCCTCTTTGGCTAAATACCTATACGTATGAGTTGTGAGTACGGTGGGAGTGGCAGCTTCCTCTGCTGTAGGAAAAGGGTGATAGTTTCTCTCTGAGGCTGTGGAATTAATATTTAATAAAAATTACTATATGTAGTAAGGCAAATTTGCACTGAATTTTACAAATATATGGTTCAATCCTGCCTTACTGATAAATCCCATTTACATGACTTGAACAGAATAAAGGAGACTTAAATCTATTTTGTGGAGGAATATTTGCCTGCTGTAAAGCAAGTCATGGCTTTTCTTTCCCTTAAAAATTCCCTACCTCTAATATGCTCCCTGATCTGGGAAGGGGGTGGGGAAGCACAGTGGCCCAGATACCTCAAAGGTATATTGAGGATCTGGCCCAGAGCTCTTATGCTGGCTCTTAGCAGAGTAAAACCAGTTGGGAATTGTTTGACAAAACATTTAGTCATTAAAAACATGTGATTAGTCAAATCCAAAAAGGTTTATGAATCAGGATCCGTTTCAACAGATCTCCTGACTTGAAGAAATGTTGAAACACATTTGAAATTGTCAATATATTTTGTTTTCAAAATTCCAGTTATCAAAACAAAACAAACAAATCTTTTCCAATTGGAAATGTAACCTCATTGGACTTTGGAAAGGTTAAAGTGAGGTCAAAATTGAAATGAAACATTTTTAACCTTTTGAAATTAAACACTTTGGCCCAAAGCAAGTTTTGTTCATGTTTTTGGTTCACAAAAATGGTTGAGATTTGGACTTTTCATCCCAATTTAAGACATGGAAAAAATTTCAAAATCTTAAAAATATTCAAGGGATAGGTAAACCATTTTCTGCCCTATTCTGCCAGGGAGATCTGCTGAGGTAGGGCTATTTCACTAGTCTGTACCTCCTGTGTGATAGTGAAGCAGTGTACTGGGGAGAATCAATGCAGAGAGGCCCCCAAATCATTATGGCATGAACATGTTCTGAGGCAGATGTTATACCCATTCAAGTAAACATAAATTTTGGCATTAACATCAGTCTGGATTGGGCACTATGAGTATAAAATCCAACCTTTAAATCTTCATGCTTTCACTAAAACCCAAGTGCAAACATAAATAACAAAATAATGTATAATAATGCATTAAACTCTAGGAACTGACAATCTTAATTCTGGTGCATTATATGTTTCATAAATAGTAGCAAAAAGTAGCCATACATTAATAAATTTGAGACCAAACTGCAATTATCTCAGAGGAAAGTTTTAGTGTCATCATGGTTTAGGCTGATCAGGTAGCAAGTGTCAAAAATCAGGAGAGGAGGTGGGGAGTACTGAGAAAAAGACCCCAAAATCAGGACTGTCCCTATAAAATCAGGACCTCTGGTCACCCTATCATGGTTTTTTATATATGCAATTTACTGTACTACTTACTTAGGGTAACTTTTTATTATTATTATTTACCAGTCATCCCTTTGCATATCACTTCCAGTAAATTAGGTCTCTAAATTAGTTTTACATCTTAGAAAACTCTTTATGGGATTAACATAAATCTAGAAATTCAATGCAAGATTTAGTGTTGAATTTTGTACAGGATGTAGCTCAATTGCAAAGCAATGCTGTGCAGCTGACCTTTAGATAACATCCTTCATGTGAGGCTCTAAGCCTTTTATGGGGAGATTGACAATTGTAAATCAAGTTGAAGCTAGTGCTTTTAAGAGGAGGTATAAAGGGCTTGATTTTTAAAGGGCACTTTACTCAGCCCCTCTTTTAGTTGCTCATAGATTATAAAGCCAGAAGGGACCACTGTGATCATCTAATCTGACCTCCTATATAATACAGACCATAGAATTTTCCCCAAAATAATTCTTAGAGTAGCTCTTTTAGAAAAAAAAATCTAATCTTGATTTTAAAATTTACCAGTGATGGAGAATCAACCGCATCCCCTGATATATTTTTCCAGTAGGGGTTGTTGCAAATTTGTGCCTTATTTCTGCTTTGAATGTGTGTAGCCTCAAATGCCAGCAATTGGATCTTGTTGCACCTTTGTCTGCTAGACTGAATTGTTCATTATCAAAGTTTTGGTACCCATGTAATTACTTATAACCTGTGATCAAGTCACCCTTTAACCTTGTTTGGTTAAACTAAGCAGATTGAGATCCTTGAGTCTCATTATGAGGCATATTTTCCAATCCTTCAACCACTTTTGTGGCTCTTCTCTGAACCTCTCTGATTTATTAACATCCTTCTTAAAGACACCAGAACTGGACACAGTATTTCAGTCGTGGTCACACCAGTGTGGGGGCAGCACAAGGAGCCTCTTTGGCCATCCCTGTGCCTAGGAGCTGCAGGGACGTGCCAGCTGCTTACGGGAGCCTCACGGAGCCAGGGCAGGCAGGGAGCCTGCCTTAGCCCCACTGCACCGCCAACCAGACTTTTAACGGCCAGGTCAGCAGTCTGACCTCTTGCACATTCAAGGCCATAAAAACTCACCCACCCACTCCTATAATAGAGCCTAATCTCTGGATGAGTTACTGAACTCCTGAAATTACTTCAAGTTACAGAGAATCCACCATTTACACTAATTTAATCCTGCAAGTGACCTGTGCCCCAGGCTGCAGAGGACTGCAAAAAACTCCCAGGATCTTTTCCAATCTGTCCTGAGGGGAAATTTCTTCTTGACCCCAAATATGGTGATCAGTTAGACTCCTGAGCATGCGGGCAAGACTCACCAGCAGGGGCGGCTCTAGCCATTTCGCCACCCCAAGCACGGTGGCACGCCATGGGGGGCGCTCTGCCGGTCGCTGGTCCCGCAGCTCCGGTGGACCTCCCGCAGGCGTGCCTGTGGATGCTCCACCGGAGCTGCGGGACCAGTGGACCCTCCGCAGGCACGCCTGCGGGAAGTCCACCGGAGCTGCCTGCCGCCCTCCTGGCGACCGGCAGAGTGCCCCCTGCGGCATGCCGTCCCAAGCACGCGCTTGGCATGCTGGGGCCTGGAGCCACTCCTGCCCACCAGCCAGACACCTGGGAAAGAATTCTCTGTAGTAACTCAGAGCCCTGTATCTAGTGTCCTGCCACCTGCCATTGGAGATATTTGCCGCTAGCAGTGGCAGATCAGTTACATGCCATTGTAGGCAGTCTCATCATACCTATCCTGCATAAACTTATGAAGCTCAGTCTTGAAGCCAGTTAGGTTTTTTGCCCCCACTGTTCCCCTTATATCCTCTTAGGATATAAAAAGAACTTTCTCCCGTAATCAGACAGGTGCTTAATTGGGATGATACCTGCCATAAACCAGAGAGTTCTGCTTAAGCAAATGCATTCCATTGCCTTTGTAGTAGTTTGCATTCCATTGCCGCAGTAGTTTGCATTTAGTCTCTGAGAACTATTATTCTGTGCATTAGTCATAATACAGGATTCGGGGTTCTTATGTTCATTCTGAAAGAAAAAAATACTTATGAACACTTTTATTGAACAAGATGCCTGTGGCAATTATTGCTGCATGGAATAAATTTGCTGAGGTTGTAATACAACAGGATAAGAAACAATGACTGGGAGATACATTATGTTCCTGTTAAATTTCCAGTGTGCTAGGAATGAATGGGTGAGAGCTGCCACTGCTGCTTCATTGCCAACTTAGTCATCTTCAGTACAACTTGTCTTTGCTTGCAAGCGTTTGAATAAAATATTTCAAGATGGGCAAACATAGATTATGTAATGAATATTTAAACGGGAGGCATTTATTACAACCATGGTAAAAGGTTAAAACTCTCAAAAGGGGAGGAAATTGCAGCATTCTTGGCTGGAGATCTGCAAACTTCAGATTCCTATCCATACCTTTTGGTTCCCATCACTCATTTTGATGGCCTATTTTTTTTATCCTTCCCTAATCTCACCCCAAATCTGACTATGGCTGTTATTTGTGTGTGCTACTGCAGTATGCAAAATAATGCGCTGGATGCTGTACCAATACATGGGAGGCATTATCCCTGCTGTGAATTGCTTAGTCTTAAAAAGACAAAACAGATGAAAGGAAGAGGAAAGTGGCACAAATGCAAGATGACTGGTGGGAACACTGATTGGCAAACATCTTGGCACTTCCAATTTTTTAACCAGAGAGTCTAGCCTAGCAAATAGGGTAAGATACAGGCTATCAGGATTCCTGGATTCTATTCCTGGCTCTTTGACTGGACTTCTATAAACTTAGAAGTTTATAGTTGAGCATCCATAAACTGAGGCACTCAAAACTGGAAATCAGTTTTCAAAATGTGGGTCTGACTTCCTCAGGCCTTAGTTTACACATCTCTGAAATATTTATACCACTGACTTCACAGGGCTCTCGCAGGGCTTACTCATTTGATCTCTATTAGCAGCTACGGAACTATGTCTGTGTTAGCACCCTGGTCTTAACCACATGCGCAGCCATAGAAATCTCCTGACTTACGCTGCAGTCTGCCTGGTTCACTGGCCTCGCTTAGTGCCCATTTTCATGCCCCCAAATGGAAGATCCAACTGAAGATTCAGCTTTGCAGATCATCATCTGCCTGGAAAATCCCAAAGGGATAGTCTCCTTGCAGATTGCACACTGCTGGGATGGATCTCTGGCTAGAACCTTCAGATAGACTAGCTGGATATTCAATTTGGTGATCTTATCACACCACTGAAGCTTTTGGCAACCACTTGAATGTGAGCCAGCTAGTGCCGTTCCTTGGTAAACAGGCTCTGTAATTAGTCTGTCTGCCATCCTAATAATGTGTCTGTAGTGTAGGCACCCTTTACTAGAGGGGCCTCTGAACTTTATTGGGAGTGTTCCAGCTGGGAAGATCCTGTGTGCTACAATTTAGCCTTAGAGACTACAGCTGCCATGATGCCTTGGAGAAAGAGTCAGATACTTTCTCTTCCAGGCAGTGCAGGGAGAGCAGGCGGTGGACTCCATTTTTGGGGAAGAGGAGTGAGATTGCTGGTGTGAAGCTCTGTCCCTACCATGACCTGCTGCTAGGAAGCCAGAAGCTGCTGCTGAGAGCCAGCTGAGGCTTTGATTGAGCAGGGAGCCTCAGAGGCTGTTGGTGGCTTCACTGGAGCCAGGGCGGCAGGGGCGGCTCTAGACATTTCGCCGCCCCAAGCACGGCGGCATGCCACGGGGGGTGCTCTGCTGCTCGCCGGTCCCGCAGCTCCGGTGGACCTCCCGCAGGTGTGCCTGCAGAGAGTCCACTGGTCCCTCAGCTCCACTGAAGCCTGCGGGAGGTCCACCGGAGCCGCCTGCCGCCCTCCCGGCGACCGGCAGAGCGCCCCCTGCGGCATGCCGCCCCAAGCACGCGCTTGGCGTGGGCCTGCGGTGAAGCACTGTGAGTAACCCCCACTCTGGTTTGGGAAAGTATTTGCAAGGGAAAGGGCACAGCAGAGAGATAAAGTCTGAGGAAAGGCAGAGTGATCTTCCCACCGAACCAAGACCCAGAACTGCTGACATTTAGTGGGGCCAGCTCCAGTCGTCAGAGGGGTTGTGCAGCTTGTTGCCTTGGCTGGACTGATGCACAGACCCAACAGAGCGCTGTCTCCCGCTGCAGATCTTCCAGCGCGCCTACGCAAGCGTCTAGGACTCTGCAATCCAGAGGCGTGCACACTCCAGGGTAGGGTAAATGGTGGCATTTAGTACTGGAGACTACATTTGTTAATTGATGTTATTCAACTGTGCTCTGTGGATTTAAATTAGTAGTGACATGTAATCTTAGTCTGTTATATCCTGTTTCTTTAAATTGTTAAGTAAAGGTATACTAACTCTAATTTAATTATATTGGATGTAGATTATTTATAATTGGTATTTTTGAGTTACACCCATGCCACAGATTATATTATTATTATTATTATTTATTATTAGAATAGGTTTATTCCTGGACGTTCCCAAGGCTTCCCATTGAGTGTGTACAGGGGCCAGCCAGGTGAAGGCACCACCAATTTTAAATTCCTTTAGGAGTAAAGGGACTGCAGCAGAGGGGTGGATAGAGGATTCCCACCTATCTAACATCATCACTGGGATACTCAGGATCTCCATTAATGTCAACAACATCAGGCACACAGGTGAGTGTTGCCTGCTCTCGAGTAACCCAGGGAGGAAATAGGAGTTACAATAGCAAGAAAGCCACCGAAACTGAACCAGTACTGATGGAGGCACTTGTTGATTTCAGCTAGGAATATCCTCAGTTCTGATCTTCTCCTTCCTCTTAATATGGAGCAGGTGAATAGATCATCATCTCAAAGCCAACTTCTGTTGGGACTTACAACCCTAGCAAAGAGATGCATGACAAAAACCAGAGAACCTTACAGTCTGGCCTCCATTTCCTAGTTCACCAATGCCCCCATGTACACATCTCTGATGACCCACCTCCAGAAATATCCCATTAAAACTCCTCAGGCACTTAACATTTTTTATATTTCCCTGCATTTTAAATGACTTTTTAAAAACAGATCATTGTTCCAGCTTGTGTTTGCAGAAAATGACTAAGTATGCGACAAGTAGTTTTAAGGGCTATCATTAACACTTTTTTGTGCTATTAATCTTAATGCTGCAGGGTTTTTTTTTTGAAAGCCTCCGTGCAGACCCATTAGTACCCTCTGATTTGATAAAGCGCAACAGACACTGTCTTTTGACTGATTATTATTGTCATGCTGTGCAAGTTTAAACTTTCTTTAAAGGAACATCTCTCTGAACTCTGACAGACAAGCCCCGGGGAGCAAAAACTCTGATCATCTGTGACTAGAAAGAATGACTGCCCTTTCCCAAATCATTTTACCCTAGCCCTTTTTGCTTATAAAATTTGTTTCTCTAAGTGTTCATCTTCTCTTTTGTTCACTGGCAATTAAAAAGAGCTAGCAGACTGTATTCCTTGCTTTAGTTAACATTCTGCAGGCTGTAAAGCATTCCACGAGTCAACTCAGAACAAACTCAGAAGACATCACTTCAGTTCCAGGTTTGTCTCTTCTCCCATGGCTATATTAATAGAGTTACTTTGACTTTATAATTAAGGAAGTTGCTATGATGATGATGAAATACAAACCGGGGCAAAAAAGGGTCAGAAGAAAAAGACATATGTAAATATGTATTAACCTGGATACGATGATGATCTTCTGGTTAGGGCCCTAAACAGGGATTTGGGTGAACTAGGTTCAATTCCTGCCTCTGCCACACATATCCTGAGTGATCTCAGGCAAGTCACTTGATCTCTCCGTGTCTCTTTCTCATCTGTAAAATGGGAGCATGATGATTTAGTATATATCTGTATGTGTTAATATCAAACTACAAACTCTATTTTGTTTTGTGTGCACCCATTAGATTGTAACATTGTCCTGTGTCTTCCTTGTTGTATTTTTACCTCCGTCTTGGACTGAAATTCCCAGGGGTGTCAACACAGGGTAAACAATGCCGAGCAATGAAGGGTTATTACTACAAAATGACTTTGCCCTGATAATAGACTGGTTATGTGAAAGAATGTGGCCAAAGCTGCAAGAAAATAGTTCTTCCAGTCTGGACTCCAGGTGGGAAGTAACCAAGCAACAGATCACCTGATAGGGAACCTTGATCACCTAATGGGAGGCTTTGCAGCTGCCCAGGTGGCTCACATGACAGATGGGACTGACGTTTTAAAAGGACAAGGTCCACTCTTATTTGTGGTCTCACCAATCAGAAGAAGAAGGCAAGACTAGGCCGGAGAAAGGAAGGGGGAGAGAAGCGTCATGCTTGGGACCCTGAAAAGACACTGACCAAATCCCAAAGAACGCGTGAGAGTGGTTGGGAAATGGGGCCAGGTTTTTTGCATAGAATTGTTTACTATTTTTGTATGGATCTATCAGTTTCTTGTAGTTTGTCTATAAGTAAAACATATTTAATGTAGACATCCTTTTGCAAAGTCTGTGCTTACTTAGTTGCCGTAAGCAATGATCGCATATTCCTGAAAGGTTAAACTATGAACCAGGATACTCACAAGGGTGGAGCTTTGCAGACCGTGTCCTTAAGCCACTGGGGAGATATGACAGGAGGTGTGGGGGGTCAGTGCTGGTCCTGGGGCCTGGGGGTTCCAATTTCTTAGAAGCAGTATGAGACAGATACTGCACCCAGGACTCTGTGGAGGTCTGCTGAAGGCAGAATGCCTCCGGACTCAGTAGGGAAAGCATAGAGGAGCACCCTGTGACTTTTGGCCCACGAATGGCCAGCCGGTGTGAGAGGAGAGTGGAGCCATAGCCTTGGTCCTGAAGAGCAACATCTCTTTTGAGGGGTGAAGTTTGGCAGCATCTCTAAGCAGTTTGATTTCCCTGCACATATACACTCGAGTAGCAGAAACTCTAGGATTCTGGCTTCCCACTACACTGGATGTGCAAGGGGAGTATTTTCTCCTTTCCATTCACCTACATAAAGAGCAGCTGCAATCTGTCCCTGAATTTGTAGTTATAAAATTGCTGTTTTCTTAACAATCTTGGTTCAAGCTATTGGGATGATTCCTTACACTGAGGGATGATTCCATCTTACATTTCATAGCATATACCCGTTCAAATGAGAGTGCCATTCAAATTCATCATTGGACACAGTCCTCAGCTGTGTTTACATCCTTTTTGCTTCCTTAAACCTAGGCCAACGTAAACTGGAGCAACCTTAGGACTGCCCTAAGTTACACACTCACTGCAACTAGCTGCTGAATCAGCCAAGGATTTGGTGGAATACTGTGTGTGCTCTACTCTGTCGCCTGCTGCCCCTGCTTGGAGGGGTAGAGGTGGTTAAATGAAAGTTTTGCACCACTCAAGGACTGGCCCAGGTCAGGGAGAATCCTCAGTGTTCCATGATGGCCACCAGAACAAGGGCCCAGAATTCAGTGTTTTGTGCTGACTCATTTAGTCTTAAAATGGTATCCTCAAGTATTTGGTGTGTCTGCAAAATAGTGAGCCCTGAATATACAGAACAACTTTCCACTTCTAACCCTAAACCACATTTTTCAATTTTTTTCTTAGATTGTTTCTCAGTTCCTAAATTGTCGTATAGAAAACTAGCCTTTCAGTGTCTGCTTCAATTAAAAAAACTACTATCTTGCATTACACTTATACATGGGATAGTGCCATTCATCCTGGAGGATCCTAAAGCTCTTTATCAAGAATGACCCTGCTTCTGCTCCCACTGAAGTCAACGGAGTCTTCTATTTCTTCTAGACAGCTGTAAGCTTTGGTCAGCCATGCTTCCACGCCTCTTTTCTGTCTTCTTTATTTCATGAGTTAATTTCCAGGGTTGGCATAACTAAAAGCCCCTATGGATTTAGCCAGGGAGAACACTTTTTTAAAATGAAATTAGTGCGGGCAAAAGGCATTTGGCTACCAGGGTCACCTACTTATCTACAGAACTGGGACAGCAGCAATGAACAGCATCCTTGCTACAAACCCCACATTTGAGACTGCCCTGAATGGATGCACCACTAGGGATTAGTGGATGGTTCACTCCTTATACTCTCTCGTTAGGATACCCAAGGGTGCAATGATGTAGATATCTTTCTGCTAGGAACAGGACTGACCTCACCAACCTGAGCTAGATTAAAACCAGTGACCTAGTGGTTGTATCTCATTACCATTCACCAGGACCACAAATAACCCCAGGAAAACACTTATACAAGAGCTGAAGCAGCAGCTGAATAATATATATATCATCAGCATTAAAGTTCTGGAAGTTTGTTTTAACAAGTGTCTGTTTTCAGAACTGCCTCTTAGCCAGTCGGTCCCCAGCCTGTAGCGGTGCATGGGATTCTTCCTTCCTAACTGCAGGACTCTGCACTTGTCCTTGTTGACAGGGCTGGAACCACTGATCACTACCTGTTGAGCCCGACAACCTAGCCAGCTTTCTATCCACTTTATAGTCCATTCATCCAATCCATACTTTTTAAACTTGCTGGCAAGAATACTGTGGGAGACCGTATCAAAAGCTTTGCTAAAGTCAAGATATATCACATCCACCGCTTTCCCCATATCCACAGTGCTAATTATCTCATCATAGAAGTTAATTAGGTTAGTCAGGTATGACTTGCCCTTGGTGAATCCATGTTGACTGTTTCTGATCACCTTCCTCTCCTCCAAGTGCTTCAGTCACTTAGTCTCTCCATACCTTAGTTCCCCATCTGTAAAATTAGGGTACTAGCACTTCCCTACCTCACAGAGATGTTATGAGGATAAAGATTGTGTAGTGGTCACAATATATGGTAATGGGGACCATATAAATATCTTAGACGTGGCTAGCAACACAGCTTCTCTCCCTCCATGCTTTTATTTTGGTAATTCTGGGCTTTCTCATCATCAATAGTTGTGTGATTGCTTGCAGCTGCCCATATGGTTGTGTGATTGCTTGCAGCTGCCCATATGGTAGGCTGACTAAAGGAATTTCAGACCTGAAATGGGCTGTATGATGTATGAAAGAGAATTTGGGGTGAAAGGAGTATGCCACATTCTTTGATTATTTTGATCAGCCCATCAGGAAGTAAAAACAATAGCCTGTGGAAAGAGGGATGTGCTTGAGGAAAACCCCACCTACAGTTGGGAAATAACTTTAATCCCCTACATCAGGGGTGGCCAATCTGAGCCTGAGAAGGAGCCAGAATTTGCCAATCTACATTGCCAAAGAGCCACAGTAATACATTAAGAGCTCCCCCATCAGCTCCCCTGCCCCCACTCCCAGCACCTCCCGCCCACCAGCAGCCCTGCTAGTCAGTGCCTCTCCCTCCCTCCCCATACCTGCCAATCAGCTGTTTTGTGGCGTGCAGGAGGCTCTGCAGGGGAGGAGTGAGGGCATGGCAGGCTCAGGGGAGAGGAAGGGAAGGGTGGAGTGGGGACAAGGCCTGTGGCAGAGCCAGGGTTTGAGCAGTGAGCACCGCCTGGCACATTGGAAAGTTGGCACCTGTAGCTCCAGCCCTGGAGTCGGTGTCTGTACAAGGAGCCGCATATTAACTTCTGAAGAGCTGCATGTGGCTCCGGAGCCACAGGTTGGCCACCCCTGCCCTAAGTTTATGAGACTTGGAAAATTAAAGTAATTGGGGAAACAAAATCGATGCTGCATGTACCGTATTCACTTTAAAATGCTATTACTTTCATGGCTATATGGATCTACATATAATGAGCTAAATTCAGAGGTGATGTCGAAGATGGTGCTAGACATCTTTAAAATATTACTACTTACATTGCTGTGGCATCTAGAAACCCATGTCGTGGAGCAGGACTCACTGTGATATGTACTGCACAAATGCAGAACAAAAAGATGGTCCCGAAGATAACTGCTGAATTAAAAGTAGCTTCCATTTAAAAACTGCATGGCCAAGGCGTGGCTACTAGACAAGGGCAGCTTTCAGCTGGTTGGAGAGATCTCAAACGGAAGCAGACGGCAGTGTAGATATGTTGGCACTCCTCAGGTTTCCTTTCCTCTTGAATGTAATGGCACCTTTCCAAGGGAGGCTAGGCCATCGCGTGTTTTACACTCTGGGAAATGTGCATCTCTGCTTGAGGGTAGCTAACAAATTGTGGGTAAATGCTATGGGGGTAATTTCAATGACTGAAAAGCAGTCAGATTTTGTATACCTGCAGCTTTTATTATTTGCATTGCCGCGGCATCTACAGGCTCTAATTAGGGCTCAGAGCCTCATTGTGTTATACACTGTACAGACATATAACAAAAAGACAGTCCCCCACCCCAGAGAGCGTACAAACTCTGTGTAAGACAAGAGACGATAGGTGGATGCAACAGAGGGCGGCAGGAGCAAAAGGTAATGGGCGGGGAGAGGGTAATTTATCTACACCAGTGGTTCTCAAACTTTTGTACTGGTGACCCCTTTCACATAGCAAGCCTCTCATTGCAACCCCCTTTATAAATTCAAAACACTTTTTTATATATTTAACACCATTATAAATGCTGGAGGCGAAGCAGGGTTTGGGGTGGAGGCTGGCAGCTCATGACCCCCCATGTAAGAACCTCACAACCTCCTGAAGGGTCCCGCCCCCCAGTTTGAGAACCCCTGATCTACACATAGAAGTTTCCCTGGTTTAACCTAAATTGGTTTAAAAACTGCTTTCTGTAAGTGATATGCACCCTGTATGGACAAACTTATATTGGTGTGAAACTAGTTTATAGCTGTTTAGCTTGTACCTGCTAGTTACAAGTATGAGCTAAACCTAGATAAGGCTGTTTTAAATTAATTTTAGAGTGTCCACAGACAAAATTGCTTTGTTCGAATGGCACTAGCACTATTAGGATCAGGGTGTCCTTTATACAGTTACACTATCGTTGACCCCTACACAAGAATGCCAGGCCCTTCCTCCTGTGAACCTGTGCTGGACCAGCACCAACAGGTGAGTACCAGATGAGAATGGAAGAAAGCAGCCCTTAATCCCAACTCCTACTCTGAATATCAGACTGTACTAGACAGTACAAGAGTAGGGATACATTTGGGTCAGAAATGAAAGATTTTCTTTACAGTGAGGGAGGGTTAAGGGGTAGGAGGGAAAGGAAGAGAGAGTGCACTTAAAACTACAAGGAGTACTTGTGGCACCTTAGAGACTAACACATTTATTTGGGCATAAGCTTTCGTGGGCTACAGCCCACTTCATCGGATGCATGCAGTGGAAAATACAGTTGGAAGATATATATACACAGAGAACATGCAAAAATGGGTGTTGCCATACTAACTATAACGAGACTAATCAATTAAGGTGGGCTATTATCAGCAGGAGAAAAAAAACTTTTGTAGTGATAATCAGGATGGCTCATTTCCAACAGTTGGCAAGAAGGTGTGAGTAACAGTAGGGAAAAAATTAGCAGGGGGAAATAGTTTTACTTTTCCACTCCCAGTCTTTATTCAGGCCTAATTTAATGGTGTCCAGTTTGCAAATTAATTCCAATTCAACAGTTTCTCGTTGAAGTCTGTTTTTGAAGGTTTTTTTGTTGGAGTATTGCGACTTTTAGGTCTGTAATTACTAAAACTAGTTACTGTTATAGAAGAAATGTCTGAACTGGAAAGCTCTTGAAGAAGTGCCCCACGGGAGAAAAATGGGTTCCTTTAACGCTATAGATAAGCAAACGGCTCTGATACCATGAAATGCTTCATGGGTAATGAGCCTCAGTCAACAGACCAAAGCTTAGAATGGGGAAACTCATTTCAGGAGGCCCAGTCTTTTTAGTGTCTTTTGTTTCATCCTGTAAAGTTAAATGATATAGCTCTGGACCGGCGAGAGCTTTAGGAAAGTTTCATAAATCCCATGATAAATGGTTTGAAGGGAACCTTGTTAGTAACAGAGACAGAGAGAAATGACTGAAAGGTTATAGAGGCAATGATGAATATTCTTCATAAAGGGTAGAAAGGATTCCCTATTATAGAGGCAGCGAAAATGGAAAATAGCTTAACCAGTGACAGAAAGATATTGTCTGATGGGGTTAAAAAAAGAAGCAATTTCACTCAGGCTTTTCACTACTTATAAAATAATCTTCTCCATCCTGACAGAGAAAGATAAATGTCAGTGAAAAGTGCTTTGTACTGGTGGACAGTAACAAGGCAATCAGTGGGACTGAGAAAATTGAGATGTAGTTCCTTGAAGGGAGATCTTCTTCAGCTTTTGCAATGTGACATGATTTTCTGCCCACCACATCTCCAAAGCCGAAGGGCATCTAAAACATCAGACTGAAGAAACTCTTTCAAGCAAAATGTCTCACTGAAATTTTAGCAAGCCATTGAAGAGATTTTGGTGAAAGTTTGTTGGAAAATTCATAGACCATCCAGTCTGACCATTTGCATAACACAGGCTATAGAAAAAACAATGAGGAGTCCTTGTGGCACCTTAGAGACTAACAAATGTATTTGGGCATAAGATTTCATGGGCTAGAACCCACTTCATCAGATGCATTTCCCTGAAGTAATTCCTGTTTGAACTACAGCATCCTGTAGACAAAAATAATCCCAACCTAGATTTAAAAAATCTCAGTGATGGAAAATCTACCACAACAATTGCAGCAGTTTACCAGTGGTTAATTACCATCGCTCTTAAAAATGGGTGTCTTATTTCTAGTCTGAGGTGGCAGCTATGGTCCAGTGAACTAAGAATCTGGCTTGAGTATTGGGAGATCGTGGTTCTATTCCTGATTCTGCCAAAAATGTACCATGTGAACTTGGGCAAGTCACTTAACCTCTCTGTTCTTCAGTCACAGCATCTGCAACATGGGGATAATAATGCTCATCCACTCTTGTGAAGCATTACAAAACCTACAGGTCGGGGTCGGCTGGGGTAGCACTGTCAGACTCAAACTGTGAACCAGTTAGCCTACATATCCACACAATCTTATCACTGCTACCCTTGTGCTGCCGCTTCTTCTACCTTGCACTGATTGTCAACTCCAGCGGCTGTCTTGTACAATTAGATTGGATCACTTCGGGACAAGGACTGTCCTTACTATATGGCTAAAGCAATGGGGTGTCAATCCTGATGGGGGACTCCAAGCAATATATTATTAAAATAATAATCAAATTCTATGTAATAACTAAGTATTATATTCTCTTGCTTGCATGGCTAATTAAGAAAAATGATAGACTACAGCAACACTGGCTTTGAAATTTTCATTAACCCCTTTCATGTTTTATGAATATTAGAGCTGGTTGAAACTCCAGGTTTTCCGCGGCACCGAAGGACCCCCCCCCCCGCCGCCGCCGAAATTCCACCGAAGACCCCCGGACTGCCGCTGAGTATTCCAGTTGGGCCCCGCGGGTCATAAAGCCGGCCCTCCATAAAGTCTGGAAACTTATTCTATGTTAAAAGAAAGTTGAGATTCTCACCTAATTACCGCCATATAAAGCTGGGGCTTTCAGGGAAATAACAAATATGGTGATTCTCCTGCTAAAATTTGCCAGAATGGCAACACAGGAAGTTCAGAAGTTGCCTGCAACAATGTATTTGAGGTTTTTTGCAGGGTGTTGTGTCTGAAATGCTGAAGAATTTATATTGTTTGAACCTTCTGCTTTTGTTTTGCTTTGTTGGTCTTTGGGCTAGTCTACACTTACGAGCTGGGTCAACGCGGTGAGTTCGACTTCTCGGAGTTCGAACTATCGCGTCTAATCTGGACGCGATAGTTCGAACTCCAGAAGCGATAGTTCGAACTCCGGTACTCCACCACTGCAAAAGGCGGTGGTGGAGTCGACCTTGGAGCCGCGGACTTCGATTCCACGGCGTCTGGACGGGTGAGTAGTTCGAACTAGGGTACTTCGAATTCAGCTACGCTATTCACGTAGCTGAATTTGCGTACCCTAGTTCGGCTTCTTAGTGTGGACCAGCCCTTTGAGATGAATTAGCACTGTTTGACCATGACACCGGAATTGTGGCGATTGCGTTATTGCTAGACAGCTAATATTGCAGTGCTGCCAAAAAGCTGTCATCTCGTTGGATTTCTGACATTATTCAGGCTGCAAATCTCAAATACCCACTCTCAGATTTGCAAATGTAATGGCCACTCTTTTCAGCTCCCCCACTGCAATCCTACTGTCCTTCTCTCATTCTTTGTGCACAAAGAGCTCTCAGTAGAAGAAGCAATTTTTGCCATGTGTGAAATAGGTGTTTGATTTCAAGCTGCATATTCAATTTGACTTTTCTATAATATTGTAATGGATTTTCCCGGTCATGAGGGCGGTATAGGATTGGAAGAGAAGACTCAAGTGTGTTAATGGAGGTGCACTAGGGAAGCTTGCACAGTTCCTGCTTGCATTATGCATAGCCCATCACTCTACCTGCCCTGTATTCCTAGGAGCTCTACGTTACACCTCCAGAATTTGAACAAAAGAGAATCTGCTGAGCTATAAGCAAGGCCTTAGTCTCAAAATGCACTGGAACAGATTTTAAACCTGTCTTTTGCAGTAGAAATGGACTGACACAAATGGTCCTCCCTTTAAATTGTATAGCTATCTTTTGTTGACTCATGCTGTTGTTTTAAGCCAATCACAGTAGATTCCACAGATAAGCTCCTGGCCTGATTCACTCAAGGTTCTGTGCTGTCAGAAGATGGTGCAGACATTAGCACTAGGCTCCTGGGGAAGGAAAGACCCATTATTGCAGTGGCACAAGAAACTTCAGCTTTCCCTCCTTGGGCCATCTCTCAGCTGCCCAGTGTAGACCCAGAGCAAATAGTGCTGGCCAGGGAAGGGGGGTGCTTAGGATGACTGGAGGTTGTGTTGATTCTGTACCTTCCATACAAAGCTGCTGCCAACAGGGCAGCTATGGGAGAGGTCCTCTTTCCATGGCTGCCTGAGGTGCAACAGCCCAGGGTGAAGTAAAAAGAATAACGGCGAATCTAGATCTGTTTAGTCCATGGTGAGCATTGAGGGCCCAATCCAGCTTCTAGTCATATCACTAGAAAGACTCCCATTGACTTCATGAGAGTTGGATCAGGCTCTTAATCTTTTCTAAGGTGGCTGTCTGCAAGTTTTAACGCTAGCGGGTGGCACAGCCGGTCACTCACGTAGGTAGAGTGCTGTGTGTTATGCAGCGTTCAGTGCAAATTGTTTTCTAGGCTTAAGGACCCTCTGGGAAGGTGCTTGGGGACTCTTGGCTTGTCTGCCCCCCAGCAACAGAGAATGTAACTGTGGAAGTGGAGCTAGAAGAGATGGGACAGCAATGAATTCCCCGGTGAAGTCTGTCCCAGCCAACAGACTCTGCAGAAACAATGGGCACCACTGAAAACGGCCCCTCTCGGTTGACTGAAAAGAAATCTGGCAGGAGCAGGAAAGCTCCAAGGAGATATGGATGAGAGCAAGACTGGTTGAGATGGCAACGCGAAAAAATATCTTTGACAGAAAAACACTATGTGAAGAATGAAACGTGTGGTGTTTATGCTGGAACCTGTTAACGGCTGCCATCAACCCCAGACCCAGTTAAAGCTGATGAGCGTGCCTCCATTTCCTCCCATCCCATTCCACCCTTGCCATGGACTCTAACACCCTCCCAAACCTCCTTCCCTTTCCTCCCACCCCACACCAAGGTTTCTGTGTGCGGCCTCTTCTCTCTTCCCCCCGCTGCCAACGGACTGGAAGGAACACATAAATGGCTGGTGTACATGCTCATACTCTCTGTCTCCCTCCCGCTCTTACCATGGAGTAGGCCAGGGGTAGGCAACCTATGGCACATATGCCGAAGGCGGCACACGAGCTGATTTTCAGTGGCTCTCACGTTGCCCGGGTCCTGGCCACTGGTCTGGGGGGCTCTGCATTTGAATTTAATTTTAAATGAAGCGTCTTAAACATTTTTAAAACCTTATTTACTTTACATAAAACAATAGTTTATTTATATATTATAGACTTATAGAAAGAGACCTTCTAAAAACATTTAAATGTATTACTGGCACGCGAAACCTTAAATTAGAGTGAATAAATGAAGACTCGGCACAGCACTTCTGAAAGGTTGCTGATCCCTGGAGTAGGCCTTGACGACACAGCATGCTAAGACAGAGGAAGGCATGAAACCTCCCTCACTTTTCTTTCCCCGCTCCTCTCCCCACTGCTGGCTGGGTGTTATGCAGCTCTCCAGAGAGAGAACAAGGAGCATGTTTTTAAGTGCTAATGGCTTTTCACCCAAATCAATAGGGCTCTGCCCACTAAAGCTGAGAACATGCCCTGACATTTTGGATTGATCGGATGTGGTGTCTAAAAGTTATTGTCACATTCAGATAACCAGCTGGACAGAGAAATGCCACCAAGCTGAGTGCAGCACCTTACTTTGGCTCTGGCTTTTTCTGTAGCCCCCTAGAAACTGCAGGAAACAGAGGTGATGACTTAAAGATGCTCCTCAAAATGAATGATTTTGCAAAAATTGCAAGAAACTGACCAGTTGCAGAATATTTGTTTCAGGGCGGATGGATTTAATAAAACAATTTATAAATAGGTCATTTCCTAGGTACTGCCATAATGTAAATTAACAATAAATTCTTTAGCTCATAGTATATTTCCACATAAGTGGCTGTCATTTTGTATTAAGATTATTATATTTGCTTTTGCGGTGAGGATATCAAACTTACTGCAGTGCAATGGAATGCAATATTTATTGCCTTAATGACAATAAGTTTATTATTAAGGATTTTGTAACATCAAAATTGGAATCACTCTATATAGTGAAGTAGCTTTCCATAGGAAAAACTACTAAGGTCATATATACTGTGAGTTCCATACTGCAATAAAGTTTACATTAGTGCCTCCTTTTTAATCAAAGAATGCAGAATAGATAGTTCAATGGGCAAATCATTTATAACTTTTGTATTTTGCATGAGCAAAAAAGTGAATTTCATTAACTTAGTAATGATCTAGATATCTCATGAGCACCTCAATTCTTTTTACAGACATGGCATATTAGGTTTTAAATAACCCCTTTTGTAGAACATATTAAAACAATTGAACATTTTTCCTCTGAAAACCTGAGGCTATTTTTTTAAAATGTCCAGCGAAAGGTTCCCAAATTTAATAAAAACATTGTTGCCAAGCGCATGAACCAGATTTCAGACGCAATCTCAGCTCAGCATTTTGGAAAAAGCAGCTGCTGCTGCAAGTAAGAGGGTGGTGTGTTCATAGATAGCACTCTTTCCTCCAGCTCAGCCTTGAATTCAAACCCCTCCACGATGCTTGCATGGGGTGGGATGGTGGGAAGGGGAGGGTCTGCACTGCTGGAAGTACCATATTTTTGCAGAGACATAAGCCAAGATCCTGATCCAATAACACCATCATTGGAGGATTTGAGAAAGCACAGTGTTGCCTCCTGCTGCCTTTACAATAAGGATTAGAAGTGCACATCCCCCAAATTCCATGTGAAGAGGCTGTCTTCATGCTATTTCAGCAGCATCAGAAGCAAGAAGTACTAGAAACTTCAAAAGGAAGCTTAGTCTCCCAAGCCTTCCAACCAGCTCTGTTGACTAATCATGTTGGGTAGTTCAGATGACATCTGGATGGGTATCTAAACTCTTCAGAGTCCTTATCTGCATTAAAACCTAAATCCTGAACTTTATGAACTTCAGAAATCATTAATTTATATTAAAATTAGGCATTTCCATAACACCTGAGACCACAGCCCCATCATGCTAGGCACTGTATATATACTCAGTATGAGAGAGAAACTTCTCTGCAAATGGTTTACAATCTAAATATGCAAGACAGACAAGCAAAGGGTGGAAGATAAGTGACTAACCCAGGCACACAGGAAGTCTGTGGAATAACTAGGAATCAAACCTAGAGTTTCCTGAATCCCAGTTCAGTACCTTAACCACACAACCACTTTGCCTCTCTGAAAAATATGGGCCATTTATCCTAAGGAAATGTGGTCCTCTTCTATGCACAGTACACGCTGAAAGGAAACTATTTGCAGGAGTGAGATATGCCCCACAATAGCTAATCATTTGAAATGCAGGCAAATTGTCACATAAGTGGTAATTCTTTACAGTGAGAGAGCCCTATAGGGCCCTCCTGCTTTGTTGCCTAGGATATTTTACAGGCAACCAGGCAGTCTGTTTATTGCCTGGGAATATGTAGAACAGCTAAACAACAAGAGGAAAAATAGGAACCTGATCTGGGCTGCAATGTTGGTGGTATCTTGTCCACCACAGGTTTGGGAATGTGCTTGCTGGAAGCAAAATTACAGCTCTCGCATCCTTTTGAAATTAAACAGCAGCTGCTATATGTTAATTGCCAAGTCTGGGGGGACAATAAACAAAACCACAAACATTTGCTGATGTTGACCCCTGCGTGGAAACACAATTGCCTCTTTCGCCCACAGCGAAGCTATTCATTGATGAGAAACAAAGAAAGAAACATTTCTGAGGGTTTTTTCCTCTCATGAATGTCTCCGGCAGTCTATTTTGCATGTTAAACCATAGCTGGTGGGGGCGGCGAAGGGCTGAACCATACCAGCGGGAGATCTTTGAGGCACTCGGTGAAATCTTGGCCGCACTGGAGTTTTGCTGTTGACTTCAGGATTTTGTCCTTTGTGCCTGAGGCAGACAGTTTCTAGGGAAATACCCAAATTCTTGGGTCTACTTTTCAAAGCAGCCAGTATCAGCTACAGTCAAGTGGTAGGTAAATCAAGGCCTGCTTGCCCCATCCCCCTTTATTTTGTATCCTTTCCCGTCACCTTTCACTTGCCTGTTACTTTATTATAGCTATTCCAGGCAATGATCATGCGTTCTTCTATTTCTTACAGGAGAATTGGCTTTCACAGAGAACTTTAATCTAAAGCATGGTCCCTCCTAACTGCAGTCAGTCTACTGCTTAAAAAGGGCAGCTGCATGGTGGGTGTAAATTCACTCAGTGTAATTTCAATAGCTATGAGGGAAGGGCATGGAGAGCAAGAGCCATTTGTCTTTCAGAGAAAGGCCTGGTCTACACTAGGGGGATGGGTCGAACTAAGGTACACGACTTCAGCTATGCGAATAGCGTAGCTGAAGTCGAACTACCTTAGTTCGAACTGCCTACCTGCCCAGACGCCACGGGATCGAAGTCCGCGGCTCCCCCGTCGACTCCGCCACCGCCGTTCACGGTGGTGGAGTTCCGGAGTCGACGGGAGCGCGTTCGGAGTTCGAACGATCGCGTCTAGATTAGACGCGATCGTTCGAACTCCGAGAAGTCTAACTCTACGCGTCGACCCGGCGGGTAAGTATAGACCTACCATAAGTTAGTGCTTACAAAAGGTGCTGGATGGGGAGCCCTTGGGTCTGAAGTCATCTGTCCATCTTGGGAGCCTTTGCTCCCTGCTGAAAGCCTCTGTGGAACCAAGCTTCCCAGCACAGAGTGGGCTCTTCAGAATCTGCCCGCTAGCGAGAGCTGCATTTGTTCAGGTGCAGCAGAGGTGAGGAAGCGTGATACGTGCTGTCAACATCTCCTCACCCCCAATGGCCAGGGTGCCTCGGCACTGCCTTTTTAGGAACTCGCTGATTTCAAAGGTAGTTCAAACCAATGCCCTCTTGGAGGCCAATTTATTGAGACTTCTGGTATATACTGGGCTCCAAGCAGTCCAGGGTCTGTCTCCACATTAACCCAAACAAACTCTCAGTCTCCATCCAAGTTGGCCTTTATAGATTCTTCATTGCTGCGTCAGGGCTCTTCCTGCCTGGAGAACTTTCTCCTATTCTCTCCTGCCTTTTCGGCTTCTCCCCTGCTGGCTCAAGGCCCTGCAGGAACCTTCCTACTTCCCAGTGCATTTACAGACCAAGCTGCAGTCTCCTTCTTGCGTTACACCTTCTTGCATTTTTTTTTATCCTGCGATCACCTGCTTCAACCTAGATGTGGCTCATCCTGTAATCAGGGCTCTGCAGCCCATGTGGCAAGGCCCCCTGTTACAGGGAGGATGAAGAAAATCAATCCCTGAATGATATAATATTTCTTCTTTTGGTCCTGTATGGAAATGACATTCTTCTATGCAGCATTCCCTGATCAGATAGGCTCTAATGGAAAAGCTGCTGGTGCATGAGTGCTCTGGGACCTTAAAAAAAACATTTGGATGTATGCATCTGAATTTTTTTTAGACTTCCACTGATTCTGCCTTGGCTAATGATTAGACTGGAGACAAATGCTAAAGTAATCAGCAAAATATAATTACAACATTTCCTCAGTTCAGTTGACTTTGCAACCTGAATAGATTTGGCACCAAACATCATCTAATTCAAAAAGCAATGTTGGAGGAAGTAAACTGTGGGGTTTTTTTGCAAATTAAAAAAAGACAGTTATTTGCATCATCAGTTATTTAATATTATTCTCATTAACTGACTTAGACTTTATATTCTGCTAGTTGCCAGAGAAGCTTTGAAATAATAATAATCATAATAAAACCTGTAGGTATCTGGCTGTCTATGCTCAATAACTTCTTGATAGGAAATGTATTTAGATGTAAACTACTCTGTAATTAATCAGCTTTTAAATGGAGAATGAAAGTTTTCAGGAAAAAAAAGCAAATTCAGTATTGAGATCTCGCTAAGGACATCTAACCGTTTACACTGAATAGCCTGAGAAATTTTAGTCCCGGTCCTAGAGATGATGACACTTATTTTATAGAATCATAGACTGTAGGAATGGAAGGGACCTTGAGAGGTCATCAAGTCCAGCCCTCTGTGTTGAGGCAGGACCAAGTAAACCTAGGCCATTCCTGACAGGTGTTGGTCCAATCTGTTCTTAAAAACCCTCCAGTGCTTGGGCTTCCACAACCTCCTTTGGAAGCCTAGTCCAGAGCTTAACTACCCTTAGAGTTACAAAGTTTTCCCTAATATCTAACCTAAATCTCCATTGCTGCAGATTAAGCCCATGATTTCTTGTTCTTCCTTCAGTGGACACAAAGAACAATTGCTCACCAGCCTCTTCATAACAGTTCTTCTTACTATTTGAAGACTCTTATCAGGTCCCCCTCTCAGTCATCTTTTCTCAAGACTCAACATGCCCAGTTTTTTTAAAACCTTTCCTCCTAGGTCAGGTTTTTCTCAGCCTTTTATTTTTGTTGCTCCCCTTTGGACTCTCTCCAGTTTGCCCACAAGTTTCTTAAAGGGTGGTGCCCAGAATTGGACACACAACTCCAGCTCAGGCCTCCCCAGGGCCAAGTAGAGCGGGACAATTACCTCCCATGTCTTACACACAACACTCCTGTTGGTGCACCCCAGAATGATATTAGCCTTTTCCACAATAGCATCATATTGTTAAAATAAAAAGTGCCATAATTTTCCAATCCTCCAGACATAGTGCCACCAGGATTTGAACTCAGGACATCTGCAAGCATAGATGAGAGCCATACCACTACATCATCTCTTTTCCTTATGTATAAAATATTTTTGGGAAAATAATCTAAAACAGCATCTGGAGTGGATGGCATGGGAGGTGCAACCTATACATACAAACAGACATTGTAGATGTGTATTTCAGCCAGTGGTGTAATAATTCTTTCCAGCCGCCTCACTTCCCTAATGGATTAGGGATGTCTACCTTGACAAAGTGGCCTCATCAGTGTAAACCTTGTGAACTGGACTGCATGAGCCAATCATTCAGTTTTCCTTTGTTAGCATCTTGCATAAGTTCTAATACACACTTTTCATTCTCTAGTCAGCTGTAAAATACAAGTGGTTACCATGGCAATATGAGGTAGATGTGGTTATCATGCTGCCACATAAAGAAACATGTCAGTCAATTCATACAACTTTGGAAGACCAGGAAAATAAGGGAGGCAAATCTCCATTAATAGACCTACAATTAGACCTACTTACCAGACATAACAATTACAGTATAGAAGTGCTGAGGCCCACATATTGGTCCCTGGAATTGACATGAGGTTTAAAGAGCCCTTATGGTTCCATTGTGACATGTCCTATTTATTGGCCAGTGCATGTCTCTCTTTGAAAACATTCCCCTCCAGTCTCATTAATACAGGGATAAGTCTCTGAAAGATTTTGTAATAGCTGGCATGTACGTCTAATTACCCCCCAAAGAGTCTTGGGTTCATTCATTAGCTTGACAGTGTAACTCACATGAGGAAAACCTGCTGTTCTTAATAACTTTGTCAGCTATTAATCAAAGCCTTATTAGTTTTAAGCATATCAGCCTGGTAAGTCAGTAATGAATACAATATGTTAGCACACATGAAAATGCCCTCCTTGCCTCCCCAGAGTGTTTCAAGTGTACTGTTCTGTTTTCTAGCAGCTTAAAAGTACCTAGAAGTGGCCTTAAACTTTGAAGATTTCCAATGGCCTCTGCCACCGCTTACCTTCATAGTTATATACCATTATTGTTTCCATCATCGTCCATGTTTTTTCCATAACTTCTGATAAGAAAGCAGCACAAACTGATGTGTTTTGGAGTCTTCTTTGAGCAGGCAGCCTGTCTCCTTTACTGTTGAATGACAGGCTCTGCTAGAACACGTCCAGAGGGTGTGCACCTCTGCTAGACTTCTAAGCCACTCAGTGACATGTCTCTGAGAGAACTTCCTCCTCTTGCTTCCCATACTGACGTCCTTAGTCATTCTTTAATCAACCCGAATGCCCATTGACTTCAGCAGTGGAAAACAGAGCTTAAAAAGTCTACCACTTCTGGGAGATAAATTTAATCAAAGGAACTTGTTCACTGATTGCATTTTACATTTTAAAACTAGCGCCTTTCATCACACAGGATGGGAAATCACTTTCAAAGCTATGGCCATTAGGCACCTAATGTCATGGCCTTCAGACCTGGGCCTACAGGAGCAGCCACACTTCAACTACCACTTTGCAGCCTGCTGACAACTACTGACCCAGGAAGCCCGGCCCCAGTTTTAGGCGCTGCCCCGGACGTCTCAGTGGTAGAGTCCCAGAGCACTGAATGTCCCACTGGCCCTACTTAAGTCGGGAACAGGAAGGTGTCTGAACAACTAGGATCCACCTCATTCTGGACTGTGTACCTTGTGCCTCCTGCTCCTCAGCTTGACTTCCTGTCACCCTGGCCTCGCTTGGCTCCGGGCCTCTGACTTGTGGTTCTGATCTCCAGTTTGCTTCCTGCTTCTGACCTCCCAGTATCCTGAGCCAGCTGACTCTTGACTCCTGACTGTGGAGTCTGGCTCTCATCAGTAGGTGTAGCGGCTCACAACCTGGCCATGACACCCAATTACACAGGTACCTAAATAAATGGGGCCTGTTTTCCATAGGCGCTGAATGTGTGCAATTTCCATTGACTTCAAATGGAGCTGTGGGTACAAATTCCTTTCCAAAGAGGCTGCTTTTGGACCTCAATTCAGCAAGGTACTTAAGCACATGCCTAACTCTAAGCATATGAGTAATAAGCACATATGCTTTAAGTTGGGCATATGATTAGGTATCTGACCTGGGGCCTTATTTTGGTGCCTTCATATGGATTTAGGTACCTCCTATTCAAACTTTTGGCCTAGAAACACAATAATCACTTCCCTACCACTTCGGAGGTGGAACATGGTAGTTGTTTAACAACACATTGTACTGCACAACAATTTAGGTTGTTGAAACTGGCCAGTGTTCTTTCTCAGCGGCCTTCAACCTCTCATTCTTCTGGAAATTGTTTAGGAAGAGCATCTCAGATGGAAGTAAGAAGGGAATTCTGCTTGTTTCTTAGCAAAAATGTCTTAGTTTATGGGAAATCCCCTTTTACAGCTTCTTACTCAAAGAAAGCTTTTCTTTAATGGACAGCAGGTCAGAAGTTCCCAATGCCCTCCTTTCTCAAACATACTAGAAATAATAAGTCATAGTATTAAATAAAAGATACTTTAAGTCAATGGTATTTTGCATAGACAGAAGGGTCTATAATTGTGAATCCATTTACAAGATAATGGCCTAACAATGCACAGCTTAGGACACAAATGAAAGAATATAGTATTCACCTGAAACTCCAGAAGTAATGTTAGGTAATCAATAATTACCAGAGATGAAATTTCACCAGGACCTAAGGGTTAACTCCACTATGCTTTCAAAAAACGCCCAAACACTATGGGTAATGTACACAATGAGTCAGAACCCTGGTTTTACATTTAAATCTAAAAGATGGAAGAGCAGTTCAATTAAGAACCTGACTTTGGGAATCTTCACTGCTTTTTAAAAGGAAAGTTCTCTGAAGTACTTTGTGGGGTAAGTAAAACCAACACTTTCATTGTGACTGAGCTGGAGGATACAGCTGAGGGATATGCTTTGGGAGATGACATTAAAATACTGCATTGTGTCCTGAAATCCTTGTCTCATACACAAATGTGACTCAGAAAGGAAAAAAAAATCCCATTCATTTAATGGGAAATTTTGCCAGAGTAAAAACTGAGGGAGTCCTTCAGGGTTTATCCAGTAGACACACCTGACTAACAGATTTGCTGTGTGCATGCATGTCACGCTCTACTTACGCCCCTCATCCTGGGGCTGGCCACAGCCCACTTCCACCCTTAGCACAACTTCGAGTAGTCTCTAGGTTGCTCTAACTTTTACCTGGCTGAAACACTCCTGCAGGAAGCACTCCAATACCCACATTCTTGGCATTCTTGGTCCCCAACTGACCATATAAACCAGGATGGAACAGGGTCCAGGAACTAGCCCACAGAGTGTGGGTATCAGGACTAGTTTTTAGCATATGGAGTGCAAAAATACAATGGAGTGCAAAAATACAGCTATCAGTTTAGGTCAATTAACAACAACATGCCCCATCCCTTAAACAAGAACATGTAAAAGCTGTTATAAATTTCAATCAGACTAAATAATAGAAAAACCCTACTTATGAGCTTTTGAGCATGATGCCTTTTCAATAGAGTATTCAGCCTCTGTTTAAATGCAAATTTTGACTCATCACCTGGGATCATCATGAGCTCCAGAAAAACACTAGAGACAACTGAATCTATCCAATTCATTAAAATGTATCCTCTTTAAGTGAAAAGTACCATTCTCTTAGGAGTGGTGCATACCTGAGTTCACTCACTGAAGAATTATTTGGAATATGTGATTTTTAGCTACAGAAAGAAGAATGAAAGTTTCAGGAGTCAAAAGCCAGCTTAGTCCTTTTTACAATCTGCATATTTGCTACATCTCTCAAATTAAATTCTTTATTAACTTTTAGCAATAATTATTCGGGGGGGGGTTGACTTCTTTATTTTTAATTGGGAAAAGACACCTGATTCTGTGACATATTGTTGCTACTAAAGTTAGATTTGGAAGCAAAAACATGAAATCTGATGTCACATTTGAAACCCTAGCTCTGGAAATTAAAGCTGGCCAGAAAATGGCTTGTTTTGTGAATTGTTTTTCTACTTAAAATCTAGAGAAAGATGAAAAAAACCCCATCAAAAAATTTTGGGGACCTTCTTACTTTTGTCAAAAATAACACAATTCCTCCAATCCCAGACCCCTTGGCAATCAAAAAAGAGAAAACGTTTAGTTTTTCAGCAGAACAGTTTTGGTTTGGGGTTTTCTGATGAAAAATTGAAGGTTGGGGGACATTTTTTGCAAAAATGTTTAATTTAGTTGAAACTCCAATATTCCATCAGAAAAAGTATGAATGGATAAATTTCAACCTGCCCTACTGGCTGGATATACCTTTAAAGCACTCAGTATCGGTCTGCATTGTTGGGATCCAAAGGCACTTACGTTTGGTAGTTGGACACATTTTGCATAAGGTCAAATTATTACCCTTGCTGCATGCCCATGCAAGGGAGTATGGAGACATAAGGAGCACCCTTGCTTCTCTGAGCTCACTACTTATAACTCAGGTAACAGTACGAGAAGAAATGCAGTCGCCATGTAACAACATGAGGATGGCCATCTAGGCTCACACCAATGATCCATCTATCCCAGTATCCTGTCTTCCAACAGTGGCCAATGCCAGGTCCTTCAGGGAGAATGAACAGAACAGGCAATCATCCAGTGATCCATCCCCTGTCATCCACTCCCAGCTTCTGGCAGTCAGAGGCTAGGGACGCCGAAAGCATGGGGTTGCATTCCTGACCATTTTAGCTAATAACTATTGGTGGATCTATCCTCCAGGAACTTATCTAATACTTTTTTGACCCCTGTATAGTTTTGGCCTTCACAACATCCCCTTACAACAAGTTCAACAGGTTGACTGTGCCTTGTGTGAAGTAGTACTTGCTTTTGTTTGTTTTAAACCTGATACCTACTAATTTCACTGGGTGTCCTCTGCCTTTTGTGTTATGTGAGGGGGTAAATAACACTTTCACTTTCTCCACACTATTCATGATTTTATAGCACTCTGTCATATCACCTTTAAGTCATCTCTTTTCCAAGTTGAAAAGTCCCAGTCTTTTTAATCTTGCCTCATATGGAAGCTGTTCCATACCTTTAATCATTTTTGTTGCCCTTCTGTGAACCTTTTCCAATTCTAATATATCATTTTTGAGATGGGGCACCCAGAACTGCACACAGTATTCAAGGTGTGGGCGTACCATAGATTTAGATAGAGGCAATATGATATTTTCTGTCTATTATCTATCCCTTTCCTAATGGCTGCTAACATTCTGTTCACTTTTTTGCCTGTTGCTGCACATGGAGTGGATGTTTTCAGAGAACTATCCACAATGACTCCAAGATCTCTTTTTTGAGTGATATCAGCTAATTTAGATCCTGTCATTTTGTATGTATAGTTGGGATTATGTTTTCCAATGTGCATTACTTAGCAGTTATCAACATTCAATTTCATCTGCTATTTTTTTGCCCAGTCACCCAGTTTTGTGAGATCCCTTTGTAACTCTTCACTGTCTGCTTTGGACTTAACTGTCTTGAGCAATTATGTATTGTCTGCAATTTTTGCCACCTCAGTGTTCACCTCTTTTTCCAGATCATTTATGAATATGTTTATCAGGACAGGTCCCAGTACAGATCCACGGGGGACAAAACTATTTAGCTCTCTCCATTCTGAAAACTGACCATTTATTCCAACCCTTTGTTTCCTGTCTTTTAACCGGTTCATACAAGGAGTCTGGTGTCACTTTAAAGACTAACAGATTTATTTGGGCATAAGCTTTCATGGGTAAAAAACCTCACTTCTTCAGATGCATGGAGTGAAAATTCCAGATGCAGGCATTATATACTGACACATGAAGAGAAGGAAGTTACCTCACAAGTGGAGAACCAGTGTTGACAAGGCCAATTCAGTAAGGGTGGATCTAGTCCACTCCCAATAATAGATGAGGCGGTGTCAGTTCCAGGAGAGGCAAAGCTGCTTTTGTAATGAGCCAGCCACTCCCAGTCCCTATTCAAGCCCAAATGAATAGTGTTAAATTTGCAAATGAATTTTAGTTCTGCTGTTTCTCTTTGAAGTTTGTTTCTGAAGTTTTTTTGTTCAAGTACAGCTACTTTAATAAATCTGTTAGTCTTTAAGGTGCCACTGGACTCGTTGTTGTTTTTGTGGATACAGACTAACACAGCTACCCCCTGATAATTAACTGGTTACTGATGCATAGGAGGACCTTTCCTTTTATCCCATGACTGCTACTACTCTAGCTCCTGCATAAGTGGAAGGGGACAGGGAGGGAACAGAACCTTAATTCAATCTGCTAGGATTTGTCTTCATTGCATAATTAACTTGAGTTATAACTCGAGTCCCATCTATACACAGAGCCTTGGCTTGAGTGTGGTCATACTATTATCGCACGTTGGCTGTCCTGAGAGGGGGTATACGGTAAAATTGAAGAACACACAATTTCTCAGCTGCTAACATGACTTCTCTGTAGTCTGGATGCTGACTGGCACCACTTGAGTGCTGCAGGTCCTCCAGGGCCTTCCCACAATTCCCCCTGTGTGCCCACAAAGGACAGATGTGCTCTCCCTCAATTCACTGGGGAAAAATTCCTAGAGCGGATCATCTTATTACAGTGCTAAGAACCATGGGATGTGCCCATGTCTCAGTACCACACAGGAGTGAATGCAGCACCCAGTGTAGACAGAGCTGCGGGAAAGTTATTTGGTAGTGCAGCCGCTCTCAGTAGAGCTCAGCTAACTCAAGAGGGGTAACTAGAGTGTAGATAACCTGAGCTGTCACTGCGGCAAAGGCTGGCGCCTGGTGTATCAGCTGGTGTTGTCGAACTGGTGGGGCGGGTGAAATAATCAGTGCTAGGTATAGGACTGCTGCGGATCGCTTGAGGAAAACCGAGCTTCTGGCCTGTTCCTGGGGCACTGCAGCTACGTGCTCCCCTTTACTTGGGGCTTCAAAGCCATCAGCTAGCCATGCACAGAGCTACAGCACTGAGCTGTCACTATTCCACCTGCCTGCTGGGTTTGCTCTTTGCATCTTTTGGTGCTGTTGTTTGGAGAAGGATTATTCATCATTAATCCTTGGGGCTCTGGTGATTTCCAAGAGGGCCTAAGGGATTTAGGCACATAAGTTCAATTGAAAGTCATTGGATTTCCTAGTCAGTAGAAGTTGGGTGTCTACCTGCCCTTTGTGCTCTGGAATATGAAGAAGACAAATAGGAAATGATGACAAAATCACAGAAGGGGAGTTTTCAAACAGTAGAAAAATGTTAAACACGCGTGTGTGACGCTCAGGTGCTCTCTGGCCCTAGTTGTGGTCCCTTTACACGAAGTAGGAAAACTGTACTACATAAGTCAAGAAGACTTTGTACTATTTAACCTAAGAGCAGCACAACTGGGCCCTATGAAAATAAAATAGGGCAAACGAGAAGTAGAGAGCACTGGAATATAGCTCATATATATGGACATTGAGCTGGAGCAATTGGGTTTCTAAGAGGGATTTGAAGGTGGAAGTCGAAGCTTTGTGCGATATGGGTGAAATTCACTCCTGTGCTGAGGGCCAGCATCAAGATTTATGTATCACATAAGTTCAGGAAGGAGACTAAAGTTGAGAAGACTGAGCAGAATATAAAGTCTGCGGCAGTGAAAACAAGGCCTTAGAGGTAAGGAATCAGGCTAGGCAGACTGTGCATTGAAAGTGCCAAAGGATGTTTAAACTTCATGCAGCAAAAAACAAGGAGCCAGTGAAGAGATTTGGAGGATGGGGGTGGTAAAAAAAAAGAAGACTAGGAAGAGAAGAGGAAAGAAGTGACAGGGGAGTCAGAAAGGAGAAGAGAATGGCTGAACTAGGGCTGATAGGTTACTGCTCTTCCTGGAGATACAATTCTGCCTACAGTTTCAGCATATCTTCATCTCATGCTGGTCTCTTTCCCTTTCAGTGACAGGAGATGCTGCAACTTAACTTCTATTTGTGCTAATCATTCCCTAATATTATTCTAACCCCCACCAAAACTGCACCTCTCTTTTGTAAGCTTTCTCCTCCATCCTTTGCCGTAATGGTTTGAAAACCATGATGTCCAAAACATGTATTGGGCCTATAGATTCTACATATATTGTATCGGCAGCTCTTTAATCCTGATCTCTTTTACAACCAAAAGGGTAGAAATGCTCCAATAACAAGGCTATATCTAGAGAGAGAGAGAGAGAGATTGAAGTTATGGTGTCCCTTGATGCATCTGTTCCACACACAATTGCCGTAAGTAATTACCTGTCTGAAGTTGTACAAGCACTTCAGTTTGGCTAGAGACTGCTATTGATCATTTATTTAGAAATCAAATGTTCTTGGTGGGTGGAAAAAAACTTTTGAAATTAATTATTTTCTGAACCTGCTGTGGCCATGAATAAGTATAACACATTTTGTGCAATTTCCGTTTGAAATATCTTTGTTTGGGGAATTTGTTTATCACTTGTGGCCTGCTAGCCTGAAAATTGCTTTTCTAACCATACTGTCTAACCATACAGGCATTTTCAATTGCTACATTAAAATTTTGCAGTTTTTTTGTGATAATGATAAACTCATTGCAATATTATTTATTCAGAGACGTGGAGGGTAGAATTTTCATGCTGTTTTCCAGAAGGGTTGTTCCAAGTATTATTAAGGTTGTACAGTGCTTTGGTGTATTTTATATAAGATCAGTGATTATCTTAGTAGTTAATGTTTTCAAAATTGTGATTACTGTAAAAAGTTTCATCATGACTTATACACGTTCCCTCCTCCCCTTCCCACCCTGGTACCATTTTATAACTAATTAGATGATTAGATGAGCAATTTAAAAAGCTCTTGACGGAAGACCTTCTATATAAAATCTTTACTAAATGTAATTTGTTACCCAAGAAGTTACAAAGACTAAAATAAAAAACAGCCAGACTTATATAAAAGGTACTAGAGTAGATCCAGTGCTACATTCAAGATAATAGTTGGAAACTAACAAATGAATATAAACCAGGTTGGGAATGCCTTATTCTAATTGGTGAGCAAATGCTCCCATGAATAGTCCGCTTGGTTTCATTTAGATTACTTGGGGGATCCATGGGAGAAAGGGGTTCACAATTTGGTCCTAAATGTACAGATTGTCTGAAGGTGAATAATTAAGGTCCCCGTGGTTTTTATAGCAAGAGACTATGATGCTGTGGCTTAGCAGTTTTATCATCGTGAGTTTAAGATGGCTGCATTATTCCTGAGAGGCCATGGCAAGAGTGAATTATGTAGATCATCCCGAATGAGTCCCAGTAGCACTTTTGTACAGCACCACTGAGTATTTTGTATATGACACATTTTACAGCAACACTGTTTTTAGTGAGTTCTTAAAAATATTGGAATTATTTTTCCCAATATCCCTGCCCCTGGATGACCATGCACCTGTTAGGCCACCTACTCGAATTTTCCTGCCAATGTAAAATCATTCTGAGCAATCTGTTCTCCAGTATTCTGTACAGTTCAGTTTTATGGGACCAAGTGAGTGAGGATTCCATATTAACTGGAACCTACAGGCAAGTTCATCAGTGCTAGTTTAGAATACTGACAAAATCCAACATGAAACCTTAATGTTCTGGATTTGAGAAGTATGGAAGCAGAAGCAGGAAAGACTCCATGCTAGTTAGACCTAAAGAACTAACTTATGGGAGGGTGTGGTCTGGTTTGTTTGTTTTTTTTCCGAGGGGAGATTGTGGGGTTATTGGGTTTTTTTGCTGTTTTTTTGTGGGTTTTCTTTCCATGGATTAAATAGTTTTAGACCTGTTTCTTTCTCAGAAATTCATCAAAAGAAGGCATTTTGTTTCCAAATGTACTTCAGTACGGGCTTCACTTCACCCCATTTCAGTAAAACATAAGTGATGAATATTAAAATGTGTGGTACTTAAAAGATTAAGCATTCTGAGCATTCTCCAGCAATTTATTCTAATTGACCCCTTCAATGGTATTGAGATCATAAATGTGTTATGATTAATGGTATTAAAATCATAAGTGTATCAAGAGAGAGTTTATACTGAATTAAAAACTCTTGGACTAAACATCTTGCAAGTTTCATGCGTATAAACACGTGTGTTAGCAGCAAGGACAGACAGTTGGTCTAACACATCTGAAAATTATGAAGAAGGGCCAGATTCTCAGCTGTGTCCCATATCTGCAGGGCACAACCAAGGAGGGGCAGAGGAGTCTGTTTTACACTAGCTGGTAGCATGATGTCAGGCAGGTTTGCGGCTGCTTTAAAGTGCCCCAGTGGGCTATGGCCCTAGATGCCAGTACAGGAGCTAAGAATAGCTGACGTGCCTCAGTCATGCCGCTGAGGAGTGTCTAGATAGAAGCCAGCTGTATATCATCTGGGGACTGCCCCATTTCTGAGACAGAATAGGCTCTGGGGTTTTTCTAGGGTTGTTGTTTGTTAATATTAGGGTAGTGCCTAGAGCCCTCAGTCAAATTTGGGGCCTCGTTGTGCTAAGTCATAGAAAGAGAGTCCTTGTCCTGACTAGCTTACAGTCTAGACAGCAAGAGAAGCAAAGGGGGGAGAGGGGAAGGAAATATTATTATCCCCACTTTAATATAAGGAACTAAGGCACAGAAAGATTAAGTGATTTGCCCAAGGTCACCCCTAGGGGGTCTGTGGCAGAGCTCAGAATTGCCCCCAGATCAGATCTGGTGTCTTAGGGTATGTCTACCCTGCAAACCCTCCCCTCATGGCAGCGAATCTGAGACTGGGACATCTTACCCAGACTCACACTATGGGGCTAAAAATAGTGGTGTAGAAGTTTCCACTCAGGCTGGAGCCTCAGCTCTGAGACCCTCCTTCCTCGCTGAGTATCAGAGCCCGGGCTCCAGCCAGAGTGGAAATGTCACTTGTCCAGGGATCTCAGTCTTGCTGCTGCTGGTTTTGTGGGGGGTTTTGCAGTATAGACATACCCTTAGGCACAGTATCATCCTTCCTCTTTCTGGCCTGTCCAGATGCTCTAATGCACGGGCTCTCAAACTTCATGGCCCCGCGACCCCCTTCTGACAACAAAAATTACTACACGACCCCAGGAAAGGGGACCAACGCGTGAGCTTATCCAAGCCCTGCAGGGGGGCCAAAGCTGATGCCTGAGCCCCACCGCCCTGAGCAGGGGAACAAAGCCAAAGCCCACAGGATTCAGTCCCACTGCCCAGTACTGAAGCCAAAGGCTGAGCTCCACCACCGAGGGCTGAAGGCCTTGGGCTTTGGCCCCAGGCGGTGGGGCTCATGCTTCGGCCCCAGGCCCCAGCAAGTCTAACACCAGCCTGGCGACCCCATTAAAATGGGCTCGCAACCCACAGTTCGAGAATTGCTGCTGTAATGGAATTCTTTTGGGACATCCTTTTCTGTGAGATTTCCAACCCAGTTCAGCCACTCTAAGGGGATCAGACATGTTTATGTAAGAATTTAAACTTCAGTGTCTATATTCTCGTATCACTATTTGCTACTCAAAATACTGCTAAGGACTTTATAACTTGGTGAAGAGTGTCCTAATTAGCCCACTTGCCCTCTCTCCCAAACAAGAATTAAAATAATGAGGTCTGTGTAGCTATACTATGCCTGATGTTTGTCTTTAGTGAGGCTTCTGGATTAACTATTGCAATTTGTACTGAGAATATCTTCTGTATGCTGTAGGTAGGCTCATTAATTCTGCTGCAAAACAGACTGGATTTATTATTAACAAACTGCAGTAGGAAACGTGGTGATCATTACTTTTCCTGGGAGAGAAAAATACAGCAGCTTTGGTTTTTACTGTAACTTTTTTTTTCTGCTTCCATTTTTGCATTTATTTAAACCACAGTTGTTATTCATGGAGGACAATTTGGCTGGCACTTGTTATATTTGTAATGTTTGTCTGCCAGTTGTAGATCATAAATGTGTTATGATCCATTCCCTGTCCAATCTTCTCCATGCATTTAAAGTGGTTGTGAATGGAAAAACCTGCTGGGTCTAATCCAGCCTCACTTTCAGGGGCCATCTACAAGAGGCAGCTAGCAAGTTTCGCTGCTCATTTCGGAAAGGGTCCTAGCTAGTGACAACTGAAACTCCAAGGTTGCATAGGTTTGGTCTAAGCATTTAAATATTTGGATGATGAGCCAAACGTTAACCAAACTCTAAAGCAACTGCTCTCCCTGAGACCCCAATCCTAAAATAACCCCTGCTTCTGTTGTTCTTTCAGCAAACGGCTCTTCAAGGTGAAACAGGGACCACTTAGCTGTACTCACCCATTGATAGGACACTTTCAGGGTAAGGGAAGCTACAGAATCCCTCCACTCCCATAGGCAGCTGTGGTCTTCCCACTGAGTCCCATGCCATGGTGGATGATCATGTCGCACCTTTCAGACACCGGAGTGTGCAAAAGCTGCCTCCCCCCCCCCCCCCCCGAGAACTGCCAACTTGGCAGAGAGGGAGAGGAATCTTTTGTACTCCATGCATTCCCAGTGTCGTGAGACGCACTTTCAAGGGGAAAGCAGACAGGCTTGATTAGAAAGACTTCCTGCCTCACCTCCATGACTTAAAGAGGGTGAGGGGACTATTTGAGCAGCGGGTTGGACTAGATGATCTCCTCCAACCCAGATATTCTATTTAGAGGTGGAGGTCAGGGAAAGAGATGAAGGCCAGTTTGAAGACAGAGTAATAATTCTAGCCTGTCTGAGCTGGGTCTTAGTTTGCCCAGATCATTTGTCCTAGTCTGTAGCCCTGTTCTACATCCAGAGAGTCAGAATAGGCCCTCCACAGCCCTCAGAAAGGATCCCCTGTTACTTAGTTCTGGATTTGTGAATAAAGATAATTGCTCTATTCCAGGCTATTCCTTGTTCACATTATTTGGACAAGCTCATCCCATCACCACTGCTACAGACAAGATACCAAGTGGGGGCAGAGGCTTACCTGATGTAGCATCAGATCCAGCCACTTGCCTCCTGTTAGGGTTTCCCCATGACCTCTTCCACTTGGCTCCCCAAGAGCTCGGTTCAATTCCGGTCTTGTCACTCAAGTTCCTTTATTTGGCATACAACAAAGCTATGCTGCGTTGCATCAAGATGTGGGCTACTCTGTGGAAAAAATGGAGAACCTCAATTTTAGCTCAGAGGAGACTGCACCTTTTTCATATACATGGCAGGGGCTTGTCTACAGAAACATTTAATTTGTAGCAAGCTGGGGTGAAAATCTACCCCGCACTTGTGTGTCATGCATGAATTATGAATTCTGCTAATGCATCTTAAAAGTTCTCTAGTGCACTTTGATCTACCCTGCTTTGAAACGGGAGTACATCAAAGTGCACTAACAGACCTGTTAGTGCATGTCAGCAGTGTGCGTGTCAGCAGTATCCCTATGGACACATTGTGCACAAGAGGCTACTGTGGGGTAGATTGACACCGCTGCTTGCCATGAAATGTTCATATACACAGGTGCCAGTCTCCAACTTTCCCCAAGGATGCTCAACCCCCACTCCTCCCCAAGCCCTGCCCCCACTTTCACCCTTCCCCCAACACCCCACCTCCACCTCACCTCTTCCTGCCCCCGCCTCGCCTCCCCCACCTAGTTCCACCCTTCCCCGAGCATGTTCTGTCCCCGCTCCTCTCCTCCCCCACAGCACCTCCTGCAGCTGATCCGCGGCAGGCGGTAGACACTGCGAGGGAAGGGGGAGCTGGCTGCCGATGGGTGCTAAGCACCCACTGATTTTTTTCTGTGGGTGCTCCAGCGCTGGAGCACCCATGGAGTTGGTGCCTATGTTTATGTAGACAACCCCTAACAAATACTTGCTTCTTAAAACACATTTTCTCTCTTAAGAGGCCTTCCAGATGATTAGCCAGTCATCTGTTGAATATTCAACATGAAACTGATTTAATAAGTCCCACAGCTATTGTGAACCTGACAAGGAAAACCATGCCATACAAATATGCTCTTATTGAAGACAAATATTTCAAGGATCTTGAACTTATCCCTTTCACCTATCCACAAAAGCTTGCTTTTCTTAGTCTGAAAAAAAAATCACAAAACCTGGAGTTGGAAAAGAAGTTCCAAGGGCAAACAGTTAATGTTCTTGTGAGTGCAGGATTGCTATCAATCAGAAAAATCTGATCATACACTCAAGTAATTAAATGATATACCAGTAGTGTTCAGATTTACTCAGTTCATGGAGTCAAATCATCCCATATACACAATAAAGGGTATTGTGCTGGCAGCAGAGGGATGCAATGGGTGCATGCTGAGCCCATAATCCAGAGTCAGTGGATGCGAGCTATGCTCTGCTAGATTCTACCCATCAGGAGACCTCCACGAGAGAGTAAAAGAAACAAGTGTTCAACTGTTAACCAAAAGCTTGGTGGTTTAAACCTATGCTGGGAAACACAGAAGATGAGCAGATTCCATGGAAATTGGGTATGGTACAAGGACCACAGTAGGGGAGAGCATCCTTTTTAAAATCCTGAGTTTGCAAGGAGATGCACTGGATTATCTAATGGGCTTTCTTTGATCTCTGACTGGTATGAGCAGAGAAAAGAGATACAGCCTTCACTGCACTTGTTTCTAACGAGTTGGTTTAGATGCACTGTACAAAATTCATGTGCTTTTCTAAATTGTGTCCAAGGTATCCTCAGCTCCTCAACACTGGGCTTGGAATCTCACAAGAACAGGCTTTCTGGTACTCCCTTCTGTCTGCTCAGTCTAGCAAAATAATAGGTAGAGTTTCCTTTGAGGTAATTAGGCCATTGTAATTGTGCTGTTGGCCGGAGCTCAGAAAGAGAAAGGCATCCTCCCCTACCTCACAAATATTATGATTGGAGGGACTTTTTCCTGTCACTGATTATTTTCTCTAATTATACTTTTCAAAACAAAACTTTTTCTGCCTTTGGGGAATTTATAGACATTCCCCAAAGTCAAGAAAAGAGTAGTTTGTGATTCCCCCACCCTACCAATAAAAACTTCCAGTTGGTTCTCATTCTAACCCCAGCCAGCTAGCAAGCTTTCTAAGACAGGGACCATGAGTCCACTTTATTCATCCCCAAGTGCCCTCTTTGTTACTCAGTAAATAATATAATCAGTAATAATAATAATAATAATAATAAATAATAATTTTGCATGTCTCTGCTAAATACATTGCATTAAGGAGAAGTCTGAACCATAGACAATTCTGGGAGTTCTGCTCACCAGTTATTATCCGCAATGTTAGCAACTGGCAATATAACAGCTAAGGCAGTAAAATACTGTACATTAAAGGAAAATATAATAAGAGAAAACAGTCAGTGACAGGAGTAAGTCCCCCCAATCATATAGACTCTGTTATTACTGACTTCTGCACTCACTGTAATTTCTGAAATAGGCCCCTCTGGGTCACTGGCTTGTTTTTGCTTCCATCCAATTTTTCTTGCTATAGCATTTATTTTAACAAGGCCACGTCTCGTCATTTCAATTTCCCCTCAGCCCCAGAACTAGACTCCAGAATCATGTTTGCTAAAAGCTCTGCTCATTCAACCCTCACAGCAGGTATATCTAATTATAAGCTACAGCATATGATAAATCTGTTCAAAAACATGCTTTTAGGGGTTGAGTAGTGCTTCAGTGAGAGCTCAGAGTGGCCTGCAGTTCTGGCCCACAATAACAGGCAATGCCAGGTGTATTTTATCTAGTTAGTACAAGTGAACCTCAGAAGTTTGAGTTTTTAGGCTGCAACCCAACTTTAAAGTGCTGATTCTGAGTTCAGATAAACTTTTGGATGCTTGTTCGAACTTCTCTGATTGGGGAATTAAGCTGGAAAGATGGTTTAAGGAGGGGAAAAAACAACAATTTCAGAAAGGGCTCTGAACCTGCTCGCTGGAAATAAAGCCCTTTGCAAGGTGGGCACCCCAAAACCGAGGCACCCAGAATGACCAGTCACTTTTGAAAATTTGGGCCAAGTTCCAGCACTTCCTGAGTTTGGTTGAGGTGCTGCATAGTCCAGTGGGCAAGGCACCAGACAAGGAGAAGTACTCCCTGGGTACACAGACCCTCCCTACCAATATTGTTGGCCACTTATATTGCACTTGTGGTAATATTTATATGTGCAATTTCACCTTGCGGTGCGCTCAGCTGCATCCTTCATATGTGTAGCCTTTCCGATTACTACCAGAGTTAGTCAATAGGCCTGGGATAAAGGCTAATGAAATACATGGATACCACTGGGATAGAGACACTAACAAGTCTCTGATTCATCTTCTGGGCAGGATTCTGAAACTGCCAATTGGAATTTCAAATGTAAGGAGTTACTGTCAGACGTGCTGCTGCTACTACACTAGAACCACTGCAAGTAGCATGAGGCAGAAGAAAGGAAGGGTAAAATAAAGAGGACCTACCTAGTTATGTATCAGAGGGGTAGCCGTGTTAGTCTGGATCTGTAAAAGCACCAAAGAGTCCTGTGGCACCTTATAGACTAACAGATGTATTGGAGCATGAGCTTGCATCTGACGAAGTGGGTATTCACCCACGAAAGCTCATGCTCCAATACGTCTGTTAGTCTATAAGGTGCCACAGGACTCTTTGCTGCTACCTAGTTATGGCTCAGCAGAAGAATAGCTGGCACCATTTCGTGTTTAGTGGAAACTCCAAGGCCTCACCTGGCTGATGACGGTTTTTCCTTGAAATGTAGGGGTGAGTTCAAAACAAGCCTTTCGACAACACAGAGATGCGCGGACATGTCTCAGGATTGGGTCTCCCAAAATGAAGTTGTCATTTTAAAAACAGGGCACTCATATAAGGGGCCTTTTAAGGTGAAATCTAAAAATTAGCTTATTTTGGAAGTGTCTGTCATCATGGAGACTGTGCAGCCTGCTCTCTTTCAGAGATGGATGCCTCGATTTGGATGAAATAAGAAACCCCCCCCACGCCCTGGTATGGTTAAACTACCGTAATAGCTGTTGTCAGACTTGATGCTGAGCTTTGCATCTGTATGTTTACAGCAGGTTATTTTGCCATGATCTCAAAATCAGAAAAAATAGTGGACATTGGAGAGCTGGCCACAATCCTTGGCACTCATTCTCATTCAGCGTGAGTTAATGAGGGCACCTGTAATTACACTTACATCCAGCCCCACACATTTTCTTGCAAACAAAATATTTTCCAGAGGTGGCTTCCTTCCTCCTTCACAACTTGAGCAGTTTTTCTGTCTCTCAAGGATCTCACAGCAGCCAGACCATGGGCTATTTTGCACTAGCATCTTAGAGAAAATTCATTGCTTTTATTTATTACTTTTCCTCCTCAGTCACTCACCTTTAAATCAGGCCCCTTACAAGTGCCCTCTGTTAAGGGATGATCTAAGACTGGTGAAATGGGGGAGTAGGAGACCTGAGTGCTGGTGGAGAAAGATTGGTTTTGAATCCAGTCAATAGTGGCATATGGAGTTCATACTGCAACAAAGAAGGCTGAGGTTATTCTCTTGCTCTGCTATTACTTCTGTCAAGTCCTGGCCAGAGGAACAGGACAATGGTCCATCTAATTAACCGGCAGTGCTGCCTCCTGATTCAGACTACAACACCACCTGCTGTCAGGTGTTCTCATCCCACTTTGCAGAAAAGACCAATGTCGCAGGGCAGAAAAGGAACTGCCCCCTTTGCAGAGTATGAGTCACTGCAGCTTCAGGCAGCATTGCAGAGAACACAACTTCACTAGGTGCAAACGGTACCCATGTTACTAATGCCCAGCGAAACGAGTTTTAGAATCAACTGCTGGTAGAGTTTGTTAATGTCTCTCTGCAAAGATCTTGCCAATTATGACCCCCTGCTTCTGGGAAAGTGGTGTCAACACAGATTTCATCATTACCTTAGAACCCTCTTTGAGGCTTCAGGTCTGGAGAGACTGCACAGAGACAATAGTGACTACTCTGCCTGATGCTTCACCATGGCAGGGGAAGTCAAGCATCCATGTTAATACTGCCACATCTATTGGTGGGCTTTAAGCACATACTTAAGGATGAGACATAAACCTTATCCCTGTTCAGCAAAGCAGTTTAACATGTGCTGAATCAGAGCCACAATAAGCTTTTTATTTTTAGTAGCTATATAGATTTCTTGTTTCCTATAGATTATGTGATACATTTTTATCTATGCACAAAATTTGTGTGCATACACACACATATATACTGGTGCTCCTGCAATTTGCAGGTGCAGACACCTGCTGAAAAATGTTACACTTACATGTCAACTGGGACCTCTGAAGCCTAGTGTAGGAGCCTCTACTGCATGAGCTAAAAGTCACAGGGTGCTTAGCCAAGACTGCGGCAGACTCATTAATCTCTAGCTGTGCTAGGTGCCGCTAGAGGGGGACAGCGCCACACCACGCAGGCCTGGCTTACACTAAATCATGTGTGGGTGCAGAAGTTACACTATTTGAAAGGTAGAAATTAGTGTGTGCATAGGTAGACACCTGCAAACATAGGTGCAGGTTTGTTGTGTGAGCACAACTTGTTGCAGAGGAATGAAAATCGGAGCCAATTTGTCTTGGAAATAAATCTACAGGATTGGACTTGTTTTCAGTATCTCAATTTACAGCCTTAGCTGGATCTATTACACTCCAGCTTTGTGTATAATTTCAGTATTAGCCCAGCACAGGTTACCTAACTCATTTCATCCCAGCGTACCCCTCGTCTGAACTTGTTCTCTCACACCTCCCACCAAGTCGTTAATACTTTCATTACTACATGACGCTGTTGGGCACAATGGTAATCAAGGATGCAAAAAAGACAATTAGTGAAGGAAAATAAATACAAAGTCCACTATGGTCAGTATGCATGTAACCTAATCTCCAGAGCAGGGCTGGGTAGGGCTCTGTCAGCTTACCCACAAATGTAAATAAAAGCTGGTTTGTACTTGTGAAGAAGTCTTATTGTTAGGGTTTTATATGGTACTCATTGCTGGAGAGCCCAACTGTCTCAACACCTGGGGAAAGTGGTGGACATGATATACCTTTACTTTAGCAAAGCTTTTGATACAGTCTCCCAGAGTATTCTTGCCAGCAAGCTAACAAAGTATGATTTGGATGGATGGACTATAAGGTGGATAGAAAGCTGGCTAGATCATCAGGCTCAACGGGTAGTGATCAATGGCTCGATGTTTAGTTGGCAGCCAGTATCAAGCAGAGTGTCCCAGGAGTCTGGCCTGTGGCCGGTTTTGTTCAACATCTTCATTAATGATCTGGATGATGGGATGGATTGCACCCTCAGCAAGTTCGTGGATGACACGAAGCTGGGGGGAGAGGTAGATATGTTCGAGGGTAGGGTTAGGGTGCAAAGTGACCCAGACAAATTGGAGGATTGGGCCCAAAGAAATCTGATGAGGTTCAACAAGCAGGGCTGGCTCTAGGCACCAGCTGACCAAGCACGTGGTTGGGGCATCACCTTGTAAGGGGCGGCCAATCTTGGCGTGGCGGGGGACGCTTGGGTGGGTTTTTTTTCTTTTTTTTTGGTTCGGCGGGGCAGCGCTCGAGGTTTTTTGTTGTTGTTTTAGTTTCGGTGGCGTGGCATGGTGTGGCACGGCGCCCGGGGGCTATTTCGGCAGCGCAGCACTTGGCAGGGTGTTTCATCGGGGCGGTGCGGCGCTGGGGGGGGTTGTTTCTGAAGGGCGTGGTGGCACTGGGGAAGGTGTTTCAGCGGCACAGCGCTCGGGGGGGATATTTCGGCAGCGCGGTGCTCGGGGGGATGTTTCAGCGGGGTGGCACGGCGCTCGGGGGGGTGTTTCGGTGGGGTGGCGCGGCGCTGGGTGGGATGTTTCGGCGGGGCAGCCCGGTGCTCGTGGAGGGGTGTTATGGTGGGGGTGGCGCTCTTTTTTTTTTGCTTGGGGTGGCAAAAAAATTAGAGCCGGCCCTGTCAACAAGGACAAGTGCAGAGTCCTGCACTTAGGACCGAAGAATCCCAGGCACTGCTACAGGCTGGGAACCAACTGGCTAAGTGGAAGTTCTGCAGAAAAGGACCTGGGAATTACAGGGAACGAGAAGGTGGATATGAGTGCACAGTGTGCCCTTGTTGCCAAGAAGGCTAATGGCATATTGGGCTGCATTAGTAGGGGCATTGCCAGCAGATCGAGGGAAGTGATTATTCCCCTCTATTCAGCACTGGTGAGGCCACATCTGGAGTACTGCATCCAGTTGTGCAACCCTCCCCCCCAAAGGATGTGGAGAAATTGAAGAGAGAACAATGAAGGGCAACGAAAATTATTAGGGGACATGGGCACATGATTTACGAGGAGAGACTGAGGGAACTGGGCTTATTTAGTCTGCAGAAGAGAAGAGTGAGGCCGGATTTGATAGCAGCCTTCAACTACCTGAAGAGGGGTTCCAAAGAGGATGGAGCTCGGCTATTCTCAGTGGTGGCAGATGACAGAACAAGGAGTAATGGTCTCAAGTTGCAGTGGGGGAGGTCTAGGCTGGATATTAGGAAACACTATTTCACTAGGAGGGTAGTGAAGCACTGGAATGGGTTACCTAGGGAGGTGGTAGAATCTCCTTCCTTAGAGTTGTTTAACGTCCGGCTTGACAGAGCCCTGGCTGGGATGATTTAGTTGGGAATTGGTCCTGCTTTGAGCAGGGGGTTGGACTAGATGACCTCCTGAGGTCTCTTCCAACCCTGATATTCTATGATTCTATGAACACTATGCTGAGTTCTATTATCCCCATTTTATAGTGGAAGAAAATGAAGCCCAGGAAGGTTAAGTGACCAGCACCAGCTCTCACAGGAGGTCAGTGCTAGAGGTAGGACTTGAATGCAGATCTCAGACCAACACAAGGCCATTCTTCCACTTAATGACAAAATAACAGACAAGAAAAGATAAATATTAATGAATTCATTAACACACTGAAGTCACTTTGTTTATGCCAGAGCTACAAATGAGCATTCAGGCCTTCATTAGTAAATATTGGTTTCAGCAAAAATTTAAGAAAGAGCCTGTAGAGCTTCAGTTGTCCACATGCCTGGCCCACAGCTGGGGAAGAGACACATAGGAAGACAGGACTGGAAAGAAACTCCTGGGTCATTGAGTCCCGTCTCCCGCTGTCACAGGCAACCACATCATATGATCCTGATTTTAAATGCATCACGCTCTAGCTGAAAACTGGTTAGGTTGTTTACCTCCCACTACACAGATAGTCAGTGGGAGGGGAGTAATGGCCAGATATTTTAAAGATATTTAGGCATCTAAATACTTTTAAAAATCTGTCCCTCTGAAACTGGAAATCAGTAGTATCAAAATGATAGCAGACAGCAAATGAGTTAAAAGTGTGCAAGGCGATTCTTTGTCTGGTCGATCTATCCAAGCTTTTCTAATGCATCAATCACCTTAGTAACATCTGAGCACCCTGCCCTTCCCCCAGCCTCAATTTACACCCTGCCTACTGCCATTTTTTAAAATGTAAATGAGGTGCATGGCCTCCTTCTATTCTGAAATGGGACTGATTTTCTCAAGTCAGCAAAGGAAAGGAAGTAGAAGTGGAAACACTGGCAAACACACTTGCCTTGGGTATTAAAAATATGTGTTCATATCCTGAGCCTGCTTCTCTATTTTATTCTCCTGACCCAGGCCTATCGAAGGAAAAGTTGGAATTGATGCAGCTGCAGTTGTCCTGGTTTTAAGTAATGCTCCTCACATTTCTGCCTCCAGTGTGGTAGGAGAGCTCTGCGGGGGCCAGGAGGGGAAGGTCAGACCTCCTTGGTGAAAGGCAGTGCAATAATTTGTCCCTAGCACCTGCCAAGTGTCCACATTTCTTTGGGCTTGGTTGGTATGCTCCCTTCTCTAAGAGAGCCTCAAGAACTCTACTGACTCAGAATAAGAATCATACTTTTCTGTTGATAGTACAACCCGAGCAAGGCCCCTCTGGGCTCAGTACAGCATCGCAAACACATCAGCACATTCAGTTAGAGATGGGTTACATGTGCCACACAATGGACCAAATTCAATCTGTCTGGATCTCCTGTGATACCAGGGATTCGCTTGGCCCAGTGTCTCTGTGGTGCACGAATCAGGCACTTCAGCATGTCTGGATCCCCAGGAGACACTCCTGATTGGAGCCAGCAGAGTGGGACTCTCAGACAGGTTGGGAGGGAGGTTTCTGGAAATATCGAGCTTCCACATACATGTGGAACAAGCAGATGCCTTGAGGGACCCTAGCAGAGGTGGGCTAATTAGAAGATTAAGAATAACCCTTCAGTGAAGCACTAAGGGTATGTCTACACTGCAATGCGTGTGCCTGCTGACTCGGGCTAAGGAGCTGTTTAATTGAGGTGTAGGCATTCAGGCTCGGACTGGAGTCCAGGCTCTAGGACCCGGCGAGGTAGGAGGGTTTGAGAGCTCAGGCTGTATTGGAGCCTGGAAAACTACACTGCAATGCAACAGCCCCGCAGCCCGAGTCAGCCAGCATGGATCATCTGCTGGGTTTTAACTGCAGTGGAAACATACCCTAAAAGAGAAGAAGACTCATTTTGAACGTGCCACTCAATGCAAAGGAGAGAGGCTTAGTTTGTCTCTCATGTTTTTCTTTGGTGAAACGTCCTCTGTTGCATTTCTCACTGAGCTTCTTAAAAGTGAACAAACACATTTGTTTGCTGAGTGATTGCTACGGTACTTCCCAGAATATAGTTTCTCTTCCTACACATACAACTGAAAAAGATAGTGGAAGGCCCTTTGGGTGATGAATTGGAAAGAAACAATCCTGCACTGGAAGGGGAATGGACCAGGTCATCTCATAGGCCTTTTCCATTTCTTAGGCCTGAATGTCAGCCTGATGTTAATCAAGCCTCCGGTTTTTGCACTTGCAATTTTGTGTGTGGAAATAACTGCAGGTGCAGTTTTGCCTCTGCAATTATTTGTGGGTATAAATCATGTGACCTAGATATCTAGGTAGCTCAGGGGTCCCCAACGTGGTGCCCGCGGGGGCATCTAAATGCGCCCGCATCCTGGACGGCGGTGGAGCATCTGCCAAAATGCCGCCGAATTTCTGTGGCGTTTTGGCGGCGACGCTTGTTGATGACATCACTTGTCGGCGGCAAGTGACATCATCGAGAGGCGCCGCCGCCAAAATGCCGCAGAAATTCGGCGGCATTTTGGTGGGTGCTCCACCGCCGCCACGGTCCTTTGTCTGGCGCCCACCAGATGAAAAGTTTGGGGACCACTGAGCTAGCTACTTGATTGTGAACAGACACCAAGTGACTTGGCTTCTTACCTGTGGAGAGAAAAGGTGGAGTTTTAGAAGTTTCTAGGGGAAAAAAGTAATGGTAAGAGCATTGTTATGACATGGGGAGGCGTGAGGTGGTAGAGGTGAGGGGGTACTCAGAGAGAAGGTGAGGAATCAGTGTCCCAGGAAAATGCTGGATCTCTGGGATACACTCAAAAGATCTGTTGCTATGTGGATCGGCTGATTCTCCGCACTCTCTTTGCTGGGATGGTGCATTAATGCCCACACAAAGGGTTCTCTACCCATTGGGCTGCAATAGTCTCCACACAGCTGCTTCTCAGCCCCTGCCTGGACTTTAAGAAAGGAGTCCCTTTGTGCATCTGCGTAGCAGCTGGCTTGGATGCTCAGGCTGGCTGACGGGGTTAATGATTTGCTTCTTTATGTGGGAGAAAGAGAAAGTGGGGTCGAGAGAGAGGGATTCCGGTGCAGAACTTCAAAACCATAGAGAGATGGTCAGAGCTGTAGGAAACAATGCTGCATTTGGGATGGACAGGCGGAGGACAGCAAGAGCCCAAATGTGACTTGCAGAGCGGGGAGCGGGACGGAAATATGTATTGGGAAATAATTTGAGTTCATCTTGGTTTCTGATCTTTCAAACCACCACTCACACGATCACTCCTAGGCATTGTCATCATGGGTCAAACAGGCAATCCTGCGGCTACGGGTTGCAGCCTCAGGCCCACCTGTTATAAATGAAAGTAATTTTGTATAGGGCTGTGTGGAGGATGAAACTTACATGTCTTTAAAGGATGTCAAGATTCTGAAATCTGGCTTCATTCCAAATCAAAACAAACCCCCAAAACTTTGAAATTCTCACAGGAAGGAAAATCCCTCCCCCCAAATCAATTTTAGATGTATCAAAACTCTGTTTCACCCAAATCGCCTAAGATTTGGTGAAACCAACATCCTTCCACGAAGTATGTCGATGTGGATGGAACTGCATTCTCTGACAGAATATGGTTCTTCTCAAGTTTTTCCAACCAGCTCTAATTGTATATAAATGGGCAGATTCTTTCCGCATCCAAGATCTGCTGGGCATAGGAAAATGGAGGGCCCTTAGGGAGCCACTTACTGCTCCCTGATTTAGTGGACTGGTCTGTGTTCACTCAGTGTGAGTTAAAAGGCATAGTTTTATAACTTGTGTAACAATGAATGGTTCCTATGGGACCATATGCCAGTTCTGAATAGGCAGAACAGAGTCCCACACTGCCCCTCTCTCCATTCCCCCTTCCATGACATGTCCTCTGTGCCGGGGCGAAGTGAGGGTGTTGACTCCAGATCCAGCTACCCTACTTTACACAAGCTGAGATCTCCTCCAAACCAGCAGAATTCTCATCTGCTCAGATTCCAGCTCATTTCTGCGGCTTGAAAACTGGCCCAAAGTGCCCATAAGAATTACAGTCTGATGCTTGCCGCAGATCTGCTCATTAAAATGTTTAAAACTGTTGGTGTAAGATTCTACCCATAATTAGCTCCTTAGCTAAGTAAATAGCAATGGGTCAAGAGGAGAATTTCCAGCCTGTGTAATGTCAGGAGCTAATTGGATCAGGTGAGAGAATTGACTAATTCACCATGACTTGGTGGCAAAAGCAATTCCGGAGTTAAAGATTTATTGTTTTTGGTTCTCAGCTTTCTTTGCATATCTCCAGCAAATTCCCTGTTTGAGCCACATATTTGTCTCCAATGATAATGCCTATGAGCATCTCATTAATTTATAATTTACGTTCTGGCCCAGACATGAAGACAGTCAAGTGCTGTGTAATCAAGCTGAGAAGGAGAATTCTCTTTGGTTGCATGTTTAGAACATGAAAGGACAGACTTGCCAATTAGCATTCATTGCTCGCAATCCTAAACTTGTTGGTTGGCTGTTTGGTGTCCTTGCTTGGGAACTGTTAAATATGTTAAAAAGAGTGAGTTAAACCTCACTCATTTATTATCCTCATTGGATAAATTGGGAAAACAAAGTGCAGTGGGAAGCAGTGGTTCTCAACTGATTACACATTGTGTTACCTGGACCGCAGGGGCCGGTGGCAGGGAGCGGTAGCCCCGACCCCAATGCCCCTCACAGCGTGGGGCGGCCAGCTGCACGCCTCGGACCTGCAGGCCTGGCCGGCTGCCCCAGACCCTTGCTGCGTGGCTGCCCCAGACCCTGCAGGGACGGGTGGCCGCGCCAGACCCCGGACCCCACCATGCGGGCCGGCTGGCTACCCCAACCCCCACCATGCGGGGTGGGCTGTCTGCCCCTGACCCAGATCCCACAGCTCGTGGGGCCAGTCAGCTGTCCTGGACCCTGCGGGGCCAGCCGGCAGCCCCAACCCCCGCCATATGGGGCCAGCCAGCTGCCCCAGACACTGAAGCTTGTGGGGCCGGGCAGCTGCCCTGGACTCTGTGGGGCCAGCCGGCAGTCGCGACCCCCACCATGAGGGGTGAGTTAGCTGTGGGCCGGCTGCCCCGGATCCCGGAGCTTGTGGGGGCAGTCAGCTGTCCTGGACCCTGTGGGGCCAGCCAGCTGCCCCAGACACTGAAGCTTGTGGGGCCGGGCAGCTGCCCTGGACCCTGTGGGGCCAGCCGGCAGTCCCAACCCCCACCATGAGGGGTGAGTTAGCTGTGGGCCGGCTGCCCCGGATCCCATACCTTGTGGGGCCAGGTGGCTGCCCCGGAACCAGAGCTTGCAGGGCCGGGCGGCTGCCCCGGACCCTGTCCGACCCTGTGGAGCCTGCTGGCAGCCCCGGCCCCAGACTCTCACCATGCAGAGTGGGCCAGCAGCCCTGACCCAGACACCGTCGCGCTGGGCGGTGGGGCAGCATGGACCTCTCCGCACCAGGCAGCTGGGAACCTGGCGGACCCCAGGCACTTGAGCACAAAGCTGAGTGGGCCACGGGTTGAGAGCCGCTGGGTTAAGGGCTGCCCTACACCCAGTTTTTGCACAATTTTAATTATATCTATTTAGAAACCAGAAACAAACCCTGCTGACAGGGCCGGCGCTTCCATTAGGCAACCCTAGGCGGTCGCCTAGGGCGCCAGGATTTGGGGGGCGGCATTTCGTGTGCTCCCCACGGGAGCTTCCAGTTCCGCTCCTGTCGCGCTGCCGAAGAAGGACCTTCTGCCAACGTGCCGCGGGAAACAGCGGCAGGCAATTGAGCAGCTCAATGACTGCTGCTGTCGCCTGCGGCATTTCAGCGGAGGGTCCTTCTTCGGCGGCGCGATGGGAGTGGAACCGAAAGGTTCCGCGTACCCTGTGGGGAGTGCACAAAATGCCACCCCCCCGAATTCTGCCTAGGGCGCCAGAAACCCTGGCGCTGCTCCTGCCTGCTGATATAAGGACCATTATACCTGTGTCCACATAGGAAGCTGTGTCTCTTTACTTGCATTGTTAAACTAATATATTTAAAACGGTACAAAACCTGGTGCCCTAAGTGAATTGTGATGCAGCAAGTTGGTGACAGACCCATAAATAGATCCACGGAGTTCTGAATCTTAGTTCTCTATTCTAAGTCCTGGATTCTCTGCACCTTAAGGTCTTTAAACCATGATTTGAGGACTTCAATAACTCAGACATAGGTTAGGGCTTTGTTACAGGAGTGGGTGGGTGAGATTCTGTGGCCTGCATGTGCAGGAGGTCAGACTAGATGATCATAATGGTCCCTTCTGACCATAAAGTCTATGAGTCTAGAACAATGTATCTGAATGACTTACTGTTTTGTCTATAGTATCAGAGGGGTAGCCGTGTTAGTCTGGTTCTGTAGAAGCAGCAAAGAATCCTGTGGCACCTTATAGACTAACAGACGTTTTGCAGCATGAGCTTTCGTGGGTGAATACCCACGAATATTGTCTTGCATCCGAAGAAGTGGGTATTCACCCACGAAAGCTCATGCTGCAAAACGTCTGTTAGTCTATAAGGTGCCACAGGATTCTTTGCTGTTTTGTCTATAGAATCCCCTGGAATAGCTCAATCAGTTCAAGACACCAAGGCAAATGCGATTAAAACAATCAATAATCCAATTAAGGTTCTATGTACATAATTCCCTTTGAAACTTCAGGTGTAATTCCAGAGAAATTCAGTAATAATCAGTACAGCTACAAAGATCTGGGAGTCATTTCCTTTAGTTTCACAAATTTCAGTCATTTATTATTGTTGAACAAAAGTAAAGTCCAAATACACAGAGCCTGAGACAAAACAAAACTGTATTTTCTCATTTATGGCCTGATCCTATGCCCGCTGAATTAAATGGGAGTCTTTCCATTGACTTCAATATATTTTGGATCAGACCCTTGGGCTGAGATTTTCAAAGCTGCCTGGGGGATTAATTTTAGTGGGAATTAGGCATTCCTGTCCATTAGGCAGCTTTGAAAATATTAGCCATAGTGTTTTCTTGCAAAATACCTTCCCCTTATTTGTTCATTTCCTCCTAGTCATTAATCTAAGTCAAACGATGGTTCGCTACACTGTGCACATATTATTGACTATTCTGTCTATTATGCTCTGTCAGTGGTGCCTTCAGATTCCTATCATATGGCCCCTCGCTGCTCTCTCCCTCTCAGTGCAAAAGCTGAGCCATTGCAGACTTTTACTATTGACAAACTCAACCAACAAGCAGTTTCTATTCACCAAGAGCTTGAGCCACAGCCTAATGAAGCCAAGGGAAAGACGCTTGTGACTTCAGTGGACTTTGAATCAGGGCCTCAATTATGAAAATATAGATGCAAGCAATGATCATAGTTGTGTCTTTAACACAATTCTGGGCTTCTGAGAAACTTCTTAGTGTTAAAACTTTGAGCATGATAGCTCAGCCAACGGAAAAGCACGAACAACTGAAGTCACTCTGCAGTGCAGTAAGGAGGCGGGGGGCAGGGGAGTTGAGGGTAATGGTCAGGGGGCAGGGGTGTGGATAGAAGTCGGGGCAGTCAGAGGGTGGGGAACAGAGGTTAAATGGGGGCAGGGGGCCCTGGGGGGCAGTCAGGAAGGAGAGGGGGTGGATGGGGTGGTGGGAGGCAGTCAGGGGAAGGGGTTCTGGGGGCGGTCAGGGAGAAGGGGTGATTGGATGGGGCAAGGATCCCAGGGGGGCAGTCAGGAATGAGAGGAGGGGTTGGATGGGGTGGCGCAGGACAGTCAGGGGTGGGGGTTCCTGGGGAGGTCATGGGACAGGGAGAGGGGGGGTGGATGGGGCAGGGGTCACAGGGGGGCCGTCAGAGAACAGGGGGGTTTGCATGGGCCAGGAGTCTGGGGGGGCCAGAAGCCCCCCTCCCCTAACCTGCCCTCCATACAATTTCCAAAACCCAATGCAGCCCTCAGGCCAAAAAGTTTGCCCACCCCTGGCCTAGCACAATGGGGTCTGTGTCCATGACTGGAGCTCTGAGGTGCTATTGAATACAAATAATTAATGCTAAATAGGTAATATCTGTAAAGTAATTTTAAAATCACAAATTCCAAATATTGGGCCAGATCCCCAACTAGTGTACATCAGTGTCGTTCTGTTGAAATGCAGGGAATGCTACCAGTGCCCACCAGCTGAGGATTAGATCCATGATTATAATATTATTATTATCTTTGAATTAAGATTGGGTGGGGGAGGCCATCCCTGTTATACTCTAAAGAGGAGACTTATGTTCTGGAAGCTACCTTTGACGTCAGGTATAGTTTTGTGGGATCAAGTATTTGTATATAGAGTGGGGTCAAAGGAGAAGGGCCATTGTCAGAGGCAGGGTACCAGACTAGATGAGCAATTCCGCTTTTTCAGCAATTATTATGCTCAAAGTTCTGGCCTAACTTACATACAGTGAGACTGCGCTGAAGTCAATGAGATTTCATGGCATTTAAGCAAGAACTCTCCCGAATAAAGGCCTTAAATCTCAATTAAAGTTTCTATCACAATCGCTTGGTTTTTTTTTTATTTAAAAATTATTCACAGTCATTGCGAGATATGCACATCTGGCCTTTGACTGGTGGTGCTGAATGGAGGGCTGTGTTTGTCCTCTTGGAAAGGTATGCTAATGCCAGCCTACTAAGTGGACGACCTTGTGGCATTTGCTGTTCCTTAACATCCAGGAGGTATTATTTTTAAAGACATCCTCCTTCCTTGAAATTCAATGGCAAGATGGAATAATTAGTAAAAGGTCAGAGATGGCTCCTGCTAGATTTGTAAGCAACTGGAGAGCTGCATTTGGACATGATATACATTCTAATAAATATCCTCATTTAATATCATACCTTCAGTATTAAAAAATTCAGAATAAGGGTGGCAGAAATCTCAGGTTAGAGGAAAAGGCTTGAGTCCACCAAAGCACTTAAGCACACGCTAAACATTAGTAGTACCACTAAGGACAACATGCTTAACTCTAAGCATCAGAACATAACATAAGAACTGGGTCAGACCAATGGTCCATCTAGCCCAATATCCTGTCTTCTGACAGGGACCAGTGCCAGATGCTTCAGAGGGAATGAACAGAACAGGGCAATTGTGGAGTGATCCATCCCCTGTCGTCCAGTCCCAGCATCTGGCAGCTGGAGCACCCAAAGCATGAGGTTGAGTTCCTGACCATCTTGGCTAATAGCCATTGGTGGATCTATCCACCATGAAAGTATCTAATTCTTCTTTGAACCCAGTTATGCTTTTGGCCGTGACAACATCCCATGGCAAGGAGTTCCACAGGTTGTCTGTTGTGTGAAGAAGTACTGCCTTTTTTTGTTTTAAAGCTTCTGCCTGTTAATTTCCTTGGGTGACCCTTGATTCTTATGATATGTGAAGGGCTAAATAGTACTTCCTTATTCACTTTCTCCACATCACTCATGATTGTATAGACCTCTGTCATATCCCCCCTTAGTCATCTGTTTTCTAAGGTGAACAATCCCAGTTTTTTCCTCTCTCCTCATATGGAGAGATTAATTTTGTTGCCCTTCTCAGTACCTTCTCCAATTCTAATATATCTTTTATGAGCCTGTAGAGTGGCCAGAACTGCATGTAGAATTCAAAAGTGTGGGTGTACTATGGACTTATACAATGGCATTATGATATTTTTGTTTTATTATCTATCCCTTTCCTAATGTTTCCTAACATTGTTAGCTTTTTTGACTGCTGTGCTACACTGAGTGGATGTTTTCAGAGAACTATCCATGATGACTCCAATATCTCTTTGGTAGCAGTCAATTTAGAGCCCACAATGTTGTGCGTGCAGTTGGGATTATTTTTTCTATTCTGCATCACTTTGCACTTATCAACATTGAATTTCATCTGTCATTTTCTTGCCCAGTCACCAAGTTTTGTGAAATCCCTTTGTAATTCTTCACAGTCAGCTCTGGACTTAACTAACTTGAGTAATTTTGTATTATCTGCAAATTTTGCCACCCCACTGTTCACCCCCTTTTCCAGATTATTTTTTGAATATATTAACAGCACTGGTCCCAGCACAGATCCTCGAGGGACCCCGCTATTTTCCTCTCTCCATTGTGAAAACTGACCATTTATTCCTACTTTTTGTTTCCTGTCTTTTAACCAGTTAGTGAGTCATGTGTCAAGGCCCATTGAAATCAGTGGGGTTTCTCATGTGCTTAAAGTTAAGAATGTCCTTTGCTGGATCAGGGCCTAGCTGACTGTCAGAGAAGGGCTCTTTATAAGCATTGCTAGAATATACATTATACTTAATAACTTCCCTATTAAGTTTCATAGTTGGGCACTCTGCACTAAGATCCCATGGTGAATGTTCTCATTCAACAAAATCTGAATGAATTATCCTAGGAAATCTCTTCAGTAGGTTCCAAAATGGGGTAAAAATACTGATGGAGGATTGGGCTCTCTCTCCAGTTCTATTGGTACCCATTTAGGGCATTAGTTGTGATTATGCAACGACAGTTTGTCCTCAGGAGGTGAGAACCGCAACTGGAACAGCAGGGGTTTTCCAGGTCTTGGCTGAAATGTGTTAGCCTAATGGCTTGTATACTTCACTTGGCTTTCATATATACATAACAAATTAATGTATCCTGATTCCTGTCAATCCCTGGTTAGGATTACCTACAAGTAGGGTGACCAGACAGCAAATGTGAAAAATCAGAACAGGGGGTGGGGTAATAGGAGCCTATATAAGAAAAAGACCCAAAGATCAGGACTGTCCCTATAAAATCAGGACATCTGGTCACCCTACCTACAAGATTCTCTGTCTCTGTAATAGATAGTTACAGAGTTGTTGTAGCCATATTGGTCCCAAGAGGAAGCACAAGAAGTGCTCTGTGTAGCTTGAAAGCCTCTCTGTTTCACCAACAGAAGTTGATCCAATAAAAGACACTACCCCACCCAGCTTGTCACTGTAGTAATCATTTGATGTATGTCTTTTGTTTGCAACAGACTGTTTCTGGATTCATGTAACCTGGCAACATCCCCCATATACCTCCTTCATATGTCAGGATAATTCCTCGTAACTAAATTATATTTATGCTCTCACTGATCCATATCTATCTATCTATCTATCTATCTATCTATCTATCTATCTATCTATCTATCTATCTATCTATCTATCTATCGTATAAGCCATTAGGTTCGTGCATTTGAGTCAAGACCTGAAAAACCCTCTGGTATTCCAGCTCTGGTTCTCTCCTCTTGAGGGAAAAATGGTCATTAAATTCCAAAGTAAAGATGAGATCCTGTTTTCACCTGAGAGATAGGTCCAGGGTGATGGGAGAAAAGGAGATTTTCATCATTTATGGAATCATAGTCCATTTTATAAATGTATTAGAGAAAACAACTGTAGACAAACAGCCTTCCACACAGCTTGAGTTCCAACTTTGTCTCTCTTGTTTATCAGGGATCATATGCTCTTTGAATATCTGTGCAGCACACAGAGATAGCTAGTGGCTGAATAATATACTGCAAGTAACGTATCATAAAGAGCTGTACCGGCTGTATAGCTGGAGCAAGAATCAACCTCCTGGCACAGGGAAGACTTGCTCAGAACAGGCAACATTGAGAGTCTATCTGCTGGGCACACTGCAACATGTACAGTAGCCACCTGGGTATCTGGATGTGTGTGCTAGCCACCATATGAGTCAGAGCACCAACAAATGCAGAAGCAGGGAACACAATTAGAAATTCCCCCAGAGCAATACTGGATGTCTGGAAAATGGACGGGATACTGAGAGAAAAAGAGTCTTGGAAAAGGACAGAAGAAGAGAAGAATGCTATGAAAGAATGGCAAAAATAAAAAATGGATCCTGGCCCAAATTCTGCTCTCAATTATGGCCAGCCAGCACTATTGCCTCAGACTCATAGACTTTAAGGTCAGAAGGGACCATTATGATCATCTAGTCTGACCTCCTGCATAATGCAGGTCACAGAATCTCACCCATCCACTTTTATAACAAACCCCTAACCTATGTCTGAGTTATTGAAGTCCTCAAATTGTGGTCTGAAGACCTTAAGCTGCAGAGAATCCTCCAGCAAGCAGAGCCGCTCAGAGGGGGGGGCAAGAGGGGCAATTTGCCCTGGGCCCCACAGGGGCCCTCACGAGAGTTTTTCGGGGCCCCTGGAGCGGGGTCCTTCACTCGCTCCGGGGGCCCCAGTAAACTCTTGCGGGGCCGGGCCCAGGAGCTTCTTCTGCTCCCGGTCTTCGCTGGCGGGGGGTCCTTCCACTCTGGGGTGGAAGGACCCCCCCGCTGGCGAATTACCGCCGAAGCGGGACCCGCCGCCAACGTGCAGCCCGGTCTTTGGCGGTAATTCGGCAGCGGGGGGCCCTTCCGTTCCGGGACCCGCCGCCGAAGTGCCCCGAAGACCCGCGGTGGGGGCCCCCCGCCGCCGAATTACCGCCGAAGACCGGACTGCACTTCGGCGGCGGGTCCTGCTTTGGCGGTAATTCGGCAGCAGGGGGGCCCCCGCCGCGGGTCTTCGGGGCACTTCGCCGGCAGGTCCCGGAACGAAAGGGCCCCCCGCTGCCGAAGACCCCAGGCCCCCGGAATCCTCTGGGCGGCCCTGCCAGCAAGTGACCCGTGCCCCATGCTGCAGAGGAAGGTGAAAAACCTCCAGGGCCTCTGTCAATCTGCCCTGAAGGAAAATTCCTTCCCGACCCCAAATATGGTGATCAGTTTATTCATAAATGATCTGGAGAAAGGGGTAAACAGTGAGGTGGCCAAGTTTGCAGATGATACTAAACTTCTCAAGATAGTTAAGACCAAAGCAGATTGTGAAGAACTTCAAAAAGATCTCACAAAACTAAGTGATTGGGCAACAAAATGGCAAAAGAAATTTAATGTGGATAAATGTAAAGTAATGCACATTGGAAAAAATAACCCCAACTATACATACAACATGATGGGGGCTAATTTAGCTACAACGAGTCAGGAAAAAGATCTTGGCGTCATCGTGGATAGTTCTCTGAAGATGTCCACGCAGTGTGCAGAGGCGGTCAAAAAAGCAAACAGGATGTTAGGAATCATTAAAAAGGGGATAAAGAATAAGACTGAGAATATATTATTGCCCTTATATAAATCCATGGTATGCCCACATCTCGAATACTGTGTACAGATGTGGTCTCCTCACCTCAAAAAAGATATTCTAGCACTAGAAAAAGTTCAGAAAAGGGGAACTAAAATGATTAGGGGTTTAGAGAGGGTCCCATACGAGGAAAGATTAAAGAGGCTAGGACTCTTCAGCTTGGAAAAGAGAAGACTAAGGGAGGACATGATAGAGGTATATAAAATCATGAGTGATGTTGAGAAAGTGGAAAAGGAAAAGTTATTTACTTATTCCCATAATACAAGAACTAGGGGTCACCAAATGAAATTAATAGGCAGCAGGTTTAAAACAAATAAAAGGAAGTTCTTCTTCACGCAGTGCACAGTCAGCTTGTGGAACTCCTTACCTGAGGAGGTTGTGAAGGCTAGGACTATAACAATGTTTAAAAGGGGACTGGATAAATTCATGGTGGCTAAGTCCATAAATGGCTATTAGCCAGAATGGGTAAGAATGGTGTCCCTAGCCTCTGTTTGTCAGAGGATGGAGATGGATGGCAGGAGAGAGATCACTTGATCATTGCCTGTTAGATTCACTCCCTCTGGGGCACCTGGCGTTGGCCACTGTCGGTAGACAGATACTGGGCTAGATGGACCTTTGGCCTGACCCGGTACGGCCTTTCTTATGTTCTTATGTTAAACCCTGAGCATGTGGGCAAGACTCACCAGCCAGCACCCAGGAAAGAATTATCTGTAGTAACTCAGATCCCACCCCATCTAACATCCCATCCCAGACCACTGGGCATACGTACCTGCTGATAATTGCCTTGACTCGCATTGTAATTGACCAAAGCAAAACCTCAGTCACAAACACCCAGGAACCTTGAAAAAGTTTGGCTCCAGATCTGAATTGAGACTCAAAACTTGCAGCCCAGATCCATCACTGTTTAGACTAAATCACATAAGGGAGTTGGGGATGTTGATTGGGCTTGTTTTTGACTCTGTGTCGTTTGATATTCTAGCAGCAAGAGCCTATAGGTATTAAACCAAGGCTTAGATAATTTACTACCCAGCTATTCAATCTCATTACTGCTGGCATTATTAAAAAAGGAAATAGATGATATTCTCTTTCGCTACTGCCTTTTATTTATTTTGCCCTGGCTGACCCTGTAAGATAAAACAAGCAGAAATGGAAGCATATGTCAGTAGGCTTAAGGCCAGTCACAATGTGGTATTTTGTGACCGCCATACAATGAGATGGGTTTCAGGGTAGTTTTCCTTTTTACGCTCATATCAGGCTCCGTTTGGGGGTTAAAGCCGAGGCCAGTTTAGTTCAGTGCTGGAGTTCTTATTAGAAAATTATCAATTGCAGAGAAAAAAGCATTTGATGAGCTGTCATGTCTTCATCTCTCAAAGGAAAGGGCAGTATGTATTTAATCTACCCAAGAAGCATCCCTTCGAATCATTGGCAGATTTAATAAGAAATTAGAGCCAGCCAAAGACAAGGAGCACAACTGTACGTTGCCAATAGGTCTTGTGAACCTGTCACCCTTCTGTATAACCCCACAATCATATTTTATAACTTTAACATCCATTTTTGAACACCTCATATGACTGTGCAGATGAGCTTCAATCAAGTGCGGTGCTTCCTAGTTCCAGCTCCCCTATTACTGAGGAGAGAGAACGTCTTACATTCAGAAGCTGGGGGAGATGTAATTTTCATCGACATTGTTATATCCTTGGGGCAGCCGGTGTAGGAAGCAATCACTTGAGGCCAGAGAGCAGGCAGCTAACCAAAACCTCCATTTTATTTACATATCTACAGAGAGCTTCTCAGCCGGTTGAAACCGGTTGAGCTAACCCATAATAATCTAACTCAGTTGCCATAGCAACAAAACCATGACAACCAAATACACAACATATTCCTCCCCCCCTAATAAGAACATCCCCTAAATAAAACACACACTAGACTAGAGAAGGAGGGTAGACTGCCTCCATTCCCGGCTAAACCCTGGGGATTATTTTGCCCCATAACCGTGGGTTCGCCCTAGCTAAAGATCCAGCCGATGAGGAGGCCTTCTGTCTCTAGGTGGATTACGGCGAACTACTGGTGTTATTGCACCCGAAAGCACTAGGGGCTCAGGGTCCGCAGCACGAACAGGTGAGGAGGTGGTATCAGCTCGTGCTGGGCAAAGGGGTATCTCAGCCGCCGGCAGTAATGGAGGAGAACAGTCAGAAACAGGTGACTCGTCATTCGGTCCCTCACCAGAAGAGGTGAAGTCAGACCCCTCAACTGCAGATGGGTCCTGAGGACTGGCATGACCTGGCAACAGCTGATCTACATGTCGCCGCCAGGTAAGATTCTCTGCAGTCCGGACTGTGTAGGAAACAGGTCCTGTTTGAGTGATGACTGTGGCCGGAACCCATTTAGCTCTGGAAGTATAATTCCAAGCCAAAACTGGCTGTCCCGGGCTAAAGGTTCGGTCTTTTGCTCTGGGTGCCCGTCTGATGACTTGATATTGCTGCTGATGTTGCACAATTTGTCGGGGTTCAGAAGGTTTCAGCAGATCAAAGCAAGTGCGCAGCTGTCGTCCCATCATTAGAAAGGCCGGAGATGCGTGGGTCGTAGCATGAGGTGTGTTTCTGTAGGAAAGTAAAAAGGTATCCAGACGCTTTTGAATGGAGTGTTGTCCCCTTGCTGATTTCAAAGCGTTTTTCATTGTCTGCACAAATCTTTCAGCTAATCCGTTGGTGGACGGATGATATGGTGCTGACGTGATGTGGTGTATCCCATTTGCTTTCATAAAATTTTGAAACTCCTGAGAAACGAACTGCGGTCCGTTGTCGCTCACAAGTTGTTCTGGCAGACCAAAACGACTAAAGAGTCCTCGTAGTTTTTGGATAGTACTCTCTGCAGAAGTGGACTGCATTACAGAGACTTCTGGCCATTTAGAATGGGCATCTATTGCCACCAAGAACATGCTTCCTTCAAGGGGGCCAGCAAAGTCAACGTGAATACGTTGCCATGGGTTTTCAGGCCAGTCCCATGGGTGTAGGGGTGCCCACTGGGGTGCATTCCTCACACCCTGACATGACATACAAGCTTTTGCCTTCTCTTCAATAGCGCTGTCCAGTCCAGGCCACCAAAAATAGCTTCGTGCAATTTCCTTCATGCGCACTATTCCACAGTGACCGGAATGTAGCTGTTCTAACATCTGTGATCTCAGTGGTGGTGGAATAATGACACGTCTCCCCCACAACAAACAACCAGATTGGACCGATAACTCCGTCCGCTTGGACATGTAGGGAACAAGGTCGGATGAGACCGGAGAGGTTTGTCGAGATGTTCCATGCATCACCAGGTCCATAACGTGGGACAATACTGGGTCAACGCGAGTTGCCTTCTTTATCTGAGTAGCAGTGATGGGTGTATTCTCTACCTGTTCAAAGTAGAAGATTTCCTTGTGGGCACTATCTTGGTGTTTGACCGGCAAAGGCAACCTTGAGAGGCCATCTGCATTGCCGTGTAGAGTGGATTTCCGATATTTGATTTCATATGTGTGTGCTGAAAGTAACAATGCCCAACGTTGCATACGACTAGCAGCTAATGGGGGAATACCTGTGTAAGGTCCAAAAATTGATGTCAGAGGTCGATGGTCTGTGAGAAGAGTAAATTTTCGCCCAAACAGGTACTGATGAAACTTCCGAATTCCAAAAACAATTCCTAATGCCTCACGTTCGATTTGGGCGTAGTTAGTTTCTGCTTTGCTTAGAGTGCGTGAAGCAAAAGCAATAGGTCTCTCTTCTCCTGAAGGCATAATATGTGACACGACTGCTCCCACTCCATAAGGGGAGGCATCGCAGGCCAATTGCAGTGGTAAGGATGGATCAAAGTGCGTTAGAACTTCAGAATTTAGCAATGCATCCTTAGCTTTGTTAAACGCAACATCACAGGCTTCAGTCCACTTCCAGGCCTTGTTCTGCCCAAGGAGCTCATGAAGTGGTTTTAGCAGTGTGGCTAACTGTGAGATGAACTTTCCATAATAGTTCAGGAGTCCTAGAAACGAGCGCAGCTGGCTTACATTTCGAGGTGGGGGAGCCTCCACAATAGCTTTAACTTTTGCAGGGGCCTTATGAAGACCTGCAGAATCAATGATGTGACCCAAATATTCAACAGAGGGCTTGAAGAATTCACACTTGTCTTTGCGAACTCGTAGGCCATACTCTTCCAGTCTTTGTAGGGTAGCCTCTAAATTCTTTAAGTGATCCTCTTCATTTCTTCCAGTGACCAGGATATCATCCAGATAGCACTGAACTCCTGACAAGCCACACAAGATCTGGTCCATAGCCCTCTGGAACAGGGCGGGAGCAGATGTTATTCCGAAGGGTAGACGACAGTATCGATAAAGCCCCTTATGAGTCACAATAGTCAACAGCTCTTGGGACTTTTCATCGACGTGCATCTGTAAATATGCTTGACTCAGATCAATCTTACTGAACTTTTGTCCCCCAGCCAGGCCCGCGAAGAGGTCATCGATGCGGGGAAGCGGGTATTGCTCTGCACACAACACTGGGTTGACAGTGACTTTAAAATCACCGCAAATCCGGAGAGAGCCATCTTTCTTCACAATTGGAACGATAGGAGTGGCCCATGAGCTATGGGTAACTGGTATTAGGACTCCATTGGTGACCAGGCGCTCCAGGTCTGCTTCAACTTTTGGCCTGATGGCATATGGCACAGTTCGGGCTTTCAGATATTTTGGTGGACTGCCAGGTTTAATGTTCAATGTCACAGTGATTCCCTTCATACTTCCCAAATCATCTCCAAAAACAGCAGCATGTTTCCTTAGTATAGGGGTTAGACTGGTTTCTTCCTTAGTCAACCGGTGCACTTCTGCCCAGTTCAGTTGAATCTTCCCAAGCCAAGACCTACCCATTAAGGCTGGGTAGTTACCTCTCACCACAAACAGTGGCAATTTAGCCACCTGTCCATTGAGCTCCACCTTAACATCAATAGTGCCCAGCATAGGCACAGCTTCTCCCGTATACGTCTTCAGAACAGTTTTTGTTGCCTTAAGCGGAAGATGCTGTAGCTTTTCTTTATACACAGTCTCGGAGATCAGTGAGACGGCTGCACCGGTGTCCAGTTCCATGCGTATACGTTTGCCATCCAATAACGGGGTTACCCAGTATTCATGTGAGCCCATTGCCAAAGACAAAACATGCAGTGGCACTTCCTCTTGCGATGAGGTGTCACCTTGATCATCCTGGGTCTGCTCTAGGGTATGCAGGGTTCCTCTTTTTGTCGGCCAGACCACAGGCCTCTTTTTCTTTTGTTTACAGGCATACTCAATGTGTCCCTTTTTGCCACAGTGTCGACACACCAGGTCCTTACACCAGCATTCTGATGCCTGGTGACCCGGCTTACCACAGCGGTAACATTCTTGAATCTGCACAGTTTTGTGGGTCGGTTCTTGTGACACTTTTTGCACCCTAGGGGGTGCACCGATGTATTGTGCCTCCCTTGTAGCCAGTTCCATGGAGACAGCAATATCAACAGCCTTCTGTAAGGTAAGCTGAGCCTCTGTCAGTAGGCGCTTCCGTATAGCTTCACTGTACAGGCCACACACTAACCTGTCACGCAGGGCATCATGTAACATTTCTTTAAATTCACAGTGTTCTGCTAGTTTTTTTAAAATGGCTACAAATTGTACAACTGTTTCATCTTCCTTTTGGTCTCTTTTGTGGAACCTATATCTTTCAGCAATTGGGGAAAAATGGGAAAAATGGGACCCCAAGATTTCCACAATGTCACTGTAAGATTTAGTTGCTGGCTTAACAGGGTGTAGTAAGCTGTGTAGCAGGGAGTAGGTTTTAGCCCCTACAACACTTAAGAATATTGGCACCTTCTTCGCTTCTGTAATGTCATTTGCAATAAAAAAAAGCTCAAAACGCTCAGTATACACATGCCACTGCTCTGTATTCTCATCAAAAGGCTCCAGGGGCCTGGTCAGAGTAGCCATGATTTTTAGTTTCACTTTCACAGTCAGTGCAAAGAAGCAGCTTTTTTTCTTTGTTTGGTCTTTACCTTGACTTCTACTTCCTTCTGTTACTGGAGCAGCACCAGGATCCCACCCTCGTCGCCAGTGTTATATCCTTGGGGCAGCCGGTGTAGGAAGCAATCACTTGAGGCCAGAGAGCAGGCAGCTAACCAAAACCTCCATTTTATTTACATATCTACAGAGAGCTTCTCAGCCGGTTGAAACCGGTTGAGCTAACCCATAATAATCTAACTCAGTTGCCATAGCAACAAAACCATGACAACCAAATACACAACAGACATCTGCTCCACTTCCATCCCCCACAATGTGTATGTTACACCAATTTAGAGGTTGTCACCTACCAGCTGCCTCAGTGCAATATTTATTCCCTTCAGAGCCATCTAATGTTTTAGCAACAGTAACACTACTTCCTCACCATGAAGGACAGACTTTACAGAATAGCAAAGTTGGGTTTATTTTTCAGTCAATGCCCAATAGAAGCAAGTAGGAAAAAAAGACATTGCTTACGGGAAAAGAGGCAGGTGTACTGCATAAAGTGGGAGGAGGATGAAATGTATTTTGGGTTAGTCTTGTTTAGGATGACCAGTACTTCCATATATATGGGGCAATCTGTATGTAGTGCCGGGTGCCCTGCATCCTGTATTGTCAGTATAGGATACGCTTTGACATATTTCAGCAATAATCATACAAATGTATGATTTTATACCATGAATCAAGTGTTAGGGACAGGGCTGGTCAAAAAAAAATTGAACAAAATATTTTCCCATTAGAAAATGGGTTTAATTGAAATAGAAATTTTCCATGGGAAAAGAGAAATTTTGGATGAATTTTCTAGGTTGACATTTCTGAACTCACATTTTTAGAGCTTTCTGTTCCAGGAAAAGTATTTGCATTTTGGCTTTTCATCCTGGTTTGGGACAGAAACAAATGTGAAAATATTGGCATTTCCTTCAGGAAGTAAATTTCCCCTTTTTTGATCAACTCTAATTATGGGATCCTGTTGTTTAGAAGTAATGTTGCCCTATCTTTCTCTGTAACCTTCTGCTTTAAGGGAACAAAGAATAAGTTCACAAAAGCTGTAACATAGTTGTATACCTCAATTAATGAATGATAAGATGATCCTGAAGCACGAAGTTTGGATCCTGATCTGAACTCTTTCAAAATTCAGGAGTATTTTCACCCAATGTTTTCGTTTGGTCTTTAGAGAAATGAGGTGATAGTCACAAAGGGGGAGCTGGATCTGAAATTTTCTATTGTTTGGGGGTGGGTATATTGGAATTTTTGTTTCAATCCCATCTCTAATAACTCTATGCCAAGTTCTGTTAGAAAGATCTGTATAAATTGGAGAGGGTTTAGAGGAGAGCCATTGGAATGATTAAAGGATTAGAAAATGTGCCTTATAGTAATAGACTCAAAAGCTCAATCTATTTAACTTAACAAAGAAACGGTTAAGGGGTGGCTTGATTACAGGCTATCAGAATATATATATGGGGAACCCATTATCAAATATTTGTTCTTCAATCTAGCAGAGAGAGGCATAACATGATTCAATGGCTGGAAGTTGAAGCTAGACAAATTCAAACTCGAAACTAGGTGTACATTTTTATTACCAAGAGTCATGGTGGATTCTCCATCATTGTCAATTTTTAAATCAAGATATGACGTGCTTCTAAAAAATCTGGTCTACAGATTATTTTGGGGGCAGTTCTCTGGCCTGTGTTACGCAGGAGGTCAGACTAGATGATCACAATGGTCCCTTCTAGCCTTTGAATCTATGAATCTATTTTTATAGCCTTAAGAGCTGGACAGGATTAATATCACGGAGGATGCCAAAGGATATAATAAAGGCCTGGCAGTACAAAGTGTTTCCAAGAAAATGGGAACTTTTGTTTCTGTCACAGGTATTTACCCCTGTTTTTCTTCTTTTCTTTCAATTCCATATCTATGGAATTTGGCAACAACAGATGTCAGCAGGACTCTGCATATGGGCAAGGGTTGGCCACATGAATTCCTTTGACAAATCAGAAGACCTAATTGGGCACTCAAAACCCATGACAACCAATAATAGTGACTTCAACAACTGTGTGCCTCAGTTTCCCTGTCTATGAAATGAAGATAATACTTGCCTAATACACAATTGTGTATTGTAGCATTTTGTGAGGCTTAATTCATGAATGATTGTGCATTGAGATCCCTAAGTAGAAGAAAAATAATACTTAACCCCTCTTTCCATTCATAGATGCCAAAGTGCTTTACAAAGGTTATATTAGCAACCCCATTGCACAGCAGGGCAAACTGAGGGACACAGACATTAAACATGGGGATTTAAGTCAGTGGGAATGAGCACCTGACTCCCTTAGGGTCTTTTGAGACACACACCCTAAATGACTTGCTTCAAGGTCACACAAACGACACTAATAGATACCCCCGCCTCCCGACTTCCAAGATCTCCCTGCCTCCTTCCATCTATTCAGGGACTGCCTGACAGATACGCACTGTATTATTATTACTTCACCTCGAACTCTGTCTTTTATCAGTTTAATACAGACCCCGAACATGATTTTTACATAGTGTTTCTTGTCTGAATTCTAGCATCACATAAAAGGCTAATCTGTCCGGTGGATTTGTCTCCCCTTCTCTCTCTCCATATAGAAAGAGCTGAGGATTTAGACACACAGAGGGGAGAAGGAAAGCACTTTAATTTAATGCATCACTTCAGATTCTGTGCTGCTCAAATACCATAGCAATAGCAAACAGCATGGAGAATACTCTATAAACCAAGTATCAAGGCATGGAGTGGCTAAGCTGATGTGCTCTGTATCTCCACCAGAGTATCTGGAAAGCATCGACTCCCCGTCAGTCCTATCTTCTGGAGCTGAGCTGCCAACTTTCTATCCTATTTAGTGAAAGCTGAGAAACCCTGGCCTATGCTTGGAGGCATAAACTGTGTAATCCCGATTCCTATTGGGAGTGAGTGAAAGCAGCAAATAGCATGAATTCCACGTATTTCCAATACATGAGAAAGGTGCTGAGTGAAGCAAGCAAAGTTCAGCATTCGTATCTGAGTTATGACAGCCAACCATGTGGCTGGGTCATCCCTGTTCAACAGGGGAAGAGACTTGTATGAGCGTGAGCCATGCTTAGAGCCCCGTTTGAGCCCTGATTGCCTCAGGTAGCTGGAGACAGATGCGTTACTGAACCTCAGGGAGAAAATGACAGGGAGATGTGTCTATGTGAGGCAGAGAAGGAAGAACGTTGAAAGAAAGAACAGGCAGTGACAGCAAGCTGTAGCACTCATACAGTCCTTGGGGAACAGCATGACAGATGGCTGGGAAGCAGTGCAGCCAGGAAAACTGTATTTCCAATGTGTCAATCAGCTGTAATGATAAATATCAAGCAACATGCAGTAGGTGCATAACTGGGGATATTCAAGGATGATGCTATGATGATAATGTGAAGAAATCCAAGGCAAACCAACGAACAGCAGCTGTGTGAATCCAGTGCTAAAGCCCATTTGAACGTCTCTATTAATAAATCAAGAACTACCCATTGCTGATACAGTATCAAGAAATAGAATGATTCAGTTATTTGGGTGATACAGAACCGGTTGTCTTGTGCTCACCTTTTATTCCAAGAATTGCAATAGTTGCATGAACAAGACAAACTGCATCAGCCTCGTCAATTACTCACAGTAGGCCACATCAAATTTCAGTTCCTGAATGTGAACATAATGAAAGTAACATAGGAGTTGCCATTTCAGACCAGAACAAAGGTCTGTTTAGTCCTGTAGCTTATTTTTGACATTGGCCACTTTTAGATGCTTCTGAGAAAGGAATAAGAAACTCTATGGTGGGTAATTAAGCTGAATTCTGCTTCGGTTGAAGCCACTGGAAGTTGCACAAATGGTCAAGATCAGAGGGAGGATCCTGGCCCCAGTGGAGTCGATGAGAAAACTCCTATTGTGTTTAATAGGCCAGGATTTCATCTCAGGTCTTTATGGAATAACTTACTCAGAAGGACTATTTTTTCTAACCTTCTCAGTTAGAGGTTTTCTTGTGCCCTGGAGCATGAAGATTTATATCCCTTATTTTTTTATCATATTTATCCTCTATTATGTAACAATGGATGTTCTCATTAGCCTTATAAATGTGTAATCTTTTTCTGAATGCTACTAAGCTCTTCCATTCATTAGTAGCCAAAGGGCAAAAAAATTCTTTTAGCCAGCAATACAGATTAATAATTCCAAATCTCCTTATCAGGATTCAGCCTTATAACATTTTACTGCTCAATGGTTCACAAATATATTTAGTTCCTTCCATCATAGTTAAGACTGATTAGTGAAAAGTCTCAACTTTTATTTTATTTATTATAGCAAATTTGTCTGCTGATTTAGTCTGAACTATTCTACTGGAAAACAATGTCTCACAAGATAAGGCCAATGAAAGAGTTTACAATATACCTGCCAACTGTCCCTTATGTCAAGAGATGTCACTCATTTCAGTCCTAAAGTTCTCTCTGTCCCCCACTAGTTTGGCCATAAAATGATTTACACAAGAAATACAAACTCATGTCTGAAGTAATATAGTTAAGTATCAGAGGGGTAACCGTGTTAGTCTGGATCTGTAAAAGCAGCAAAGAGTCCTGTGGCACCTTATAGACTAACAGACGTATTGAAGCATGAGCTTTCGTTTACACTAAAGGAATCAGTCTCACAGCATTATTACTTTCCTGCACAAATATTTTTTGTGTCCCTCATTTTGAATTTTCATCACACGTTGCCTTCCATATGAGAAGTCTGATTTATAATGTATGCGGTGACCATTTTGAGCTGTGAAGCGTCTGTTGTGGTAAACGGAGCTGGGTGAATGCTGCAAAACACCTTCCCCAACTAGTCTTTCCAAGTTTTAAGTGAGTTTGAGAAGAAGGGTAGTCGTGTGATTAAGACACTGAATGGGGATTTAGGAGATGAGAGTTCTGTGCCTATCTCTGCTGTGTGACCTTGAATAAGTCACTTCAACTCAATTTACCTAATTCCCATTGATTTCAATGGGAGTTAGGCACCTAAATGCCTTTGAGGATCTAGGCCTTCACCACAGGGCACTTCTGTTTCCTCTCCCACCCTTTGTGTCTCATCTATAGATTGTAAGGTCTTTGGAGCAGTGACTGTATGTTCGTACAACACCTAGTGCAATGGAACCCCAATGTTAGTTGAAGCCTCTGTAATATAAATGGAAAAAAATTGGGGTTTGGCTCCCTGTTTGCCCAAAGACTTCCTGTGTGACTTTGGGTAAGTAACTTAGGGTGGTATTCACAACGATATTTAAGCATCTAATTCCCACTGATTTGAATGGGAGTTGGTGCCCAAATAATTTTATGAAACCCATGCTTAGTTTTCCAGTGCTGCTGTTCCACATCAGTATAATCGGGATAAAAGTATAATAAAATGACACTGAAGTATATGATCTGGAAATAAGTAGTTTTTCAAAACTTAAATGAAATCAAATCAATGTCGCTGCTATTATTGAATCAATATAAGCCAATTTTTAAGGGAATTTTTTTTCTATCCCTCTCACTTAGAAGTTGGCGTGTACCCTGAAGCATGACCATTTATATCCCTGTTTTTTAAAATCATATTTATGCTCTTTTTGGGTAGCCATGGATGTTCTCAATAGTCTTATACATTTCTAATCTTTTTCTGAGTGCTACTAAGCTCTTCCATTCATTAGCAGCCCAAACCAATTGACTAAGTGTAGGCTTCTAAATCAAAATGTAAACACCAAAATACGTCACTGTGAACACCACTCTCCCCATCCTCCTCCACTTCAGTGTAATTTGTAGGCCATTAGCAATTCTGAAATTCAAGCTACTCCTATTCAGGTGCCTAATTATGGATTTAGGAGCCCTAATGCTTTGCACTCCAGTTTGACAGTTCTGGCCAGATATTTCTACGTGTGCTGTGCTGGGATTCAGTGTGTGCTGGACAGATTCTCTGCGGCACAGTCTTGGAAGAGAGGTGAATGTTTTTGAAGAAGGAGCTGTGCTTCTGAAGCTTTGTGCATGTTAATGAGACTGGAGAGCATGAGGAGGTATCTGAGCAGCCGTTCTGTCAAAATCGTAGAGACCATGAGGTATCCTTAGCTTTGCCCCATTTCTCAGAGGCGCTCACTCAGTATGCAGAGATCATCACTGCTGAGGCACTATGGGTAAGATCCGCAAAGAACCTAAACCCCAGACTTAACTCTCAGTTTTGGCTGCACCACAATCCACAAAACTCCTGCCGAACCCCGCAGGTGCCTACATTTTTCCAAGTAACAGTTCCCCAGTGGCCCATGTTCCTGCCTCTGGGCATGTGCACTGCTGCATCCCTCTAGGTGTCTAGATGCTTAGCCCCTGCCTAAGCCCGAGCAATTCACAAACCAGGGAAAGACAGATGGTTGTCCACCTAAGTTGGGCCCGATCCGGTAAGTGTGCTCAGAGGCCATCTATTACATCAGGTCCCACTCAAAATCCAGGAGGAAGAGCCCACCTTATAACGTTTAGCCCAGTGGTGACAGCCTTCTCGTGGGAGATGAGACACCCAGTTTCAGTTCAATGAGTCATTGGGCCACAGAGAGAGAATGGGAATGAGTGTGCAGGAGCTTCCATAGGAGAGACTGAGGGAGTCCCCCAGCAGCATATCCTAGAGCTCAGTGGATCGAGCACACTTGTGAGAGTTGGGAGACTTCTGTTCAAATCCTTCCACCCCCCCACCCCCATCCCGGCAGAGAGGGAGAAATTGAAACTTCGTCTCCCACATCCTAGGGGAGTGCTGTAACCAGTGGGCTAAAAGTTAGAAAGTGGATGCCTCCTCCAGCAGTTCTGTGTGTGGAACAACTCATTCCCTCGAAAAGCAGCTTAGCCACCTGACTCCAGACAGCAGGTTCCCATTTGTGGATTGCTAAACAGACATAGGTGCCTCCTTGCAGCCTGTATTTAGATGCCTATCACTGAGTTAGGGGTGAGGCTTAGCAAACACCCCTCTTGTCGGCACCTCCCTTGGATAGCTTAGGTGGCTCCCCACCTGGAGTGCTGGATTGCATTCATAGGTGTCTACTTCTCCCCATTTTAGGGGGGAGGGATGGCTCAGTGGTTTGAGCATTGGCCTGCTAAACCCAGGGTTGTGAGTTCAATCCTTGAGGGCAGGGGCGGCTCAACGAATTCCGCCGCCCCAAGCAGGGTGGTGCGCTGCGCTGCCGGGTGCCGGTTCCGTGCCTCCGCGGGACCTCCCGCAGACGTGCCGCTGGTCCCGCGCCTACGGTGGAGCTTCCGCAGTAATGCCTGCGGGAGGTCCACATGAGCTGCGGGACCAGCGCACCCGCCGCAGTCATGCCTGCAGGAGGTCCGGTCGTCCCACGGCTCCGTTGGACCTCCTGCAGGCATGACTGCGGAAGGTCCGCCGGACCTGCCCTGCCGGCAAAATGCCGCCCCAGGCGCGCACTTGGCGCTCTGGGGTCTGGAGCCGGCCCTGCTTGAGGGGGCTACTTAGGGATCTGGGGCAAAAATTGGTCCTGTTAGTGAAGGCAGGGGGCTGGACTCAATGACCTTTCAAGGTCCCTTCCAGTTCTAGGATATTGGTATATCTCCTATTATTATTATTATTATTTATAACTCAACTTTGTGCATCACAGTGTTGTTCCTGTTATTTTTGTAGGTGCCGTGACACTCAGCATTACAATACCCAAGTCCCTTCATGAATCCCATCCTATCTTGTGACAGCAAAGGAAGGCCAATGACAATGGGAGAGGGAAGTTCATAGATCTCAAGGCCAGAAGGGACCACTTGTGATCTAGTCTGACCTCCTGTGTAACACAGGTCAGAGAACTTCCCCAAAAGAATTCCTAGAGCAGATCTTTTAGAAAAACATCCAATTTTCATTTAAACATTGTCAGTGATGGAGAAAACACCACAACCCTTGGTAAGTTGTTCCAACGGTTAAGCACACTCCGAACCCTCTCCAAATTATCAGCGTTCTTCTTGAATTGTGGGCACCATAACTGGGGACAGTATCTCAGCAGCAGTCACACCAGTGCCAAATACAGAGATAAAATAACCTCACTACTCTTACTCAGGATTCCCCTGTTATGCATCCAAGAATTGCATTAACTCTTTTGGCCACAGCGTCACACTGGGAGCTCATTCAGCTGATTATCCATCACCACCCCCAAATCTTTTTCAGAGTCACTACTTCCCAAGATGGAGTCCCCCATCTTGTAAATATGGGCTACATTCTTTGTTCCTAGATGTATTCATTTGCATTTAGCCATAATAAACTGCATATTGTTCACTTGCACCCAGTTTACCAAACGAACCAGATCGCTCTGTATCAGTGATGTGTCCTCTTCATTATTTACCAGTTCCCCAATTTTTGTGTCATCTGCAAATTTTATGAGTGATGATTTTATGTTTTCTTTCAGGTCACTAACAAAAATGATAAATAGCTTAAGGCCAAGAACCAATCCCAATGGGACCCCACTAGAAACACACTCATTCAATGTTGGTTCGCTGTTTAGAATTATATTTTGAGACATATCAGTTAGCCAACTTTTAATCCATTTAATGTGTGCCATATTTATTTTATATCTTTTTAGTTTTTTAATTAAAATGCCATACAGTACCAAGTCTTAAAGACGTTTAAGGACATTACATCAACATTCTCTTTATCAACAAAACTTGTAATCTCATCGCAAGAAGATATTAAATTATTTTCCATAAACCCATGTTGATTGGCATTAATTATATTACCCTCCTTTAATTCTTCATTAAGTAAGTCCCATATCAGCTGCTGTATTATCTCGCCCAGGATCGATATGAGACTGACAGGCCTATAATTACCTGGGTCATCCTGTTTACCTTTTTAAAATATTAGCACAACATTAGCTTTCTTACAGTCTTCTAGAACTTTCTTGTTGCTCTATGACTTATTGAAAATCACTATTAATGGTCCAGTTCACTCCTCAACCAGCTGTTTTAAAATTCTTGAATGCAGGTTATCTAGACTGGCTGATTTTAAAATGTCTGTCTTTAGTAGCTACTGTCTTTGGCATCCTCCTGAGATGATAGTGGAATGGAAAAAGTGTTATCACGTGATCTGACATCATCATCTGTCCCCTGCCCCCCTGAATACAGAATAGAAATATTTATTGAACACTTCTGCCTTTTCTGCATTATTATTGAATATTCTACCATTTCCATCTAGTAACGGATACCATTGTTAATATTCTTTTTGTTTCTGACATACTTAAAAAACTCCATCTCTGCTGGCCCATAGACGTCTAGGTGCCACCGGACTCCTTGTTGTTTTTGTGTCCCCTTGCTTCCCTTATCAGTTTTCTACAATTCTGATCTTCTGTTTTATATTCATTACTATCAACTTCCCCTTTCTTCTATTTGTTACACACTTATTATATATAAAAATTATAGCTATCTTTACTTTCCCTCTAAAACCAGGTTTTTTTAACCAATGCATCTTTCTTCCTGGATTGTGGGATTGTGGATTTTGTGACATCTAGTAAAGTGTTGTACAATTTTCAGTTATCATTCACATTTTTTGATTAAATTCTTCCTCCCAGCTAATCTGGCTCATAATAGTTTTCAGCTTTATGAAATTGGCCTTTTAAAGCACCAGGAGTATGTGTCGCTGGTCTGGACTCTATTCTCCTTCGTTCAAATCCTTTGCAAATACTAGTACTCCATGGATTCCATTAGGTAGAATGCTCCAGATCCACCTTTTAACTGTCCAGGGCAGTAGCAGATCTGGGGCAAAGCTTTAGGTGCGCCCTGTAACTATATTTAGTTTCACATAAGCTTGTTAACTACAGTCACTAGCAACTGTCCTCCTGTTCTCTGGTGTGGCTGATGAGTTGTTCAAATGAAACCCAGGAGCCCTGCCTGAGGTCCTGCTGATGCCATATCACAGAAGTTGCCTAGTATGGATTCTTACTCTATAATATGTAGAAGGCGATTCAGCCCAGGTAAATCAGGTGGAGAAAATTTCCCCTGTACTGACATCTCAGTGTGGCAGTCTGTCCCCTCTAGTGGTAGCTGGGCTATATACAGAGGTTGATGAGGCTGTTTTAGCCATAGATCTTTTAGCTCTGGCAGCGGAGGCTCATCCAATTAAAATCCAGAAGTCCCAGGATCAATCCTGGCTGCCAGTGACTCACCCACCCAGAGGGGTGCTGATACAGCCCTCCCAGCACCATTAGGGACAATTCACCCTTTAGCTAGAGCAGGCTGTGTTACCACCATCTTCTCTTGCAGGGTATAGTAAACTTCAGTCAGACATATTGAGGCTGTTTAATTCATTATGGTTCCCTAGAGTTTTCCCACTAACCATAACAAACTGTTCATTAAATAATTTAACCATTTAGAGCGTGTGGCCTTTAAACACATTCCCATCCTCATGCTTCCCCGTTACATCTTCTAGCATGTGTGATGGGAAGAGAGATGATGCCTTTTTAGAAAACATCTTTGAGCTAACACATTACTCTAGTCATTTGAGAGAATTTGGAAGAGTCATTTGGGATGACAGCTTGTATTATTCCCTCTTCCCGTGATATAAAGAGAGAGGGGGAGAAATACAAGTGATTGAGCTGAAATAAGAAATATGTTTCCATGTGTTTGCAGATGACATCCTAAATCACTCACAGCTGCGAGCAGGTTGTTGTGCAGCCTTCCACTAAAAGATAAAAAAAATGTAGTTATATGATGCTCCACTGCACTACTCTGATGTGAGCCCATTGATTTCACAGATTTATAGTTTCTAAGGCCAGGACCTATACAGCATAGGCCATAGAATTTCCCCAAAATAATTCCTAGAGCATATAGCATTTACATCTGGCCATCATGTCTGGATTTTAAACCTATCCCATCGATTTATAATAAAATCTAGTTTATATTTGAAAATGTAAAGCTGAAAGCCTCTTGGGTCTTTCTCTCTAAGACCTTCCCAGCATCTCTTTGCTGCTTTCTTCTTGTGCTTAATTATAATGTCCCTGAAATGGCTGGTTATATTTATAACCATTTCCCTCTCCTTTTATATCCTGGCACTCTGGACCTTTTTCAAGCACAGTATTTTTATACATGTAGTTTATTTTCCCCTATTTGCTTTTGTCCTTGATCTTAGAATTTGCTTAGCAGCATCTTGTTTATGGCTTTTAGACCGGGTCATAACACCTTTTTCAAGAGCTGCCTGTGTGAGCATATGTGAGTGGATCAGCACTGGAGACACTCAACAGCAGCATTGCCATTAGGAGATAATGTGATACTATCAGTGTAATCTCAGTGCAAAATCCCGTGTCCAACAGCCATAATGGCTCATGATTGTAGAGTTTCATATTCATTTAGAACAGTCAGGTTAGTGAGGGCAATAAAGACCTTTATTCATCCCAAATAGGAGATGGTGTTAGAGAGTAGAGGTGGGTAAATGATTCATAACAAATTATTTATAATTCAGTGCATTTTGTCTTTTTTTCTTCGCAAATTTTTCACAAACAAATCATTAGTTTCTCAAATTGAATGTCAGTCAACATTACTGGTGAAAGAATTTCCTCTGGCTAAAAGCCTGCAGATTGATTGTACATGAGCAATTTATTGTGAGTAGTGTTCTATTAATTTAGATGAAATAAGAGGGCCCACAGAGGGTCCTGTGTTAAACAAGGTTCGGGTTCAGTATACAGAGACCTCAGCCTGCTTGATACCATGGCAAACACTATTAAAAATCATTTAAAGATTTTAGTAAAGATACAGAAAAAAGAATGAAAACATGTTAGGCACTTAACATGTAAAATATTAAGCAAAGCTTTTATTTTAACAACACCTCTTGTTCTCTTTCTTTTAGATGGAGAGAGTTTTTAGAAGGAAACCCCCCCCTTGTCTCACAATTTTTTAGATGGTATTAAAGATGGTAATAATTGTCCTTTTTGAGAAAAATAGAAGACGTTAGCTGAGATGGGTTGGAGCTGTCATTGTTGCTGTTATTAAAATCTGATCCTGTTTCCTATAAGGCAAAACAAGATAAACACACTCAAAAGGGGAAAGAAAAGAACAGTAAAAATAGAAAATTCTGCTTCGGTCTCTGCTATCAATTTTTATTTGCTCGAAAAAGACTTGGCAAACTTGCACCCGCATCAGGTTTTCCAACAGAAAATTCGATTTTTTTTTCCATTAGGAAAATCAAAATGAAATATTTTGGTTTGGATCAGTTTGACCAGAATCAGAATATTTCATTTTGTTTCAAATCATTTGGAGAAAATACGAACCTGCATTTTCCTATGAGCACATTGCCTTATGGGAGTTGTAGTTGGGTCTTCCATTCTCTCATGGGCCTGGCTCCCTAGAAGATTCCATCTCCCTTAATGAAATGTAGATTTGCCCACAGTTGTCAACAATTGTCCTCTAGGGGTTCTTGCACCTTCTGTGGAAGTACCAGCCACCATCAGAGATAGGATACTGGACTAAATGGACACTGGTCTGATCTGTTTCAGTCCTATGTCTCTTTTTTGTACATAGTATGTTTCTGGTCTCTGAGTAGATGGATGTAAGGGTGGATTCTTGCAACTGCAGTTTGCAATTCAGTGCAATATTTGCTTTATGGATAAGCATTCCTGCTGGGAAACGAATTTGCTAGAACATTTCAGAAAAGAAGCAGGAAAGGGTCAAACACCATTGAAGTGAATTTGCTAAAAAAAAAAACACTTTTTCCCCTCTAAAAATCAGTGGAGATGGGCTTTGTTTTATTTTTCCCTGTACAATATGTTTTTGAGACAGACAACAACGTAATCTGAACCAAATATACAGCTATTCCCACCTAAAACAACTTGGCAGAAGCGAAAGACACATATCAGTGGTCTTGAGTACATATTACTGTTCAAAATTGTGAACGTTTAAAAAAATCTTTGAAGTGCTAGAATATGGGGTGGGGGGAGTGCTAGGAGGTGGATGAGTGGTTTACCAGACGGCATAGTGAGGCTCTCAGCAGCAGGGATATCTGGTTGGGAAGAGTGGTGCTCTGGAGCTGCAGAAGTCAAAAGATGGGGGGAGAGGCATTAGTGCTTCTTCATCCTCCTCACCCAACAAACATCCCATGTGTCCTAGGGTCTCACCCCCACTTTGAGCTTTTGGGTTCAAAGATGGGGACCCGCATGTATTCTCCCCCCACCCTAACCCTTAGGGTAGGTTTCCTTTTCGCTGCCACCATGTCATTGGTCTCACCCCCACTTGGAGCTGTTGGGTTCCAATGTGGGGACCTGACTTGGTTTCCCTCTAAACTAAAATCCTAGTTTAGATCTAGTAAGCTGCCACCACTCAATCAGGAAATGTGGATTGAGACACAGTCCTTCCCCAAAATCCTAGGGGATTCCAAGAGCCCCAAATCCATGGAGTTCTTACACCCAGGAGAAACAAACCATTCCCCCTGCTTCCTCCCCCCTCCCTTTGCCTAGGAGAGATACCGGGATCTAACTACAGAGGGATACCTCCCCCTTCTCTTTCCCTGAGAATCCACCCAAGGAAAGACCAAACAAGTCCTTAATAGAAAAGAATTTATTAAAGAATAAAAAGAAAGTAACTTGTCTCTGTAATTCAAGATAGAACAATACAGGGTCTAAGCTTATCAATCTTTGGAGAGAATTCCCCCTCCCCCTTTCTCAGTAAAAGCAATATCAGCAAACAGGAATAAAGACTTTCCTTTAGCAAACACACAATTGCAAATATAGAAATCAAATCATAAGACTAATTCGCCTTTCTAATTAATACTCACTATTAATTAGTAGAAACTACTCCAGGAGAACTTGGAGACATGACTGTCCTCTCTTAGATCTAAAAAGAGCTCTCTGAGCAAAACAGGGAACACAGACAAAGGCTTCCCTCCACAGAGATTTGAAATTATCTCGTCTCTGATTGGTCCTTTGGTCAGGTGGTCACCAGGTACTACATGTTAACCCTTTACAGGTAAAAGAGACCTTAACCCTGATCTGTTTATTTATGACACCATGGTTCATTGAAAGTAAGATCAACTTTGCCACTAGAGCTAAACGTGTCTAGTGGGTGGAGTCTGCTTCTACAGAGGAGGAGGACCCTCAACACTGCTACTTACTTTCCCTCAACTCAGAACTGTTGATCTTTAGAGAATGTAGCCAGGCTTATGTGTTTATTACCCAGGGGTGGATTGAAGGCCTGAGGATTTAATTCTCTGGGAATAGGGGGCTGTTCCTCTTCAGTGACAGTGCCAGCTGGCGTTATTTCTGTGATGTGGTTTTTAAACAGTGAGTTGTTTGTGAATATAGAGATTGATGAGAAGCGTATTGCATAATGAGAATCTCGACAGTAACCCTTTATGAGTTCATTTAATAATGGTTTACTGTTTAATGGCAGGTTGTAAGGTACAAGTGGAATTTATTATGGAGGAAGTGCATTCAGTTCATCTGGCACTGGGTGTCCCGTTGCTGCTTAATGTTTTTCATTGTCACCTTAAGCATCCAAACCTGTCCAAGTGCTTGGAATATTAAAATATCCCAACTCTCCCACTTGGCAATGTCATATGCTGCAACAAGGCCGCAAGGCTGCATAAATGATCATTTTCCCATCTCTAAAGCACCTTCTTTCTGACCTCTGTGATGAGAAAGATCCCAGGAGCCACCGGATGGATGCATTAAGTGGGGCCCTTGATGCAAATTTTGTGGTAGACAATCCAGTTAAGTACTTTGAATCTGTTACTAAATAGCAATTGAAAAGTTTTTCTTTTTGTAGAGTGTCTGACTAATATTCAGAGCAACTTTGGAGTATAAGATTTCATGCAGTACTGATGTTACTTTATCCTAAGTGCAAGAAAAACTATGTAGGCTGAGATTTTCAAATGGGTGCTTCAACTTTGACCATTCATGCCTTAAAGTATTATTTTGTCCTTAAGATACATTTTTTAAGAAGCAAGAACCTACTTCTATTGCCTCTGACAAGTATTTTCTGTAAGTGTGCATTCAGACCCCAGTGCAGTCTGAAGAGAAGCATCCTGGTGAGCTCTGAATAGAAATGCTTTCCCATGTAAATACCAATTGCATTAGGAATATCTTCATCCAAAGGGCCAGATCTCCAAACCAGTTGCAGATGAAACAAGAGTTGCATGTTAAAAGTTGCCACTGGAATTGGTCGTCTCACTCATGGTGCACATAAATTAGGTGTGCAGTTGCCCTTGTATCTGCACACAGATTTCAACATTTCACTTTCTTTGACAAAATTTGGCTCTGGCTGTTAAAGAAAAAGGGGCCACCTGTTTGCATCACTATGCCGCTGATTAGCAGCAGTTTGTTATAATTTAGGGCGTTACTCAAGTACATTTTTCTTTCCCCATTCCAGTAAGATATTTTGGATGTTGAACACATTCTAAAGTAAGAGTCATGTGAAGCAACAAATGTGTCTGCTTTTTAAAACTGCTGAAAATCAGTTTACAGAGGTCTCCTGGTCTTTAACATTAGTCAGTTGTTATTATTTCCCTTGACGACTAGTAGAAAACCTCTCCAGGCTACTTTTGGGGTTGCTACCAGTGGCAGATTAAAGAAGACCCGAATGCATCAACCAGTCTGAACTCAATGATTCCAAGAGGATTCGAACATTCTCTGAAGAGGCCTCACATTCATGAAAGCCCCAACCTATAAAACAACATCCCAGCTTTGGGATTCCACTTATTTTTGTCCATGCCCGTCCTGTTTCCACTTAATCTGTCCCTGCCCCTAGCTGCTGTTGATCCCAGTGTCCTCCTGTTCCATTCTCTTTTGGTTTTGGATCAGCATTCTCAAAATGTGGCTGTTTGATGAGTTTATTCCACCAGTCACTGAAATTCCCAAATAAAATAAGAAGTAACTGTTAAGCTGAAGGGTGGCGGGGGAGAAGGGAAAAAAAATGACAACGAAGGCAGAGAGACTGCTATCTAAGTGCAATATATGTGAAGAGCTGGTCTGGTAATTACTGAATAGATTTTTCAGTAAGGCTGCTGGATGTCATCATATTGAGCTTGGTAAACAGGATGAAGATATAAGAAATTATTAGGTACCTAGTCTAGCAACTGTCTGGTTTATTATGTGGCATTTATTTGACTGGTTTAGAAGCCTATCATTTGCAATGAATTTTGACTCTGCAAGAATTTTTCTTCCTTTGGAGGAACAAATTCAATAGATCTATTTTTTAAAAGTGAGATTTAAAGACCCCTTGCCTGCGTACCCAGGTGATGCAGTGTTACCACATTCAAACAGGAGTAGGGTTTTTTTAATTTCTTCCTCCTGATAAATAGGTGCTGTTTTCTGAATCCCTTTTTCAATGTAATGGGATTCTTTAAGAACTTCTCAGCTCATTAGCAAGCTGTTAACATAACTCTTCTGGCTAGCTTTTCTTATGATTTTTTTTTAAAAGAAGAAACCCACATTTCCTCCTTATAGCTCAGACCAATCAAATAGCAATAATTAAGGCTGGATGCAAAACAGCAGCTCCATTACCAGAAATTTTTCAACATTTTGGAATTTGTTTTCATTTGACATGGAACAAAACTGAGACCTGTCAAATTTTTTCACAATAAACCACGACAGATAAAAAGTTAGGGCAGCATGGTTAGGGCAGCAAGAAACTCAGGTTCAAGTCTGTTGTGTTCCTTGCATACATACAGAGAAGTTAGATAAAAACATAAATATTCTCGCTGGAAGGTTGCACTGTAGCACTACTTTTATTTTTAAATCCTGAACAGTAACACACAATAATCAAAAACAGAGAGAGAGAGCAAGCAGGCTGCTCCTTAAGTCAGAGAGGCACAACTCACCCCCCCTTGTTCTGGACTGGTTCTTTCAGACTGATTTGGATCACATTTTCCTACAGAGGCCTGTTATCTGCCAGCAGGACCAGGAACCACTCCCTTCCCCCACCTACTCTCAAAGTGATAGTTTGATGCATTTCCAGCACAGTCCTCACAACACCAAAAAGTCCCTGCTCCAAATAAGGGAGAGCAGGGACTTGAACCTTGGTCTCACACATCCCACAAGTGTCCTAACCACAAGGCTTGCGTATGTCTTTATTTCTCTCTCGCTTCCCTCACCCCATCCCAGACCTGAAAAACCTTCCAAACTACATTTCCATGAAACATTTCTGTTTCAGTGAAACAACATTTTTTTGACAGAAAAACAGGTTTGTTTAATATTTTTTTTCAACCAGCTCCAGTAATAACTCACTTTATATAATATCTTTTATCCCAAAGCACTCCCCAAACTGTGAGTAATAGAGATCACTTCACCCACCAGTGAAATGCAATCACTGAGAAGGGGTAGAGCAGATGGAGGTAGGCAATCAAAGAACAGCACGCTGAATTGTAGTGCACGGGGGAGCAGGGCAGACTCAGACGCACACAAGGTGCAGTGGCATCTTTAATGTCCAGATAGGGCCTAGGGTTTTCTAAAGTTCTAGCTGAAAGACTTGCAGTGTCAATGGGCTTGGATTTGGTGGTTGAGGTTAAGGGCATGGTGCAAGGGCCTTTTTTTTTCCTGTGAAAAGGGGTTCAGTGGGGTTTATTTTTGAGTGGGTATTGGAATAAATTTGGTTTCCAGCTGGAGAAGTTTCTTATGGAATATTCTTATGTGGTAGGTGATAGGTGGGTGTTACAGGCTGACTGACTCTTAAAGGGGAATCAGGCTCAGCCTTGCCTGTGACGACCAGCTACTCTGGCAGCTGTTCCTAACTGGCTGGGAATCAGGTGGCCTTGAGTAACTGGACCCAGCTGAGAGAGTGAGAAGGTTTGCACAAAAGGCTGAGAGAGCTCAGTTGGTGGGAGGAGTTTTGAAGGAAATTGATAATCTGGGACCAGCCCTGAGGGCATCAAAAATAGAGGAGACTTGGGAAGTGGGTCTGAGAGAAAGCAAATCTATTGGCAGATGGCCTTTGGGATAGACTGAAATTGAGGATACAGAGTAGGAGAAGGGACAGGAGGGAAGAAACTCAAAGTGTCAATGGCTTGGTAGGAGCTGAGAGAAAGACCAGGGAGGTAGAGCTCTGAAGGAGAGCAGAAAACAACTTGGCAGAGCCTGGGAGGAGGGAAGAGTCTGTGGAGGACTAAACCCAGGAAGGGGCTGTGGGAAAGGTTGAGAAACAGGCCAAGGTTGGAAATGTTCCAGGGTGGAAGCAAGGGGTCTGAGTAGATGGACCTTGGCTGCTTTCTACAGGATCCCTGGACTGGGACCCTGATGAGAGGGAGGGCTTGGGTTGCCCTACTGCCCACTGAGGAAGGCAGTGTGAAACTAGAGTGAGCAGATGTCCTGATCTTATAGGGACAGTTCTGATATTCAGGGCTTTCTCTTGTATAGGTGCCTATTCCCCCCCCCCCCCCATCCCCTGCCCAATTTTTCACACTCGCTGTCTGGTTACCCTATGTGAAACCTCGAGAGCTGGGGGCTGGAGATGTGATATAAGGACAGTGCACCATTGTTTGTGGGACTGTCTGTTACCCTGGGAGGGGTGGGACTAAACGTGAGATGGCCAGAGAGCTGAGTCACGAGAAGAGGCAGACTCCCAGCAAAAGACCAGAGCAGCTGTTGGCAGTGGGTGCCAGAAGAGGAGAGCCTACTATGCCGCACCCAGCCATGAGGGGGATTTCTGCTTAAGGGGTTCAAAAGCCTTTTCACTGATTTCATCTGTTTTGTTTTTCACTCTGAGTTTTACATATTTGGCAAGAGCTTAGAGGTTGTTGGCAGGCACAGTACATGATAAATGAACAACCGGCAGATTATCCTGTCATACACTTGAAATGATCAGGCTAGAAGGTGTGTGCATGCACCACTGCCTCCTATTGGATGGAATCGCTACTGCTTAGCTGTGTGTCACTGGGCCTGGGAAGTAGAATGTGGGTTAAAAGTTAATGCCTTTATTCTGCCTCACGGGGTAGGGATCTATGGTTGTGGAGTAAAAGCATGTGGCTTCTACCCTTCCTGCAACTGGAAAGTTCTGAGTGTCCACAGTAAGCAGCATGTGATGGTGGGTTTGTTGCAAACTGCATGGAACTCGGTGTTCTTCCCTTTAGAAAAATGAAGGGCTGAACTAGCCTTACCAGAATTCACACTTGCAGTTCCAGGGAAACAAGCTATTTGATCTCTAGCACTGAATATGCAATAAGGATTCAGTTAATAAAGAGTTAATATGGCTATTTTACAGTTTAAATTTGCTGAGAGTGAGTTCACTTCTTGCCTTACCTTACACCTGGTGGAGTTCCAGTGAGTTCTAAATTGAGGCTGCAACAACTTCCTGTTTGGAGGCTAATCCAGGGACAGATTGTACCTGGCTTTTGCACAAATGTAAGGGCAGGCACTAGGAGCTTTCTTCACCACCTAGTGCTGACCCAAAAGCACAAGGGGCTCAGTGGCGGCTTCCTGCATGCCCCATAGAAAATCACAGCATAGAAGAAGTGTCCCACACCACTTTGAACTCCATCTGTAGGACTGTATCTCAATCCTGTTAGAATAAACATCTCAATAGCCCGATTAAACTCACAGGAGCCGCTAAGCCATCCCAGCCAGCTGCACTCTCCTCACTTGATTAAAAACAGACAAACAGCAAACCTTTGATGGATCAAGCTAATGTGAATTGCATTCAGCTTCTATCCCACTCAAACCATTATCAGAGGGTTGGTTCTGTGTATAAGTGATTATAACTCAGTTTTCAGAGGGTGGATGAGACCAGGCAGGATTTGCTCCAGTTTAGTCATCTCAAACCACAAAGCCAACAAACCTTAATCTTCATACAGCCAAGAAATCAGACAGCAGCCAGGAAATTAAATCAAGAATCCACCTGCTGGGCCCTCATGAATTCATGACAGCCATGATCTCAATAAGAACACACATTCTCAGAAGAAATGTCCAGTGAACCCTGAAAAATAGAACCTTGTCCAACCACCACCCTCCGACCCGAGGTTCAGAGACCATCTGCTGTATCCCCAAGGTAGTGAGTTCATTTCTGCTCTGCCTTTATTAGAAGAGAATTTCCATTTGTGTCATATGTTCTATGGCACTTTTCAGATGGGTTTCAGTATATATCCCCTTGACCTCAGGCACATTCACAGGTATCTACATCCTTCCTCACGACACAGCTACTACTACCTTGCCAAAGAGAAAGGAACGTGCAGTTACAGACAGAGGAGGTAGAATGTTGAGGAAAGCAGCAGCCACTGGGAGAAAGATTTTTGTGGAGTTTCTTGGAGGTGTTATAATAAATTAATAATATAATAAATTATAGGCCACAGAAAGCTGGGGTTGGTAGCTGAACCGCATACGTGCAAGTCAATGTCTTCTAAAGAAACCCTAAAATCACCTTTCAAAAACTGTTTAAAAAGCTATGACGTTCTGTTACATTAGAGCAGAGAGAGGGAAGCAGGAGGAGGTATAGATGTGCGAAGAAACCCTTGGTAAGTCAGTCAATGGCTTTCAGAGTTTAAACTGAATTAAACAACCACTGGAGTACACAAATCCCAGTCTGGCAGGGAGATAGACTGGAAGACCTAATTAATATTATTAATATTGGGTCAGATTTTCAAACTAGCATTATTTGATATTTTTATTGCAATAGTACACAGAGGATCCAGTCAGGTTAATGACCCCATTGTGCCAAGTTTTTTCCATTGGTAACTTCTTGAATTCAGTGATGGTACAAAGGCCAGACACACTGGTCTCCACTAAGCAGCCAACATTTACCATGTTACCCTGTTGGAGTATCTGGAAATATTCAGAATAGAGAAATACTCTGTCTCTCTTGGTACTTTTATTGTCATATCTGAGCAGCCCTAGATACCACTGGTAAATGTTGCCTATTTCATGTCTACTGTCTGTTTACTGAAGTTGTGTGTCAATGTGAGGCAGTGTGGTCTAGTGGATATACACTGGATTGGGAATCTGTTCTATTCCCTGCTCTGCCAATGACCTTGGGGAAGTTCATGTGGCTCCATTTTTCCTCCAATAATTTGTTTGTTTTGATCTGTAAGCTTTTTAGTACAAAGATTGTCACTTTATGTGTGTCTGTATAGTGCTTAGTACAATGGATTCTGACCTCAGCTGATGTCTCTAATATTTGTTTGGTACAAATACTTGGCAATAATAATATCAGTGAAAGCAAGAAATCGAACACCGATATCCATTTTAATGCCTGTATTGTGAAATATGGTGGGGGGTGGGAGGGCAGGGGAGTTTCTGGCTCCATTAAAGAATGCAGAACTTCTCTGCTTTCATTTGCATTGTGCTAAAATGAGAGTAAGTCAGCAGCTGAAAGGTGAGAATGTGAGGTGAAAATGTGAGTGAGAGAGGTGATGAGCTCTACATTAACATTTGCTAAGCTACATCTCAATCTGCAGACATTAACATGATAAGTTGGCGCCTTTGTGATTTTTTTTTTTCGTGCTGGTCTTCCCTTTTCTGCTTCAAATTACACAAACCCTGAAGAGCTACTTTATGGTGATGAACTGGAAATGTGCAAATGATTTTATCACAGCTGCAGTAGTTTTCTCTCCAGTAGCCCTGCTGTAATCATGCTGACATGTTCAGAAAAGTTTCCCCCCTTCCCGCCTTTCCTGAACTATATCTTTAAAAGGGCCTCCAGCCTTCCTGCTTCACCCTGAGGAAGTTCTGCCTTGCCTCCCCTTAACCCAGAGTCAGAACGTCCTTTTGGCCAAGAGTCTGTCCTACTCTCCTTATAAACTCAGATTTGTGACTGGTTATCATGTTGACTGTAATCACCACATTGTTACTTTGCACTCCTGTATTCGGTCACTTGTTGCCGCATCTTATACTTCCATTGGAAGCTGTTTAGCCCAGGTCCATCTTTTCGTTTTCTCTGTAGCACACCGGGACCCTAATCCCTGGTTGGATCCCTTGAGCGCTACTGCAATTCCAGTAAATAATAATAAATCTCCCAGGCTAATACTCATCAAGACGTAGGGATAATTTTGCAAGTTGCCAGCTGGTGTCATAGCTGGCATCACAGGTGTCCCAGCTAACTCAGTCAGAGCAGGAGATCTTTAATATCAGGGTTTGGTGTCCCATGTTAGAGGAGTGGTTCCCTTCTCTCCTCAGATTTTAAACTGCTCTGGGCAGGAATTGTCTTTTTTTTCCCCCACCCTGATTTGTACAGCATTGAGCACAATGGGTTCCAACTCTGTGTCTGGGGTCGCTAGATGGTCCTGCAATACACAATAATATCATCACCTTGGTTTAAAATTCATCTTTTGATTAGCGCTGGTTGGAATATTTTGTGAGATAGTTGTTTTGTTGCTTAAAGTTTTGACATCTTTTTTTCCAACACCCACTTTCTTGTAATTCTGCCACTCCCCCCACTCCCCTTTCTAACTAGCTGGTCGGGAATCTTTCATTACAAAGGAAGAAACATTTTTCAGCTAAAATTTTGCTGGTGATTTTTTTTTGTCTTCTTCAGCCAACTCCGGTTTTAATGTTAAAGTGAAAAGGGAAAACTGGAGACTTGTCAAGTACTTGCATAGCTGAAGGCACACTGGGGAAGACAGGTGGGGAGCTAAGAGGTCTGCTGGATTATCAGAGGACCCCAAAAAGCAGTAAGTAGGGTCAGAGTTAGAATTAAGCTAAATTCAATACTTTCCAGCCTAAGGTCTTGATCCTACAATGAATTCCACTATTGACTTCAGCGGGGCTCCAGACAGGCACGGACAGGGGCCATCCTGCATGGATCTCATTGCAGGGTCAGGCCGCTTTGTCCCTGGCCAACAAAACGGTTATGCAAGTTCTTAACTTCAGGCAGCTCCATTTTCCCAGTGATCTCAGTGGGACTACTCCTGTGAGCACAGTTTAGCACATGCATAAATGTCTGCAGGATCGAGGCCCAAGTCTAGAAACAAAGTAGAAAGTCAAGGCCTCAGACTGCGCAGTTCTGCTGTATAATGTGTCTGTTTTGGCTTTCCTTGCAATGAAGAAGTTATCGCCCTTCACCTTCTATTAAGAAGAAAAAGCAATAAAAAAGCACTAAAATAACATTGGGGTTCAGCCGTTTAACCTACAAATGTCATGCCATAGGGTCAAGTCAGCGTGGAAAGGTTTTGTGGAAAAGCAATACCTGCTGTTTAAGATCCGGTGTGATTAACAGACTACACCTTCATCCTGGAATGGGATCTTCACAAGCTGAAGCCTCCTGTGGTGTGGAGCCCCATTGAAGTCACTGTGCTGTGTATGGGTGCCAGTCTTTGCCTCCAGTGGATCACCTTGCTGGCTCCGGACCTATGTACTGATCACACAACACTTACCTAGTTAGTCCCATTAAAGTCACTGAAACTATTTTCATGTCTTATTCACTTGAGTAAGGGCTGCAAGATATATACACTTTAGAGTTATAGTCACTGTTTTCTTCACTTGCTTGCCGGGCCCTGGATTCTGTTAGGTGTCTTATTTTGCAACCGCTGGTAACATAGGAGACATCTACGGCTTGCTGTACTAGTATTTCCCATTGTTGCATTGCCACTGGTGGATCTAGTGAAGGTAATATCACTAGTGTAGACATTTGGCGTTGGCCATCAGTGTTTTAACCACAGTGTTGTCTAGATCTGTTCTGAGTAGGGTTGTGGTTAAAAAATACCACGGGACAATCTACACTGAGCCCCCTGCCATAGAGCTGCACTAGTGATATTAAGTATCAGAGGGGTAGCTGTGTTAGTCTGGATCTGTAAAAGCAGCAAAGAGTCCTGTGGCACCTTATAGACTAACAGACGTATTGGGGCATGAGCTTTTGTGGGGGAATACCCATGCATCCGACAAAGTGGGTATTCACCCACGAAAGCTCATGCTCCAATACGTCTGTTAGTCTATAAGGTGCCACAGGACTCTTTGCTGCTTTTACTAGTGATATTGCAACAGTCGTAAACTTGCAGAAAAATGCTAATGTCCTCGAGTAGTTTGTATGGGTTGAGCACCATTGGTGTAAGTCACACTCCAGGGAATTGTTCATTGATAAAGCCAGCATCTCTCAGTAGTTGCTAAGTCACAGATTTGCTCTGAATATAAGTTTGACTTGTGTAAGTATTCTGACGTAATACTTCTCATGATGTCATGCTTCCATCTTGTGTTTCATTGGTTGGGTGTGCTGTCCCCAAATAGACTGATGTGTGGGTGGAGTTCTAGAACGAGCCAGCCCCTTTTTTTAGCTCCATTTTATTTGTGCAGTTTGAATTTAGCTCTCAGGCAAGTAAACATCTGTTTATTAACTTGCCTCCACATTATTAAGAAATTGTTATTCCAAGCACAACGCTGACTCTCATTGGCAGGAATAGTGTCTTCTGGGGTTGCTATAATAAATACAGCACTGGAATACCTGCCACAGCAACGAAATGGGAGCATTGTTACCATGCATCGAGCATACTCCCATGCTCAGAAAAATGATACATTATTTTGCTTGTTGCTATTAAGCACTGAACATATTTATTTTTCACTTTCATGAGCACAGTCTGCCACAGCTGGAAGGAAGAATGAATAGGAGACCCTTTCACCCTGTTTAGCTATATTGTACACAAGTGCTTTTGAGAGAGGGATGATGGCAGATAGGATTACAAGTGTTTATGGTAAACAATGGAAGATCAGCATACATTTGTACTTATCATAGGGCTGATCCTGTGAGCTGTTATTACCACTGGTTCAGCTCCACTGGAAAGCAAAAGCCACCAGTCTTCTGTATCCACAAGGCAGCTCCTACCCAATCCCTCACTTTGCTGCGAGCCTAGGAGGTGTGGCCAGGCAGCTGCAACATCCCGCTGATCCCTGTCATGGACCCTACTGCAATTTAGAGTAGCCTTAAGGCTTCTCTAAATTGTGCCTTGGAATTGACCTGGCATCTGGTGACCTCACGAATGGAGATGTGGAGGGGCATAAACATGGCATGAATTCTCATTTGCAAAGCCCCAGCAACTCCAAGATGTGTTGGGTGCAGAATGACCCAAGTTCTTGCCCTGGATGCCTAAACTATTCATTGATGCTACTACTGGTAATAACTGCTAACATCTAGATCCAAAGGTCTAAAAGGATAAAGGTTTTTTTTTTAAGACAGTTTAGAGATAGTGCTCAAACTAAAGCCTTGGATCCAAACACTGCCTCCCCCCTGCCTAATAGGCTGAGCTGTACCTAAAAGTCTTTAATTCCCCATCAATTTGGGGAAAGTTTGGATTTGAACTTTGCAGCTCTGGCCTCGTACTAAGCTAGAGCATGGTCAGCCCTTATGCAGCCATGTTGGGGAGATAGAGGGAGTAAGAATTCCCCTTTCCCCCCTATTCTGTCTGTCTATCTGTCTGTGTCTCTGTCTCTCTCTCTCTCTGCATCCCTCCCCCAGTCTAGCTGAGTGACTGGTTCTTGGCACATAATTTTGACAATGAACACTAGGCCAGAGCCTCAGCTGGTGTGTTTTCGCATCATTTCATTAACGTCACTAAATTGACACAATTTTACACCATGTGAGGATCTGGCCTTCAGCGGCTAGGGAATTTTCTGTGAGCAGCATGTGACTTTGCCACTCTATATGGGTGTAAATGGCTAGAAAAAGTACAAAGCAATGCAGAATCGGGTCAGGCAGCATGTTTCTGTGCTCTGAGCTGGACTCTTAGACTCAAGGGATTCTAAGTAGGAATTTCACCTTTTGATAGCAATCGGAGAAGGATCAAGTCGATGGTGTGAATTCTCATCATTCAAGGTTAGATCCCCAGCTGATGTAAGTTGCCCTAGCTGTCTTGGTGGCAGAGGAACTACACCAGCTGAGGACCTGAACCTCTGAGTTCCAAATGTACAGTATGAAACTATTTATGCATATGTTCTTAAAATCCACTGTTTCCAGGACCATTCCTGCCTGTGAGCATATTCACTAGAACATTTGTGGATAATGAACACAGCCTGACCTAATTCAATTTCTCATCCAAGCAAATATTATGGGGGAAATGAGCCATTTGCCCATCTCTAAATATCATAACGTATTGCTGCTGCTGCTACTGCTGCTATTTGTTTGCCTTTTTAAAAACAAGAAATATATATGTAGAATTCAGGCCTGACTGAAGACCCATTGAAGTCAGTGGAAGTCTTCTGATTTAATAGGTTTTGGATCAGTCCCTTTAATATATTGAAAACATCTTATAATCCTGCCTGTCTTGATCTATGAGCTGTGTCTTTCATATAATTTTCTCTTCTGAAGCTGGCAAGCTCTGTATGCATAGAACTCATGCCGGAAATTGGAGTGGGACAATCCAACACTCCCCATGTGCTGTTTTGCCATGAAATGTGGGACACTTTCCCCCTCCCCTCACTTCTGCATCTAGCAAGATAGAGTTTTTAAATGTCAAGTCAACCAGTGTGAACTGCACATAGCAATGGATCAAAATTTGACCTTTCTTTCCTTGAGATCCCTCCATCCTACAGCATAAGCATTATTTTTCATCAAGCATATTGCTACAAACCCCACTTCAATATCATTCTCACAAGGTTCCACTGAAATCCTTCACCTTGTAGCAGGTTAATCCCATGTTGCCAATGACTTCAGGCAGTGACAAGGTGCAAAGCAGACAGGCTTTGCTGTGCTCTCTCTCACGTATTTGTTTAAAGTCATATTGCCAGATTCTTGCCCTTTCAACGTTCCATTGCTCTTTCAAACAGAGGGTGTCAGTTTGCATCTAAGCCCAGGTATGGTGCAGAGACTAGCGTATGTGGTTGATGACTTGCTTCTGGCAATGGACAGTGATCAGCTGTCAGTACAGAGGCTATCAGATGTCAGAGCTGGCTTTAATACTGTTCATCATGGAGTGTTTCTGACTTGCCTGTGGACTACTAAGTGGCTGAGGTTGCTCTAATGGTCTCTGTTTTCCTCCCGAGATCTCCCATAGTATAACTGAGAAATAGCTCTTATCTCTTATCCCTTATCTCTGCCATCTCTAGGTTGCTTGCATCCGACGAAGTGGGTATTCACCCACGAAAACTCATGCTGCAAAACGTCTGTTAGTCTATAAGGTGCCACAGGATTCTTTGCTGCTTTTTGAGAAATAGCTCATCTTCCCATTGGGCTCTTTTGTGCACGGTTTTTGCATGGGCCCGTTCTTTGACCCCTCCTTTAAAATGTGTACGCGTGAAAGACTGCCCTGGGGTTCATTTGGACTTTTGTCTGCCCCTGAAGTATCAAAAGGAGCAATGACCAAGAGTCCCTTATTCCAGTTGTCATTAGCTAGCAGATTATGGCCATTTCCCTTATCTCTGCCATCTCTAGGTTGCTTACTGCCATGCCTTCCAATCTGAGCAATGCTTGAAGACCACCAGGTGGCTTCATCTAATATATAATGTAGCGTTAGTGGTGCCAGTCATTTTAAGTTCTTGCATCTATGCTCCACCTTCTGCCTTTGGCTCATTGGCACAGACTGGAATGCCGTTCAGGATGTTTGTGTTAATGTATAAGGCTCCAGATAGTCTGGATCTTGCTGACGTAAAGACTAACCACCCTCCTCATGTACCCTCCAAGAGAGGATATCAGCTGCAAGACTGAATGTTTCAGAGGCTATTGGCAAGGCGGTTTTAATGCAGGTTCCTTGACTCTGGAACTGGCTTCCCTTGCTGGCTCATCAGAACCTAATTGGGCTTGTAATCCTTTGGGTTACAGTGCAAGGTTCAGCTGTTTGCTCAGGCATTTATCCCAGTCTCAGCTTCTGGTAACGCTGAGATATTTTTGTTAGTGCCTGTGATTTATGACAATTATTGATATTGAATCTGGCAATTGTTAGAAGTGTATAATAGCCAGGGCATATATAAATGAAATAAATGGGGAAGTGGCCAAAGTACAGAGTTTGAATCCGGATCTGAATGTCCTCAGGGGTGGGGGTGATTAGACCAAAAACTTTTGTCAGGACCATCACAAAAATAAGTATTTAATGGCATCTATGAAATAAGACCCTAATCGACAGGAGCCATCCAGACAACATGCAGCCTGTCATCTTGGAGTGTGGTCAATAACTTGCTGCCCCATCCCTTCCTGAATACTCTGCTACTCCCAGCAGAGTCCAGCTCTATGCTAGTCTTTGCCTTGACTCTTAAAGCTTTCAACCCCTTCTCTGTTCCTGCTACTTTGCTTGCTACAATGACTAATTTTGAAGTGAGCTCATTTAGTCACAGTAGAGCATGAGAGCTTCAATGTAGAGCTGTGAAACCTCACTCTGTTCTCTTATATAGATTCTCAATGCAAGGGTAATGGACAAACCTCCAGGAAGAAGTCACAACAAACTTGTTCTTCCCATATGAGTGGAGGTCCCACCTAGAGCCTGGCTAGATTGGAGGGAGAATCCAGGAACCCTAGTGTGTAAAAGTTTGAGAGCCACTACTCCAACTATTTCAGCCTAAAATAATTGAAACAAACGTGAGAACAATTGCCTGTGGTTGCATCTTCCTTTGTCTGCTTTTTTGAACTATGCAAAACAAGTCACATTCAACATCCACCTCTTTGTCACAAGCGGCTGAGTAAGGTTCATAGTCAGTTCCTTTTTCTAAATAACAGGCGATGCTAACAATTTCTTCATCCATTTCTACAGGCAGGGCAATTAAAAGGTGGTGCCAGGCTAACTTTGGAAACATTTCCTTAGCCCTTCTGCTATTTCATATTCCAGGCCATGTCCATGAAACTGAATTCACTGTACACAATGTTCTGGTTCATAGTTCAGATCTTGTTTTTCTGAGTTTCCTGATCTGTCCTCTTTTTGACCTGGAGAGAAAGAGCAACTTGCTACGTGGTACTAGGTTCTCTCTCTTCCCACACCATCTTTGTCTTTGACTTCATACTTTCAACTGTCTCCTGTGGGAACTAGTCTGTGTGTCGTTTTGATGGAGCAGATTGTAAAAAGCAGGATATGTGAAACAGTGAGGAACTTTTCATCTGTAGCTTCAGGAAAAAATGTTTGATCAACAAAGACATTTGGCAAGACACGTGGGTAACTAACAAGGGCTTTTGTATTCACAAAAACTATCCATCACAGCTATCTGTCTTATACACATCTTGCTGTTGCCTTTGTGGTTTTTCAGCTTGTTGGACACACAGTATTTTGCTCAACCTCAAACACTTAAAACTCCTAAGAACCTGAAAAATGCTTGAGGCATATAAAAAGGCCATTGAAATTCACAGAAAAACTTTTACTACCTTTTTTTTTTAACAGAGGAGATTAGTAAAAGAGGGCACTTTCTCCTTCTCACACATACAGCCTGACACCAATATCCTAGCCTCTGTGTTTGCACCCAAGGAAACTCCTCAGTCTGTACAGCTTAGCTCTGGCTTGCCATGAGACCTAGTGCCTTGAGCGTAGGCCTCCAGCCCCTAGGGGTCTGTCTACTCTGCATAGGAATCCAAGCTGTGACTCCCATATAAGCCCAAGCATCTCCTACATCAGTCTGACCTGGACCTGAAAGCCCTCAGGACTCAGCCAGGGTCCAAGTCCAAGTCTCAGTGTGGTGCAGTTCCAAGCCCAGGCATTTTGCAGTGTGGATGCAGCTCAAGTCCAAGTCATCAGACTCAAGTTGGAGAGTCTGCCAACGCTATCAAACAGGTCTCTGGGCCTGCGTTTCCCAGCCCTTCCATCCCAGAGCTTCCCACTCGACTCCCAGGAACTGGAAATAACCTCCTGGTTCAAATACAGCTGCTCAGCATTTCACCCTTCACTTCCATGTGGACTGCTCAATTAGAAACACAGTTAACCTTCATATGTGTGAACTATGGTCGGCATTAACCAGAAAGTCCTGTGTCAAGCATGCTGCTGACAGGTCAGAGAAATACAGCCAGTTTCTGATTAACCTCTGGTGTGAGGCAAGTAAGATAGCTATCTTCATCTAGAGCACAAGAAATCATGTCTACAAAGCTATATCAGTACTGGACAGCACACAGAACAATGCAGAGAGCAAAGTAAGCAGCTGAAAACAGACTACCACAAAGTTAAGAATGCTAACAGCACCTGTGGGAACTCCCTGTCTTCCTGCCTCATTTATGAGAAATTCAACTAGGTGCTGGAAACCTTAGTGATCACTGAGCCCACAAAGATATAGAGCAATCTGCTGAGCCGAGATTATAAATGACAGAGAGCATCGGAGGAGACGAGCCAACCCCTGGATGAAGGGCAAGAAGTGACCCTGGTGCTGAGACTGGTCATGGAGGAGGCTATGCCTCTGGAACAGCTGCAGCACATCCTGGGTTCATAGAGGAACTGTTTGGGGATGGCCCTGGGAAGCAGCCCGCAGCAAAACCAGCAGAAAAGGAAGAGCCACCTGAGTCATAGACTGGTAAATTTCTGAGGCCATGTTTGTTAATATATGGATGGGAGGCATTTCTGGCTTATGGCGCTATTCACTTATTAATACAAGCTGGGTGTATGCTGTGTTTCCATCCATGGTGGAACCCACGCCATTCCCTTAGGCTCACCCCCATTCCCTGTGATACTATGGATGCCAGGAAATGAGGGGCGGAGGGGGAGTTAGACAAACAGTGATGATTAAATTTGTACTAGTTACTCACTGATTGTTAGACATGGATTGGGGCACTATAATTATGAGCCTCACATACCCGTCCCTGCTAAACAGTGCACCTGTGAGTAATTAGCGTACAGTGAGAGTAATTAACGATTGGAACAATTTACCAAGGGTCATGGTGAATTCTCCATCACTGATAGCTTTTAAATCGAGATTGGATATTTTTCCAAAAAATCTGCTCTAGGAATTATTTGGGGGTTGTTCTCTGATGTGTGTTGCAGAGGAGATCAGACTAGATGATCACAATGGACCATTCTGGCCTTGGAATTGATGAATCTATGAACCTTATCCATCTGTCATACCCACACTGTCCTGGTCTGCCAAACTGTGTCCAAAAAAAAGCTAGCTGTAATGATTCCAAACAAAACCAGACTGCCTATTTGGTCCATAGCTGGCTGAAATGAGTCCCAATTACAGCAGAAAGTGGCCACCTGTCTGTGTTAGGCATCCCAATGGCTGGCAGTCAGTCAGGGCTGTCCATGGATGTAGGATGCTTGTGAAGGGGCTCCATTGTTTCTCCATGCTAAATCAGCATCTCATTGGTTTTAGCATGAATTTTCACCCATTGCTGGCTTGTGATGAATGCAAACTTCTCACGGAGTAGGAACTCCAGATGGTTGGTTTACGTTCCAGGCAGCATATACTTATTAGGGCCACCTCTGTAACCCATGAGGCCCCTCCATTTGGAGATGTGCTGGTCAGTCAGTAACTAGTAAAAATCTCCTTGGTGTCCATGGATGATGGCCTGAAACAAAAGTTTACACTTCCACTCAGGGACCTCCAGAAATTGCAATGCTTTCTAGAGATTGCCCTGCCTGGTTTCATAATCCTATAGCTAGTGAAAACACCCCTTATGACACTGGGAAAAGTGGTGGGGATTTATAAATAATTTCAATTGACTTTTGTATGTATATCTTATCCTGATGTGTGATGGCGTTCAGTGTTGTTCCAAAGGACATCTGCAGTGGCCAGTGTTTTTGTGAGAATAATATAAAGCTAATTATTTTAAAAATATAATCTTTTGACCTTGAGGTAAAGCCAGGCCCCCATGAAACAGTAGAAAATGTAATTTTTTTTATTGTGGTGAGACAATAATGTGCTCTTTCACTTTCCCTGCAAGGCCCTTCCACCCCTGCAGGGAAAATACACGGTACCAGCAGCCTGGGGCAGCAGACCCACCATGTCTGGGGAAGGAGAAAGAGTTTGAGATGAGTTACAGGAGAGAATCTCGATAAAACCAATCAGCAGAGTGAATACCAGATGGCTATAGTGACCTGCTTCTGGACTGGCCTGGTCTCCTTCATGTGTGTCCTGGAACTGAAGGGTAGAGGCAGGTTAATGACAATTCTCCAGGAAGTCTGCTTCTTCATGGAAAAGTTCTGGAGCCACTGCTGGTCATACCAGGTCTGTATGACAATGTGATCCCATCAATCTGCTTGTGACCCTTCTCCAGAAGTGCAGGTCTATGTATGGGGAATGTGTGACTCTGGCAACAGGCATGAGCAGCATCGGGAGATTACACCTGATGTGCCAGTGCCCCCTTCTGACAGGTGCTTTCAGCAGCTCAAATACCACTGTCAAAATGTCCACCAGCATTTCTCAAATACTCTGCCTGAATCCCGAAATAGGACTGACAGTGTGAGCTGGAGAGGTTCTTCCACTGGGTTGGGCTCCATGCTGGTGATTTAAAAATGGCTCAGCTGGAAGTATTGGCAGGCTCAAATCACTCCTGGGGTTCCATCAGGCGGGATGGACAGACAGGTTCTCCCACAATCTACTACGAACGAAGTCCTAGAGTGGCTACAGTTGACAAGGGCACTAGGAACCCTGGGATACGCCCCCAGAGGCAGAAGCTCTGACTTGGGCCTGCGTAGTGCAATACGGATGCTTCAGTACAGTTGGGAGCCGAGGTTTACAATGGAGTGCGCATTGCTCAAGTGCAGGCTTGGAAACACCTACTCTGCAGGTGTGGGTCCCGTAGGCCCAGGCTTACTATGCAGTGTAGATGAAACCTATATATTTTTACTACACAAAAGGACTTGATTGCTCCTTCTGTTGATTCTGAAGGAGCATGCTTGGCCTTTACTGAGGTCTTGTGAGTGTTTTGGATTCACCTGCTGGTAGCCATTAGCTCATTTCAGCATTACAGTATTTGAAAGTATCGTCTTGTCTATTCCAGTTCCCTATGGACTATCTCTGAGCTGAAAGCATGGCTTATCTTACCTGGATGGATGGCCTATGATTTCCTTGGAGCCAACTGTTGTTAGCCTGTCGCACGCTTTCCTGGCTCCTCTGTGGCATGGCTGATGGCAAAATGGCTCCTCTTGACCTGAAGGATGGAGTATCAGACTTCATTTTTTAAACTGCCATTTGGTATTGTCTTAAACCGAATCCATGGAATTAAAGGGCACTCAGCACTGTGCCAGGATTAACACATTTACCCTTGGTAAATGTCCACCTGCACTGGATTGTTTGTAAATGGTGGGGTGTCTCATCCCCCAAAAGAGGGGTTATTTCAGAACATGACATAAACTATGCACCATTGTTATCATTTTCTCCAGTAGAGAGAATACATTTGCTGAACCTGAACAAATAATTCATAATGAATAAATTTGTCCTTGGAGGCTTTTTGATAAGGGCATTCCATACCCCTGACATGTGTACACTCCTTCTAAGTGTGTCCTTTTGGCACCAGTTATAAAGGCTTTTTACCAAAGGCTCAATTACACATGCAGTGTGCATGCATCCTTATCTCTTGCCCCCTTTTGCCTCTTAATGCTGCCAGCTGCAATTCCTGCCAATCACTTTGGTCAGCAGAACAATTCATTATGGGTATTTGGGCTCTAGAATATTTTTATCTGCTTTTCCCCAGCCTCTGTCATCAGCTGGCAGCCAAAACAGCCACTTCCTTATTGCTTTATAAACCCTGCAATAATTACATTAGTGTTTCAGAATGCATGAGCCTTTGCAAACTTCTGAAGCTCTTGTTTGGACTTGCAAAAGCAATTCAAGTTCATGAGCATCTATTTATACATGGGCCCATATTCTGCTCTCCATCACTCTACTGTAACGCTCCACCAGAGCTGTCCTCTCTATCAAACTCTCCTCAGCTTCCTTGGCCTCATCGATATCCTCTCTGGGTGTAAATTATTTGCATGGGATGTTCCTCTGCCACATCCTCCTCTTTTGATTCCACCAGGGGGCACTGGGTCCCCACTGCATATTTGACTGCTCTTATGCTGCTCCTTACTTGCAGATGTTTTCTCTCTTCCTCAGAATGGTTTCTCCTTAAGGCTCTGTAATCGCTAATCCATACTCCTATTCCCCTTCTCTGAATCGTCTTAACAGCCCCCTGAAGCTGAGCAGACTACTGAAGTGTATAAGCAGGGGGATAGTGAGTTGAAGTCGAGAGGTGCCATTACAACTGCACATGACGATAGGGACACTACGACTGGAATACTGTGTCCTGTTCTGGTGCCCATGCTCTGAAAAGGATGTTGATGAGTTGGAAAAGGTTCAGAAAGAGCTCCTAGAATGATTCTAGGTCAGTAAAACATGCTTTACAATGAGACTAAAGAAAGTCTAACTTTTTAGTTTATCCAAGAAAAGGCTACAAAGGGACTTAACCACTGTTTTTAATTAGCTGCATGGGGAGAAGACTTCTGATACTAGAAGACTTTTAACATAGCAGGTAAAGGCATAACAAAGTCCAATAACTGGAATCTGAAGATCAATAACTCAGAGTATCAATAAGTTGCAAATTGTAATAGTTCGGGCAAGTAACCAGTGGAACAACTTACCTAAGGATATAGTGGATTTTTTTATCACTTGAAGTCTTTAAATCAAGACTTAGTATCTTAATAATAGTATCTACATAATAATTAATAATAAATGCTGTAGCTCAACTAGAAGTTATGGCCTTGTCTTATTCAGGAGCTCAGACTAGATAATCAGAGTGGTCCTTTCTAGACTTAAAGTCTATGATAATGGCTGGTTTGGTGGCTTTCATCTCTCAGATGTCTTGAAAAAGACCTGGCAGAGAGATCCCTAATTGATACTGGGAGAAGTAAGAGACTATTGTAGACTTTAGCAATAGACTTTCTGTATTGGGAAATGGAGTCAGGATTGCCATTCCAGCTGTTTATTGAGTAGGACAAACCTATTGCATTGTCATGTGGTGACAGGTATTCATCACATCACTACTTCATCATGTAGCACATTTTGATGAAATCATGGACACACCATCATGTTGCACTGTGAAGTTGTTGAGTCCACCAAACATAATTTTCCAAGACACGCCGGTGGTCCTACAAGCTTTGGAACTGCCCCATGTCGAAATCAAAACAGTCCTGAAAGAACTGGAGGGAGGGCAGTGTAGAGTTACTTACACTGTAATCTCTTTAGGGTAGGAATTCTTTCTCTCTTTACAGTACTTAGTACTTAGCACAGTGGGATCTTGGCCCTATTGTAATACTAATAAGACTGAAAGTTGGAGACTTATATGTACTGTAGCTTTTCCTGGATTGAGAATCTTGGGTGGCACTTGGCGGATAGATAATTTTGTGTTGCACATCGTGACTTGGAGAAAAAACAGATCAACACACAAAATATGCTTTGTCTTAAAAAGAAGCTTTTCTAAAAGCTACGCGAAATTTTGACAAGAAAGGAAACATTAACAGCTTCTCACTAAGAGAGAACAAAAGTCATGATGATCTTTTCTTCCCCAGAGAGAGCAAATCCTTTTAGTAGTAAAGAATGACACTTCAGATGCCAGGAGGTTGGCTGTTAGCCAAGATATACCCATTTCCAGAAAGCCCTGTCAGGTAATTGATGCAAGGCGAATGGCCTCAGTGGATATGAACAGCAAGATGGGGAATAGCCTGAGTTATGATGAGTTAAGAGGCCCAAGAAACTTGAGGTATGGCTATTGTCCCCAATTGTCCGGGTATAATACACTCATTGTCTGTGTATAACAAATAGCATCTTAAACATATAGCAATATCAAGACTGACTAATACAATTTATATGAAACTTCTGTATATTTAAAAAGTATATGCTTGGGGACAAAATGTTAAAATAGCTTCAACTTGGCCTCTAACATAGCATGTATAATCAATTGTGAATGGGACTGCCAACACAAATGGGAGCATTTAGACATGTAGCTAGAGCCCTGCACGGATACAAAATTTGTATCTGCATTCAATTCATGAGCCGCAAAAATGGTCCGCGGATATTCACAGATTTGCAGGGCTCGACATGTAGCTAGATGACTTGCAATCTAATGTTATGATGCTATTATTTACAGTCACAACTAGTTAATTATGACTGCTCTTTTCTGCCTATGATTGGTTAGGGGCACAAAGTTAGGAACTGTTCTTTAAACATTACCCTATCATTATAAAATATATTTATTTTCAAAAAGTCTAGTGATTTAGTTAGTCCTCAGCTAAGAATTTGTCACATGATATAATGTCTTCGCTTGAAATCAGTTTGGTACTTTTTTCAATTTTGCTTGCAAAAGAAAATAAATCTAATTGAATCCTGATAAAACCAATTTAAAACTTATTTACAAGCGTTTTACAATAGTTAGCTGGTAACTGCTGATTCCAGCATTACTGTTAGACGAAAAATGAACATAAGCCATCTAATTATAACTTCTAGTCTGAATTTCTAGATCAAGTACAATAAATCATTAACTAAAATTGCTATAGATTTTTGCATATCTGAATCTATTCATCAGTAGAATTGTCTTGTGAAGTTAAGAGTGTAGGTTTATGCTACCATTCCAAATGAGATTCCATCTGATTATATTAATCACCAGAATGGTTATGTCCATCATCGTTCAGATAGGAGAATTTGTTTCGCATGTCTAATCTGATTTTTCTCCCTTTGCTTGTCTTTCTTTTAAACCAAGTAGGGAGTTTTTCTGCATTATTGCTGAAGCTCTTTCTGATAATTATTGCCTGCGGTCCACCGAAGCCGCGGGACCAGCGGACCCTCCACAGGCAAGCCGCCGAAGGCAGCCTGTCTGCCGCCCTTGCGGCGACCGGCAGAGCGCCCCCCGTGGCTTCCCGCCCCAAGTACGTGCTTGGCGTGCTGGGGCCTGGAGCCTCCCTTGACTATTGGTCCATACTTTCACCAGCTATACAGAGTGGGTGCAAGGATGTTTTGCGCCCTAGGCGAAACTTTCACCTTGCACCCCCCCACCCCCAGAGCCCTGTGGCAGCCCTCCGCCCTAAGGCGCCCCCCCCCCGCGGCAGCTTCCCCCCTCCTCACTAAGGTGCCCCCACCACGGCAGCTCCCCACCCCCCCGCCCTGAGGCGCCCTCCCCCACAGCAGCTCCCCCCAGTCCGGGGAGCTGTGCAGCAGCTCCCCGCCCCAGCTCACCTCTGCTCCGCCTCCTCCCCGAGCACGCTGTCGCCGCTCCACTTCTCCCGCCTCCCAGGCTTGCTGTTTGGCGCTGCAAGCCTGGGAGGGAGTGAAGCAGAGCAGGGTGGTGTGCTCAGAGGAGGAAGCAGAGCAGAGGTGAGCTGGGGCGGAGAGTTCCCCTGCGTGCTGCGCTCTCCCTTACATGCAGCAGGCGGCCCTCCCCTTTCCCCCCCCCCCGCCCCAGCTCCCGCCGCCTAAATGTCGACGATGACCAGGGCGGCCAAAGAGCCAGCCGCCGCAGTCGCCGCCGAAGGACCCAAAATGCTGCCCCCCCAAATGCTAGTGCCCTAGGCGACCGCCTAGGTTGCCTAATGGGTTGCACCGGCCCTGCAGCTATAGTATGTTCCTGTTAGAAACAGTTCCACATTACTCCAAATAACATTCAGTTCAAAGTCCCTCTTCAACTTTTAGTGAATTTTAGAGCACGAGTTTCTCATGAGTAAAACCCTGGGAGGTACGTCTACACTACCTGCCGGATCGGCGGGTAGTGATCGATCTATCGGGGATCGATTTATCGCGTCTAGTGTAGGTGCGATAAATTCAATCCCCGATTGCTCTGCCGTCGACTCCGGAACTCCACTGTGGTAAGAGGCGGAAGCGGAGTCGATGGGGGAGTGGCAGCGGCCAACTCGCCACCGTCCTCATGGCCAGGTAAATCGACCTAAGATACGCCGACTTCAGCTATGCTATTTGCAAAGCTGAAGTTGTGTATCTTAGGTTGACACCCCTTCCCCCATCCCCCAGTGTAGACCTAGCCTGGGATTCAGGAAATTTAGGTTCTGTATCTGGTTTTCTTACAGATCCTGTTTGACTTGGGGTTATTCCCTAAGGTAGTGTAAAGTGCAGTACAGGCCTCTGGGCCTCTGACAATTTACATCAGATGAGGATCTGCCCCATAATCAATCTGTGCCTCTGTTCCACATCTGCTTCCTTTTCCCTATCCTTTGTCTTGTCTATTTAGATTTTAAGAGAAGGGATTGTCTCTTACCTTTGTACTAGCCACTGTAGAAAATTAGTATCCCCATCACAGCTGGGGAATTTATTACAGTAATACAATTAATAAAATATGGCCACCCTCCATTATTATCCTAGCCTTTCACTGATGTTTAAAGGTGAACTGCCTCTTGTAAAGAAGCAGTAAGACATGTCAAAATCAATAGTGACGCATGAGCCAAAGTCATCGCCGAAGTAGCTCCATTGGCTTCAGTGAAGATATTTGGCCCTACATGTTTGATTCTTTTAATATTTCCTCATAACTCAATCTTTCCAGCCTCTGAGTCATTGTCATCAATTTAATCTGAATTCCCTAGTATGGCCTCAGACCCACTGATGTCATAAGAAAGTTAGTTTTCACCTTGTTTATAACCAAATAAGCCTACAATTTTAATGACATTTTCCCCTACCTGCAATTTACTCACATCAGTAATAGGAGCCTATTGCCAAAGGCAGTCTTGGTAATGCTATTAATTCTTATACAATAAATTGATGCCATTGACCTACCATATGTGACAGAATTTGAGTTCAAAGCAAGATTCTGCAACGGACATTGCCTTTGGACTTTCCTAAATCACATGGGGTATGAAAAAGCTTCCAGACACGTCTAACAAATGTTAACGATATTAGGCCTTTGTTCTAAAAAAATCAAATCTGTCTTTGGTTTGTATGGGATTTAGTTACAATTTTTTTTCCACTGAGCTGTGCAGTGACTTTGTTTGCAAGCCTTTTGGGGTGCATTTGGCATTCCATCTGTCTGTTGCAAAACACAGAGTAGGTAAAACCAGAGGCAGACGTAATATCACATGACACTTTCAAAATAGTAGACAGATCAAGATCCCATAAAAGTCTGTGGAAGCTTTGCTCCACATCCCAGTGGGAGCCAGATCAGGACTCAAATTTGCATTACTATTGAGTAATCTTCAAGAAGATTTGATTTGGATAAGCACCTAAAAATCTGAATGTTCATCCGAACCTTAGCTAAGCAACTGAACTTTTGGAATCTTCAAAATATGGCCAAACAACTCATGAGGCTCTTTCCTATGTCTCTATTTTTCTTCATTCTAACCAAGTCAAAATCAATTTTTTTCAGTATAGTGGCTTTATTTTTCAGTAATTAGACACTTCCAATAAAAAGCTAACCAATTTAGAACAACAACAACAAAATGTTGGTACCAATTTTGGGTAAAGGACACTGATATAGAGGTCTGTGGAGGATCGAAATTCCATTTCATGATGGATGTTGAGATTTTGAAATATGTTTTAATTCTGATTTGGAACAAAAAACTCCAAACTTTGAAATTCTCCATAAAAGAAAATTCTGAGGGGATTTTTTTTTATTGAACAAAGCGTTTCCTTTCTATTTTGACTCTTTGAAATTGTATATTATATTATGATTAAAAAATGAAAAATTCTAAACAGTCATTTCAAAATGAAAAATTGAAATATTTCATTCCCAAAATATCAAAATGAGGTGTTTTCACACTGTTAGAACTTTTTTCCCTTTTTTTCGCCTAACCAAAATTTTGGTGAAACCAACAGAAATTCACAAAGTTTCAATTTCAGTGTATTTTCAGATTGAAAATTGTTCTAGTTAAAATTTTTCCTACCATTTCTACTCTGGTGTTCTTGTTTTATCTGAATCATCTACTCACTGTGAGAAAGAAAGCACTGTCTTGTAGCGAAGTCATTGGACTAAGACTCAGGAGTTCTAGGTTCAGTTCCTAATGGGTAAGTCACTCAATCACTCTATGCCTCAGTTTCCCATCTGTACAATGGGTATAATACTTCCTTTCTTCCACCCTTTGTCTTGTAAGTTTTCTGGGGTGCGGTAAGTCTTTGCTATGCATGTGTCCAGTGCCTGTGGGACCTTAGTCATAGTTAGGTCTTCTTGCTGCTAATGTAATATAGATAATGATAATACTACCCTTATTTTTCAGATATTCAGTATGCTTTTTGAGACAGGGCACTAGCAGCGAGAGAAAATTACTTCTGCATCCAGGGGCTGTTATCTCTTTCTGAAGCAAAAAATAAATAACCATATAGAATAATAGCTTCTATCTGAGCATCTCAAATCACTATATCAATAGTAACCATCAACAACTTGCCTAAAATTATACAACAATTCTGTGGATGAGCTGGGAATTTAATTGATTCCCAGTACCCTGCTTTAAGAACTAAACCAAGTTTCTTTGGAAAACCTGATGAGTAATAAATGGGATATGGCCAGAGAGTTCAGTGCCTGATAGTTGTCTCGTGGATGGGGTGATAATAATTTGATTCAGGTTTCCGGGTGCATTTCCTGCCATGTACAGTGTAATTCAGTTTTACATATCAGTTTTACATGATAAAATGACTGTTAGTAGGGCACTGTGAAGTTGTTCCTGCTGTTATTCCTAGGAATATCCTTCCAGGAATAATGTAATTAATTATTTTGATGGCAATGCAAAACTGAGCAGAGTATTACTGTAGTGAGGTGGAGTGGTCCCATTCTGGTGCGGAGGGGGTTAACTCATCCTATTGGGCTCAGCTAACTCCACCCCTTTCCCCTTGCAGGAAGTGCAGGGGCGGAGCAGGAAGTATAAGAGCAGGACCCAGAAGCTCAGTTGGAACCAGACCAGGGAAGGAACCAGATGTTCTTTCCAGGGACCCAAACTGCCAGTGGAGCCTATGACTGGCTGTGGCAGGCAACAACCTTCCCTAGTTGCTTGGAGGGAAGGCAAACCAGTGTCCCGGCAGACTGAGACACCCAACGAAGAGGTGGAGAGCGAGACACCCAACAAAGAGACCGGGAACCAGGCCACAGATCAGCCCCACCAGATGCCAGTAGGAGGTAACCCTGGGGATAGGGACATTGGTCCTGTTGGGTTGCTGGGAGACAAGACAGTGACCCCATGTTCTCTCATCAACCCTGTCACCGGATCATCCATCACTTCTAGGGCCCTGGGCTGGGAACTAGTGAAGCAGGTTGGGCTTGGGTCCCTCTACCACAGTCCTGCACTTGGGGCTGGATTACCGCTAACTCTTAGGCCAGGAGGCCGGAGCCACTGACTTTCTACCTGTTCAGGCCCAAGCTACTGCGTGCTCAGTTGCACAGCCACAAGCCAGGATGCCTGAGAGACTAACCAGCTGTGAATGCTGATTCCCTGATGCTGCCAAAGGGGAGACCCTGGGCCATGAGACATAGGAACACTACAGTTACCATTGTTCAGAACTGAGTTCTTTTGTTAGTGACTGCAAAATAGCATATCAGTGTTTATCACTGGACAGTGGCTGCCATTAGAAAATCAACATTAACACACAATACACAATGGTATCTGGTAGGCCACACTTACTCCCGTTTTTCACAATATTTGCATTATTAATGGCAACTGCTACATCTCTGCAATAACCTTGTCTGAACCCTAAAGGTGGGCTGAGATTTTCAAAAAGTGCTGCCTCAAGTTGGTGAGGTTGATGATGGGAGTTGTTGATGATGTCACATTTGAAAATCAGTGACCAAACATGGACTTAGGAGGTTAAAATTAGCCAACCATTTTTGATGATCTTGGCCCATGCAGTTCACCTCCTAGTCTGCATGGCACTCCAAATACAGAGGATATTCTAGGTTGGTTTGACTGACCCTCTAATTTACTGTACATTTACATGTGATTAGGGTATATTTCCTCAGTGCACCTATTGTTCTGAGACACACAACATAATTTTGTGCAGCACATAGTGCCATTATTGCCTGTATTGTAACTCTGTTGTCATCATTGCTATTTCTGTAGCAAGTGGTTCCTTTTTGTTCTCCATTCATCCCTGTCAGAAAGAAATCTGTGGGAAGGGAATTTAATGGTATTATTTTGTTCTCAAGAGTACAATAACTAATCATGAATATTAGTTCATATTATTAACCATCAAACTAGAACATACCCTCAGCAAAGAAGTACAAAAAAAATTAGTTTTGAAGCAAATGGACCGTTCTTTAAGTCACCTCTGAAGAGGAATTTTCTAATTACAAACCCCCATTTCTTTTTATCAAAAGTTATTCACTTTCTGAGGCTTTCTTTGGTGTACCTCCTACTGTTCTGGAAAATGTACATCCGAATAAGATTATTCACCTTCAAAACCCAATCTCTTTCTTCTTGATCATGTAATAAGATAATTCTGATCTCAGTCTGTTTCAAAGGAAAATAACTTTGGATTCAAAGCAAGCCTTATTCTGATTTACCTACAAAAGGTAAGTGGAATGGATTTAAATATGATTTTGCTTGATAGTTTAGGGAACCTTCTTTGCAAACACTGCAAGGAAGTCTGTGGCTTGGTGTAGGATGAGCATCTCAAATATCCAGCTGAAACATTCAGTGGTAGGAGAAAGCAGCTCTTGCCATGGGATTGAGATATTCGGTTAAATTCAGCCCTGAGTTACTCTGATGAACACCTCCCCATATAACACCATTTGCTTCAATGTGGATTCACTGAGGATGCACGGGGTAGAATTGGTTGTCTTATTTGGAATATGAGACTTAACAGGTTCTTGGTTTTAACTTTACATGCAAATATAAACCACATGGAGTGTGAACATCCAATTTTTCAATGGTTATAATGAGCCACTTACTATCCAACCTAGTCACCAAATCCTACATTAAAACAGGCATTGAATTGAATTCATAATGAAGTCTACTCTTGCCATCTGTAGGCTCAGCTGCTTCTACTTGTCTCATTATTATGTGGTTCTTATCAAAGTATCTAACCTGCAAACATTTGGCAGAAAAAAAATAAAAGTCAGAAAATACACAGCGGCTATAAAAGTAATTACCACTGAGAATAAAACTAATAACCTTGAAGTTCCTGAAAGCATCCCATCAATGTGCCATCCTTTCCTCTCATCTATTTCTTTACTTTTCTACAAGAAAAACAAATACAAAAGGATAACTGGATAACACAGCTGGGTTCTGAGCAGGTTGTAAGCATTGTCTTTTGTTGTTGTTGTTTGTTTTTTAACATGCGCATGCACTATGTGCCACAACCTGATAATACCATGAGATGTGAATCTTCTTAATCTATCATCTAAAAGTTCTGCTTCACTATTTCTCTCCTCAACCTTTGAGGTTCCAAAGCTACCAGATGGCAACTCCTTACTTGAAGAGACGTGTGCCAGAAAGCTGAAATTACCAGACAGTGGTTCTGAAGTTGTTGCCATGCATTGGATCTGGGCCCTATATAGTAAAGAACACCAGATGGGTTTCAGATAGCTGTTAAACCGCTTACCTCTTTGCTAGCAGCACAATGAAGAAAACACTTTGCAAGTTTCTAATAGCCCTGAGAGCTATGAGACCTTGACTTCCAGACCAAAATACAAATATGCATGAAAAGACATACTTGCTGGAGTGAGACATGTCACCTCAAATATCCGGATCTGCTATCCACTGGAGAGGTTAATTATTAGCAGCGTACTGCCTTTCATGTCTGCTACACACGAGAATGGCCAGAATCTCTTTCCCGTATGGCATTGAGAGCACCTCATGTAACAGCCTGGATGAATGCCTCACAGAGTTTGTTCTTACTACACGGCCTCTTGATTTTTGTTGTGGCTGATAATGATTTATAATATAAAGCAGACATAGTGGAGTAGTGTCTTTGTGCAGACACAGTTCTTTTCCTGCTGCTGAAACTTGATGTATACATTCTCTGAAGAGCAGACACTTACGTAACTAATATGAGCATGCATTGCGGTGTTTACAACTTCAGCTACTCCAGTCAGGAGTTGTCTATTCAGTCTGGTAAAGTTTATCACATGTCTAAGTCAAGCAATGAAGGTAGGGTGACCAGGTGTCCAGTTTTCGACCTGGTCGAAAAGTGATCCTGGCAGCTCCAGTCAGCACCACTGACTGGGCCATTGACAGGTGTAGGAGCGTGGTCCGGACTGGGACTGAGGGGTTCGGAGAGTGGGAGGGAGATCAGGGCTGGGGTAGGGAGTTGGGACCTGAGAAGGGTTCAGGTACAGGCTCCAAGTGGTGCTTACCTCAAGCAGCTCCCGGGAAGCGGATGGCATGTCCCGCCTCCAGCTCCTATGCGTAGGAGCAGCCGGGGACTGTGCACTCTGCCCCTGCCCCAGGCGTTGCCCCTGCAGCTCCCATTGGCCAGGAACCATGGCCAATGGGAGCTGCAGGGGCAGTGCCTGCGGATGGGGCAGTGTGCAGAGCCGCCTGGCTTCACCTCCATGTAGGAGCCAGAGGAGGGATATGCCTGCTGCTTCCAGGAGCTGCTTGAGGTAAACACTGGTTGGAGCCTGCACCCAAATCCTTCTCGGGTCCCAACCCCCTACCCCAACCCTGATCTCCCTCACACTTTCCGAGCCTGTACCCCAACCCCCTCCCGGGTCCCAAACCGCTACCCCAGGCCTGATCCCCCTCCTGGTAGTGGCAGGAATGGGATACAAGTGTGTGTTTAGAACTGAGCAGCTTTCATGACTAGTAGTGCCAGCACAGACAGCCCACGCACTCTGCTTGCCCGATGCCTGGGTTCCATCCACTGGGGATAATCTGTGTATCTCGGCCTCGTGGCTGAGGGGTGAAAACATTATCTAAGTTGTATCTGGTTACAGCGCTAGGCAGTGGGTGTACAGGCTCCTGTACTGATACTCCCCCATCTCTCTAGGCTCCTGGGTTCTAAACCAAAATCGTACCCTAGTAGGACACCCATTACCTTGTGGGCCCCGGTACGACTGTACCATTTACATCATTGTAGTTATGCCACTGTGCCTTTAATCCAGGAAGTGGCGCCTAATGTGATGCAACCACTCCCTCTGGAATGTCTTCATTTGTTTATCCTCTCTCCGTACCAGCAGAATCTGGTGGGTGTTTAAAGGCACATCGTCAGCGTGACCAGGCCCCAGATTTAGGAGTGATATTATAAATTCTGATGTTAGCAGGAGTGACTTCAATATAAGCCAGTGCAGTCAGCGATGCAGGAAAGAAACATTATCTGAAGTCAGATAAGGGACTCCTGGACTTTCACCTATATTGACCCAAATCCTACTTCCATTGAATTCAGCTCCCTCTCTCACTCATGAAAGGTCAGAATGTGCGTAGGTATAAGAAGGGAGGATGGGCTTAAGAAACCATTTTCTCATTATTAAACACACAGTAGCTGCATACAATCTCAGTTGCTTTCAGTGTCTCTGTGATTCTCCCATAAACATAGAGAGAGACAGGCCCTGCTCTGAAAGACCATACAGTCAAATAGACAAAAGATGGGGAAAGAATATATTATCCCCATTTTACAGCTGGGAAACTGAGGCACAGAGCGATTAAATGCTTTGCCCACGGCCATATTGAGAGCATGTGGCAGAACTAGACATTGATTTCAGAACTCATAAGTCCCTGAATTCAGCCTCCACCACAAAAATCCTTCCTTGCTTTTTATGCTTCTAAGCATGGTATCTATATTGCTCACCCCAGGCATTTAAAAAGCATGAGCCCTGCCTCAAAAATCATATTTTATTTAAAATCCTAAGGGGTTTTTTTTACACATAAATTTTGGGCAAATTTTATTTGCCTACTGGTTTTAGAGGCTGTAGGGTGCCCCGGGTTACCTTTTCATGTCTACCATTATAAGGGCTAGAAATCAACTCTGATGTTTTTTTTAAAAAAGCTGAGATTCGTCTGTATTTATTGAACTGCAGGTGTGGGGCCTTTAAGGGAAATATCAGATGCTGCAAGGCTCATGACAAAAATCACAAGAGTTGGCAACACTGCTTTCATTATGATAAATCCTTTTCATGCCAATGTACCTTTTCTCTAAGGAACTCCAGGTACTTCACAAATAGTGATCACGCCTCATGCCATTTATTATGGGAGCCAGCTGTTACACATTAAGCTTCTGAAAGTCACCATCATGTGCACAGTCATTTCACTGCAAGAGTTTATCCTAGGGTCAGTGGTGGCGTGATGAGAGTTTCCAAAGCTCTCAGAAAGAGCGTATGTATTGATTTTAGCCTGTGTTATTGTCACAAAGTATGGGGAAGTCAGGGCCCTGCACCCCCCACTTCCTGCAATTCACCGTGATTCTCAGCCAGCCAGTAAAACAGAAGGTTTATTAGATGACAGGAACACAGTCCAAAGCATAGTTTGTAGGTACAGACAACAGGACCCCCTCAGTCAGGTCCGTCTTGGGGGGCAGGGAGCCCAGGTCCCGGTTCTGGGTCTCCCTCTGTTTCCCCAGCCAGCTCCAAACTGAGACTCCCTCTAACCCCTCCTCTGGCCTTTGTCTCTTTCCCAGGCACGGAGGCCACCTGATCTCTTTGTTCTCCAACACCTTCAGTTGGCACCTTGCAGGGGAGGGGCCCAGTTGCCAGGAGATAGGGTGTCAGCCATTCTCTGTGCAGACAGCATCACCTCTGCCCTCTAGGGCTCTGCAACAATCACATCCCTTTATCCCACCACCTAGATACTTAAGAAATACATAGGGGAAACTGAGGCACCCACACAGTATTCAGAGAAAACATTAAGAACAGTCCCACTTCATCACAGTTATGAAAATAGACCTGCAAATATATGGATTGCACAGTGAGTAAGGGTAAGGTCTTGGGAGTATTCCTCTGAGAGAATGTGCTGCTTGTACTGCACAGAAAAGAATGTTAAAGTGAAAACTTGTATTATGAATTAGATTTGAACAAAGCATGTCATGGTGTAATGACTCTTGTAAGAGTATGCATGATGTGTCTAACACAGGTTAGTTTCAATGCTGGCATTGGTCTAGGCCAGGTGTGGCCAAACTGCTGCTCGTGAGATGCATGCAGCTCTTTTACGGTTAAAATGAGGCTTGCAGAGCCCCTATGCTCCCTCATTCTCCACCTGCCAGACTAGGGGAGAGGGAGGAGCTTGGGGCTTCTACTCTGCAGCGGGGTGATGGGATTAGGAGCTTCTGATCTGCAGGGGGGAGGGAGGGGCTTTTGATTTCAACATAGAACTATACAGTGGATGGGTTTGGCAGCTTTCTTCATCCTCATCTGCAGCTGCCAGTTCATCTTGTCAGTACAGTAAAGCAAGGCAATTTCTCTTCTTTAAAACAAATCAGAGGTTAGGGAAATAGGTGAGTGTTAGCTCTGAGAGGACAAAGGCCCCATTAAAGCCAAGCTGACTTTCAGGAATGTCAACTTGTCCTGTGTATTTTGTTAAACTCAATCAGTGAATACAAATATTATGTCTCCAACTTTAGTGAAGAGTCACTCCCTCATAAAATGAAGTTATTCTAGGTAATGGGCAGCATTTCTCCAAAGTGATTAATAAACAGGGTTGCCAAATTTGGTTGGATGTATTCCTGGAGGGTTCATTACATGACATAATCTTTAATTAAACATTGATCTTCAATTCTGGGAGACTCCAGGACAATCCTGGAGGCTTGGCAACCCTATTAACAAATCTTGTGGAAATTATACCATTCAAGAACCTACAAACCATGATTATAATTTGGCTTGAACTTCCATTGAAATCTCTTGTATTCCTTAGAGAGATTCAACTTAAATAATATTCTACGGGCAAGTTTATGCCTGGTCATGTGTAGCTGTGTAAGAAGTGGATACAAAGTGCTTTTCTTTCACTTGTGCATCCAAGCAGGGACGCAGGTGCAATGGCACGCCTTGTGTGCTTCCAACTGCAACACGATATAGGACAAGCCCTCTGCTCTTCTCCTCTCTCTCACATTGTCCAGCAGAGATGGCAGGCTACAGAGCACAGTCCACACAACACCTTTGCCAAAGGGCCTAGCAGGTGCTGCATTTCTTATTCATGTCTTAGAACTTTGGTAGGGATTGTGTCTGTCTGAGTCACAGCGCCTCCTGCAGCTCATGGGCAGACAGTGCATCTCTTGGTAATCATAGGTAATTTTATAACATTTCATTTTGATGTTGGTCTTTTTTTTAAAGAAAAAAAATAACGAAAAAAATTCAAAATAAAAAAAAAATTTGGAATAAAAGTCCCCAAACTTTTTGCTTCGGTAATGTCAAAATGGAACTTATGACAATTTCCAAAGTTTTTTTTTTAATTAGAATCAGATGATTTGTCAAACCCAACCCTTTTATGTAAACAGTTTTGGCTTTGACCAATCAATATTTTCCAGTGGCCAAATGACCAGATCAAATCATATGCTGCTAGAATGACAGCATATCAACCTATAACTCTAAGACATAATAATTGTGACAGAGAAAACAAGTTACTCTTTAAATGATCAGTCTACATGAAGCATCATGTTTTTGTGGGGAAAAAAATCACTGAAGATAAAAATAGGCCAGCTTGCTTTGAAAACACACAATTTATGGGGGAAAATGATTGAGGAACAGGGTTTTAACCTATTCTTTAACTTCTGGTATTTTATTAGTGTCCTTTATTCTCAAGAAAAATGGTGATTATTGATTAGTGTAGTAGAAGTTGCAAGATTAAAGCACAGAACACTAAGCAGAGATTTAAGCTTAAGATCACTAGAAGAGGTTAATGCCAGAATCTTTCAGCAGTCATTAACCGGAATGATAAAGATGCATACAACTTTATGCCCCCTGTCTCAATGCAATCTGTATCACAAAGATGCTGCACATGCCTTTTAGGACCCGCTGTAGTCTGGTAACAGTAACAGTGCTGCCCTTTCCCCATATTCTTTAATTTTATTGGCTGTCCATTCCACCTCTTCCTTGAAAGCAAATAGAAGAGAACGGGAATCTCCAACGAATCAAATTAGAGAACATTGAAAAGGTCAGTGTAATATAGTTTGTGATTAAAGAGGAGGCATTAACTGTCTCCACAGCTCATTCTTGTGGCAAAGATTATAACAAGAAGAGAAAATGGCAGAGCCTGAATCAATTTTGGAAACAAGACTAAAGCCTGGTACAAACTTAACTCATTCTCATGATGATATGCTGGTTGTTGCATGCTTGTGATTCTTTTTGGGTATCATAGCAAAGAACCAGTCTTCATTCATAGGGTACAGAGAAAAGAAAACCATTAAGCTCATTTTGACCATACCCTGGAATTAATGCAGGACTCTTCCCTATTCTCAATTGTTCTGCCCAGTTCAATTTCAGATGTCGCAAGCACTGAAGATTCTATCACTTCCCTTGAAAGACTCGGGTTCCAATGGGCCCTATTCTTAGAAAAGCTCTTCTCCAACACAAACCCTTTTGAGCTCAGTTTATGTTTAACTTGTGTACAATGTGGATGCATGAATGTATGCCTGTGTAGAGTTGTATGTGTACAAGCAGAGGGCAGGTTATGAGATTTTTGGCCCTGGGTGTTAAAATAAAAAGTCTGAGTGGTTTCTTTGATCTCTAGTTACCATGTAGGCTTGTTAGATTATCCAAGACACACCTAATACCTATTACATTTTACTTATCCACAAAGATGAAATATGTTCTTCAGTTTCGCACCTTCTTCTAGCAGCATGTTATAGTTCACACATTCCTCTCAGCTCTGGATCTAAGGAGAAATAAAGCCATTGAGGAGGTGGATTCTTCTCACACAACTAGCCTTTGGAACTCAGTGCCACAAGATATCTGTGAGGCCAACAACTTAGTGGAATTTTAAAAGGGATTTGATTAGAGTTCATCAAAATTCAGGTCAGACTAGATTATCCCAATGGTTTCTTCTGGCCTTGAAATCTATGAATTCCCCTCTCCCTTTGTCACTAGCCTTCCTTTCCTGTCACAACAAAGGGTGGGATCCATGAAGGGACTTAGGCATTGCAATGCTGAGTGTGACGGCACCTAACTTTTAGGTGCCTAAAAAATCACCGGAACTGCACTGTGATCCACAAAGCTGAGTTACAGGTTTCAGAGTGGTAGCCATGTTAGTCTGTATCAGCTTTAAGAACGAGGAGTACTTGTTAGTCTCTAAGGTGCCACAAGTACTCCTCGTTCTTAAAGCTGAGTTAGGTGCCTAGGGTAATGGGTGATTTGATTATAGTCTATAAGTATCAAACATTTAATAATCAGCTCTTCAAGCTAGCAGAGAAATGTATGTCATGGTCCAAAGGCTGGAAGTTGCAGCTAGACAAATTCAGCCTGCAAATGAGGCATAATTTCTTAACAGTGTGAGTACCTGACCACTGAAACAATTTACCAAGGGTTGTGGTGGATTCTCCATTACTGACCATTTTTAAAGCAAGACCGGATAGTTTTCTAAAAGATATACTCTGGGAATTCTTTTGGGGAAGTTCTATGGCCTGTGCTGTACAGGAGCTCAGATGAGATGATCAAATATTCTGACCTTGGTATCTGAGTCCCACTGCTACACCTGTACTAGTGCACTTAGAACCCCTGTTTCATCAGTCAGGTCACCCTTAAACACTCACATCTTATGCAAGACAATAGTGAGTTTATAATTTAAAAACCTCCCCAGTAATTTCTCCCCAACTCTAGATTTCCTAGCACGTCTCATTTTCTATGTGACTAGCTTTTAGCTCTTTATGATTGGGACTGTCTTTACGTTGGTGCATTGTACAGTGTAGTGCAGGGTTTCTCAAACAGGGGTCACCGCTTGTGTAGGGGAAGCCCCTGGCGCACCGGGCCGTTGTGTTTACCTGCCCTGTCCATTGGTCTGGCCGATCGTGGCTCCCACTGGCCGCAGGTCGCTGCTCCGGGCCAATGGGACTTGCTGGAAGCAGCGGCCAGTATGTCCCTCAGCCCGCGCCTCTTCCAGCAGCTCCCATTGGCCCGGAGCAGCGATCCGCGGCCAGTGGGAGCCGCGATCTGCCAGACCTGCGGATGGGACAGGTAAACACAGCGGCCCGGCCCGTCAGGGGCTTTCCCTACACAAGAGGCGACCCCTGTTTGAGAAACCCTGGTGTAGTGCACATTCTCAGTGATAAACAAATTACACACCAAAAATAACCCCCATCCCAGTCATTCCTGAAGGTCTGTAACTGCAGCAGGACATTTTGCTTCTAAGAGCCAAAAGAATAAACTGTAGAGACCTAGATACAATGTGCATAATAGTGTATGGCACATTGTCTTCTAAAAATACAGAAGAGTCTAAAGCAATGGATTTATATAATAAGGAAAATGTACAAGTTAATTTCACTCACTATCTGCAGATAAATTCGTCTGATTGACCCAATTGTGCTGTTAAGTAACAGAAAAACAAGCTAATGTATTAATATGAACTTGGAGAATGAAAGACCATTAAGCCAGGTGTGAATGGTTTGCATGAGTAATGGACTGTAATTGCAAGCATATTTAATTTCTCTAATATTGAATTAGAAAAGTTTTAGGGAGACATGGTACAGCAGGCCTAAAAATGAGAGCTGCAATGGGCTGATTGTTCTTTGAACCAAAGGGAAAGGAATAGTTTAAATGCTGATTCTAATCTCCAGGGACAAACTGGAAGCACAGCAGTTGAGCTACACTAAGTTACTGTTAACTGCAGTGTAATTACATTCATTTGGGGGTCTTTTTTTGGTAAACATTGCAATCAAAACAATGTCCTATTCTAACCCCTCTTCTCTGCCTTCTTTTACCTTTTACAAAGATAGTCAAATATTCCACCACACACTGGCCAGTGGGTAGCCCCTCAGGAGCAGGTGGCTTTTAGATTCTTTCTCCTGCAACCCAGCCTTGTTATGGATGAATGGGTCACATTCTGAACTCTTCAACAGGAGCTTTTTCTGTATAAGGCCTGAATAAATATTTTTGCTTTTAGCTTAATGAAGCTGAACTCCATCAGGTCAGGCAGCCAGAGACCCGCTAGAAGGATTTGGTATTGATAACACTCATTGTTAAGTATTGACTAGCCAAGAGCAGCTCTTGAAGAAGAGTTCCAGGTTGTTTGTGCTGAACGCTAATCTGGAAAACATCATCTAAACTGCTGGAATGTGTTTCATGCTGAGCCTTCCTCTTCACTGGGCAAACCTGTAAAATACGATGGATGCTTTACTTCTTTACTGGGCCAGTCCCAAGTGAAGCTACACTTTAAAAACACTTCAGAGTGTCATGTGGCCAAATACTGTCCTTAGCGCTACCTATCGCTCCAGTGAAATTAATGAGAGCCACGTATGCACCCCATATCTGAAGACACAATTAGGTCTCTTTTATTCATTTTAACTTTTTAAGTGTATTTCCTGCTTGTGCAAAGCAATAGACAGAGGACTTTGGAGTAATCTGAATCTGAAGTGCCTTCCAAAATCTGATCGGGATGGGATGTGGAGCATGCTTTCAGAATTCTTAAAAGAGCAACACTCCAATGTGGAAACTACAGGACCCAAACCACCAAAAAAGAAAATCAACCTTCTGCTGTTGGCATCTGACTCAGATGATGAAAATGAACATGCGTCGGTCTGCTCTGCTTTGGATGGTTATCGAGCAGAACCTGTCATCAGCATTGACGCATGTCCTCAGGAATGGTGATCTAAGCATGACGGGACGTATAAATCTTTAGTGCATCTGGCACGTAAATATCTTGCCACTCTGGCTACAACAGTGCTATGTGAATGCCTGTTCTCACTTGCAGGTGACATTGTAAACAAGAAGTGGGCAGTATTATCTCCTGCAAATGTAAACAAACAAACTGAGCACTTGGCTGAACAAAAAATAGGACTGAGTGGACTTACAGGCTCTAAAGTTTTACATTGTTTTATTTTTGAATGCAGTTATTTTTGTACATAATTCTACATTTGTAAGTTCAACTTTCATGATAAAGAGATTGCACTACAGTACTTGTAGTAGGTAAATTAAAAATACTATTTCTTTTATTTTTACAGTGCAAATATTTGTAATAAATAAATATAAAGTGAGCACTGTACACTTTGTATTCTGTGTGGTAACTGAAATCAATACATTTGAAAATGTGGAAAGCATCCAAAATATTTATATAAATAGTATTCTATTATTGTTTAACAGCGCGATTAATCGCGATTAATTTTTTTAATCGCTTGACAGCCCTAATTCAAGACATTTGGACTTCAGTTTGATAAATGGAATTGCTCTGTGTATGAGCTCACCATAATCTGATTCCACTGTAACTTTAATTAAACTTTTGCAAGGCACCGCGTTTTTTAAATTAAAATGAAGAATAAATATTTAATTACGATTATAAATAATTAATAAGAAGAGCAGTAAGTGTGGGCTTCCCCCAACTCTCTCTAGTTCTATTTTAATTAAGCCCATGCACCCTATTTGCATAAATGAATGAATAACAGGTTTTTTTTGTATCCTAATGATGCCTCCTGCATTACCTTTACTCGGAGAAAGTTTATTAAAAGGAATTGAGTGATTCTCTTAGATTTTGGGTATTTGGCAAATGTTATCTGTTCGTTCAGAAATCTAATTTTCTAGATTAGTGAATCACATCTGATATTGCAAATGAGAAACTGTTTATTACTTTGATAGTATAACATGGAAAACAGGGTGCATAACATTGATACTTTTGTCAGGTCAGCATTTAGATCACATTAGTGCCTAATACAGCTGATTGTAAATTATACCAGGATTTAGTCAGCCCTTCGTTCTCTCAGCTCAGGAGTATTTCTAAGATATCAATACTATCAAGCTATACATTGCAGCACGTAATCTTCAAATGTGAAATATTTATTCCATTTTTACTTGTTTCATTACAAAGCCGCTTACAGAAAACAGTAGCTGGATTATCTGAATTTATAAGAGGGATGATAGAATCAGAGAATCATCAGGGCTGGAAGTAGATCATCTAGTCTAGTGGTTCCCAATTGGAACTGGCACTTCTGGCTTTTGTTAAGAGCTATGTAAGCTCTAAAGTTTCAAAAGCGATTTATGATTTTGGATGTTTCCATTTTTGGGTGCCCAGACAGAGACACCTTAAAGGAGCCTGATCTTCAGAAAGTACTGAGCATCTGCCCTCTAAAATCAGGCCTCTTTAAAAGTCGCAAAATGAACATCTAAAAAGCAAGGCACCCCAAATCCTGAGTCACTTTTGAAAACTTAACCCCATTTCCTCACCTTAACAATGATACCCTGTCATAGGTTTATTCCCCACTTTGAACTTTAGCGTTCACAAGATGGGGACCTGCATGGACTCCTCTAAACTAAAATCCTAGTTTAGATCTGGTTCTCGCTGCCACCAGTCAAGTTTTAAGTGTCTGACACACTCCCTGTTCCCCCAAAAACTTCCCCTGGGGAACACAGATCCAAACACCTTGAATCTCAGCACAAGGGGAAATAATCCATTTCCCCCACCTTCTTCCCCCTCCCCTTGTCCTTGGGAGAGATACCTTGATTCAAACTCCTTGAACCAAACAAAGAGGGATTCACTTTTCCCCCTCCGCTCTCCTAGTGCTTAGGAGAGATACCTTGATTCAAACTCCTTGAATCAAACAAAGAGGGATTCACTTTTCCCCCTTCCCTTCCCCTGAAAATCCAAACAAGGGAAGAAATCAATCAAGTTCTAAAAAAGAAAAGATTTTATTAAAGAAAGAAGAAAGTACACTATCTCTGTAATACCAGGATGGAAAATATCACAGGGTCTGACTTATAAACCTGGAGAGACTTCCCCCTCCCTCCTCCTCAGAATAATCAAAGTAACAGCAAACAGGAATAAAGAATTTATCCAGCAAACACACAATTGCAAATACAGAAAGTAACTCAAAAGACTAATCCACCTTTTTAACTAATACTCACTATATTGAATAGAAGAGGCTATTTCAGGAAACTTGGAGAACTTGAAGGATATGACTGGCCTCTCTTAAATCCAAAAAGAGACTAACTCCAAACAAAGAAACACAGACAAAGGCTTCCCTCCACAGAGATTTGAAATTATCCTGTCCCTTGATTGGTCCTCTGGTCAGGTGTTCATCAGGTTACTGAGCTTGTTAACCCTTTACAGGTAAAAGAGACTTTAACCCTTAACTATCTGTTTATGACAGACCCCAAAGTACTTTCACTATATGCTCCCTTTTCAGCTGGTCCTGCTGCCGTGCATATTTCAGCTTCCAATTGCTATCTTCATGCAAAGCTGAGAATGGAGAGTGATGCAGAATAAACTGTATTGTGACTAACAGTGCACATGAATGAATGAACTGCAGCATGAACTGTAGTATGACCTGGCCGTTACAGTTGTCTTACTTTAGTGAGTTGGAACAGTTGCACCAAAGAATTGGCTATCACCTTATTAGTCCATGTTTTGCTTTGTTAAGTAATGGTGATGGGACAACACCAGAACCCTGAATGGTTCTAGATGCTCCTGAAACTTGGGGAAGTTTGACTCTGAATCGTGACACAAAGTTTGCCATTTTAGCCCATCTTTAGTTATTTGGTCATCCCAGCAGATGGACTAGGTTTGTAGAAAAGTTATCGGTTTATTTGGTTTTCCTAACTTTCCAAAGTATTTATGCATTAGTTAATCTTTACAGAAGGAAACCCAAAAATTTAACTGAGGAGTCAATGCTCCAGAACTTCTGAAAACATTAAAAAAAAAAAAATCTCATTGGGTCAATAGAACAAAAGCTGGCACAGACTAAGGTGAAAAATGACAGGGAAGGAGATGGTCCCTTAGGAGCCTGAGCTGCTCAAAGGTGTCTTTTCATCATGAAGATATGGATGGACCTCTAACCTGTGATTTGCAGATCAGTCTAATAACAATGAAAATTCTCCTAGGTCTCCTAAAAGTGGACATGATTCAATTTTCCCCCGTCTTCTTGCACATATAAAATGGAAAACTCTCAACCAGCGAGTTGGTGCCTTGGTCTTCAATCATTCTTGTTTTTCTTTTTAGTGATTTTCAAAGAGCAAAAGTTATCTTCCTACTTCTGCCACTTTCTTTATTCTTTGAGTTCTTCTTGTGTTGGCTGTGTTTCATAATGTACCAAGGGCAAGTCATGCCTGACCAACCTGATTGCCTTCTATGATGAGATAACTGGCTCTGTGGATATGGGGAAAGAGGTGGATGTGATGTTATATCTTGACTTTATCAAAGCTTTTGATATGGTCTCCCACAGTATTCTTGCCAGCAAGTTAAAGAATTATGCATTGAATGATTTGGACTATAAGGTGCATAGAAAGCTAGCTAGATCATCAGGCTCAATGGGTAGCGATCAATGGCTCAATGTCTAGTTGGCAACCAGTAACAAGCAGTGTCCCAGGGATTGGTCCTGGGGCCAGTTTTGTTCAACATCTTTATTAATGATCTGGATGATGGGATTAATTGCACCCTCAGCAAGTTCGCAGATGACACTAAACTGGAGGAAGAGGTAGATATGTTTGAGGGTAGAGATAGGGTCTAGAGTTACATAGACAAATTGCAGGATTGGGCCAAAAGAAATCTGATGAGGTTCAACAAGGACAAGTGCAGAGTCCTGCACTTAGGAAGGAAGAATCCCATTCACCACTACAGGTTGAGGACCAACTGGCTAAGCAGCAGTTCTGCAGAAAAGGACCTGGGGATTACAGTGGCCGAGAAGCTGGATATGAGTCAGCAGTGTGACTTTATTGTCAAGAAAGCCAACGGCATATTAGGCTGTATTGGTAGAAGCATTGCCAGCGGATCAAGGGAAGTGATTATTCCTCTTTAATCGGCACTGGTGAGGCCACACCTGGAGTATTGCGTTCAGTTATGGTCTCCCCCCACTACAGAAGGGATGTGGACAAATTGGAGAGAGTCCAGCGGAGGGCAACAAAAATGATTAGGGGGCTGGAGCACATGATTTATGAGGAGAGACTGAGGGAACTGGGCTTATTTAGTCTGCAGAAGAGAAGAGTGAGGGGGGATTTGATAGCAACCTTCAACTACCTGAAGGAGGGTTCCAAAGAGGATGGAGCTAGGTTGTTCTCAGTGGGGGCAGATGACAGAATGAGAAGCAATGGTCTCAAGTTGCAGAGGGGGAGGTCTAGGCTGGATATTAGCAAACACTATTTCACTAGGAGGGTGGTGAAGCACTGGGAGGTGGTGGAATCTCCATCCTTAGAGGTTTTTAAGGCCCGTCTTGTCAAAGCCCTGGCTGGGATGATTTAGTTGGTCTTGGTTCTGCTTTGAGCAGGGGGTTGGACTAGATGACCTCCTGAGGTCTCTTCCAACCCTGATATTCTGTGATTCTATGATTCTAAGGGAAAGGGTAAGGCCTGTGCCCACTATGTGATAACTTGTAGTGACTAATTGCACAGGGGAAAAGTAGGGAAGGGGACATGCTCTCTCTTAGCTGTGTGTAAAGTAGTGAGTGATGGTGGTATACTGAAATAGCATCTCTATTTTACCCTCCTCCTGCTTTATTAGAAAAGGGCCAGAGCCACACATTTTGGATCTGAACCTGAACTTTCCCAACACTGGGGAGTACAATTACCATGTTTTGGGTGGGACCCATCTTTGCTCTTTGTGGACCAGATCCAAAGCCCACTAAGTCAATGGAAAGATTCCTATTAACTTAACTGGTCCTTTCCCCCCTCCAAGTCCCTGTTGTATCTCAACTGTCCTTCTGTCTAAGACACACATGGCAGAAGTATTCAGCATACATGCTACTTCTAATACGTAGACAGATTAGATCAAATTAGTTTCTCTACATAGACAGCTGTTCAGTCATATGGACAGATATCAGGGGATGAGCAGCTTTCAATCATCAGTGGTCTCTTGTTGGTGATGGGTGAGCTCCAAGTGTCCATGTTGAGTCTCTTATATTGTTGACATCAAGGCATTACAGACACAGTTAAGGCCCCTGTCAAGCCTTCCATAGATGTATTTTCTTTCTTGCTGAAATGAATCAGAATCTGATGTAGGTCAATTGCTCATCTGCCCCATGTGTTCTGTCTTCCTCTCCCTCTGGTACAATGTGTTTGTGAGGCCACTGGGGAAGATAGTCAGCAAATACCAGCTGCAATGTCTCCAATCAATAAGTACCAAGATAGGCATTGACTCCATGGATGCTCCAGGACTGGAATCAATTTAAAAGGTTAATGTCCAATCAGCAGTCCAGGTGTAGAGTCTGTTCAAATTCTTCCATGAGAATTCCAGGGTAAACCTGGAGACCCGGGTCCTATGGCTTAGACCGTCCCAGTTAAAATTTAAGCAGATCTGAGATGAAAAGGATCAGGCCCAAAGTTTCCTTGCTAGTGAAGCAGGCTGGGCGCTGACAAGTAACTCCGCCACCAGGCTATGATGAAAGTGAGCCCACAGGTTGTGATCTCTACTCAGTGGGTCCTTTCTCCGACAATACCTTTAGCAATAGCCATTCAAACTATCACGACAGTTCACAGGTGGTTTTCTACATGGAATTACAAGCTTGGAGGAAAGATGAGGACAATAATAGTATTACACCACGAGCCCCATCTAAATGCTAATACCCCCTTTTGATCTCCGAGTCAATAAAATACAATAATGAAGCATTACAAGACAGGAACAGGATTTAGCATCTACAAGCTAATTAGATCACATTGTTAGATTTCTAATAGGATGCAGGTAAACATAGACACAATTAGCGCTTACTCTTTGATTCTCTAATTATACAGGCAAACAGGTTAGTCTACTTAACGTGGCTTTGATGACTATCTGCAAGGAATGGCCCTTTTTACCATTGCAATACCCTTTTTTTATGTGCTTTAAGGGTTGCTTGCAGGTCACCCAGCTTGCTGATTGTTCAACCTTCCCTGGCCCAGCATTACAACAGGTTTGTCACAAAACTAATCACTGCTTTAATAAAAAGTATGTGGCAAAAGTAATACATCCACTGTCCGGTACAGTCATGCACAGCACGCTGCTAGGATATGCCTGTCTGTGTCTAATGGTCTCCGGTAATATCTAATACAAGTCTTTCACCTTGCTAAATTGCTCCGGGCAAAACTCAGTATCACTGCTCCCAGCTCAGGCTGAGCCCATGGAAGACAAAGGTAATGCTGGTAGGGAGAGAGAAACACTTGAAGCTGGTTGTGACACTGAGTTCAACCTCTAGCAAGATCACCCCCCCTTGAGTAGTTTAGACAATGGTTTATTCTGGGATCCTATGGAACTTAGTACTTGCTCCTGGGATGCCCCAGGGGAGGGAAATGCTTTCTTCCATGTAACACAAGCAAAAGGCTGCACCCATTCCTGTCCGATGAGAATTTGGCCCTTCCAGGTTAGACCACTGCAGTGCACTGTATGCTAGGGACGACTGGACAAGCAGCACAGAACCTACAACCAGCTCAGCAGTCAGCAGCCTACATTTTAAAGAAGACGGACTGACAAAAGCACTTTGCACCAGTCCACCATGTCCTCCATTGGCTTCCACAGCATTAGTCCAAGATGCACTTTGAGGGTCTAGTCCTTACCCTTTAAAACTCCAGCTATGTAGGACCCACCAAGGCAAAAGACTCCTTAGCAGGCTATGGCCTATGTCACATGCTACCAAGTTGGACCCAACAAGGATGTTGCAGTTGATGGATGCAAAGGTAAACGAAGGAGCCAAAGATGAGAGGATTCTTTAGCCTTGTTTTAACTAGGGAATTTTTAGAAAGTCCCATTGTTACTACCACTGATTCAGTTGAACCACTATTAGCAGTGGTAGCAGCCCTAGTGCAGACAAACGTCTTGGTCTGGGAATGTTTTTACCACCCTATCAAATAAACCTGCTTTCCAGAAGAATTCACTAACATGGAGGTGAAAATGTCAAGTGCAGAGAAGGCTTAAAAATATTCTGACTTCATCTCCTGCAAAGAATAATACAACCCCCTTGAATAATCACAGAGTGAGCCTACCACATTCATTTACCAAAATATTGCCAAATCACTGTCTGTACCATGCAACCAACTGCATAATCTTTAATTGTCAATTGCCAATGACTTAATGGTAAAGAGCAGGTAGCAGAATTCTGGTTTGATCAGTGAGGCAGGGCACATTCTATGTTCAGAAGAATTCATAGTTTGACACAACTGTTTAAATTTCAGTGTTGTTGTAGCCCTGCTGGTCCCAGGATACTGGAGAGATAAAGTGGGTAAAGTAATATATTTTATTGGATAAGCATCTGTTAGTGAAAGAGACGCACTTTTGAGCTTACATAGAGCTTGAGTCTCCTCTCATATACACCACCGAGTGCCACTCCCAGATGGCAGTGGAATTCCTCCTTATTTATACCGAGAGAGAGAGAGAAAAATAAGGCCCAAATGTTAAAGTAAGAAAAATGAGGGCCAGAGTTTCAGCAGGTGTAAATTAGCCTCTACAGATAGCTAGGCTGATTTACAGCAGCTGAGGATCTCGCCCAGGGCATTTTTCTACTTCCTATTTTTAAGCAAATATTCATATAAAGACTCGGAGCTTCACTAAAAAGGTGCATTTGTCTTTATTCTGGACTTTTATCTAATAACCTATTCTTCTTAATCGTATTACAGGAAGACATACAAGGTTTAATCAAACCATTAATCACAACTGGGTACACAATGTGCTAGAATTGAAGCTTTATTGCATTGTCTCCAGCACCCATTAATGCAAATAATTTTGACAACTAGGAGATACTGTTATTTAGGCAATTAGAACATTATTGCTAGTGCAGTTCTGCTCATATTAGCATAAGTAAAATATCATTACTAGCCCAATTTTGTGTGGGCTTTTTTAATTATATGAGTATCTTTAATTTTTACAACAAAAGCAGTAAATGAATCCCATGTTTATACTCTTACTTAACAGCAGATGAGACAAGCCTAATTGCAATGGGGCGGTTATCATTAAACAAAAATATGCCTATATGCAAGGAGCATCTGTTTAACTGATGAACGTCTGCTTATAACCACTGACTCTCTTTCACTTCAGAGCAAACAGAAGGTAGAATAAGATTTCCTGACTCACTGATTTAATCAACAGATTTGAGTGTATTTAAAAAGGGTGGGTTTTTTTCTTTATTTCCTTCAACTGAATGCTCAGGAGTTGCAACACTTGAAACAATAGACTCCCTGATAATGCCGGCTTGGTGGCAACAGATGTCTCACGTAGAATTTGTACATTTTGTTGATGCCGTATTTCATACTGTTATAAGGATCTCATTAGGAAAAAATAAAGCTGGAGCATCTGTTTGCTAATTCCAGTGCAGTCTAATAGGAAATTCACTCCCCCCTCCAAAGAGAAACTGACAGTAGCAAATGTGTGCATGGTTGGTTCAGAGATACATTTTGACTCAGAGTGATGAGACCAGCAGAATCTCAGGCTGCAGCTTCTAATGAATCGCGGAGAGTCAGTATCTCCTAGGCACTGTAAATGTAGGCTTGGCAGAATTCATTTTTTATTATCTCAATGGATAATATCAATGTTTATTTTTAAGCATTTTTTTAGATCTTAATTGGTTGACATTTTCACAGTTGCGTGAAGTTATGGGTCTTAAGTATTTTTTTTATTTTTATCAATTTAAATGTTCACAGTTGTAGGAAATCATGGAGGGATCAGACAGTGGTTATTTAATGACAGTAGATATTGCAATTCAAAAAGTTGCATTTTTATAATCCTTAAAACACAAATTGTCAACATGCTATGTCAAAATGTACGAAGTAAATAGCCTTAAATCAAATTGTAATAAGTTATTAAGCAGCGTTTTCCTTACTTTGCCTATTTGCAAATTTCTATTATCAATGGACATGTTTTTTCATCAGTTTGTGTGGGTACAGCGCAATTGATGTTTGCCGACACACACTGATAAAATCAAATCCTTCCAAGTCTATGTATATAGGTCAGCTGCAAAGATGCAATCTGGATATGGATCCAGATTGAAATTGTACATAAATTCTGGATTATTCTGATCCAGAGGGTTGGTTTGGGTTCATCTCTAAAGCAAAGTATAAAAACATACATAAAGAGAGTCAAATTTTTGTGTATTATCTTTGCAAGAAATGATAGTTTGTATGCCAGACAATTTTTCTGCATTTTGTTCATACAAATCCTGGTATAGAATGGACTTCACACCCTTTGATTAGCACAAGGTGAAGAAAGTACTGTAATTTGTTAATGTCTGTCTCCTAGCAAAGTAGAAACTATATAAAAAAAAACAAGTGAATTAGCATTGTAGCTGTGTATAGCCACTACCAAATGAATCCATTATCCTGTCATATTTACCCTTTCAATGGGGCATAATGAGTTGGTCACACTGCAAATATAAAAAGCTAGATGTTGAAGGCGCTGATTTATAGGCCAGTGGTTTTAGCAAATGCTCCAATTTCTAAAATGTGATAATTGGGGAGCATAAGTAGTAGTACGCATGAGGCAATTTTCTATTATTGTTTCATCTGCTTTGAGACTATATGGTTGCCCGCTTGATACCTCCATTACAACCAGACTCTGGGAGCCCATTAGCCTCTGGTTTTCTATAGGATAATTAGATAAAGAGTAAGACTGTTATTTTAGTTTCAACAACTTACTTTCATATTTCAGTCTCCATAGATGTCTGTCTTCTATTGACTCAACCTGGTGCTGTCTAGTATACATTTCCCTGTATACTGGTGCCTTACACTGTCAATAGCCAAGGTTTCAGACCGGCAAAATACTCCACATGCATAAATCCTTTTTTAGATAAAGGTCATATTGTGAGAGAATTGGGCACTTGGCATCTATGAAAATCATACATAATAGAATGACCAGGCTTTAAAAAAAATCTATAATTTAGTCTCATAGTAGTCTCATAATTGGCAAACATTGTTTATTTAAAAAAAATCCAACTACATTAACAAAAAGATGCTCTGCAGGAAAACGTAATATACAGTACATAATCTAGGAGAACTTTATTGAGTAAATAAGGTCTAAAGGAGTAATTGTGGGGAAACGAACAGCTCTGCCTCTATGTGCTACATGCTACCTGTAAAAGGTTCAGGGGCAGATTAGCATGTTTGAAAAGATTTCATAGCCGGCAGTAATTAATTCATTCTGACTTTTTAGTTGCAGTCAAAATGGATTTGACAATGACGATATCATTATATAGTGTAGGAATTCAAACTAAGGAAACAAAGGGCCTGATTCTGAGCTAGGTTTACACTAGTGGACATCATTTGGCATTACTGAAGTTGCGACACGTTTATGCTGGCATAAGTGAGATCAGGAGCAGGGTCAGAAGCTTGCTTGGGAACAAAAAGTATTAGTTAAATGGATCCAATATATGGACTTTCATAGGATTGGGACTATGAGATTATAAGAAAGAAATCCACCAAGATAGCTAAACTAACTGAAAATCTTCTATATGATCACTTTCCTTATGAAATGCTGAAAAACTCAGAATCCATAGCCAACTTGAAATTAAAACGGAAGTTGAGTTTTCTAGCAGTAACCAGGCCAAGTTCTCGGGTGATGTAAATTGGCAGAGTTCCATTGACTTCAAATATGACAATTGACACAAATTGAGGATCTGCCCCATTGTATTTTCTGGTCATTTCTCATATTGCTCTGTCATGATATGGGGTGTCGGGTCACCCAGCATGGGGTGTCGGGTCATGTGTGGTTAAAAGAAAGAGAAGAGGCTTTACTGCAGCCGGTTAGGACCTATGCTGATTACCCTTACTATAAAATGTGGTAGTATGGCCTAATGGCCAGAGTCAGTAAAACAACCCTTTCGGTCAGGATAGTGTAGCCTAATGGCCAGAGTCAATAGAGTGCCCCTTCCACTCAGGGCAGCATGGCCTACTGGCCAGAGTCAATAAAACAGCCCTTATAGACAGGGTAGCATGGGCCTAATGGCCAGAGTCAATAACGCAATCCTTACAGTCATGGCAGTGTCGTCTAATGGCCAGAGTCAATAAAGTTGCATCCTTCTGTAGGATTGTGTGGCCTGTTGGCCCATTGGGGATGTGTGGCACCACTCAGGGGTATGTGGCACCCAGGATAGGGGAACTCGGCCCCCCCCCGTGCTCCTTTGAGTCCCATCCCGGGGCCCTGGCGGTGGTGAGGGTATCCACCACCGAGTCAGCAGGGATCCTCCCTGGTTCACTCACCAGAGAAAAGTTTAAGTCCCCTGGGCTGCTTCCTACCCTTTCTCCCTCAACGAAGCTCCACGGTTCCCTGGGGTCTCTGGGGTCCTCAAGTGGCATAGCTCCTGTTGGCACAGTCTCTTCTCTGAGCCCGTCAGGCAGCCTGCAGTGCATCTGGAGCTCTGCATGCCATGCCTTTGTAGTCAGGGCCCGTAGCACCTCCCTGGAGAGAGCCTGCAGTCTGCATCCTCCCCCTTCAGCGGCCTGCCCAGAGTGAGCTGGATTGCTTCCTTTTATATCTTGCCTCCAGGCTGAGCATGTCCAGCAGAGGCGAAGGGGCACTGCTTCCTCCACCTACAATGCACAGTTAACCTGTGTGGCTATTATTTATACTATGGAAGCACCTAGAAATCCCAACTGAGATCAGAACCAGAACTGTACGTACATATATTAAGAGACAGTCCTGGCCGCAAAGAGCTTACAGGCTAAGTAGGCAAGAAAGAAAGGGATAGGGTGGAAAATCAAAGCATGTTTCAAAACAGGACAAACAAAGTGTAGGGATCAGAGGGGTAGCCGTGTTAGTCTGGTTCTGTAGAAGCAGCAAAGAATCCTGTGGCACCTTATAGACTAACAGACGTTTTGAACACTAACACACTAACAGAAGTGTAGGGAGACTTCACAGGCAGGTTCATAGATTCCAAGGCCAGAAAGGACCATTGTGATCATCTCGTCTGACCTCCTGTCTAATACAGGCCATAGAACCTCTCCAAGTAATTCCTAGAATGACGTGCCCGAGGCCAGTGACAGAGCTGCGATTGGAGTGCAGATCTCATCGCTCCCAGTCCACTGTCCTCTCCACTAGACTATACTGCTCCTTGATTCTGAAACTTACAGGATCCCATTTCTGTTGACTTCAATAGGCACGACGATTAAATCCACCCAGTCCTCCCCATACAAAGACCAAGTTGATTAGACTTTGTTTTGGGAACGCCATCGTAGTATTAACCCACACACAGGGACTGATTTTCAGAGGTCCTAAGCACCTGCAGCTCTCACTGACTTCAGGTGAAGCTATGTATGAGCATTATCCCCATAGTGTCTTAATAAATTTCCTCTATATTATATCTGAACTCTTTAGTAAACACTCACTACAAGTATCACCATTCCTCTGGCTCTATATATCTTCTCCAGATGAGGAGGGATAACATTTCCACTGGGGTTTTTTTGTTTGGTTGGTTTTGGTAGGATGTTAGAAAGGAAAAATGGAAGGGAGCTTGTTAAACCAGACCGTAGGTCCATGACAGTGAGTTTGTTTTTGTTAAATTTCCTTTATCTGTATCAAACTTTTCCTCATATTCTCCTGTCATTCCCCTGCCCTTACCTGTAGCTGAGTGTCCTTGAGATGCCCTACATCTTTTATTCTTCTTCCTAGTCACTCAGTGCTTCAGAGGTTACTTTCAAGTCATATGCTACACAATGTCACTACCCGTGGTTCTTCACACCTGAGGTGCTCATCCTGTCAGATCTCATAAGTGAAACAGAATTAGATTAAGTCAATTCTTGGGTGAATAAAAAAAACTCTCAGGAAAGGCCAGTATGCAACAGGAAGAGATGTTGCTGAATCAGTAAATTAGCATTCTCCCCTCTGAATCATTGCACCAAGTTTTCCGGGGGATAGGTGATGCTAGATGAAATGTAAAATCTACCACCGCTAAGGGCTGGAGAAGGATGGGCTTGTAGATATAGCAGAAGGCCAGGAGCCCAGAGATCTCGAGCCTGAATCTCTAAGTCCCTTCACTTTGTGCAGTCATTTACACCAGTGCAAAGTTGTCACTGGAATAAATGACCAGTACACAAGGTGCAGGGAAACAGAGATTCAGAATCCTGGTTTCTATTCCTGATTCTGCTGTGGACTTCTTGTATGATGTTAGGTGAGTCTATGCTTCACTGGGAATAATAACAGTAATAACTAATGCACACAGGTGTTGTGAGTCTTTACCCATTAATGTTGTTAAATATTTTGGGATAATTGTATGAAAGTGCAGACTTCTCCTAACTCGTATTGCAGCCAGTGAAAACTGAGGGTACTCAGTACCTTACAGGATCACTGCCTAAATGCAAAGTATCATTGCAATAGGGCTAAATTATGCCTCGCCCTAATGTGGTGTGCAGGGAAATGGAAGTACAGGGCTGGATGGGATCTCATAGGTCATAGTCTAGGCCCCCAGCACTGAGGTAGGACTGTGATGGGTTGACCCCTTAAGGAGTCACCTGATGTGCTGAGATACCACTGAGCCTACCTGTTATGCCAGCCTGGGGACCCTGTTTACCTCTCTTGCTGAGCCAGGCTATTAAGCTTCCTCCAGCCACACCCAACTGCAGAACGAAACAGACATTGAGATCAGTTCTGGGAAGGCTCAGCTTAAGGGACTTGCCCCTGCACTCAGGTGTCTACCTCCCTTGGAGTGCAGACCCAACGGTATATTAACCTCCTCCCTCAATGTGGAGGAAAGTATGCACAGCCTCTTCCTTTCACCTCCCCCCCATTATGAATTGCATGAACTGGGTTATATTATAAACAAGAAATAAATTTATTAACTACAAAAGGTGGATTTTAAGTGAACATAGGAGATAGACAGAACAAAGCAGATTACTAAGCAAATAAAACAAAACACGCAAGCTAAGCTTGTTTCACTAAAGAAATTGGTTACAAATAGTAATTTCTCACCCTAGATATTGTTGCAGGCAGATTACAGAAAGTCTTGAAAGGTGGTCTCCAGCTTGAGACCTCAGGTATTATTACTCTCAGGCTAGATGTCCTTCCAGCGTGGGCTTAACCCTTCTCCCCTCAGTTCAATTCCTGCTTCCAGGTGTTTTTCAGTGTCTCTTTGGGTGTGAAGGCAGAGGAGAACCACAATGATGTCACTCCCCTGCCTTATATAGCTCTTGTGTATGGCGGGAACCCTTTGTCTCCCAGTGGAAGAACACAGGCATTCCAAGGGGTGGGTCCAGTGCCAGGTGACTCAGACCCATGTCTCTGCAGGGTTGTGGCAACCATTACTCTAGGCTAGGGGTAGGCAATCTATGGCACGCATGCCGAAGGTGGCACGCAAGCTCATTTTCAGTGGCACTCACACTGCCCTGGTCCTGGCCACCAGTCCGGGGGGCTCTGCCTTTTAATTTAATTTTAAATGAAGCTTCTTAAACATTTTAAAAATATTATTTACTTTCCATACAACAATAGTGTAGTTATATATTATAGAGTTATAGAAAGAGACCTTCTAAAAATGTTAAAATGTATGACCAGCACGCGAAACCTTAAATCAGAGTGAATAAATGAAGACTCGGCACACCACTTCTGAAAGGTTGCCGACCCCTGCTCTAGGCTGTCTGGAGCCTTCACAGGAAGACTAAACTTTCAAAGACCATTGTTTTTGCTAATGGGCCATTAGTCCTGTCTGGCTTTTCCATTGTTGTATCTGAAGGGCTAGTTGGGGGTGACCACACATTTGAAATACAGATACATAGTCACCCTATAACAATATATTGCATAATTACACCTCCCACAGCTTAACAGGGTACCCCAAGGAAGAGCTGTGCTGCAGATGGATGTCTCAGAGGCACAGTGCCTCTTGGTGTACCCCCTCGTTTTGGGCCATGCCTAAATGGCACAAGTTAGCCCACTATCTGCAAACAAACAAGCAAACACAACATTTCATTGAAAAAAGTTATGATTGAGAGAGAGTTTCACTGGAGTCCAACAAACATCCCTAAAGCAAAAGGACATTTTTGCTCCTAAAACCCCACACTTCATTAACAAAAAAACATAAAATGTTAAACAAGGAGGGAATCCATCCAGCTCTCCACTGTCATATAATCCTTTGCCACACATTCTCTCCCCATCCAAATTGCACAGCCCACACAAACTTGACTTTGCTCCCTAAAACTTGGAAAATAATGTGAGCAGTGGTGTCTAAATAACACGGGAGGAGGAGATTACCCTTAAAGAGATCTATTTCTCACAAACAGCCGCTCACATGTCTTCTTGGCGGCCATATGCTAGCAATGCAAAAATACACTCAGGTCCTCTGCCACAAAGGGGAGCTGCTGTAAAATATGTAAATAGCCTAAATGAATTCATGTTTCACCTCGGCAGAAATCAGAGAACTCTATGATGCAAACCTGGAAATATTTACTACAGGATCATTTCTGAGATTTTCATTGATAGACATGGTTTGGCTCAAATGATCTTGTTGTAAGTGTGAATCTCTGAATGCTGCCTCTGGCTGGATATATGCTGAGAACATAGGCGGCAGGTTTGTATAATTTTTGGTGGGGCCCAAAATGGTGGTGCCCCCCCCGCTCCCGCCCTGTAAGCCGATATAAAATGAAGCTACAACGCGTCAGTGCCACAAGATTACAAGGGTCAATTAAAAGTGGAAAGTCAGAAGCAGCACTTGCCTACTTCAATATACAGTATTATATTTTGTTGCACCTGTTGTGATGAAGTGGGAATGTTCTTAATATTTTCTCTGAATACTGTGTGGGTGCCTCAGTTTCCCCTGCAAGATGCCAACTGAAGGTGTTGGGGACAAAGAGATCAGGTGGCCTCCTTGTCCGGAAGAGACACAGAGGCCAGAGGAGGGAGTGTCAGTTTGGAGCTGGCTGGGGAAATGGGGAGAGACCCAGAACTTGGTTCTGGGCTCCCCACCCCCCAAGATGGACCTGACAGAGGGGTTCTGTTTTCTGTACCAACAAGCTCTGTTTAAACTGTGTTCCCGTCATCTAATAAACCTTCTGTTTTACTGTCTGGCTGAGAGTCACATCTGACTGCGGAGTTGGGGTGCAGGGCCCTCTGGTTGCCCCAGGACCAGCCTGGGCAGACTCACTTTGGAAAGTGCATGATGTGGAAGGGCTGAATGCTCTGAGGTCAGACCCAGGAAGGTGTAAGCTTCTTGCCCTGGAGACAGTATTCTCCGAGAGAGGAGGCTCCCCCAGAGTCCTGACTGGCTTTGTATGGAGTTGTTCCAAAGCATCACAGCATCCCCTTCACACCGTGCACTTCCCAGAAGTCCGCACAGGCACTGACACTCCCTCCTCCGGCCTTTGTCTCTTTTCCAGGCATTAGGAGGCCACCCGATCTCTCTGTTCTCCAACACCTTCAGTTGGCACCTTGCAGGGGAAACTGATTTGGGAGAAATGAAGTAAAAGCTGCCCAAACTGAGCTTGAGCACTCCTGAATTTTGAGGTGTTCAAATCTGGAAGGCAGGTGCTGGGGGTGGGAGAGGGCTGTGGGCTCCATGGGGGAGCTTGGCAGCAACTGTGTGGAGCTGCACGGAGCCAGATACGCTGGTCTGAGTGGCACAGTAAGCGGTTTGGGGGTTGGAGAAGAGGTAGGGAGTTCCGGGGGGCAGTCAAGGGACAAGGAGCAGGGGGGGTTGGATGGGGCAGAGGTTCGAAGGGGCAGTCAGGGGACAGGCAGCAATTGGATAGGTATGGGAGTCTAGGAGGTTTATCAGGGGACAGGTAGGGGGTGCGGTCCTGGGGGGGAAGTTGGGTGGGGTCTCAAGAGGGGGCAGTTGGGGACAAGGAGAAGGGAGGCTTAGATAGGGGCTGAGGTCCCAAGGGGCAGTTAGGGGCAGGGGTCTCAGGAGGGAGTAATCAGGGAACAAGGACCAGTGGTGCTTAGATAGGGGGTGGAGGTCCTGGGGGGCAGTTGGGGCAGGGGTCTGGGGAGGGGGCAAGCAGCGGCCAGGGGCTGGGATTCAAAGGGCTCTGGGCTGCCTGCAACTGCGGGGAGCCCAGAGCCTTTTAAATCCCAGCCCACAGCCGGGAATCAGAGGGCTCTGGGCTGCCCGCTGCGGCGGGGAGCCCAGAGCCCTTTAAATCTCAGCCGCGGCTGGGATTTAAAGGGCTCTGGGCTGCCTGCAACCGCGGGGAGCCCAGAGCCTTTTAAATCCCAGCCGCGGCCGGGAATCAGAGGGCTCTGGGCTCCCCGCCGCAGCGGGCAGCCCAGAGCCCTCTGACTCCCGGCCGCGGCTGGGATTTAAAAGGCTCTGGGCTCCCCGTGGTTGCAGGCAGCCCAGAGCCCTCTGACTCCCTGGCGCGGCTGGGATTTAAAGGGTTCTGGGCTGCCGGCAGTGCAGAGCAGGGGAGAAACCTAGCTCCAAATATTGCTGGAGCAGAGCCCCTGTCTGTGAATATTCCTGGGGCTAAAGCCCCAGGAGCCCATATAAATTGGCGCCCATGGCTGAGAAGGCTGCATACTTCCTGCGAATGCAAAAGAAAGAAAGAAAATCTGAAATGAGACAAATATCTGTGACACTTGAATGAGCCAGAAAAAGTCAAATCCTCCATGCTTCCACAAAATTAATTCTTTGTAATAATACACTGATGTAGCAATACCTTGTCATTCTAACCACTGTGTTTCACTTGCAAATGGTATTTTGACAATATAATTTACACCCCAAGCCATTCTCCTTTCCCCAAATCAAGAGCCACATGGGCTGTTTTCAAATAAAGATGGAGTCTGTTGATCCCAGTGAAACAGGGACTGCTGCCCTGTTTTGGTGAATAGTGTAGATTACCGGTGCTAACGGGCTAAAGGGCTATTGCAAATCATTATTATTATTAATTTGCACCTAGGATTCCCAGTCATGTGCCAGGACCCCATTGTGCTGGGTGCTGTACAAACACAGAACAGAAAGATGCCCCAAAGACGTTATTTGCCAAACTTGTCCTGCTAAGATTACGTTCACATTATACCCCTCTGTATGAATGACGCTATCTGCCATATTATCAGTGAATTAGGCAAGAGGTGGCTGTGTTAGGCAGAGTGCATTTCTTTGCTAGTTCCTGTATTATATGATTTGAAATTCAGATAGGAAAGTGTCCTCTTCAGTCAGCACTATTCAGTTTTGATGGGTAATTTGAGATCATGCTCTTAACCTTCAGTGAATAACACTCTCAATTAGAATCTCACAGAATCTTTACTTTTATGTGAAAGTATCCTTAAATCACCTGTGCTAATGATCCATTTTTCTGAACTCAGCTTTTTGCAGGGAGTGAATCAACTATTAAAGTTGACTGAACCCCTCACCTTCTTAGTCCCCACCAGGTCTCGATACAACAAGGAAATAAATTGGATAAGACATTAAATAAGGGAAGGTCCTTCAGAAGGATTAGGTTATCTTATTCATTTCTTCATAATTGCAGGATTTTGCCCAATAGTACTAAAAAAAATTGAAGGCTTTCGAACACTGTTCAATTAATGCTCACATGAGCCCTAAGAGGCAGGAAAATGCCAATTTTTTAATATGGAGAAATGGAGGCAGAGGTTAAGGGCAGAGCTGGTGAGTGAAGTTTTTTGAAATTTCAGAGTTGTTTCGGTTCTGCAGAGTTCAGAAAGGAGACTTTTTTTTTTAATTTTTGGCAAAAAAATTCTTTGAAAATTTTTGAATAGTTGAAATTTTGAATTTTTGCCTCTCCCGTTTTCCATGTGCACCCTCTCCCCTTTTTGCTACTGAGTAAAATCAATTGAAAAATATCCAGGGTTTGTTTTTTTCTTCAGTTTTTCCTCTTGCTTTTTAGCCTTTGTCCAATGTGCAAATTTTCAAAATTTCGCCAACTCTGGAAAAGTTGCAAATTGGCAACAGGCAAAGTGAAAACTTGCAACTCTCAAACTTCCAAATTTCTCTGACTTTGGAAAAGTTTACAAAGTGGAAAAAGGAAAAAAGAAACACTATGCATTTAGTGGCAAAAAAGAAAAATCCAAAATGTTGAAATTTCACAGATGTTTTGCTTTATGAAATGAAAACAAAAGAAAAAAATCAATTTGAAACATAATTAAACTAAAATGATTGTTTCACTTTGTTTAAAATTTCCCCATAAATATTGACAAAAATGACATTTTTCTGATGATCAGACTCTGTTTTTGATCAAGCCTCAGTTTTCAGCAGGATTCCCAACTCATGACACACGGGGCATGATGATTAGGGAAGCTGGTTGTATTAGGGAAGTCCATGGACTTGGTGCATCATGGGAGATATAGTCCAGCCAGTGTGCCCAAACCAGAGAGGAGAATGGGGACATGAGGTCAACTGAACTGCAACTCCCAGGAGGCACCATAGCAGCATTTCAAAATCAACATATTTTGAGGTTTTGGAGTCTCCAGGGGTATTTTTTTATGAAAAAACAAAAATTTCCATGGAAGGCAGACATATTCACAAACAATATATATTTAGATGAAAACCCAGTTTTCTATTAACAAACAGTTTGGAAGGAAAATTTTCAACCATCCCTGTTCGCAGCTCCAACTGGCTTTTTTAAAAAACAGTAAAACACACCCTGGTGATTGGAAACAAATGGACATTCTGTGGGCTGGTTCAAAACAGAGTCCAATGTTTGAATCAGCAAAGAGAAGAAGTGACTGCTTCCCTCCTAAACATGGTCCCTTCAGGTTTTTGTTAACTGGCCTGTTCGTTCCCTCTGAAGCATCTGGCACCAGCCACTGTCAGAAGACAGGATATTGAGCTAGATACTGGGGTTCTCAAACTGGGGGTCATGACCCCTCAGGGAGTTGTGAGATTATTACCTGAGAGGTTGTGAGCTGTCAGCCTCCATCCCAAATGCCAGTTCACCTCCAGCGTTTATAATAGTGTTAAATATAAAAAAGTGTTTTTAATTTACAAGGTGGAGGTGGGGGAGGTCCCACTCAGAGGCTGGCTTTGTGAAAGGGGTGACCGCTACAAAAGTTTGAGAACCACTGAGATAGACCATTGCTCTGAGCTGGTAAGGCCATTCTTATGTTTTATGGTGTGCATGGGCTTAATGAATACAGCAGGCGATGGTTCATTCTTAGGAAAATATTAGCCTGTTTGTGTCAGTAGGAACTGTGACACTGTGGCGATGAGTCATGTAAGTGAAAGCCTCCTGTGGCTGCATTTATCCTTGTGTATTCAAGCTGAAAAATAATTAATAAAATATGCCCAAGTGCTGTGGGTAGTTGGTGATTTGTTTGCTTTTTGTTGTGGTTATTTCTACAAAACGTAGTATCTTAATTACAGGGGAATAAGTGCAGATAGAATTTTCCCTTAATGAGAAAGTCTTGCTTTTCCATGAAGTCCTGTTTGGTGTATGGAAAATGCGTTTGCTCCCATCGCAAAGATACCAATGGTGATGTCACCAAAACAGACTCTTACCCTATTTGCATAAGAATAGCATTGTTATTTAAACTGTAGGCTTCTTGGGTCAGGGATTGTCTCTTCTTTTGTGTTTGTATAGTGCCTCACACAGTGGAATCCCAGTCTCCATTGGGAACCCTGGGCACTATTATAAAAAAGAATAGTATACCTACTAACTCCGAGCTTAGGAACAATGGCAATACTTTCATTAAAGAGGCGCATTTATGCTTTATGTTTAGAACCATGTTGGATGATCGTTTCCCACAAACAGAATATGCACAAGAACACAGATCCCACAATCTCTTCCGCGTGCTTTAGGAATGTCTGGGCGGATAGTGCAGCTCAATGCAGGACTATGCTTCATGCCCCAAGGGGGCCCTTAAGAGCAAAATGATGAGTTTGTGGTTAAGACACTGGCCTAAAACTGAAAAGATGTGAGTTCAATTCATAGTTCTACCCTAGTCACCCTGTGTGACCATAGGGAAAGAACTTACTCTCTCAGTTCCATCATCTGTAAATTGGAGATAATAATTAGAACCAGTTAACCATTTTCAGCTAAAACAAGTCAGGTTTCCTCAAAAATGAATATCTTCATGGGAAAATTATATTTTTGTGTGAATTTTTATGGGAAATTTCAAAACAAAAATTTCAAATGTGTTGTAAAATTCTTTCCCCATTTGTATAACCTTCTGTAATAATGCTTCCTTTGTATGTCTTCTTCCTTTGGAGTGTAGGTTCTTCAGAGCATGGACAGTCTCTTCAGGGCCGGCTCCGGGTTTTCTGCTGCCCCAAGCGGTGCAAAAAAAAAAAAAAGCCGTGGCAGCGCAATTGCGCCGCTCCACTCTTCGTCGGCAATTCGACAGCAGGTCCTTCTCTCCGAGAGGGACTGAGGGACCTGCTGCTGAATTGCCCCCAAAGACCCAGACGTGCTGCCCCAGTAGTGGCCGGAGTGCCGTCCCTTGATATTGGCTACCCCAAGCACCTGCTTCCTTAGCTGGTGCCTGGAGACGGCACCAGCACCCAACACACTGCTCTTTTTCTTTATACCAGGGTGTGGGGGGGAATTGGGGGAGGAGAGTGGAGATGAGAATAAGGTTAGATGGTGAAATTGGCCCCTGTGCTGAGGGTCAGAACAAGAAAGAAAGGAGGGGAGGGGAGGAGGAGCTGTGGAGGGGGGCAGATTAGTATATGTCGCCTGTAATTAGGAGGAGGTGGAGGAGGAAGAGGTACTGGTGAGATGAGACTCTCAAGAGCAGAAGGAAATAATAAAGAATCCAGAAGGATAGGAAGAGGCCGAATAAGTCAGAGCAGGAAAAACTAATGGGAAGGGGGAGATGATGAAGCTTGTTTGTATGTTTGTGGGGGCAAGGGCTTAACACACACCTGGTTCCATAATGAGATCTGTGAGCCCCTGCACCATCATTGACTTCAGGTGGGGGTCTGCCCCACAGATTTCATTATAGTATCTGGCCCCAACTGTAGGGAAAAAAAGGAACCAAAACAGAGACATGCTAAATTCAGATCATATCAATGAGTTGTTAGCAACTCTTTCTTTCCCAGAGATGTCTGGTGGATGATGGTGAATGCCGTGTGTCTCTAGCATTTAAGGAACTACACGGACAAGCATGACATATGTTTACTAGCTTGTCCTGTATTTGCAGTAGAACCAGTAAAAGCAAACTGGTGCCAAAGGGGAATTTGGGTTTGAAGACAGATGGATTGTTAGATAGAAAAGCTGTTGAATACCAAGTAAACGTTTTACTCAGGAAGCTTCATAAGCCATTCTCAGAAATACTGAATAAATATTTAGCTGATGACAAGGAGATGGACAGAGCTGTAACTAGGCATTTCAGCACCTGGATGTGCAAGCATATTTGTGCCTCTTACCTGGTTTTTTTTAGATGATATAGAATAATGCTAATGCATTCATTTTTGCGTCTCGGTACAGTATGTAGTCAATAAAAGCTATTATATGATTCTTTTAGGTGTCACACTAATTTTCACACAATCCTTTAACATCCCTATAGTATTCTCCTATATAACCAGTAAGTAAACTCATTAATAGGTATTGAAAAAAAAAACATGAACTGAAAATCATCAGATCATAAATATGGATACTACAACTGAATGGCATGAAACATATTCAGAAAGACATTACATTGCATTTCTGTTTATAAAAAATGTGATACTGGTGGTTTTCCATCACCCCACAGTGAGACAGTGGCTGGAATAAACAACTACCTCTCTCAATGACACATCGGAGAATAAAAGGGACTTCAAGAGTAAACGAAGAATGAAATTACCACAGAGGTGGATTATCTAGCAATGGAATTACCACCATAGCATCTGACTCTGTTTAAGCAGAAGCCACCCTTTGGGGGAGATTGTAAGATTTCTGGCTTTTACCTTCTGCATTGTGATTTTATTTTTCTAAGAAGACTATTGATTATTGTTTGCTTCCTTGTACAATATTATGGCTGGCTTTTACCTGATCATTTCTCCTGCTGAATCCTGGCAAGCAAATTGTGATTATGCCCTTTTAAAGGTGAAGGATTATAGCAGCATGGTTTGTTTGTATATGGCCAGTGTGGAAAGTATCATTCAGCTGGGAAAACTATATTGTGACAGCTGATAAGAGGCATGATGCATCCTCATGGCAGGGGGTTTGACTAGATGACCCTTGTGGTCCCTTCTAACCCCATGGTTCTATGACATTTGACGTCTGGACAGGCGAGGCCCTGCATACCGAAATGTGGAGACAGAAGATAGTATATGGCTGTGGTGATTGTGAAATCAGAGTATGCTGAGCTTCAGTGTGAGACAATGCCAATGCCGTGGTTATAGTGGTTAGAGGGACAGATCATTGAGGTGACAACCCCGGTCTCGTAGAGAAGGGAGTCAGGAACAGACTGGCTGGGTCACAGCCCAGAATGCTACAAGCACAGGTCACAGTGGGCATGTTTCTTCCCCAGAGCACATCTCACCAGCAGCCCCGCTCCAGATCTGCACCCAATGCAGATTTCCCTATTGGTGTCTTCACCTGTACAGTCAATGGCCTGTATTTTTATCTGTCTGGGCACAGCTGAACATTGTCCCTAGCCCAAAATTAGAGGCCTTTTAAAAGAAAAGAAAAGCCCAGGCATGTTCAGAATCCTGGGCCAGTCTGCCCTGAAGGTGTCAATTCCCTGATGCATGAGTGCACCTTGCTGGCCAGTGAATGGAGCGTTATAATAATGGATCAGAGGGAGGCTCCTTATTCTGTTCCCTGTAATAACGCTTCAATCAGGCTGGCGCAGCAACGAGTAAGGGTAGGTCACCATAACAGGAAAACACAGTTTTACCCCTCCTGAGTGTGGACTAACAAGGTGTGTTTTACTTTCTTTGTTTCTATTGTTGCTTCCGCTAAGCGTAAATCACAAGCAGCCGGGGACGACTTCATTTTTCTTGTCTGAACCCTTCCTCCTACGCATGGAAGCCCCTTCCTCCCCCCAGGTGGCTTATCTCATCGGGGTAACTGTTACTGCCTCTTCCACTCCCTCTGTCTGGGGTTTGCCCTCTGCCACCATCTGGCAGTGCCTCATCCCTGGGCTGAACCCTGGCTCCTGGCCCCCTCCAACTTTGCTCCTCAGCACCTCTCCAGCCCCTGCCTCCAGCTGCTCCACCCCCTGCTCAGACCCTGCCCATCTCCTCCTTTAACCGTTTTAATCCCTAGTGAGTGCAGCAGCTTCAGCAGATGTTACTGAGCAATGAGCATGCTCAGTAGGAGGGCTTAGTGCCCTGCCCACCTGCCGCCCATCCAGGGTCCTAGTGCCAGGGAGCCTGCTCCAGCCATGGTCACTGGGCCCATGATCTTCCAGGCAGAGGGGGCGCTGAGCACCCTGAGCACTGGCCAGATGTGGCTAGGCCTGGTCCTGTGGGGGGGGGTAGGGGTGGCGCTGACACCACTGGGCCCAATCCTGCAGGCCACCCCATTTTTGTGCCCCCCGCAGCTCCATGCCCTGGGTGGCCGTCCCACTCGCCCCATCCTTCTTGGATGGATATTAAACCTAAATCCACCTGCCTCCTCCCTCAATATCACCAAAGAATGGGAAGACAGAAGATGGAATTTCTTGTTGTCTTCATGGAGGGTTTGGAATAGGACAAGACACTCTCATTATTAGGAAGGCAATGCTGTGTTGGATAAAATAGCTGACCTGAAGCTTGACATGTTGTAAGCAGAGTGGTCCAGTGGCAAGGTCACTGGAATGGGAATTAGGAGGCCTGGATTCTATCCCTGACTCTGCCAGTGATGGCCTCGGTGACTTTGGGCAAGTCGCTTCTCCTCTCTGTGCCCCAGTTTCCCCATCTGTAAAATGAGGTTCCCTTGTAAAGTGCCTCAGGATCGATGGATGAAAAGTACTGTTGAAAAGGGAAGCAACATCATTAGCAGTGGTTCACAGTAACTCCCTGAGTTGTGCCAGTGGATGATTGTGGACCTCCGGCACGGATAGGTCTGTCTCAAATGGGGACACGGTGGTACAAACCACCTACAACTACACTGAGGGGTCCAGAGAAACCCCCTAAATGAGTGAAGTCCATGAGAGCTGTGTGTTCAGCCCCTTTATAAAACAGGCCAAGCCCATTTAGATGCCTCAATATGGATTCAGGAGCCTAAACTCAGGTACCCAGGTTTGAAAATGCCTTCAGCTATGCACTGGAACCTGCTCTGGTAGCTCTTTTTAAAGCCAGACCTTTTCTTGCTTAGCGACCTGATCCAAAGCCCATTAAAGTCAATGAGTCTTTTAATAATAAAAGAGTTAACCAGTCAATATCTGCAGGCAAGTTTCCCCAGAAGTCAATGGGAGATTTGGGTGCTCAGCACCTCTAAAATTCAGGCCAGTTCTTTTGGGGCTTCACTCTAGGCACATAGGTCTGAAAATTTCAGTACCGCCAATTCCAAGCACAGGCGCCAACTTTCCTTGGCGCCAGAGGGTGCTTGTGCTCACCCCACCCTGACTCTGCCCCCTCACTGCCCCTATTGGACCTCTCCCCAAATTCCCGCCCTAGCCCTGCCTCTTCCCCGAGTGCGCCGCGTTCCTCCTCTTCCCCCTCCCTCCCAGCGCTTGCCGCGTGAAACAGCTGTTTCGCGGCGCAAGCGCTGCGAGGGAGGGGGGAGAAGCAGGAGGGGCGGCGTGCTCAGGGGAGAAGGGTGGGTTGGAGAGCTGCTGGCGGATGCAGAGCACCCCCCAATTTTTCCCCATGGGTGCTCCAGCCCCAGAGCACCCACAGAGTCGGTGCCTTTGTTTCCAAGCATCTAAAAATCATGTGTAAGGCCTCGAAAACTCATGATATTGGCCTTTTTCCTTGCCTTATGGGTTTTGAGCCTCTAGGGTTTCATTTCCAAGCTTTTCTCTGCAGCCATGTAGGCTAGATGAAAAATGAAAAGCTGAGATTCTCCTGTAATCATGTGACTTCAAGGGCTTTAAAGAAAAAATAAGAAAAATGGGTAATTCATTTTAAAACTGGGAGGGTTGCTAATACTGAAACTTTGGCCTAACTAACACTCATCATACACATGCACCTCATTTAACTTTGTCCTGCCCATCCAAAAGAAATCCTGGCAACAGCAAGAATTTATGCGAGAGAACAGAGATTATGGACTGAATTCTGCTCTCTGTTTCCTGGCTTCAACTCTCATTCATCTGTTTGGCCCTCTGAGTTTGACTGCGAAATGTTTTTCATGATGATTCTCCAAAGGGGCATTTTTAATATGTAAAGATTGTTGCTCACCACAGAGAAAAGTTTTCCATGCATTATTTACATCTGTTTGCAAGCTATTCTGAAACAACAGCACTTGTACCTTGGTTTAGGAACATTATTTTCATGTGGTTTAACTATTCCTCTATGAAGGGTTTTGTCATTCTGTTGATGGATATTGGTTCAGGTATGAGTCATGGGGATAAAGCACAACTGGTTCATTCTTTGCTGCTCTCAGGCAGGTCATACTTATCAGAACAATAATGCACTGTCCTTTGTACTGTTCTAGGGAATGTTGCCTAACCGGATAATGTCTGAGAAGTAAACGTGTAACAGACGTTAATTACAGATAGGTTGTGTGGTGGCAGACAGCGATAGCTGCAGCTGAGAACAAGCTGACAATTCCATGTATAATCAAAGCTTATATAATTTAGCACCCACTGCTGAAGAACCTGGTTATAATAATCACCGCTCTTGTGTTTTTTAAAAAGGGAAAACAATATTTATCTGTGGTTTTTAGCCGATTGCATTTTCCTACAATCATTTCAGCAATATAGGGAGACTAGATTTCTTGAAAAGAGGGTGCATGCAAAAGAAGAGTAGATAGAAATCATCCCCTTGCATCACTACCTCAACCCCAAAGCAAGGGCCAAATGAAATGGGTGTCTTTATGTAACCCACTGGCCAGTGTGTGCTGTGTATTGTCATCTGCGTCCAATCCACAAAGGGTATGAGTCTGTTAGACATGGGCAGCAGGTGAACCCCCACTTTGGGGAGGCTAGTCCGCCGGCCCTGCCCCTTCTGCCCTAGGCCTGCCCGCCACCTGCCAGAGCCCCGAACACCCTTCCCCTCCTGAGGCCAGAGCCCCGAGCTGCCCCTCTCCCCCTGCAGCCAGAGGAGCCCTGGCCGGCCTGCCCCAGCTGCTCCAGCTGGCCCGACCCCTGGGCCATGTCTCAGGCTGTGCCGGCCAGCCCGACCCTTGCTGCATTGGCCGGCTCAACTCCCACCAGCCAGCCCAAGCTGCTCCAGCCGTGGAGAGTCGGGCAGGCAGGCAGTGTCCCCAGCTCCAGAGCACCGGCCGGCCCAGGGAGGGGGCCTCAGGGCGGAGTGTAAATGGGGCCATGCCTGCTGTTTGGAGAGGTTCAGCCTCCCCCAGCCTATCATACCCACCACCCATGCTGTTAGAGTTTGTGGATTGAGGTGCTGGTGTAACCCACCAGTGACGGGGTGGGACAGGTTACTTGGCTTCTCCAGCTCCAGTTGTGGAGCTGTGTGTTTTGTGCTCTGGAGGTGCCTGGGTTCTGTGCTGGTTGTTACACTTGCTCTCTGGCCATGCTGTTGAGCTAGTGCTGTTGTCAGCACCAGCCTCTGTGAAGGGGAAAAGAAGGAGCTGAGCTCATGGCATGGAGGTGAGCCCATACAGTATCTTTTCTAAGGACGGCTCAGCAGCTGGAGCTCTGTGAAGGCCTTCCCAAAACCCAATACCAGACCGCACTCCCGCTTAGGGGAAGCGATCCATTTATAGGTAAAGGGCTAAATTTGCTAAAGTGCACAGGCCACCTCACATCCACTTGGAGTTTGACAGCAGTGAATTTGGCCCTGAGAGGGTAACTCTTATGGGAGTTGCGTGCCAGGGTTGTCTTCGTGTGCCCAGGGTGATGGATGTATTAGAAATAGATAACCCGGCTTGCTTATATGAAATCCTTAACTATAAGCAAAGCATTAAAAAGTGATGGAGTTTACGGAAGGAAATACCTTAGTGTTGCTATGAGGTTTGCTGCTCTAAATTGGCTGTGATTATCAAAGAAGTGCATGCTAACACATGATCTATTCACAAAGTGAAACAAGCAATAGCTGCTTTGACACTAACGAGTTATAAAATATTTCACCTGGCAGCCACCGACACAAATGAGTCTCAATTTTTCTCCTGGCAATATGAGGCTAAGTCAAGATTTTATTGTCTCCAGCTTTATGTAACTGTGGGAGGGAGAAAAGTGAGGCCCAGCAGGTTCCCCCATACGTTATAAATAAGTTTAACTATGTAACAGTTAAGGAGATTGTCAGTGTTGGCGCTGTTGTCAGCAAATGAGCCATTGTGCAAGCAATAAACTCATGATACGTGGCACTTCTAGGCACACATTTCTGCTTTGCTATTGCTGTCTTTGCCGCAGTCACAATTGGAACTGAACACCTCTCGTTTCTACAGATCTTGAATCTCCTCTCACTTACACCAGAGTAAATCAAGAGTAACTTGATAAAGTCATTGATACGTTGATATAAATTGGTGCAAAAGAGTGGAGGAGAATTAGCCTAGTATTTCCCCCCATCACGCTCTCAGATGTTGATCAACAAAAAAATTAATCATACTGTTTTCAACTCTGAGATTCTAAATTAATCCTACAGGAGATATTTCCCCCCGCAACTTATTTCAAATGATCATATTTTGGTTCTGTTTTAGTTTGATTTTAAAATTCACTCATTTTAGAATCTCTGGGATGGATTGCCAAGGGTGGCAGGTGTGTTTGTTTACATACATGTTTTTAAAATACATTTTGCTTCATTGTTTTATTAATGAACTGGTGTAATTTCTCTGAGCAGAATGAAATATGAAAGGGAAACAAGCAGAACAACTGGAGAGAAATAAATCAAATCCTTTCAGTTTGATCATTAAAGACAAGGGTTCTCACCTTGGAGGTTGTGAGTCCTCAACAGGTACCAGGGGTTGCTATCACCTTACTTTTCTCATATTGCTAAATGGGATATGGGTCCCAGCCAGATGGGAGGGACCCTGGGTGATAGGGAAAAGGAGTTGCACTATGGGAATCCCTGATCTGAGGCATTACTGTAACACAGAAAAGGAAAACTTTTTTTGTTTAAATATATTATTTTCCCCTTGGTTGTAATCTGGTGAAGGAGCCCCATTCTAGATCTGGAAGACAAGGAGTTAAATTCATGCTCCAATCATTGCAGATCTAAGCTCACACAGGTGGAAATGTTTGGGTTAAATAAGGCCCTATAAAAATGGCTCACTTAGCAGGCAGCTCTCTATAGTGGATTATCAGGGAGGCTGGGCTCTTTTTCTTTGTTAGTTAAAACCTGTGAGGTTAGTTTCTCTGCTTTCTTTAAGCCTCTGAAACTCAGCTTGTCTCCCAACTGTTTTTGCTTAAACTATTATAAGTTCTCTTGATAGGAACCCCCTGTACCATCTTACAGTCCCACCCCTGTTTTTTATTTCTGTGTAGCCACAGAGGTCAGGCCAGTTCATGGATATTCCAGGATTTGGGAGAGTTTTGATAAGGCCCTCTTTAATACCAGCTCTATTTCTATCTGCTTTCAAGATTTGTATTTAATAGAGCTTCTAATACAAATGTGAGCTGCAGGGAGTGGCTCTATTACTGGTTTTGTGCCGTCAGTAAGTCCAGTGCTTTACAATCACAGAAGCCTCTTCTCTAAGGAAGACCCCCTGACATGTTGGAATTCAAAGACCTATGATACCTCTGATGAAGTTCTGTATTTCAGACACATTTAGGGAAATCTTTATTGAAAGTCTTTCTGGGGACAAAAAGAAGGAATTTTAATAGAGAAGAGCTAGTTCTGAGCAGAAAGGATGGCCTGGAAAAAAGAAATTAGTGGGAGAAAGTAACAAACAAAGGGGGGTGGTAAAAAGGGAAGCATAGGAATAATTTAGGTGGGAGGAGGAGGAAATAGCATCAGGGATGTAAGCAGAGGTAGATTGGTGTACAGGTCTTGTAAGGTGAGGATTTACACACTTCAGTCTCTATGCCTATAAAAAGCCATGTCTTTACATTTGTGCTGGCTTTCTGTTAGAGCTGGTTGGGGATTTTTCAATGAAGCGCTTTTCTTTGGAACTGCTGATTTGTTGAATAAAGCACTCAAAATGGCACTACCTGTGCTGCCTTTGAGTGGGCCCCAGAGCTTGAAACTGGCCTTGTTTAAAAGGAAAAATGGTGGTGGTTAGCAGGCAAAATAGTTCAAGCCACCTCAGTTTCACCTGACTGGTTGCTTTAATCACGGAGGGTGAGTAGGTGCTGGAACAAAGGCTGCTGTGAGTTGGATGCATTCTGTGAGCAAGTCCAGCTTTGCCCAGCAATTAAACTGAAACCAAAGTACAGGTCACTAGGATACAGTTGGTCATAATTCAAACAAATATAGGCTTCACGCTCATCTAATCAAAGATGTTCCCCCATGATAACAGCAACATTAGGCTTTGTATGCACACACACATTGTACCTGTATAGTTAAAGCAGTGCAAACCCCTAGCAGGGATGCTCTTATTAGTATGAAGGTGCTTTGAACTGGGATAGTATTCCCATATGGGAAGGGGAATACAGCACCTTTAGGTGATATGTCATTATAACTGTGTCCACATTAGGGGTTATACAGTATAACTATACTGGTCAAAAATCACACCTAATGCTATAGTTACAACTTTACAAACACTGTGTGTAAAGCAGGCCTTAGAAGGGAGATAGCACAAGTGCCTGGGAGAGCTGGGCAGTCCAATAGAAAATCATTCCCTACAACTTCAGCTGACCATGTGCCATAAGATGCTAGGGAAACCTGTTACCCAAACAGAATGACCCACTATCAACTTTGCTCTGAGTCGCTGGCTTTACATAACTCTGCTGCAAGTAAAACAGTCTTTGGATAAAACTAATATTCAGTTTTAATTTAAAAAAAAAAATTCTAACAAGTTTATTCAATATCTCACTGCATAGTTTGTCAGTCCCATAATGTGTTTCCACAGCAACAAATAGAGTAATACAATTTCCTGTGCACCCTGCCATCAATCCTTTGGCTTATTGTTGGCAAACTGTCTGTAACAGGAAAGCCAGGGAAATCTAACTTTTAAAGCAATTTTCTGAGACCCCAAGATATAAAATTCAGCTAGGGAGATTTCCCTGTGGCATTTTGCACAGCTGGAGATGTGGCTGTGTCTCTGAGATACCCTGAGCTGTTTTTCTTTTGTGCTTATATAGGTACATTCACTAGTAGTAAATCCTGCCTCTGCTCCACTGATTAAGGAGTCCCATTGCAGTGGAACTGGCCATTACCACAGTGGCAGCCAGGGGCGGCTCCAGGCCCCAGCACGCCAAGCGCGTGCTTGGGGCAGCAAGCCACGGGGGGCGCTCTGCCGTCGCCGCGAGGGCGGCAGGCAGGCTGCCTTCGGCGGCTTGCTTGCGGAGGGTCCGCTGGTCTCGCGGCTTCGGGCAAGCTGCCAAAGGCAGCCTGCCTGCCGTGCTTGGGGCGGCAAAATGCCTAGAGCCGCCCCTGGTGGCAGTTAGGGTGCAGACTGCACAGGGGTTGTTATAACCTCTCCTGCCCATCTGGGCTCCACACCCAACCAATATTGGAACAGAGGACTTGGCCAATATGATGCCTTTTCGTTTCCTGGAACTCTTTCCTGCCTGGACAGGTGGTGGCACCGGCTATAGGGTGTCCATCTCCAACAGCCTCCCAGGTCCCCACGCACAGCTTGTCCTTTGGGCAGATTTGACTGAGTGAGCATAAATTCAAATTGAGACACTGGAAAACCCTGGCAGAGTCCTGCCTGTCTGTAGGGAGGAGGGAGTATGGTACAGTCAGTCTCTGGAAAGAACAGAAAGTGGGAGTCAGCATTCATGAGGTCTGTTTCCAGCTCTGCCCTTCAGTGCCTGCCTGAGCTTGTTGTCTGAACCACTTTACAGTCAATTAACTAACTGAAGCTCTCTGCCTGCCCCCTCCTCCCACAAGCAGATAAATCTTGTTCTGCTCTTGTATAGATGAGGAAACCAGTACCCAATCTGTTGCAAAGTCAGGAACATGGCCAGAAATCTGAAATCTTATGGCAGCTTTGCCAATCACTTCAGTGGGACCGGGATTGCACCCCAGGATTCTTGGCTTCTACTCCCATGCTGTAACCACTAGTCACACTGCTCTGTCTAACAGCCACATCAAACTCTCCTCCAGACGGAGAGTCACTTTGGACTATGTAACAGAGGGGTTGAAGAGGACACCTGCATCTGATTTGAAGTCAGTCTTATAATACATAAAAAAATAATATTCTGGTTTTACTGTATTAACCTGTCTGCTGACCTGATTATTAAAATCCTGTCTGGATGTTGGTGCAGATCATATCGAGCAGGGCTTAATTAAAGCAAAAGCTACATAAAAAGCACAGTCAACTAACTAGAGATATGCAGGGCTGATCATTTTAGATGCAAGTAAGCGTCTGTTTGACCTGAGGTGAAAAAACTGAAACATGCTCAGTATCAATTGGTTGCACATGTCGGCAAGAGTTAAACATTATCCACCTTCTTCCAGCTAAACTTTTAAGTACTTGATTCAAGCAAACACCTACTTTCAAGTAGCTGCAAAGGAAAAACAACCTGTTTTGTTTCGTTACATGACATAGAGCCCAGAAAAAACACAGACCTTCAGTTTATGTTTGGGTTCATGCCTTTATTTTCCCTGGAGATTGTAGCCTTTAACTCCCAGGTTCTAAAGAACTGAATCTCACAGCCCAATTAAAGAAGTTGAGTTTCAGCTGATTTCTTGTCCAGTGTTGTCAACCCCCAACATTCAAAAATCTTGAGATTTTAGAAAGAATATGTTTTTATTGGGTTTCCTCTTTTCTTGAGGATTCATGTTTTCAATTTTTTCTCCACAACGATGAGGGTTAGATTTTTATTTTTAAATGAAAGCTGAGCCTCTTTCGTAATTATATGGCTGCAAGAAAAGGTGCTTTAGGAAAATGACTACATTTTGCAAGACTTACTGCAGGGGTGTGTGTGTCTACAATGGCAAAATGGGGTACTGCAGATGGTCGTAAGCCATATATTCAAAATCTGGATTTCAAGCATGCACAAGCTCTGGATGTTTGGTTATGGTTTGGCCCATTACTTGACAGTGGCAAATTTAGCCAAATATCAGCTCTGATAATTATTTGGATTTTAAATGTCTCTAAAGTTCGGGTTGTTCCGATGTATGGCTGAGTGCGAGCCCATCTCCAGTGGAAACCATGATTTAGTCCAGATTCTTGCAACAATGGGGCCAACTTCACTCAAAACCAGGCCACGGTTTGCAAACGTTTTGGCAAATCCCAGAATGACTTTAGACAATCCTCAGACTCAGCAGCATAGAGTCCAGCACAGCTGGGGGTTGAGGGAAGAGGATCAAAGCCACCTTTACCCCTCTCCTGATACAGGGAACGGCCAAAAGCTGCACAGACTTGCACTGGCTAGAAACAGTCATGAAGGGACAGTTCTGCCCATCAGAGATCAAGAGGGATATCATAATCCAGTCTCACCCCCTCTTGCCTCCTTCATTTGCAGCCTGGAATGCTCGCTACCTCCCCTCAGTTGCCCACTGGGCCCAGCGAAAAGAGGGCCTGCAGGCACTAGTGTAAAGACAGAATAGCTATCTTTAGACCAGCCCAGGCCCCTGATGGTACGAAGTGACCAGGTCAGAGTCCCAGATCTGGCCCTAAGTGTGTAGTGAACATAGAACCCAATGGGTTCAGAACAAGAATTCAGCCCATCTCAGTGATGTGCTGCCAATGCATTAGCAAGCCTCTTCCACAAAAATGTTCCCAATTTGCCTGTGACAAAACCCTGCATGTCAGGGTTCTATGTGCTCCCAGTGGAAAGGTGAAGAACTGGGGGATATGTAGCCGCAATGAAATCATCTAAACTCCCTCTTCAATTTAGTGGCAGAGAATTAAATACCGGCACCAGGAGCTCCCACCAGCACATCTATAGCCACAACATATATTGAGTGACACACGTTTCTTCCTACCACCATCACCCCACCCAATAATTTTTCAGACTCTCATTTCATTTACTTATTCTGGTGTGCTGGTTGGGGTGGAGAAGAGGGATGGGGCTGGCAAAACGGCACAGTAATGAGCCTGGAGGAAGTCTTCCCAAAATCAACTTCAGTCAATCCTTTTTTAAATGAAGAATAAATTCACATGAGACTTTCTCCCGTGTAGATGAGATGAGCAGAACTAGCCAAGATGATCAGCACATAATTCTTGTGCTTCATGTGTATCCATGCACAGGATATGTACAATGGGCAACCCGTTACCATGGGAAAGAATACAGTGTAACTAGTTTGCGTTATTGTAAATATAGCTCGTCTGCCTGAAAACTCTTATCAATGTCCTGGGATTAGGCTATTTATACTTTTACCCATCCTTATGGTATATTGTTACTCAGCCACCTTCCAGTTTGTAAACAAAATACAACCATAAAACAATCTCAGCACTAATGTCATTTATATAGCCTCAGGGAGAACATGAATATCAATTGGTATTTTTATTGGCTTGTTATTTAAAGATCAGTTGAAGGCCTCATGGCAGACTGAGGAAAGCTCTGCTTGTAAACAGGCCTGCATAATTATATTTGCTCCATTGCTCATCCCTTTTTTTTTTTTAGGGTAGGTGGCATTTGCTTAAAAATGGGCCCTCTCAGCTGGATCTTCAGCTGGGGTAAATGGATGAAGCTCCATTGAAGTCAATGGAGAAGCTCCCATTTATACCAGGTGAGAATCTGATTCTATGTTTCTAAATTCTCCTGTTTATTTCTCTCATCTGAAGTCAGAATCCTTAGCCATTGGAGTTGCATTATGATTTCACAACTTAAGGATTTAGGGGCTAGAATCATTCCCAGGTCCAGAGAAGCAGAAGCTGGCATAAATCCTCAATGAAGGCAGAGGAAATTCCATCAGGTATTTGCAGCAACCCAAGATGCTAACAGCCCACCCTCCCAACAGGGAAACCAAGGCAGCTACTACGGCCTCCAAAGTAAATTATCTAGAGGGTGGGAATATGCTGAATCTGCGTATCTTCAGTAGAACTTCCACTGGAGTGAGTTCTGTAGATTCACCATTGAACCTTAGGCCTGCCCTGATCTGGTTCTGTGGTAAAGCTGGTGACTCCTCTGGATCTATATGTTGTTAAATAGTAATTCTTATTAAAAATTCATTATACCGGAAAGGAGAGTGGGGAGGGCTTAATGGAGACTATGAGTGTGGTTTCGTTAAATATGAACCAGGATGAATTTTCATCCCTTTTCAGTTTGTGAATTATCCTGATACAGAGGTTGACTTGCATGAATTTGTTTGCTGTTCACATTTTCCAATGGATGGTTGAGGTGAATGGATTTCAGTCTACATATTGCCCAACAACGCCCTGTTCCAGCTGTTACTTTGAGCATTTGTTGGACACATTGTGTGATTGGTTACCTAAGTCACATGGTATTGTTGTGGTGGCATTGCTGCTGGTCTTTCCAGTTTTTTATAAATACGTTTTTACCCTCTGTATTTAAGGAGAAAAGCTTGCAAATGTGACTCCTGAAGGCTCAGAAACAAGAATGGCAATAAAGAGAACCCCAGATTAATTACTGATGAAAAATCTTGTGATTTTGAAGACACCTCTCTCTTTTTTTTGGTGCGGAAGGGCTCACTCCTGATCTTTGAACAGTTGCCTTTGGCAGTACTACTCATGAAACACATCTTGAAACCTTTATGAATCCTTAATTGTCACAATTTTGATATATTCCATGTACACTTATCCTAATGAATAGAATAGATCACTTCGGAGCCTTGTATATGTATAAGCAACAAAGAGTCCTGTGACACCTTATAGACTAACAGACGTATTGGAGCATGAGCTTTTGTGGGTGAATACCCACTTCGTCGTATTCACCCAGGAAAGCTCATGCTCCAATACATCTGTTAGTCTATAAGGTGCCACAGGACTCTTTGCTGCTTTTACAGATCCAGACTAACACAGCTACCCCTCTGATACTTGTATATGTATGTGTCACTTTTTTGATGGTGTTTTCTCTTAGGGACAGAACTTTCATATTTCTTATGAATTATGTCTGATAATTGTATCTCTATTCCCATGGTTGAGGGGCATGTTATTTTGGGAGTTCCTGTTCTTAGATCCCTGATGACCTAGAATGGCTGGTGTAAACATCTATATATGCCAGCGGGGTAATTGTTTAGACTGAAATGTTCATGACAATATTTGTACGCATGTAACTCTGACGGGAAGCAGAACATTGACCATGAACAAAATATGACTTTTGGATTATAATAAAGGAGCTGGTACAGGGCTAGCTCTGCAACTGGTGTAAATCTGTGTAACTTTACTGAAGTCATTGGAGCTATATTGATTTTCACCAGCTGAGAGTCTGGCCCACAGTATAAAGGCACAGATTAAAATAGCTGTGCAAAGCCAAGGATTATCCAACCAGATGGTTCACACAGTACAAAGCCTATGGCACAGCCAAGCCAAGGACATGGTATGGCTAGGGTAGGTCCCCTGAGAAAAATGTGGCCTTTGCAATTAAGCTGAAAATACACTTTTAAAGGATATAAATATCATGCTGGCTGCCTTGCGTCTTGCTCTAGCCAGCTTGACAGTTAAAGAGTTTCATGTGAGAAAGCTAAAGTGTGACTCAGAAACTGGATTATTACTGTGTAAAACTTTCCATGTAACCAAGAATCAGATTGCAAGTCACCCCCAGCTTATCACACAGCGTTTTCTCTCCTCCAGGGCCAAAAAAACTCCTACACAAATTTCAGATCGCCCCTGTCAGCATTCCACCAAATTAACTCTTGAGTCCATTGACATTGGACTGGGGGGAGTGAATGATGACCGACGGGGGCAATTAGGAAGTTGCGTCTATTTACAAACAAGGAAGATGGATGTTCCTGGTGCAGGAGCTGCACCGTGGTATTGTATCTTTTAGCATCCTACCGACTTATTCATAGCGCATACCGAGTTCAAAAAGAAGCCTGAGGTTGCAGCATGAAGATTTTTGACACCATTATGATTCAGAGACTCATGTTACCCCTCCAACCGCTTAAAGAACAAATCAATAAAACATGAAGCACCTACATAATTAATGACTTAACACTATCAAGCTCTGGTCACGTTTTTATTAATACATTCACTGGGACTCTGGGCTGATTGCTAGATGGTTCTTTGGCATTTGATTGGCATGTGTAACTTCTGTAGCCCTGGTACTTTTTGAACTTTTGATTTTAATATTAATTACTGGGGCGGGGGTGAGGAACAGACAAGTGTTTCTTTATGTCAGTAAAGCTGTTACTAGGCCTCTGCAGCACTCGAATCACTCAAGGATATAAGATAGGCATAAAATGCACATTCCCTGACGTGAGCACAGGTTCAACCTCTCAAAATGGTGGATGACTATGAGCTACATAGTCCTCTTCCTACTTTAAAGTGTGTGGAAGGTGGGGAGGATTTGCCTCAAAAAATGTGTGGCTCCTGGACAGATTCTTATCCTGCAATGTATCCTAGGGTGGTAGAAAATGGGATACAAATCATGCATTGCAAACCTAGGAGAGCTGGGGTAGAACCTTGATCTGCACAAACATAAGCTTCCACTATTTGATCCATAAGCATGCTCCTTAGATAATATTACACACAAAAATCTATGTTAAAAGACCATGATTAAGATTGTAAACTCAACCACTCAAAACTTCAGAAATGCCAGAGTTAAGGTTGTCCATGAAACCTTTGTTGAGATCCTTGTGTGTATGTATTATAATACAGTCTTAATTACATGATCACATACTATTTGTTCCCAACAGGTCCCCTGCTTCATTCAGTACACAGGATGGACAATGTTGACTTAATGAGCTACTCAATATTTTGTTTTCTCTTCATTGTTCAGTGTGTGGTCTGATGCCTTATTTACTGCATGTTTTGAAGACAGCAATATTAATTTCCTCATAGGCTTCTCTATGGTGCTTATCAATATAGGACCTAGGTCAGGGGTTGGCAACCTCTGGCATGCGGCTTGCAAGGGTACCCACTGCGTCCCAGGCCAATGGGGGCAGTGGAAAGTGGCGCGGGATGTGCTGGCTGCGGCTTCCCGCCACCCCCATTGGCCTGGGACAGCAAACCGCGGCCAGTGGGAGCCATGATCAGCCAAACCTGCCGACACGGCAGATAAACAAACTAGCCCGGCCCGCCAGGGTGCTTACCCTTGCAAGCCGCATGCCAGAGGTTGCTGACCCCTGACCAAGGGGCTTCACAAACATTAATGTTCACAATACCCCTGTGACAAGAAGGAGTGGTATTGTTTCCATTTTACAGATGAGGAACTGAGGCACAGAGAGATTAAGATAAAAAGTTACCACTAATTTTGGATGCCCAAGTTGAGAGATCTAAGACTTGAATTTTCATAGTACTTAAAGTGCTACATAATGTTGTATGTTCAAAGCATAGCTCCTACTGACTTCAGTTGTAGCAGTGAGTGCTCAGCACATCTGCAGAGCAGATCCCAGAATATCAAGTTGGGAACCCATAAAATGAGGAACACGCAAACTAGCGGCCACCTGTGAAAAGCTTGGTATAAGTGACTTGCCCAGCATCATATAGGAACTCTGTGGCAGAGGCAGGAATAGACTCCAGTTCTCCAGGGCAGCATTCAACTTCCTTAACCATGAGAGTGAACCCTGCCTCATTCACCACACACCTTCCAACTTCTGCAACAAATGAGGCAGGGCTCCTAGAGACAATGGCCTCTTTTATTACACAGCCAGTCCAAGTCTCTTTGCTCAGTTCTAGTTTTTCTCCCCTCATCTAATCCTAGTCTCTTCAGACTCCTTGTCACAATCTACTCCTTCCCCCACCCCAATCGTCCATCTTTTGTCTTCTTTTTGCATTCAAATCAGATGGCTTCCTCCTCCACGCTGCCTGGGTACCAGTAGGGGAGGAGAGCAGGGTATCTTGAGAGCACAGGAGAGACAGGATCACTCCTCTCAGTTCCAGTGCCCGGCCCCACCCTGCCCTGGAGCAGCCTTTACAGGGAAAATCCAGGTCACCCCTTGTTGCTTCCCCCCATAGCACTGGTCTAGAACTTCCTCAGTTGCTCTGTGGAGATGCTGCATACACTGGGAGCTGTGAGAGGATGGAACATGCTCAGTGAGGATGGAATCATCAGAAGTCTCTCCCGAGCCTGTGCAAATTGTGCTTTTCCAAAGACTTAAAATTTGGCCAAATTTGGATGGATTTTCTCAGGGATGGTAAAAGGTGCCTCCCTGAGACAAAGGACACCTTTGCCCCACAAATTTCAAGTATCTCCAATTCATGAGGGGCACTCAACCTGCTCAAAGGAAAAGTCACCAGAATTTATTTTTTTAAGAGGGACATAACAATGTATATTTCCCTAGCCTCATTCTTGGAAATGGCTGAACTCTTTTGGATGAAAGGAAGAAAGAAAGAAAAAAAAAGGGCAGACTGACACCTGGGATTTGAAAATTACATCCCAAATGGTTGAAGTTTGGTAAAGCTATAAACTCTTGAAAACAGGAGCTTATAATTGGAAGTGTCAGGCAACCTCATTAATAGGTAGTGCTACCATACTATAGTTATAGTAGGGCCTATCATGGGCCACCCAGTGGAGAGTAACACCACTGCTCCCTACACACAAAGTTCAGTACATTCTACAGTCACTCTGTGACATGTAGCCTCTAGTGGTGGGAATGAGGTAACAAGCATGGAGTGTGAGAAGAGAAGAGACCAAGAATACGCAGGATTAGCAGAGGATAGCCCTAGGTTTAACAAGCCACCTATACTCCCTATTCTGCTCCTACTATGTCAGCAACATCTGTGAAATTATGCTACCATTGGCTGCCACAGAAACTCCTATGGCTGTCTTGTTGGGTTGTGTGTGGCACAGAGGGTCTGTTTCTCAGAACCATAGTAGCTTACATGCCTTTTCTGGAAAGCGGAAGACTGGTTTCTATGTGGATCAGCATCTTCCCTAACTTCTCCCCAGTTCTGACCTAGCGTAGTCCGAACCTTAAGTCTAGAAATAATGGACAGGATCAGAAGAACCAGATCTTCAAAGTGAGGCACATGCACCTGTTTGTATGCATTTGCACATAACTAATATTTGCTGCAGGAAGTACAGCAGCTGCTTTTTGTTTCCTGGTCGTGGTGCCCCAACGTAATTAATAATGTCAGCATGAACATACTCACCTATTTTGGGTCTTTTGTTGTTGTTTTTTCAGTCTCTCATTCTGCCATGGAGTAGAAAAGGTGAATCTCCTGATTCTGAATTAGCAACTGATTGGATGATATCATGGGCCAGATCTTTAGCTGATGTAAATTGGCATAGCTCCACTGGCTTCAGTAGCGCTATGCCAATTTTCACCAGCTGAAGATTCAGGCCCTGAATTCTGTGCTGCTTGTGGTATGCAGAGGAGAGCTGGTTGGAAAAATTTTATGATGATATTTTTCCTATTTCCCAACTTACTCTTTTGCAGAGTGTAACAACGAGGCAATGCAGTATGTTTCAATGGGACATGGAGTACTACTTCATTTTATATCACAACAATTCATTCTGCAGCATAAATGTCAGGTTGGCCACAGGGTTCTGGGTTTTAAGAACACTACAGATTGCTTAGGATTTGTAATATGGCAACTGATAATATTTTATTTTATTTTATTTTCCATCTTCTTGGCTTGCCCTGCTCCATGTGTCAAGGCAGATGTAAAAATAACTCTTTTCCAAGCAGACACAGCACTTAGTCTGCATGAGATTATCCAGTCTTCCAGATGTTCTCCAAATCCACTATGCATTATTCAGAGAAGCAGGTGTCAGAGAGCTGACTGCTCTGATAGAGGACCATCTCTGGAATGAACTGAAGCATTCAGTCCTGAGAATTGCACCTCACCTGGAAAAGAGAGAAGGAGCTGCAGGACTAGCCTTCCTAGGAGAAGAATCTGAACAGTGATTTTGAGTTAGTTGGTTTCATTAGCAAATTCAAGTAAAGAAGGGGATATTTCTCCTTTGTCAGAGGCACGTCCATCTTTTTGTGTCCTGCTGCAGCTGATACCCAAACGCTCCCTTAACCCATTTGGAAATGGCTTCAGTGCTGGTGTAGACTGGACAAAACCATTTCTAGTAATTAAGAAAGTGTAATGGAGAACTGCTTCCACCATTCAAAAATTAAAAATGGGCCCCCTGTGCATTAACCACTTGGATGCAGTTCAGTGTAACTCCATGCAATTGTCTGTATATCCATCAGTTTTATAAAAGAAAACACAAAGACCATAACTTTCAAACCGGGATGCCTAAAGTTAGACTTTTAAATTCATATTTAGGCCTAAATGAAAGAGTGGCCTAATTTTCACAAGTGCAGAGAACCCCCAAAATCCCATTGAAGTCAATGGGACCTGCAGTGACACCATTTTGAAAAGGAGTCATTTTTATTTAGTTGCCTATCTTGACACATCCAGGTAAAATGCATTGTGACGTACGTAGTCCATAGTTCTGGATCTAGAACAGAAACTTCCTTCATACACTGGATGCGCTACTCTAGAAGTGCATCTCATCCAGACAAACAGGAGAGTGATATCCGAATGTCCCCCAGCCTGAACCTGGGATGATGTCAGAGTCCCATAGGGATGTTAGAATTGATCATCAGAATTAACTGTACACGCATTTAATCTCAGCCTGGTTTAGCTATTGGAATTTTTGGTCCATTCATTTCATTGGGGACTACAAAATAAAATACTGTCACAATGTGTACAGAGTGTGATCCTGTGTGTATTTGATTAAGGCGAAGTCTAACATTGTGTACTGAGTCCATGCCATTGATTTTCTGTATGGAATTAATTAATAGAGAATGTATTTCTTTCTTGTGGATTTGTCACTAGAGACCATTGTTATGGAATAGAAGTTATTTTAATAGGGGAGAGGACATAGGTGAGGTGAATTGTTTTGTACAGCTGCTAAAGCAGTCATTGTGGCTACACTGATTTAAACACATTATGTTACTGAGAATAAAATAAATCACCTTTTTGAGTGATCACTATTACAAAGAAGCATTTGGGGTCAGAATATTCAAATGGGGTTATGGGAGCTAGCTGCCACTCCCTTTAGATTTCAATGCCATTGAGGTCCTGATGCCCTTAGGCTGCTTTGAAACGCTCGGCCTGGATGTCCACAGAGTTTAAAACCCTTCCCTGGCCATAACTGTAGCACAGTGTTAAAAGGAGGATGTAATTTTCTAAAGAGAAAGTTTGCTCATTAAAAAAACCCAGTGAGATTCTGAAGCAACAGGAATGCTCTGTATCAAAGAATCCCAAGGCACCCGTTTGATTTTCCTCAACAACCTGGCTAGCTTTGATCAGACGAACAGCCAAGCCCACAGAGCGGGAAAAGAGTCTAACCAGCACAGGTTTTTGACACCACGCTTGTCAAAGCCGCTCAGCTACACAGCTGTGTCTCCAAGACAGGTGAAGATTAGAACATTAGTCACAACAGTGTACCACGTTGCACATGTTCCCAACCACTCCAAGGCAATAGGAATGTGGAAGGCACATTGATATCAATGAGAGTTAGGAGCCTAAATACAATTGAGGACCTGATCCTGGGTGTCTTAAATCACTTATGCCACTAAGGCAGGGGTAGGCAACCTATGGCACGCATGCCAAAGGCAGCATTCGAGCTGATTTTCAGTGGCACTCACACTGCCCGGGTCCTGGCCACCAGTCCAGGCTCAAGGGAGTATACCAAAGTTGTTTTGTTCCTAGACAATAGGAACTGATCGTTCTTGGCTATTTGGCCGTGTTCCTTGGAGGGAGCTCGCAATGCAGTTAGGCAGCTTCAGTATTTTGGATACCAATAAAGGATTTATTACTAGAATTGGTCTGATAACTACTGAGCAGGGTGTGTGTAGGCGTGGACTCATTAACATCTGGAGCAGAGATCTCCCATGATGCAGTGCTTCCCTGCTTTTCTGGTCCCAGAATTCCATGTGGTTCTTGCCGTAGAATCTCTGTTCTCTATTCTATATGCTAATGGAGATGCCTCCCTGTCCAATCTTCAATGCAAATGAGGCTAGGGAGTTTCCTTAATCCTGTCACCCTTGTCCCAGGGGTTTAGGTGTGTCTCTCACTGCCTTTTCATTGTTTTTTGTAAGTCTTTCTTTTGATCAGCTTTGATGATGTTTCTGGCTATATCTGCACTTTTGTTGTTCAAACTTTTGTTGCTTAGGGGTGTGAGAAAACGACGCTGAATGACAAAACTTGTAACAACCAAAAGCACCAGTATGGACAGCGCTTCATCAGCGGGATGAAGCTACCACCCCTCCTTGGGGGTGGTTTTATTTTGTCACTAGGAGAGCTCTCTCCTGGTGACAAAGAGCAGCTACACTGCGTGCCGTACAATGGCATGGCTGTAGCGGCACCGTGGTAAGGTGCGTAGTGTCCACATAGCTCCGTCTCTGACTCATTTTTGTTTTTATTGACTCTCAGGTTAAAAATAAACAAAATAATTATCCCTCATTGTTTCAATGGACATTTCAGCTCATTACCTCTGGATTTGTATATTCCTGTCCCTGTGTCTTGGTTTGTGAGTTGGAAGCAAGTAGTGTCAAATTTTATGCAGTATGTTTTGTGTACAAACAACAACCTTTTTACCCAGGCTGGGTTCCCTCAGCTAGCCTTGAGTCTGCCCATTCCTGTTTCGTTAGTGGTAGTGGGTAGAAGGAAATTGCATGTTCACATTTTAAAAATTCCTAACTCGAAGAGATTTGAAATCCTTTCCCAGCCACCAGGACACCCCAAATGGAGGGTATGTTCTATCGTTACATTTCACCAACCCAGTAACAAATGTGAACTCCTAAAGTACTATAGCAGTTTAGTGCAAATGATAAATGGCCAGTTGCACCAAAGATCACAAAATATTCATGTTGCTCCCAATCCCAAGAGACCAGTTACTTACGCCAGGTTAATTTGTACCTCAAATCTCACACCTGAGACAACGCTTGTAGCCAGTCCTATAGTGAACTAATTAAGGATTTGTTAACTAGGAAAATGAAATGAGAAAGTTATTTACAGGTTAAAGCAAACATATATACACAAACGTGTTACAGTCTATGGTTCCAAAACAGTGACAGAGTTGTAGCAATCTTTCAGCACTGAATGTATTTTAGGACTAACCCAGGTTGACCCTGGGGATCAATGCTCGTGTTTCCGAGCTCCAGCCTTGTGAGAGTCCAAACAGCAAAAAGAAAGGGAG